>NC_133424.1:23519642-24163571 GCF_049350105.2 Macaca mulatta
TTCCTAGCAATACACTACTCACCAGACACTTCCTCCGCCTTCTCCTCAATCGCACACATCGTCCGAGAGGTAAATAACGGCTGAATCCTTCGCTACCTCCACGCCAACTGTGCCTCCATACTCTTCATCTGCCTTTTTCTACATGTAGGCCGAGGCCTCTACTACGGCTCCTTTCTTCTCACAGAAACTTGAAACACTGGCATCACACTTCTACTCATAACCATAGCAACAGCCTTCGTGGGCTATGTACTCCCATGAGGCCAAATATCATTCTGAGGCACCACCGTAATTACAAACCTACTATCAGCAATCCCATACATCGGAACCACTCTCGTCCAATGAGTTTGAGGTGGATATTCTATTGAAAACCCCACCCTCACACGATTCTTTACCCTTCACTTTATCCTACCTTTCATTATCACAGCCTTGACTACTCTACACCTATTATTTCTACACGAAACAGGATCAAACCCGGCGGAATTTCCTCTCACTCCGATAAAATCGACTTCCACCTCTACTACACAATTAAGGACATCCTAGGCCTAGCCCTCTTTTTCACAACCTTAATAACATTAGTATTATTCACGCCTGACCTTCTAAGCGATCCAAACAACTACATCCCAGCCAACCCCCTAAGCACGCCTCCACACATTAAACCAGAATGATACTTCTTATTCGCATATGCAATTCTACGATCCATTCCTAATAAACTAGGAGGGGTGTTAGCACTCCTCCTATCAATCCTTATCTTATTATTCATACCCACTCTCCACAAATCCAAACAACAAAGTATGGCATTCCGCCCACTCAGCCAGTTCCTATTTTGACTCCTAATCACAATTCTACTAACTCTTACCTGAATCGGAAGTCAACCAATAAGCCAACCCTTTATGACTATTGGACAAGTAGCATCCGTAATACATTTCACCACAATTCTAGTCTTAATACCACTTGCCTCCCTAATTGAAAACAACCTGCTCAAATGAACCTGCCCCCGTAGTATAAATAAATACACCAGTCTTGTAAACTGAAAATGGAAAGTAGGCTAATAATTACTGCCTCATTTTCAGGACTTGTTATTGGCCTCTTCAGGATTTATTTTATTTTTATTTTTTGAGGGGTTTTTTGTGTCTCTCTCTCCTTCTGTTCTGCTCTTAGTTACTTGTTGTCTTCTGCTAGGGTTTGAATTTGTTTGTTCTTGCTTCTCTAGTTCTTTTAATTGTGATTTTAGCATGTGTATTTTAGATCTTTCTTGCTTTCTCTTGTGGGCATTTAGTGCTGTAAATTTTCCTCTAGACATTGCTTTGTCATAGTCCCAGAGATTCTGGTATTTTGTGTCTTTGTTCTCATTGGTTTCAAAGAACTTTTTAAGTTCTACTTTCATTTAATTATTGACCCTGTAGTCATTCAGGAGCAGGTTTTTCAGTTTCCATGTAGTTGTGTGATTTTTAGTGAGTTTCTTAATCCTGAGTTCTAATTTGATTGCAGTGGTCTGAGAGACTGTTATGATTTCCATTCTTTTACATTTGCTGAGGAGTGTTTTGCTTCCAATTATGTGGTCAGTTTTAGAATAAGTGCGATGTGGTGCTGAGAAGAATGTGTATTCTGTTGATTTGTGGCAAAGAGTTCTGTAGATGTCTATTAGGTCTGCTTGGTCCAGAGTTGAGTTCACCTCCTGAATATCCTTGTTAGTTTTCTGTCTCATTGATCAGGCTAATATTGACAGTGGGATGTTAAAGTCTCCCACTGTTATAGTGTGGGAATCTATGTCTCTTTGTAGGTCCCTAAGAACTTGCTTTATGATTCTAGGTGCTCCTGTATTGGGTGCATATATATTTAGGATAGTTATCTCTTGTTGTTGCATTGACCCCTTTACCATTATGTAATGCCCATCTTTGTCTCTTTTGATCTTTATTGGTTTAACGTCTGTTTTATCAGAGACTGGGATTGCAACCCCGGATTTTTTTTTTTTCTTTCCATTTGCTTGGTAAATATTCCTCCATCCATTTCTTTTGAGTCTATATGTGTCTTTGCACATATAGACTGAAATACAGCACTTAGATGGATCTTGACTCTTTATTCAATTTGCCAGTCTGTGTCTTTTAATTGGAGCATTTAGCCCTTGTATTTAAGGTTAATATTGTTATGTCATTATGATGCTAGCTGGTTATTTTGCCCATTAGTTGATGCAGTTTCTTCATAGTGTCGATGGTCTTTACAATTTGGTATGTTTTTGCAGGGGCTGGTACCAGTTGTTCCTTTGTGTGTTTAGTGCTTCCTTCAGGAGTTGTTGTAAGGCAGGCCTGGTGGTGACAAAGTCTCTCAGCATTTGCTTGTCTGTAAAGGATTTTATTTCTCCTTCACTTATGAAACTTAGTTTGACTGGATATGAAATTCTGGGTTGAAAATTCCTTTCTTTAAGAATGCTGAATATTGGCTCCCCACTCTCTTCTGGCTTGTAGGGTTTCTACAGAGAGATCCACTGTTAGTCTGATGGGCTTCCATTTGTGGATAACCCGACCTTTCTCTCTGGCTGCCCTCAACATTTTTTTCATTTCAACCTTGGTGAATCTGGCAATTATGTGCCTTGGGGTTGCTCTTCTCAAGGAGTATCTTTGTGGTGTTCTCTGTATTTCCTGAATTTGAATGTTGGCCTGTCTTGCTAGGTTGGGGACATTCTCCTGGATGATATTTTGAAGAGTGTTTTCCAACTTGATTCCATTCTCCCTGTCACTTTCAGGTACCCTAATCAAACGTAGATTTGGTCTTTTCACATAGTCCCATATTTCTTGGAGGCTTTGCTCATTTCGTTTTATTCTTTTTTCTCTAATCTTGTCTTCTTGCTTTATTTCATTCAGTTGATCTTCAATCTCTGATCTCCTTTCTTCTGCTTTATCGATTCAGCTATTGATACTTGTGCATGCTTCACGAAGTTCTCATGCTGTGTTTTTCATCTCCATCAGGTCATTTATGTTCTTCTCTAAACTGGTTCCTCCTGTTAGCAATTCGTCTAACCATGTCATAAGACTGTTTGCAAATCACTTTTATCTTGCAGCTCCCAAAATTCTCTTTTCGTCTGTAACTATTGAAATTGTGATTATAAATACGTTTTTGTTATAAATGTATTTGTGTGTATCGTAATTTGCTTTTTGAGCTTTTTTATTTTTACATAGTTTTTCTTAATTTTAGAATCTTTCAATTATTTATTTTTGTATTTTTATCACCACAATTTAGATATTTTTGTTCTTATCCTCATTTTTCTAACTTTTTATAGTCTTTTGTGTTCCTGTTTCACGCATTATTATTCCATTTTTAAAATTAGTATATAAATTTTTAGTGGTTTCTTTCTGAAATTTTAATAATATTTTTGGTGGGATTATGTTGCCCTATTTTGTATAGATTGTATGTAATCTTTGAGATTTGGACATTTAGAAAGGTTACCTGTCACAAAATTTATTAATGTAGCTTTGTCCTGGCATAGTCAGAAAGCAATGGTCTTGACTAGAGATTGTGTGGTTCTGTCAAACATGTTCTTCAGATTTGTGTTGTCTGAAATTTTGTGCTTTTAGTTTAAAGAGATTATGTTTCTCCTGAAAAGTAATTACCTGGTACACCTGTTCTGTCTCTGCAGCACTGCAGTGCTCTGCTGCAGTGTATTTACCTTTGGTCTCAGCAGACTCAAAATGAAAGTATACCATCATTTATTTCAGCAACTTATGTCATGGGAGACAGAAACCAGTGTGTGGAAAGGCCAGTAGAAGACAGAAATTAAATTGTACATGCCAATATTTTACTTTCCTTTAAAAAAAAGCCAGAAGTTACAATTTACTTCTGAAGGGACTAGGTAATACTGAGGAGCAGAAAGAGTTGTTATAGGTAAATGTAACAAACTTTTCTTTTTTTCTATGTGGTTCTTCGCATTGGGTTTAATTCAGACACTGTACACACTTAACTCATGTATAAATTATCCACATATGTATTTTGGTCTGTATGTTTTCATTACATTTATAAGTCTGTGAAGAATTAGGGCTTGTGTCATATTGCAGTGTAATCTTACTTATGTAGTTTGAATAATTTTATAGGTTAGATTTGGAAACTGTATTTATCTGAGTCTAATAAGTGGACTAATTTGTTATTTTTATTTCTTTCCAGTTATATGTTCTCATTTTGCTCAACACCTTTGTCCAGAGCAGGGCATAGAAGATTCTCTCCGAAAAGTGATATTGAGAAGATGTGAAAAATGTGGACCTGAGAATTTACAGTTAAAAATTGGTTGTACCAATGTGGATGAGTGTAAGGTGCACAAAAAAGGTTATAATAAGCTTAACCAGAGTTTGACAACTACACAGAGCAAAGTATTTAAATGTGGCGAATATGTAAACGTCTTTCATAAATGTTCAAATTCAAAAAGACATAAGATAAGGCATACTAGAAAGAAGCTTTTGAAATGTAAGGAATATGTCAGATCATTTTGCATGCATTCACACCTATGTCGACATAAAAGAATTTATACCAGAGAGAATTCCTACCAATGTGAAGAAGATGGCAAAGCCTTTAACTGGTCCTCAACCCTTACTTATTATAAGAGAATTCATACTGGAGAGAAACCTTACAAATGTGAAGAATGTGGCAAAGCCTTTAGTAAGGCCTCAACCCTTACCAGGCATAAGGTAATTCATGCTGGAGAGAAACCCTACAAATGTGAAGAATGTGGCAAAGCTTTCAACCAGTCCTCACACCTTGTGGAACATAAGAGAATTCATACTGGAGAGAAACCCTACAAATGTGAAGAATGTGGCAAAGCTTTCAACCGGTCCTCAAGTCTTACGGAACATAAGAGAATTCATACTGGAGAGAAACCCTACAAATGTGAAGAATGTGGCAAAGCTTTCCAGCGGTCCGCAAACCTTACAGTACATAAGAGAATTCATACTGGAGAGAAACCCTACAAATGTGAAGAATGTGGCAAAGCCTATGATAACTTCTCAACCCTTACTAAACATAAGGTAATTCATACTGGAGAGAAACCCTACAAATGTGAAGAATGTGGAAAAGCCTTCAGCTGGCCCTCAAGCCTTATTCAACATAAGAGAAGTCATGCTGGAGAGAAACCCTACAAATGTGAAGAATGTGACAAAGCTTTCAACTGGTCCTCAAAACTTAGTGAACATAAGAGAATTCATACTGGAGAGAAACCCTACAAATGTGAAGAATGTGGCAAAGCTTTCTACCGGTCCTCAAACCTTACGGAACATAAGAGAATTCATACTGGAGAGAAACCCTACAAATGTGAAGAATGTGGCAAAGCCTATGGTAACTTCTCAACCCTTACTAAACATAAGGTAATTCATACTGGAGAGAAACCTTACAAATGTGAAGAATGTGGAAAAGCCTTCAGCTGTCCCTCAAGCCTTATTGAACATAAGAGAATTCATGCTGGAGAGAAACCGTACAAATTTGAAGAATGTTGCAAAGCCTTCATCTGGTCCTGAAGACTTAGTGAACATAAGAGAATTCATACTGGAGAGAAACCCGATAAATGTGAAGAATGTGGCACAGCCTATGTTAACTTCTCAGCTCTTACTAAACATAAGATAATTCATACTGGAGAGAAACCCTACAAATGGGAAGAATGTGCAAAGCCTTTAGTAAGGCCTCAACCCTTACTGCACACAAGACAATTCATACTGGAGAGAAACCCTACAAATGTGAAGAATGTGGCAAAGCTTTCAACCGGTCCTCAACCCTTACGGAACATAAGAGAATTCATACTGGAGAGAAACCCTACAAATGTGAAGAATGTGGCAAAGCTTTCTACCAGTCCTCAAACCTTACAGAACATAAGAGAATTCATACTGGAGAGAAACCCTACAAATGTGAAGAATGTGGCAAAGCCTATGGTAACTTCTCAACCCTTACTAAACATAAGGTAATTCATACTGGAGAGAAACCCTACAAATGTGAAGAATGTGGAAAAGCCTTCAGCTGGCCCTCAAGCCTTAGTGAACACAAGAGAATTCATGCTGGAGAGAAACCCTACAAATGTGAAGAATGTGGCAAAGCCTTTAGCTGGGTCTCAGTCTTCAATAAACATAAGAAAATTCATACTGGAAAGAAATTCTATAAATGTGAAGAATGTGGTAAAGAGTTCAACCAATCCTCACACCTTACTACTCATAAGAGAATTCATACGGGAGGAAAAACCCTACAAATGTGAAAAATGTGGCAAAGCTTTCAATTAGTTCTCAACCCTTACTGAACATAAGGGAATTTATACAGAAGGGAAACCCTACAAATGTGAAGAACGTGGCAGATTTTTTAACTCTTCCTCAATCCTTACTAAACATAAGGTAATTCATACTGGAGGGAATTCCTACAGTTGTGTGGAATGTGGCAAAGCCTTTAACCAGTCCTTAAGGCTTACCACATATAAGACAACTCATACTGGACAGAAAGCATACACATGTGAAGAATGTGGGAAAGCCTCTAACAGATCCTCAATTCTTAACAGACACAGGCTAATTCATACTAGAGAGAAACTACAAACCTGAAAGATGTGACAATGCTTTTGGCAACACCTGAAACTTTTCTGAGTATAAAAGAAATCATACTGGTGAGAAATCCTAGAAATGTGAAGAATGTGACAAAGCCTTTAAATGGCTGTCACACTTGATTGTAGGTAAGATAACTCATATTGGAGAAAACTAGTGTGAACAATGTGGCAAAACATTTAACCAATGCTCATGCCTTTTTGCAAAGGAAAGCATTTATACTAGCCTGGGCAACAGAGGGAAACTCTGTCTGGAAAAAAAAATCATTAATATCTTCTCACATCTTAGTCAATATCAGAGAGTTCATACTAAATAAAAGCGTTAAAAGTGCAATTGGTGTCAATAGATCTTTCAGAAAATATAAGCCCTTAAATTACAGAAGAATATTTATTTTGAGGAAACACATTACAAATATAAAGAGGATTGTAGTACCTTTACTTGTATCACAGGTTTTATTGTACACATTTTGTACTACAGGAAAACCCTGAGGTAGTTGTTCCAACTTTGCTCAACATCAGGGAATTAATATTGAAGAATAACCCTGCAAATTTAATGAATTTGGAAAAACATTTTTTCAAAAACTACAGATTATAAAACACAAAAGTTTATACTAAAATATATTTTTGCAGATACAGTAAATATTTTAAAAATTTAATCCAAAATTAAGTAAAGAGAATCCACAGTAGAAATACCTGTCTCTCAAACTTCAGACATTACACTTACTCAGATTGCTGAGTATAGGAAAAAATTCAAAACTAAAGTTGATAAAAAGAAAAATTATTTGTAAGTAGCTTTAAAAGAAGTAGATCTTTGAAGAGTTATAATTTCATTTAAAGTATACTTTTGTCCTGAAAATATAGATTTTTTTTTGCCAGACACAGTGGCTTACACCTGTAAGGCCAACACTTTGGGATGCTGAGGTGGGCAGATCACCTGAGTTGAAGACCAGCCTGGCCAACATGGTGAAATCCCATGTCTACTAAAAAGAAATACAAATATTAGCGAAGCATGGTAGTGCACACCTGTAGTCCCAGCTACTTGGGAGGCTGAGGCATGAGAATCACTTGAACCTGGGAGCCAGAAGTTGCAGTGAGCTGAGATGTTGCCACTGCATTGCAGCCTGGGTGACAGAGCGAGACTCTGTCTCAAAAGACAAAAAAAAAACCCCAAAACAAAAACAGCTTATTTGGAAACTGAATAATGATGGAATTCAACTCTTTAATTACTTCATGCTATTTCTTCGTTTCTGTTGTTTTCACATGTAAAAGCCTGTGATCAATTCTTTCTGCATCAAAGATTTCGGAGACTTTTATTAGGTGGTCATTATTTATTACCTTTCTTATGGATGACTGAGGACATTAAAATGTAAGATGCATGATGAAAATCTAAGTAGAAAAGCTATTTGTGGTTAACTTATAGAATTGAGTGATGTATGAGGTAGGCGTTCAGAGTAATATTCTTTTTTTTTTTTTGAGAGGGAATCTCGTTCTGTTGCCCAGGCTGGAGTGCAGTGGCATAATCTCGGCTCATTATAAGCTCCTCCTCCCAGGTTCAAGCTATGCTCCTGTCTCTGCCTCCCAAGTAGCTGAGATTACAGGTACCCATGACCACATCCAACTAATTTTTGTGTTTTAGTAAAGGAAGGTTTCACCATGTTAACCAGGCTGATCTTGAACTTTTGACCTCAAGTGATCTGCCTGCTTTGGCTTCCCAAAGTGCTGTGATTATAGGTGTTAGCCACTGCACCCAGCCCTAAGTAATATTCTAATACATTATTATGAGAGAAAATCGTTCTTATAGTTTTTTTTTTTTTTTTTTTTTTTTGAGACGGAGTCTCGCTCTGTGGCCCAGACTGGAGTGCAGTGGCCGGATCTCAGCTCACTGCAAGCTCCGCCTCCCGGGTTTACGCCATTCTCCTGCCTCAGCCTCCCGAGTAGCTGAGACTACAGGCACCCGCCACCTCGCCCGGCTAGTTTTTTGTATTTTTTAGTAGAGACGGGGTTTCACCGGGTTAGGCAGGATGGTCTCGATCTCCTGACCTCGTGATCCGCCCGTCTCGGCCTCCCAAAGTGCTGGGATTACAGGCTTGAGCCACCGCACCCGGCCATTACTTATAGTTAAAATTAAATCAAAATAATTAGTATGTCATTTTACTAATTGTACTTTTATGTGATAAAACTACAGTTTTAAAGTTTTAAATTGTGTGTTAATTTTTTAATTGAACATTGATGACATGTTAAACACTGTTATACATTCAGCAAAGTGTTATTATGCCACTAATTTTAACCTATTCCACCTTACTCAAGGGTGTATTTAAAAGATGGTAACATTACACTATTTGGTAACATAATAGACTAACATTTCTAGTATTCTTCTTTTTCAGTGGCTTTAAACTGCAAATAAGTGAAAGAATATGGTTCCTGTGGGTTAATTTTTTTTATATTTAAATTTATTTTTCTTAGTTTTTGTGTGTACATAATATGTGTATATATTTATGTCATATATGGTATATTTTGGTACAGTCATACAATGTATAATAATCACATTGTGATAAGGTACCTATAACCTCTGGCCTTTATGTTTTGTATTACAAACAATTCAATTCTACAGTCTTAGTTACTCTAAATTGTACAGTTAAATTGTTATTGACTACATGGTTATTTTTATGGTATCATAAAAATTATATATAAACATAAATAAAATCAATATATTCCTGAGTCCTGAATAATTTTCGAAACTTTATTATGTATTTTTTGAACATGTGGCCTCTGCCTGAGAGCACATAATGGAGTTTTAGTTTTGACTTACATACAGTTACATGTACACATCTATTAGTCTAAAGATATAACTTAGGTTTAAGGAGCAAGGGTGTTTGAGTATAAGTTTGTAACTGTTTTCAGAAGAAAAGGGCAATATTGAAACAAAGCAAAGCATTTTAACAAGATGTCTAATTTACTAGAAAACAAAAATCCTCAAAAATGCTAAAAGCAAATGTATACTCTGCTTTGTATTCAGTTTATTACACTATCTTATAGCTTATGATTTAGAATCTTTCCATGCAAATTTTCTGTTTTTACTTGCATGATACTCATTCTAGACCCACAATCTTTTTTTTTTTTTTTTTTTTCTGAGACCAAGTTTCCTTCTTGTTGCCCAGGCTGGAGTGCAATAGCATGGTCTTGGCTCACTGCAACCTCCGCCTCCTGGGCTCAAATGATTCTCCTGCCTGAGCCTCCCGAGTAACTTGGATTACAGGCATGTGCCACCACGCCTGGCTAATTTTTGCATTTTGCGTAGAGATGGGGTTTCACCATGTTGGCCAGGTTTGTCTCGAACTCCTGACCTCAGGTGATCCAGCCATCTCAGCCTCCCAAAGTGCTGGGATTACATGTGTGAGCCACCATGCCCGGCCTAGACCCATAATCTTTTTGTTTCCTCTTTTTTTTTTTTTTTATATTTTATGAAGTATTTATTATCTGAGCTCATTTGTAGTCATAAGAATAATTTTTATAAAATTTCGTCGTGCACACAAAATTATTTTTAGAAGTAATTCCACAATTTGTGTATTATTACATTTTATTTAGTTAAAACATTCCATTAGCTTCTAGAACCCTATATAAGCTTACTTTTCTTTAATTATTCCCTTAACTTTTTATAAGTGACATAAGTAAATTTTATTTATTGAGTCAATTTGTTTCAGTAAGTACTAGGGAAGCTTCATAAGTCATGTGGATGCTTTTATATATAAATGTAGCAAACAAACATGATGGTGTTCAGTGTATAACAGATGCTCCATAATTAGTCATAAATATTCCTGCTAAAGTTAGTTTGTAACTTCAAGTCAGAGATGGAAAATACCAATTGCAAAGAAATAACATTTATTCTTCATGTGAGAACATTTTTTCCAGGCTGCAAAGCTGAATCTTGCTGAATTTAAAGAGAAATGCTTCATTCATGTCCTAATTATCTAAGTTTTATCCTTTTATGTGCATTCAAACCATATATGCATCACAGACCTTCTTTTTCTGTGTTACGACTACAGTTTTCTCACTGTTGTTTTCCTGCCATGTGGTTTCACACGGTATGTTGTAGGTTTTAAGGAGGACATTGGTATTTTTTAATGTACTGAAAAACTGGTTTTGACTAGAAAGTTTGCTTATAAATATAACTTTAAGATTGGCTAATTAACATAAAAGACATACGTTGTCTATCGAAGAGGGGATTAAATCATCATGGTGTTTCTTTGTAAAAGAAAAATGTTAGGCTTTTATACAAAGTGTGGCAAATATGTAATTTGCTAGAACATACATATAAAAATTAAATTTTTAAGAGAATTAATAGTGAGCAATTTTAAATTTAGTTATTTAGGATGTACTTACAGAACAACTTACATTTCCATGCAAAATCCTCTATTTAAAGTGTGAATGTTAAAGACTGCAAAACAATAAAATAACTGCTGTAAATATGGAATAATACTTATTTTCTATATTGATACTACAATTTGGAGAAATTTATCACTCATTTTTTAAAGAAATGTTTTAGTGGTTGAAGTTTAGTCTACAGTTTATATTCTTAGTCACCTAACTGTAGTGATCTCCTAGATGATTTTCTCTGAAAACTTTTGGAGATAATGGCAGCTTTTGGATTAAAACATTTCCTGTTAGTTTGCATGCAAACCAGTTTACTGTGATCACACAGTGGCCAATCATGTGAGCATAAGCAAGCCTGCCCTTTTCGTGTCTTTCATACTATTCCCATAAGCACCAATAACTTCAGGTGCCCCAAGCTTAAAATAAAAGTCCTAAAGTCTTTGACTTCTCCCATGTACTGTGCTGGGTTCAGAACATACTGTTAAACATCAAAGTTCCTGTGGTTATGACTGACAAATGAGAAAACAGCAAAGAGACAGACAGTATTTGAAACATTGTTATTCTTAACTTGACAAATAAAATGTGTATTTCATTAAACAACATTTTGAAGTATATATATACATTGTCAAATGCTTAGAACTAGGTAATTAATACTTTATCTTATATTGTTAACATTTTTATGGTTAGACAACATGAAATTTTAAACATTTTTCAAAAATACAAATACATTATGAACTATAGTCATCATGCTGTACAATAAGTCTCTTGAAATTATTTCTTTTATCCAAGTATAATTATGTATTATTTGACAGGCATCTTTCAATCCCCCCATTTCTTCTAAATACCTTGGCATTTGGTGGTCACCAGTTTACTCTACATCGATGAGATTAACTTTTTTAGAATCCATGTGTAAGTGAAATCATGAGACATTAATCTTTCTGTGCTTCCCTTATTTCAACTAATATAATGTCCTCCAGGGTAATCCATGTGATTGAAAATAATAGAATTTTTGTTGTTTAAAGATGAATATTATTCCATTGTGTATATCTACCACATTGCCTTTATTTACTCATTAGATGTTGAACTGTTGATTTTATATATTTTACACGTGAAGAGTGCTGCAAACAACCTAGAAGTGCAAATGTTTCTTCATTCTAATTTCATTTGTTTTGGATATACAGTGGTGCAATTGTTATATGGTAGTTTGATTTTTAAGTTTTTTAAGAAAACTATTTTGTTTTTCATAATGGCTGTCCTCACTTACATTCAAACAAATAGTGTGCAAGCATTTTCTTGTCTTCAGAATTCTACCAACACTTTTTCTTCTTAGAGTCCTTCTAACAGAAGTGAGTTGGTATCTCATAGTTCTTTTTTTTGCTTGCCTTTCCCTGATAATAATTGACGTTGAGCATGTTTTTAATATATCTGTTGGCCGTGTGTATGTCTTTTTCTGAAAAATATTTAAGCCTTTTTCTCATTTTTAATAGTTATTTGCTTTTTGTTGTATAGTCATTTGATTTTGTTATATAGTTTTGATATTAATCCCTTATCACATTTATGATTTGCAAACATTTTCTTCCATTTTTTGGTTTCCTCATCCTGTTGATTGTATTATATTCCATGCAGCAGTTTTTAAATTTAAAATAATCTGATTAATCTATGTTTTCAATTTGCTCCTTGGGATTTGAAGTCAAATTTTAAAAGTCACTGCCCAACCAGTGTTACAGGGCTTTCAATCTGTTGTTTATAGTAGTTTTGGAGTTCTAGATCTTATATTTAAGTATCTAATTTATTTTGTGTTTTTATTTTAAGTATCTAATTTATTTTGTGTTTTTATTTTATTTAAGTATCGAATTTATTTATATATGGTATTAGTTGAGGGTCTTATTATATTCTTGTATATGTGGATATAAAGTTTCTCAACACCATTTATTGAAGATGCTGCCTTTTCCCTAAGAAATTGCCACCATTATTTAAAAATCAGATGGCTGTAAATACATCAATATATTTCTGGTTTCCTTTTTCTTCTCTACTCGCTTGTGTGTTTTAATTCAGGTACCACACTTTTTTTTTTTTTTTTACTGTAGCTTTTTAGTATATCTCAAAGTCAGATACCTTCACTTTTTCTATTGCTTGATTACTTTGGCTATTCAGGGCCTTTTGTGGTACCCTATAAATTTTAGATGTATTTTTAAAAATTTGTTAATTATGTCACTGGTATTTCGGTAGAGGTTGCATTATAGCCGTACATCATTTTGTATAATACAGATGTTTAACAATATTAGTAACGCCAATTTATGATTAATATTTTTCCAATTGTGTTTAATTTCTTTAATTTCATTTAATGATAGTTGTCAATGTATAGAAATTCTACTGACACTTGTATGTTGCTTTTGTATTCTGCAAGTTTAATACATTTATTAGTCCTACTAATTTTTAGTAATGTCTTAGGCTTTCATTTACTTAAAATTATGTATAGAAATAAAAATTACACCGGAATAATTTAACATTTTTTCTAATCTCAGTGTTTTGATTTTTATTTTCTAATTTTTCTTTCTTGGATAGTTAGTACTATGTTTAATAAGACTGAAGAAAGTGGGCATTTTTGTCTGCTCTTAGAGTGAAAGCTTACAAGATTTCCCTGTTTAGTATGTTATTAGCTGTGGTTTTTGTGTGTATGTGTGTGTTATATGTGGCAATTATTGGCTTGAGGTTCATTTATCCTATACCTACTTTTTTCAGAAATTTATGAAGAAATGTCGAATTTTGTTAAACTCTTATTCAGCATTTATTTAAATGTTAGAGATGAGAAATCACATCTGATTATACATAGATTTAAAAATATCTTCAGAGACTTCTGTGAACATGCATGCAAAGTAGAAAATTTAGAGAAAATAGATAAACTCCTGGATACACAAAACTTCCCAATATTGACAGAAAATAACAGAAGCCTTTAACAGAGCAAAAATGTAAAATGTGTAATGACATTGAATAAGTAATAATAAAACTACTAACCATAAAAAGCCCTGGATCATATGAAACCACAGCCATATTTTACTACATATACAAAGGTAAGCTGGTCCTAATCCTACTGAGTATTCCAAAAAATCAAGGTGGCATTTCAACCTAATTGCATGAAATCAGTGAATTATGTGAAACTAAAATCTAGTGAAAACATAACAAAGGAAACTACAGGTCAATATTCTGGGTGAACAATAATCCTCCATGAAATACTAGCAAATACTAGCAAACTGAATTCAAAAGCAAATCAAAGTTATTTTGCTACTATCATGTGAGCTTTATTCCATAAATACAAAGATGTTTCATCATATGCAAGTCAGTAAGTGTGATTCACCATGTAAAGATAATTAAAAGAAAAAATATTTAACACAGTAGCGGCAGAGAAAGCATTCAAGAAAATCCAATATTGACTCAAAAATATTCTCAACACACTAGAGATTGATGAGACATACCTCAAAAGAATGAGAGTCATCTATGACAAATCCTTAACAAACATACTAAAAATGCAAAAAGTAGATGCATTCTCTATAAGAATAAAAATAAGATGAGAATATCCATCCTAAACAGTCCTACTGAACATAGTAATGGAGTCCTAGCCAGAAAAATAAAAGGAATCCAAATAGCAAAGGAAGTCAAATTATCTTTATTGATGATATATTTCTCTACCTAGAATACTTTAAGGATTTCACCAAAAGACTCCTAAGCCTAAAGACTTCAAAAAAATCTCAGAATACAAAATCAACACAAATACATAGAATTTCTGTACGCCAATAATAAACTGAGAACAAAATTTTAAAAGAGCTCTATTTACAATAGCCACACACAAAAAAATTACCTAGAAATACATTAAGTCAAGGGGGTAAAATATCTCTACAAAGAACTGCAATGCTGAAGTAATAAGAGAGAATGCAAATAAATAGAAAAATACTGGATGCTCATGGATTCAAATAATATAGTTAAAATGGTCATTCTACCTAAAGCAACCTACAGATTTAAGTGCTGTTTTTATCAAGACTATCCATGACGCTTTTTTATAGAATTAGAAAAACTATTCTAAATATATATACAAAAGAATTAAAGAGTTCAAATAGCCAAGACAACTTCAGACTAAAAGAATAAATCTGGGCCAAGTGTGGTGGCTCACGCCTGTCATCTCAGTCCTTTGGGAGGCTGAAGAGGATGGATCACCTGAGGTCAGGAGTTTGAGACCAACCTGGCCAACAAGGTGAAACCATTGTCTACTAAATACAAAAAATCAACCAGGTTTATCACCGAAACAAGTGCTCTTCGTCATCATCAAAGTAAGAAGAGCATTGCCTGCTTTCTTGGAAGCAGCTGACCTGTTTTCTACTGATACAAAGTGGAGAAGGCATTGAAATAGTGAAAGAGGATGATATAAATTGAATACTTATATGAAATACAGTTTATAATAAAAAATAGTATTTGGTGTTCTACAACTGTAGATGAGACTATTAACATGAGGTCATATTCTTATTTCTATTGACAAATTACCTTCATTTACAATATTCTTGTTTCAGAAATATTCTTTTTTCTGCTCTATATTTGCTAGCTTTTGGTAAAATCTTATCTGAACTCAATAGAAATAAAATAAATCCATTCTACCACAAGCATTTTATTATTGCTGCATATGCTTATTTTGCTTAAAATACGTTAGCTTTTGTTGAAAGATTTATAGTTTTGTTTCCGAGTGTTGTTTATTTCTGAGAAGTTGCTTTCATGATAGAAAACTGCTATTCTCAGCTCAAATCACCTTGACTAATAGCAAGTGAAAGTGATGTGTGGATGAGAAGAAAATGTGTCTTCTCTGCATCTCTTTTTTAATCAATTGGCTGAAGAAAGAGAATGCAGATAGAAGGTGAACGAAAATATAATCCCTGAAAGACCATGAAAAAGTCTTCTTAATCAGAAAAAAATAAAGGAAATGGTGATTTGAGCAGAATATATATTATTTTGCAAAGCCTCTGAAATTTCAGTATACAACCTTCATTGCTTTAATAAATATGTTATTCTTTCAATTGTAATTCTTCAGGAAATAATTCAATTCCCTGGTGATTTAAAAAAGAGAAGAATAACTTATTTGTTAAGGTAAGAGATGTAGGAAAGACTCATAACTTTTGACCAACATCTCCTCCACCTCCAGCTTCAGGCAATCATCATTCTACTCTTTGCTTTTATGAGTTTGAGTTTTTTTTATTTTCCAATTTAAAACGTTTAGTTAAGAAGTAGACTTTAATGTCGAAAATACAAACTTGGGGAGGGCAGAAAGATCACACACAAGGCCGCCACTTCACACCTGGAGTGAGTTTGAATTTTTTAATACTCTACATAGAAATGAGATAATTTTTTATTATTTTGTGTGTGTGCTGGCTTATTTCACTTAACCTAATGTCTTCCAGGTTCATCAATGTTGTTGAAAATAAAAAGACTTTTTAAAAAAATTTTTCTTCTTTGAAATATATTTTTAAAATGACCAAATAAAGTCTAAGTGAATTAAGTATAGCTCCTAGCATAACTCACAGTTAATTTTAATTGACTGTTGTCTCTGTAGAAATATTTTTTATCAGCATTTTTTAACATACAACTAGAACTCAACTAACAGTCATTATGTGTCACAAAAATGAATCAGTTTAGAAGCTATGTTAATAATGAGACAATTGACTTCTGGTACCCAATTCAGAACAACTACAAAAGGAGTGGAGAACAGATTTCAACTGTGATGCACAATCTTATTCATTGGCTTGGTAGCTGAGTGCAGTGTTAAGGATTGTAAAGTCACTATTAAGTGGAAGTAGATCATCATAAAAGTCTTCATTCTCATCATCATCTCACTGAGTAAGGTTGCTTTCTTTTCTGCAATTGTGTTTAAAACTGTCCAAAGAGACTTTCCAAATGCTTGGTTTCTGTCTGGAAGTTTCAAATGAGGCTTTTGGGTGTGCATCTTTTTCTAGTTTTGCACAGCTACAGAGGCTTCAGGAAACTTCCCATCGTGGTGGAAGGCAAAGGGTAAGCAAAGACTTTCTGGTTGTGGCTGGAGAAAGAGCTACAATATGCTAACTGGTCTCACTCGGGATGTTCCTCACTTTCAGGATAGGTGGGGTGACCCAGCAATCATATGGACACTATCCTTTGCAGTGTCCCTCAAACTTTGGTTGCATCAGAATATCTGCAAGGCTTGCTAAGGCACAGACTGCTGAGCCCACCTCCAAGACTTCTTTCTTTTTAAGAAATGAATAGCATTCCCTTGTGTAAATATATCACTTTTTAAAATTCATTCACCTGTTGATGGACACTTAGGTTGATTTCATACCTTAGCTATTGTGAGTAATCCACTTTTTTTCTTTTCTTATTTATTTATATATCTCTTTTTTTATTTCTAGAAACATTTTAATTTTATACTATATAAGTTTTTAAAAATTTTTTTGGATCAAGGCCATTACTTTGTTATTAACATAATTTGAGACAAAATAACAATAAAAATCAACATTGATTAGTGAAAACAATTTTCTAGCCCTTAGTAATCATTTTCTCTCCCAGCTGACGTAAAAGTTGAATCTTTGTGTCATTTCTCACAGTTGTAACAAAGTAGCTTCTGATTAAATTGGTCTGCATATAATTTTGTAAAATTTTACTTTTTTAATCTAAAAATTAAACTTCTCTATTACCAGAAAAGTTATTTTTAATAGGTATTATTTCACTCTATTATATTTACATATGTGTACATGTGCCATGTTGGTGTGCTGCACCCATTAACTCATCATTTACATTAGGTATGTCTCCTAATGCTATCCCTCCCCCCTCTCCCCACCCCACGACAGGCCCTGGTGTGTGATGTTCCCCTTCCTGTGTCCAAGTGTTCTCATTGTTCAATTCCCATCTATGAGTGAGAACATGCAGTGTTTGGTTTTCTGTTCTTGTGATAGTTTGCTGAGAATGATGGTTTCCAACTGCATCCATGTCTCTACAAAGGAATGAACTCATTCTTTTTTATGGCTACATAGTATTCCATAGTGTATATGTGCCACATTTTCTTAATCCAGTCTGTCATTGATGGACATTTGTGTTGGTTCCAAGTCTTGCCATTGTGAATAGTGCTGCAATAAACATACGTGTGCATGTGTCTTTATAGCAGCATGATTTATAATCCTTTGTGTATATACCCAGTAATGGGATGGCTGGGTCAAATGGTATTTCTAGTTCTAGATCCTTGAGGAATCACCACACTGTCTTCCCCAATGGTTGAACTAGTTTACAGTCCCACCGACAGTGAAAAAGTGTTCCTATTTCTCCACATCCTCTCCAGCACCTGTTGTTTCCTGACTTTTTAATGATTGTCATTCTAACTGGTGTGAGATGGTATCTCTTTGTGATTTTGATTTCCTTTCCTCTGATGGCTAGGGATGATGAGCATTTTGTCATGTGTCTGTTGGCTGCATAAATGTCTTCTTTTGAGAAGTGTCTGCTCATATCCTTTGCCCACTTTTTTATGGGGTTGTTTGTTTTTTTCTTGTAAATTTGTTTGAATTCTTTGTAGGTTCTGGATATTGTCCCTTTGTCAGATGAGTAGATTGCAAAATTTTTCTCCTATTCTGTAGGTTGCCTGTTCACTCTGATGGTAGTTTTTTTTTTTTTTTTTTTTTTTTTTTTTGCTGTGCAGAAGCTCTTTAATTAGATCCCATTTGTCAATTGTGGCTTTTGTTGCCATTGCTTTTGGTGTTTTAGACATGAAGTCCTTGCCCATGCCTATGTCCTGAATGGTATTACCTAGGTTTTCTTCTAGGCTTTTTATGGTTTTAGGTCTAACATTTAAGTCTCCAGTCCATCTTGAATTAATTTTTGTATAAGGCATAAGGAAGGGATCCATTATCAGCTTTCTACTTATGGCTAGCCAGTTTTCCCAGCACCATTTATTAAATAGGGAATCCTTTCCCCATTTCTTGTTTTTGTCAGGTTTGTCAAAGATCACATGGTTGTAGATGTGTGGTATTATTTCTGAGGGTTCTGTTCTGTTCCACTGTTCTATGTCTCTGTTTTGGTACCAGCACCATGCTGTTTTGGTTACTGTAGCCTTGTAGTATAGTTTGAAGTCAGGTATTGTGATGCTTCCAGCTTTGTTCTGTTGGCTTAGGATTGTCTTGGCAATACGGGCTCTTTTTTGGTTCCATATGAACTTTAAAGTAGTTTTTTCCAATTCTGTGAAGAAAATCATTTGTAGCTTAATGGGGATGGCATTGAATCTATAAATTACCTTGGGCAGTATGGCCATTTTCATGATATTGATACATGAGCATGGAATATTCTTCCATTTGTTTGTGTCTTCTTTTATTTCATTGAGCAGTGGTTTGTAGTTGTCCTTGAAGAGGTCCTTCACATCCCTTGTAAATTGGATTCCTAGGTATTTTATTCTATTTGAAGCAATTGCGAATGGGAGTTCACTCATGACTTGGCTCTGTTTCTCTGATACTAGTCTGTAAGAAAGCTTGCAATTTTTGCACATTGATTTTGTATCCTGATACTCTGCTGAAGTTGCTTATCAGCTTAAGGAGATTTTGGGCTGAGACGATGGGGTTTTCTAAATATACAATCATGTCATCTGCAAACAGGGACAATTTGACTTCCTCTTTTCCTAACTGAATACTCCTTTTTTTTTTCTCCTGGCTGATTGCCCTGGCCAGAACTTCCAACACTATGTTAGGAGTGCTGAGAAGGCATCCCTGTCTTGTGCCAGTTTTCAAAGGGAATGCTTCCAGTTTTTGCCCTTTGAGTATGATATTGGCTGTAGGTTTGTCATAAATAGCTCTTATTATTTTGAAATACGTTACATCAATGTCAAATTTATTGAGAGTTTTTAGCATGATGGGCTGTTGAATTTTGTCAAAGGCCTTTTCTGCATCTATTGAGATAATCATGTGGTTTTTGTCTTTGGTTCTGTTTATATGCTGGATTACGTTTACTGATTTGCATATATTGAACCAGCCTTACATTTCAGGGATGGATGAAGCCCACTTGATCATGGTGGATAAGACTTTTGATGTGCTGCTGGGTTCGGTTTGCCAGTATTTTATTGAGGATTTTTGTATCGATGTTCATCAGGGATATTGGTCTAAAATTCTCTTTTTTTGTTGTGCCTCTGCCAGGCTTTGGTATCAGGATGATGTTGGCCTCATAAAATGAGTTAGGGAGGATTCCCTCTTTTTCTATTGATTGGAATAGTTTCAGAAGGAATGGTACCATTTTATGCCTCTGGAAGAATTTGGCTGTGAATCCGTCTGGTCCTGGACTTTTTTTGATTGGTAGGCTATTAATTACTGCCTCAATTTCAGAGTCTGTTACTGGTCTTTTCAGGGATTCAACTTCTTCCTGGTTTAGTCTTGGGAGAGTGTATGTGTCCAGGAATTTATCCATTTCTTCAAGGTTTTCTAGTTTGTTTGCTTAGGCGTTTTTATAGTATTGTCTGATGGTAGTTTGTATTTCCATGGGATTGGTGGTGATATCCCCTTTATCATTTTTTATTGCATCTATTTGATTCTTCTCTCTTTTCTTTCTTATTAGTCTTGCTAGTGGTCTATCAATTTTGTTGATCTTTTCAAAAAACCAGCTCCTGGATTCATTGATTTTTTTTGAAGGATTTTTATGTCTCTATCTCCTTCAGTTCTGCTCTGATCTTAGTTATTTCTTGCCTTCTGCTAGCTTTGGAATGTGTTTGCTCTTGCTTCTCTAGTTCTTTTAATTGTGATGTTAGTGTGTCAATTTTAGATCTTTCCAGCTTTCTCTTATGGGAATTTGTGCTATAAATTTCCCTCTACACACTTCTTTAAATGTGTCCCAGAGATTCTGGTATGTTGTATCTTTGTTCTCATTGGTTTCAAAGAACATCTTTATTTCTGTCTTCATTTCGTTATGTACCCAGTAGTCATTCAGGAGCAGGTTGTTCAGTTTCCATGTAGTTGAGTGGTTTTTATTGAATTTCTTAATCCTGAGTTCTAGTCTGATTGCACTGTGGTCTGAGAGACAGTTTGTTATACTTTCTGTTCTTTTCCATTTGCTGAGGAGTGCTTTACTTCCAACTATGTGGTCAATTTTGGAATAAATGTGATATGGTGCTGAGAAGAATGTATATTCTGTTGATTTGGGGTGGAGAGTTCTGTAGATGTCTATTAGGTCCACTTGGTGCAGAGCTGAGTTCAATTCTTGGATATCCTTGTTAACTTTCTGTTTCATTGATCTGTCTAATGTTGACAGTGGGATGTTAAATTCTCCCATTATTATTGTGTGGGAGTCTAAGTCTCTTTGTAAGTCTCTAAGGACTTGCTTTATGAATCTGGGTGCTCCTGTATTGGGTGCATATATATTTAGGATAATTCGCTCTTCTTGTTGAATTGATCCCTTTACCATTATCTAATGGCCTTCTTTGTCTCTTTTGATCTTTGTTGGTTTAAAGTCTGTTTTATCAGAGACTAGGATTGCAACCCCTGCCTTTTTTTTGTTTTCCATTTGCTTGGTAGATCTTCCTCCATCCCTTTGTTTTGAACCTATGTGTGTCTCTGCAGGTGACATGGGTCTCTTGAGTACAGCAAACTGAGGGTCTTGACTCTTTATCTAATTTGCCAGTCTGTGTATTTTAATTGAAGCATTTAGCCCATTTACATTTAATGTTAATATTGTTATGTGTTAACTTGATCCTGTCATTATGACATTAGCTGGTTATTTTGCTCATTAGGTGATGCAGTTTCTTCCTAGCATCAATGGTCTTTACATTTTGGCATGTTTTTGCAGTGGTTGGTACCTGTTGTTCTTTTCCATGTTTAGTGCTTCCTTCAGGATCTCTTGTAGGGCAGGCCTGGTAGTGACAAAATCTCTCAGCATTTGCTTGTCTGTAAAGGATTTTATTTCTCCTTCACTTGTGAAACTTAGTTTGGCTGGTTATGAAATTCTGGGTTGAAAATTCTTTTCTTTAAGAATGTTGAATATTGGCCCCCACTCTCTTCTGGCTTGGAGAGTTTCTGCTGAGAGATCTGCTGTTAGTCTGATGGGCTTCCCTTTGTGGGTAACCCGACCTTTCTCTCTGGCTGCTCTTAACATTTTTTCCTTCATTTAGACTTTGGTGAATCTGACAATTATGTGTCTGGAGTTGCTCTTCTCGAGGAGTATCTTTGTGGTGTTCTCTGTGTTTCCTGAATTTGAATGTTGGCCTGCTTTACTAGGTTGGGGAAGTTCTCGTGGATAATATCCTGCAGTGTTTTCCAACTTGGTTCCATTCTCCCCATCACTTTCAAGTACACCAATCTGACGTAGATTTGGTCTTTTCACATAGTCTCATATTTCTTGGAGGCTTTGCTCATTTCCTTTTACTCTTTTTTCTCTACACTTCTCGTTTCATTTCATTCATTTGATCCTCAATCACTGATACCATTTCTTCCAGTCAATAGAATCGGTTACTGAAGCTTGTGCATATGTCACATACTGAAGCTTGTGCATTTGTGACATGGCTTTCAGCTCTATCTGATCATTTAAGGAGTTCTCTACATTGGTTATTCTAGTTAGCCATTCATCAAATCTTTTTTCCACCTTTTTAGCTTCTTTGAGATGGGTTGAAACTTCGTCCTGTAGCTCGGAGAAGTTTGATTGTCTGAAGCCTTCTTCTCTCAACTTGTCAAAGTCATTCTCCATCCAGCTTTGTTCTGTTGCTGGCGAGGAGCTGCATTCCTTTGGAGGGGGAGAGGCACTCATGATTTTCAGAATTTCCAGCTTTTCTGCTCTGTTTTTTCCCCATCTTTGTGGTTTTATCTACCTTTGGTCTTTGATGATGGTGATGTGCAGATGGGGTTTTGGTGTGGATGTCCTTTCTGTTTTTAGTTTTCCTTCTAACATTCAGGACCCTTAGCTGCAGGTCTCTTGGAGTTTGCTGGAGCTCCACTCCAGACCCTGTTTGCCTGGGTATCAGCAGCGGAGACTGCAGAAGAGTGAATATTGCTGAGCAGCAAATGTTGCTGCCTGATTGTTCCTCTGGAAGCTTCATCTTAGAGGGGTACCTGGCCATGTGAGGCGTCAGGTGTCTGTCTGCCTGTGGTGGGGGTTGTCTCCCAGTTAGGCTACTTGGGGGTCAGGGACCCACTTGAGGAGGCAGTCTGTCTGTTCTCAGATCTCATACTCCATGCTGGGAGAACCACTACTGTCTTCAAAGCTGTCAGACAGGGACATTTAAATCTTCAGATGTTTCTGCTGCCTTTTGTTTGGCTGTGACCTGTCCCCAGAGGTAGAGTCTACAGAGGCAGGCAGGCCTCCTTGAGATGCAGTGGACTCCACCCAGTTCGAGCTCCCAGGCTGCTTTGTTTACCTACGCAAGCCTCAGCAATGGCGGGTACCCCTCCCCCAGCCTCGCTGCCACTTTGCAGTTAGATCTCAGACTGCTGTGCTAGCAATGAGGGAGGTTCTGTGGGCGTGGGACCCTCTGAACCAAGCACAGGATATAATCTCCTGGTGTGCCATTTGCTAAGACTCTTGATAAAGTGTAGTATTAGGGTGGGAGTGACCTGATTTTCCAGGTGTTGTGTGTCACAGTTTCCTTTGGCCAGGAAGGAAATTCCCTTCCCCCTTGCACTTCCTGGGTGAGACGATGCCTCACCCTGCTTTGGCTCTCGCTTGGTGGGCTGCACCCACTGTCCTGCACCCACTGTCCCACACGCCTCAGTGAGATGAACCCAGTACCTCAGTTGGAAATGCAGAAATCACCTGTCTTCTGTGTCACTCACGCTAGGAGCTGGAGGCAGGAGCTGTTCCTATTCGGCCATCTTGGAACCCCATTTTATATTTTAAGTTGTAGACCATGCAATGTAATCTTCAAACAATTGACAAATGTTTTTCCGTTTATGACTCTCTGCTTAATCCGCAGTCACTTTATTTTCACTCCTCAAAGGTATTTTTACTGCCTGAAAAGCAAAGGGATCGTTCAAGTGAGTGTGTTGAGCTAATCTTCTCCAGTGTCAGTCTATTCAGATTCAGAAAAGTATTCTGGTGAAAGAGAGTGCATTTCAACAGTATTATAACAGCAATGCAGAAAAGATGTAATAGAATAAAATGTGAATCACAACCTTCTAAGAAAATAAGTTAACTTTTCTTATTCTTTGTAGGTGAGTATGTGCTAGCTCTAAGGTAGGGAATTGAGACTAAAGTGAGAGAGAAGAACTCTTCACATGAGTAGGACAAGAAGGTCTTATGACACCTTCTTGTTTGTCAAACATACTCAGAATAATTCTATGAAGAATTATTTGTTGTATTTATCAATTATTAGACTCTGATGATCATTTTTTACTTTATAAATTTAAATATCCCTTATCATCATTCAATGTCCTGTCCTTGATGCTTAAGTATTCAGACATAAAACAATTAAAATATTGATAAAAGGTGATTTTTTTTTCTTGAGACTGACTTTCACTCTGTTACCCAGGGTGGAGTGCAATGGTGTGATCCCAGTTCACTGCAACCTCCACCTCCGAGGATCAAGCAATTCTCATGCTTCCTGAGTCACTGGGATTGCAGGTGTGTGCCATTATGCCTGACTTGGTGGGTATGTGATTATGAGGCACTGACTCATGGGTTAGGGGTTCTCCAGGGACCCTTCCCTTGCTGTCTGCCTTAGGCTAGCTAGCTAATCCCTCTCAGTCCCCTCTCAGGAGTGGAGACCCTAACTGCTGTTAGGGAGAATAGGCATTGATATCTTTGGCTATGCCTCAGTGGAGAGTGGTGCTGTGTAGAAAACAACAGTTAGAATTTCTTCTAGGGCTGGTTTAAGTGTCTCAGAAGAAACATGTGTTTATGCGTCATTCCATTTGCATTACCACTTGGAGCTTGGTAGTTTTTAGGGAAAAAGAAACAATCTGATTTACCAGAAGACATACTTTGAAATGAAACAAGGAGGGTAGGAAAAGCCTAAAAATGTTGAGACTGCTGACACACCCCGATAACTGGTAGCTATACTTATGTTTGCTAAGATTTGGGTGCATAAGGCTTGGCTTTGGTTAGCTCCTTTTATCTTACTTTCTGATAAAAGAAGCCTCTGGGTTATTGGCACCTTATTTATTTTCATCACCCAGCAGGATTTGCAGAATACTTGATTAGAACTAGAATATTGATTTAGATTTTCACATTACCCATCCCTTTCTATTTTTTCTGAGTTGCAGGCAGAGATCACTGGTTGGCTTATAGGAATAAGCAGGGTTAGTTTAAAATATCATCAAAAACTTTAAAACAATGAATGAGACTAGAAGTTCATAAGAAATGTATGGTAAGTTTTGAAAGATAATTTTTTTTAAGATGTTATTTTGTTAAAAACAACTCAGAATAGACTGAATTGTTTGCAAAATAGACTTTAGCATTATACTTGGCCTGACTATTTGATCATAGTACAGCAAGAATAACTACCCCTAAATAGGCCTTTTTGATAGGCTTTGGTGAAACTCTGTTCCAAAAGAAATCTTAGATAGGACTTTTTAAACCTGGGCCAAGCCATGGATAAATACCTGAGTTGGGTAAACTTCTGTATTTTTTGAGGTTCCAAGAGCATAGTGTTTCTGAGTCTGTTAGAAAGTGACATGTTTTACTCACCACAGGCCAGGAACTCTGTATGAGGACTGTGTAGACAAGGTATGAGACCAGCTTTCCCAAGAGACTGTTACTGGCTTTGCAACTTAAACTTGATTTCTTAAAGGAAAACACACCCTTCCAGTTAAAGCCTTGGTGAAACAGCTAGCATTTTTCTATTGTGTTTCATTGTGTAAGAAAATGGATTTTTTAGCTGGGCGTGGTGGCTCATGCCTGTCATCCCAGCACTCTCGGAGACTGAGGTGGGAAGATCAGGAAGTCAAGAGATTCAGACCATCCTGGCCAACATGGTGAAACACCATCTATACTAAAAATATAACAATTAGCTGGCCGTGGTGTTGCACGCCTGTAGTCCCAGCTACTCAGAAGACTGAAGCAGGAGACTCACTTGAACCCGGGAGACAAGGTTGCAGTGAGCTGAGATTTTGCCACTGCATGCCAGCCACAGACAGAGCAAGACTATGTCTCAAAAAAAAAAAAAAAAAAAAAAAAAAAGGAAAGAAAAGAAAATTGATTTTTGTTTCACTGCTGCAAATAACTATATTGTAAGTTAAGAATACTTAGAACTAGTTTTTGATTTTTAGCAGAACCAGGCAAAGAGAAACAGACAGGGTCCAAATTATGTTTACAGCAGTACACCTTGCTCAATTGTTTAAAACTTTTGAGAGAGTTCTGACTCTGAAAAACAAAATAAGAATTAGCAATGTTTTAAGCGACAGTTAAAAACATTGCTTTAGTTTTCTATTAACTAAATCTATTCTATTAACTTTGTTCTGCTTGATATCCATAAACATTTTCGCTTTTTATGAGTTCTGTACTTTTATGTCTTATCAGAAGCCCGCATTTGAGAGCACCTGTTAAAGTTCCACAGCTAATTAGAAGCCATTTTTTAAGAGGATTAAAACAAGAAAATTGTCTGTCAATGACAAAATGTCCAGGGTTACAGTGAGAAACATGATTGACAAAAAAATTTGGTTATCTGCAGTTTACAATGACCCAACATAACAACGTTAATTTTGATTGAAGCACATATTTAGACATTAGAACCTTGGACACCCCGTATGGTTTTGGAACAAATGTTAATATTATACACTCAAATATAAACTGAAAAAAAAAGACATCATTTTGACAATCCCATGTTCCTAAACATATTAAGTAATTCTGTTTGCCTTTCTTTTTAATGCTTTAGGGACTCTTTGTAGCAGCAAAAAGTCAGTAATCAGAAAAGACAACCTTGAGACTGAAGTTTGACTTTGGGGAGCTTGTTAAAGATGTTAGAGGTCTAAAACAGTTAATCTTATGGAATAGAATTTCAGATTACCACAAGTTATTTGTTTTGCCACATGAAGAATTAAAAATTTGAAAAAGCAAAAACCTTTTATTAGCCCTTACTATTACATAAAAATCCTGTTAAAAAGAGAAAGCCAAATTTTACCCTTGTATTAGTTTACTATTAATGTTAACCCCAATTTTAATGAAATTATAGACAATTATATTTAATCTTAACCAGTTTGACCACGAAGTGAGATTTTTACACATCTTTATTATTATTGTTATTATTATTATTATTATACTTTAGGGTACATGTGCACAACATGCAGGTTTGATACATAGGTGTACATGTGACATGTTGGTTTGCTGCACCTACCAACTGGTCATTTACATTAGGTATTTCTCCTAATGCTCTCTCTTCCCCAGGGCCCCACCCCCCAACAGGCCTCAGTGTGTGATGTTCCCCACCCTGTGTCCAAGTGTTCTCATTGTTCAGGTCCCACCTATGAGTGAGAACATGTGGAGTTTGGTTTTCTGTGTTTGTGCTAGCTTGCTGAGAATGATAGTTTCCAGCTTCATCCATGTCCCTGCAAAGAACACGAACTCATCCTTTTTTATGGCTGGATAGTATTCCATGGTATATATGTGCCATATTTTATTAATCCAGTCTATCATTGATGGACATTTAGGTTGGTTCCCAGTCTTTGTTATTGTGAATAATGCCACAATAAACATGTGTGTGCGTGTGTCTTTATATTAGCATGATTTATAATCCTTTGGGTACACACCCAGTAATGGGATTGCTGGGTCAAATGGTATTTCTAGTTCTAGATCCTTGGGGAATCACCACAATGTCTTCCACAATGGTTGAACTAATTTACACTCCCACCAACAGTGTAAAAGTATTTCTATTTCTCCACATCCTCTGCAGCATTTGTTGTTTCCTGACTTTTTAATGATCACCATTCTAGTTGGCATGAGATGGTATCTCATTGTGGTTTTGATTTGCATTTCTTTGATGACAAGTGATGATGAGCATTTTTTCATGTGTCTGTTGGCTGCATAAATATCTTCTTTTGAGAAATGTCTGTTCATATCCTCTGCTCACTTTTTGATGGGGTTGTTTTTTTTCTTGTAAATTTGTTAGAGTTCTTTGAAGATTCTGGATATTAGCCCTTTGTCAGATGGGTAGATTGCCAACATTTTCTCCGATTCTGTAGGTTGCCTTTTCACTCTGATGACAGTTTCTTTTCCCATGCAGAAGCTCTTTAGTTTATTAGATCCCATTTTTCCATTTTGGCTTTTGCTGCCATTGCTTTTGGTGTTTTAGTCATGAAGTCCTTGACCATGCCTATGTCCTGAATGGTATTGCCAAGGTTTTCTTCTAGGGTTTTTATGGTTTTAGGTCTGACATTTAAGTCCTTAATTCACCTTGAGTTAATTTTTATGTAAGGTGTAAGGAAGGGATCTGCTTTCAGCTTTCTACATGTGGCTAGCCAGTTTTCCCAACACAATTTATTAAAGAAGGAATCCTTTCCCCATTTCTTGTTTTTGTCAGGTTTGTCAAAGATCAGATGATTGTAGATGTGTGGTGTTATTTCTGAGGTCTCTGTTCTGCTCCATTGGTCTATATATCTGTTTGGTACCAGTGCCATGCTGTTTCGGTTATTGTAGCCTTGTAGTATAGTTTGAAGTCAGGTAGCGTGATACCTCCAGCTTTCTTCTTTTTGGTTAGGTGCAGGGGCCTTTGAAAACAGTATGCTAAGAATAGATAGGGCTCAAGGACAGTCTCTCCAATTGAACTTTTAATGAACTCCCGTAGGCGCCAAGAAGGCGGGCAGATAAGAGCATAAAGACAAGGAACTGAGTAAAAGGTTACATCTGGGTAAAGAAAGTTTGTTTTGCATTGTGTTCTTTCTGCTGACGTGAGGTTTATGGAATATAAATAAAGTGAGGCAGAGGCTCTGAGTGCAGCCGCCATGTTCTCTGTTTGTCTTTGTCTTTTGTGTCTGTTCATTCTCCACCACCCCCGGCACGGACCCCAATAAGTGGCGCAGCGAGCAGGGTTCGCACGGGTGAGTAGGGGAGAACAAGAAGGGGAACCCCCTAGGACCGGGTAAAGCCCGGATATTGTTAAGGGGAACCTTCTTAAGCTTTCATTATGGGGAATTCCAGTTCCTTGGCCTCAGAATATTTAAGATTATTACAAGGGCTTTTACTTTCAATTGGAGTTGATACCAAAGAGAGAACTTTACGCAAATTGTTTGCTCATGTGGAACAACATTGCTATTGGTTTCAATATCAAACTAAAGTGCAATTAAATAAACGAGATTGGCAACAGGTTGTTAAGACCCTTCGTCAAGCGCATCAGCGTGGCGATGTAATGTCGGCACCTTTGTGGGCCCTCTGTGCCTCTATTACTCAGGCTTTGGAGCTCTTAGAGACAGACTCTGAAAAAGGGGAAGGTGGAGATGAGGAATCTTTGAAGTCTCCAATAGCCATTTCCTCTCCTTTAGATAATCCTGTAACTGATGGGGAAGGTTCTTTGTATAATGATGTGTCTCAGGAAAGGGAATCAGGAATTCAAAAGGAGCTTCAGCCCGTTGTTCAATTGTTACAACAAATTTTAAAATTGCAGTTATCTCCCCCTCACCCTTCTCCTCCACCCACTCCTGTTTTTACTTTTCCCATGGCTCATCCACCCCCATCAGCACCCAAGGCGGAGGAGGAGGATAGTTTTCCACCACCACCACTGCCGGTGGAAATGCTGCCTCGTTCAGGCACGGTTTTTACTGTCCCTGCTTCTACTGCTAAAGCTGTAATTGAGGTATTGGATTCTCAAGAGGATGAGGATCCTCTACAATTGTTTCCCATTACTAGGCAACCTTTTGGCCTTAATGATCAATTTCCTCAAGGAGGTGTGAATGTGCAGTATAATGTCCTTCAATTTAAGTTCCTTAAAGAAATGGAGGCAGCTGTTGCTAATTATGGCCCTCAATCTCCTTTTGTCATGGGGCTTTTAGATTCTTTCTCCTCTGAGAATTTGTTTTTGCCTCTTGATTGGGAGACTTTGGGGAAGGCTGTTTTGGACCGCTCTCAGTGGCTCCAGTTACGCAGTTGGTGGCTGGAAGATGCCAAAGAACAGGCCTGCCGCAATGCCACTAAAAATCCTCCAGGACCAACAGAGGAGCAATGAACAGGTACTGGTCAGTTTGCTACTGTAGCGGCTCAATCTGGGCTCGATGACATAGCATTATCACAAGTTAAAGGACATTTTTTTAAAAGCTTGGTGTAAAGTAGAACCATTGGGAAAAACTGCTTTGTCTTTCGTTAAGATTTTGCAGGGTGCTAATGAACCTTATCCTGATTTTGGTGCTCGGCTCCGAGATGCTGTAATGAAGACTGTGGGTAATGGGGCAGCAGGCAAAATCCTGATAACCACATTAGCTTTCGAGAATGCTAATCAAGAATGTCAAAGGTTGTTTCGCCCTCTAAAGGCTGCTGGAAACTTACAAATAGAAGATTTTATTAGAGTCTGTGCCGGAGTGGGAGGGGCTGCCTATAACACACAATTGTTTGCTGGAGCTCTATCTAAGGCACTCATGGGAAAAAAGGGGGTTTGCTTTCAATGTGGAAAGACTGGTCATTTTAAAAAGGATTGTCGTAAGTTATCTAGTAAGAATGACTCCCCCAAAATAGGATCTAAAAGGCTTCCCACTGAGCCCTGTCGTTGTTGCGGCAAAGGGCGACACTGGACTAATCAATGTCACTCTAAAGTGGACAAATATGGTAACCCTCTAACCTCCGGATCGGGAACCTTGCAGAGGGGCCCTTCAGCTTGGGGCCCCAGCAACAATACAAGCCCTCTTCATTTGCAATTTCCAATCAGCTCGGGGGTCCAGCATCAGCAGGCCAATCAGTCAATGTTAACCCCCAATTTTCACTAACTCAACTTTTCTCTGCTACTTCTGGTAGCACCGCTGCTGATGTGTCAATTTTGCAGACCGTCGAACTCACCCCAGAAATGGGAGTTGTTAAATTGCCTACAGGTGTTTTTGGGCCATTACCTCCACATACTGTTGGATGGCTTATAAGACATAGTAGTAGTATTCTAAAGGGTTTACAAATTCATTTGGGTGTTATAGATTCTGATTATAAAGGGGAAATTCAAATTATGGCACAGGCTCATAAACCCATATCCCTTAAAGAGGGGCAACGGATTGCACAACTCCTTTTACTACCCTATTTTCAGTTTCCTTCACGGAGGCAAGAAAGAGCTGGAGGTTTTGGAAGCACGGGTAAACATATTTTTTGGGAAACTTTAGTAACCCAACAAAAACCCTTGTTTCCTCTCGAAGTAGAGGACAAATTTTTCAGGGCTTGGTTGATTCAGGAGCTAACGTTTCCATTATTGCCTCCGACCAATGGCCTTTACAATGCCGCCTCAGAGGTGTATCAAAGTTCTCAATCCTTGAGTTGTCGAGGGCCGGATGGCCAAATGGCCCAAGTTCAATTTTATATTGTTCCTATTGCCCTAAATTTATGGGGGCGAGATTTATTGCAACAATTTGGAGCTTTTGTTTCTATTCCTCATGTTTCTAATTCTGCCAAGAATATGATGTTCCACATGGGCTACAATCCCCTTAAAAAGTCTTTAAACATGTAGCCACTGTTCAGCAGCCTCAAGCCCTTCCCTTAAAGTGGAAAACTAATATTCCTGTATGGGTTGAACAGTGGCCTTTAACACGTGAGAAGCTTGAGGCCTTGGAAAACTTAGTTCAGGAACAATTATCCTTAGGTCATCTAGAGCCTAGTACTTCTCCATGGAACTCCCCTGTTTTTGTGATAAAGAAAAAGAACGGTAAATGGAGATTATTAACAGATCTTCGTGCTATTAATGCATGTATTCAACCCATGGGATCCTTACAACCTGGCCTTCCTAATCCTTCTATAATTCCTCAAGATTGGGGGCTCATGGTTATTGATTTAAAGGATTGTTTTTTTTTCTATTCCTTTAGATCAAAAGGATTGTGAGCGTTTTGCCTTCTCTGTCCCTGTTTTTAATAATTCTCAGCCACTTTCTCAATACCAATGGAAAGTTTTACCTCAAGGTATGTTAAACAGCCCTACCTTGTGTCAAAAATTTGTCCATTGGGCCTTGGATCCTGTTCGAAAGCGTCATCCTTCTGTTCTTTTATATCATATAGGTGACATTCTTCTTGCTGCACCCACCAGAGAAAAGCAGCAAGATGCTTTTGCATCATTACAAACTCAGCTTTCTTTCTACTCACTTAATGTTGCCCCAGAAAAAATTCAAGTAGATTTTCCTATTCAATATTTAGGTTATACCTTGAAAGCATGAAATATTCGACCCCCAAAAGTTCAAATTCGATGTGATCATTTAAAAACATTAAATGATTTTCAAAAGCTTTTAGGAGACATTAATTGGATGTGTCCTGTTTTAGGAATACCAACATATCAGTTACAGCATCTTTTTTCTATTCTAGAAGGAGACAGTCACTTGGACAGCTCACGTCATTTAACTCCTTTGGCTTTACAGGAACTCCAGCTTGTAGAAGAGCAACTTGAAAAGGCCCATTTACATTATATCCTTCCCGACGTTCCCCTTTCCCTTTGTTTATTTCATACTTTACTTTCTCCTACAGGAAAGATTCATCAAACCAATCGGCCGCTAGAATGGATCTTTTTGTCCAATAAAACATCTAAACGCGGGCCTGAGTGGTTTCCTACAAGACGATTCAAACCCTGTTGAAAAGAAAACTGGATTCAGCATGCATTTCTTCCTTTGTTGGATGTGCCTCGGCGGGGGACTTATTTCCCTTAGTGAGGCTTTGTATGAATATTGGACTTATATTCCCTTTCCACCCTTGTATCAGGGAGTCGCCTGGGGAGAGGCGGAAATTAAGGTTTTCACCAATGACACTACTTGGATGCCGTCCCCCTATATAGACAAGGACAACACAGAATGGGAAACGGGAATCATAAACAACACATACCAATTTGGAGTGGAAGGACTTCCAATATGCATGGAAAATAGTCCTCATTGTCTCTGAAAATCGCATGAAGCCTGGGCTGTTCGCTATAATCATAGTCATGTGGCTGCTAATACTGTTATTATTGTAACTAGAAGCTTTCAGTATAATCATACTGTATATAGTAATGAGACTATTCCTAGTTCTTTACCTTTTTGTCCTAACCCAGAGGTTTTTCCCCTAATATTGTGGTGCTGGAGTGGCAACAATGTCGGGAAACTAAACCCCAGATTTTATTAGAATACAATGGGATGCAAATAACTGATTGGAGTGTGCACGGTGATTTTCAAACAAAATTTAGTCACATACCTTTGAAATGGCACCAGGTAAATAAAAGTATTGCCGCTGATGGTAATGAAACCTTGGTATGGCGTGAAGGAGGCCTGTCACCACCTATGCCTCATCTTAGACACTCTTTACAAGTACAGAGTCATCTTTGGAAGTTGTTAGCTGCAGGCGATGCCATTAGCACTTTTGTGGGGAATATGTCCCTTAATCTTTCTAACCCAAATAACTCCTTTCATATTCAGTTATATTGGAATACCTCCTGATATATTATTGCTTGTGTCCATAAGCCCTACCTATTATTAGTGGAGAATTTGACATGAGATAATAATATGGAGATTGTTAATTATACAGATACGTGTACATTTTTTTCTTGCCTCAATCATTCCTGGTGACACAACTTTACTAGAGATATTTATATCCTCAGGGCTCGTAAAGAAATTTGGTTACCTGTTAACCTTATGCGACCGTGGGGGGCATCACCTCTTGAGACTTATATTTGGACTTCTCTCCAGCGAGCCCGCCGTGCCCTTGGACTTATAATTGCCTCGGTGATGAGCCTTGTCGCCATCGCCTCCACTGCGGCCGTAGCAGGGCTCGCTCTTCATCAAAACATACAAAATGCTGAATTTGTGCAGCAATGGCACGAACAATCTCACGGGTTATGGCTTCAACAACGAAACATTGATTCTCAACTTGCTGAAAGATTAGACAACATGGAGCAAGCATTGACATGGCTTGGAGATCAGCTCACTGTCCTCAGTACTCGGATAACATTACAATGTGATTGGAACTCCACTCAATTTTGTATAACGCCTGTGCCTTTTAATATCTCTCAGAATTGGACCAAAATCCGAAAATTATTAATAGGCCATAAAAATATTAGTTTAGACATCCAAGAGCTCACTCAGAACATTTCCGAAGCATTTCAACAACAATTACATGTGTTGTCCGGAACCACAACCCTACAGGAGCTGGGTCAACGCCTTGCTGCCTTTAACCCATGGAACCCAGTATCAGGATGATACTGGCCTCATAAAATGAGTTAAAACATGGATTTCTACAATCTCTGAAAGTATATTGCTTTGGACACTCGGATTGGGTCTACTTCTCTTGGTGATTCGATGCTCCCTCTGTCACCTCCAAAAACAAAAAAAACACAGAAACAAATATGGGCTACCTTTTTAGGATTGAGGCAAAGCAAAAAGGGGGAAATGCAGGGGCCTTTGAAAACAGTATGCTAAGAATAGATAGGGCTCAAGGACAGTCTCTCCAATAGAACTTTTAATGAACTCCCGTAGGCGCCAAGAAGGCGGGCAGATAAGAGCATAAAGACAAGGAACTGAGTAAAAGGTTACATCTGGGTAAAGAAAGTTTGTTTTGCATTGTGTTCTTTCTGCTGACGTGAGGTTTATGGAATATAAATAAAGTGAGGTAGAGGCTCTGAGTGCGGCCGCCATGTTCTCTGTTTGTCTTTGTCTTTTGTGTCTGTTCATTCTCCACCACCCCCGGCACGGACCCCAATAGTTAGGATTGTCTTGGCAATATGGGCTCTTTTTTTGGTTCCATATGAACTTTAAAGTAGTGTTTTTCAATTCTCTGAAGAAAGTCAATGGTAGCTTGATTGGGATGGCATTGAATCTATAAATTACCTTGAGCAGTATGGCCATTTTCACAATATTGATTCTTCCTATCCATGAGCATGGAATGTTCTTCCATTTGTTTGTGTCCTCTTTTGTTTTGTTGAGCAGTGGTTTGTAGTTATCCTTGAAGAGGTCCTTCACATTCCTTGGCAGTTGTATTCCTGGGTATTTTATTCTATTTGTAGCAATTGTGAATGGGAGTTTACTGATGATTTGGGTTCCTGTTTGTTCGTTATTGGTGTATAGGAATGCTTGTGATTTTGCACATTGATTTCATATCCTGAGACTTTGCTGAAGTTGCTTATCAGCTTAAGGAGATTTTGGGCTGGGACGATGGGGTTTTCTAAATATACAATCGTGTCATCTGTGAACAGGGACAATTTGACTTCCTCTTTTCTTAATTGAATACACTTTATTTCTTTCTCTTTCCTGATTGACCTGGCCAGAACGTTCAACATTATGTTGAATAGGAGTGGTGAGAGAGGGCATCCCTGTCTTGTGTCAGTTTTCAAAGGGAATGCTTCCAGTTTTTGCCCATTCAGTATGATATTGGCTGTGGGTTTGTCATAAATGGCTCTTATTATTTTGAGAAACATTCAATCAATACCTAGTTTACTGAGAGTTTTTAGCATGAAGCAGTGTTGAATTTTTTTGAAAGCCTTTGCTGCATCTATTGAGATAATCATGTGGTTTTTGTCATTTTTGTCGATAATCATGTGGTTTATGTGTTTATGTGATGGATTACGTTTATTGATTTGCATATGTTGAACCAGCCTTGCATCCCACGGATGAAGCCGGCTTGATTGTGGTGGATAAGCTTTTTGATGTGCTGCCGGATTTGGTTTGCCAGTGTTTTATTGAGTATTTTTGCATCAATGTTTATCAGGGTTATTGTTTTAAAATTCTCTTTTTGTGTGTGTGTGTCTCTGCCAAGCTTTGGTATCAGGATGATACTGGCCTCATAAAATGAGTTAGGGAGGCTTCCCTCTTTTTCTATTGATTGGAATAGTTTCAGAAGGAATGGTACCATCTCCTCTTTGTATCTCTGGTAGATTTCAGCTGTGCATCCATCTGGTCCTGGACTTTTTTTGGTTGGTAGGCTATTATTGCCTCAATTTCAGAACGTGTTATTGGTCTACTCAGAGATTCAACTTCTTCCTGGTTTAGTCTTGGGAGGGTGTATATGTCCAGGAATTTATCCATTTCTTCTAGATTTCTAGTTTATTTGCATAGAAGTGTTTATAGTGTTCTCTGATGGTAGTTTTTATTTCTGTGGGATTGGTGGTGATATCCTCTTTATCATTTTTTATTGCATCTGTTTGATTCTTCTCTCTTTTTTTCTTTATAGATCTATAAATTTTATTGATCTTTTCAAAACACAGCTACTGGATTCACTGATTTTTTGAAGGTTTTTTTGTGTCTCCATCTCTTTCAGCTCTGCTCTGATCTTAGTTATTTCTCACCTCTGCTAGTTTTTGAATTTGCTTGCTCTTGCTTCTCTAGTTCTTTTAATTTTGATTGTAGGATGTCAATTTTAGATCTTTCCTGCTTTCTCCATGGGTGTATAGTGCTACAAATTTCTCTCTACATACTGCTTTAAATATGTCCCAGAGATTCTGGTATGTTGTGTCTTTGTTCTCATTGGTTTCAAATAAAATCTTTATTTCTGCCTTCATTTTGTTATTTACCCAGCAGTCATTCAGGAGCACGTTGTTCAGTTTCCATATCTTGTGGTTTTGAGTGAGTTTCTTAATCCTGAATTCTAATTTGATTGCACTGTGGTCTGAGAGATAGTTTGTTTTGATTTCTGTTCTTTTACATTTACTGAGGAGTGCTTTACTTCCAATTATGTGGTCAGTTTTAGAATAAGTGCAACGTGAGAAGAATGTATATTCTGTTGATTTGGGGTGGAGAGTTCTGTAGATGTCTATTAGGTCCACTTGATGCAGAGCTAAGTTCAAGTCATGGATATCCTTGTTAACTTTCTGTCTCATTGATCTGTCTGATGTTGACGGTGGGGTGTTAAAGTCTCCCATTATTATTGTGTGGGAGTCTAAGTCTCTTTGAAGGTCTCTGATGACTTGCTTTATGAATCTGTGTGCTCCCATATTTCTTGGAGGCTTTATTTGTTTCTTTTTAGTCTTTTTTCTCTAACCTTGTCTTCTCACTTTATTTCATTAATTTGATCTTCAATCAGTGATACCCTTTCTTCCACTTGATCGAATCAGCTACTGAAGCTTGTGCATGCATCACGAAGTTCTCATGCCATGGTTTTCAGCTCCGTCAGGTCACTTGAGGTCTTTTTTCAAGGTTTTCAGCTTCTTTGTGATGGGTTTGAGCATGCTCTTTTAGCTCTGAGAACTTTGTTATTACCAACCTTCTGAAGCCGACTTCTATCAACTCATCAGAGTCATTCTCCATTCAGCTTTGTTCCATTGCTGGTGAGGAGCTGTGATCCTTTGGAGGAGAAGAGGCGCCCTGGTTTTTAGAATTTTCAGCTTTTCTGCTCTAGTTTCTCCCCATCTTTGTGGTTTTATCTACCTTTAGTCTTTGATGTTGGTGACCTACAGAAGGGGTTTTGGTGTATATGTCCTTTTTGTTCATGTTGCTTCTATTCCTTTCTGTTTGTTAGTTTTCTTTCTAACAGTCAGGTCCTTCAGTTGCAGGTCTGTTGGAATTTGCTGGAGATCCACTCCAGACCCTATTTGCCTGGGTATCACCAGTGGAAGCTGCAGAATGGCAATTATGGCAGAACAGCAAATATTGCTGCTCGATCCTTCCTCTGGAAGCTTCATCCCAGAGGAGCACCCACCTATATGAGATGTCTGTCAGCCGCTACTGGGAAGTGTCTCCCAGTTAGGCTACAAGGGTATCAGGGATCAACTTGAGGAGGCAGTCTGTCCATTCTCAGAGCTCAAATGCCATCCTTGGAGAAGCACTGCTCTCTTCATAGCTATCAGGCAGGCATGTTTAAGTCTGCAGAAGCTGTCTGCTGCCTTTTGTTTATCTATGCCCTGCCCACAAATGTGAAGTCTATAGAGGCAGTAGGTCTTGCTGAGCTACAGTGGGCTCTGCCTGGTTCGAGCTTCCCAGCCACTTTCTTTAGCTACTCAAGCCTCAGCAATGGTGGACCCACCTCCCCCAACCAGGCTGCCAGCTGGCCGTTTGATCTCAGACTCCTGTGCTAGCAGTGGGCAAGGCTTTGTGGGCATGGGACCCACCGAGCCAGGCATGGGAGAGAATCTCATTGTCTGCTGGTTGCTAAGACCTTGAGAAAAGCACAGTATTTGGGCAGGAGTGTCCTGTTTTTCCAAGTACAGTCTGTCCCGGTTTCCCCTGGCTAGGAAAGGGAAATTCCCCAACCCCTTGTGCTTCCTGGGTGAAGCGACACCCTGCCCTGCTTTGGCTTACCCTCCATGGGCTGCTCCCACTGTCCAACAAGTCCCAATTAGATCAGCCAGGTACCTCAGTTGGAAATGCAGAAATCACCCGTCTTCTGCCTCAATCACGCTGGGAGCTGCAGACCAGAGTTTTTCCTATTCGGCCATCTTGGAATGGATTTCTGATTTTTACAAATCTTTTATAATCTTCTAGAATTTTTGATATAGAGCAGATTAGCATCTTAAGAAAACCTTGTTGTGCTTTCATTTAAACCCTTAAAGAAAAATCATATGATATTCCTTTGAATTTAGCTAATATGTTTACACAGAGTTTTCTTTCACAAAATTAATTTATATGGTATTTTTAAAATTTGCTTAAAAATTTCACTTTATTTAATTTAAGACAATCTTTTATTCCTAGGGAAAAATGTAGAATTTTGTACCTTATAATTTTTTATTAAAAAATTTTACTGTTTTTACACACATTGCTTGCAAATACATTTTTAGTAGTCTCAATTACATGTTATAATGGTAGCTTTTCATAATTTTAACATTAATGTAAAATCTGGTAAGTTGTTTTAATTATGTGCTAGGAGCAGATAAAGTCTGACTTCTACCAGTACAGTTAGAGGCATGGTTAGTTTTATATGTCACCAGGCCTTACTAATTGTGAAACTGGCAGGTTGACAGTTCTTAAAGGCTAAAGAAGCAGTTTACAACATTAAAATATTTAGTAAACCTACTATTTGACCTGCATAATTTAGACCACCTATTTACATTTGTAAGATATTTGTATTCTACAAGAATGTTTTTATTTCTTAAAGTTACATGAACCAAGAGGCATTAGAGCCTTTAGTTTTGTCTTAATATTTTATCTAAGTGCTTATTTGTAGACCAATTAATTAGAGGGTTTTTTTATAGACATCACATAAAACACGTATATAACCATCTAGACGGACAGAAGAAGATCAGTAACTATAAGATTTTTTGTTTGCCAATTTTCTAATTGGATTATTGGTCTCTGGTTGAGGACCTTTATGAACAGGGCTAGGGGCCAGGTATGGTGGCTCATGCCTGTAATCCCAGCACTTTGGGAGGCCGAGACGGGTGGGTCACGAGGTCAGGAGATCGAGACCATCCTGGCTAACATGGTGAAACCCCATCTCTACTAAAAATACAAAAAAAAAAAAAATTAGCTGGGCATGGTGGCAGATGCCTGTAATCCCAGCTACTTGGGAGGCTGAGGCAGAAGAATTGCTTGAACCCAGGAGGCAGAGGTTGCAGTTAGCCAAGATTGCACCATTGCACTCCAGCCTCGGTGACAGAGTGAGACTCTGCCCCAATTGAAAAAAAAAAAAAAAAAACAGGGCTAGGAATACGGTTTCCAGGGCCTAATAAGCAAGCATACCTAGAAGAAAAAGACATATTTTGAGAGGACTTATTTACTTTTAATTCTAGGGCTTTCATAAAAAAAAAAAAAAAAAAGCCGAATTTCTTTTAAAATGTAATTTGTGGTGGCTTTTTTGTTTTCTTGAGGAGTCCCAGACCTCCAGACGTTATTTTAGGGCCTTCTATGCTTGCATCAACAGTGACAAATAAAAGTGGAGAAAAGTAATTAAGTGAGAAAAAAAATCCTCTTCCAGGAAAACAGGTTTTTTAAAGATAAAAATAGAAAGGCTTTTTGAATATATTGATAGGTTGGATATTCACTTTTCATTTAGGCAAGTGCACTTGAAAAAAGGTTTTTTTAATTAATCAAAACTTTACAGAGTATATAAACAGTGATTCTTATTATTTCCTTTACCAGTTTACACCACTACCTGTTTACAATCCTGTTTAGGCTTCTTAGTTTCCTCTGGGAGAAAGTGTCTGAGTTCAGGCAAGGGCAGGTTTTCAACTGGAATGCAGATAACTTTAGCAACAAAGCTTGATATTTGAAGAGGTGATTATTAGCCAGAGGCTTCCCTTAGAGGACAGCAGTCCAATGTGGGAATGCAAACAGTTATTTCCCATTGTTAGCTTCATGGCCTTTGGTACCAACAAGCCACCACTAAAACTGCTCAGAGGCAGGCTGGCCATCTTCTATCCATCAACTCAAGTTTCTTGCTTAGATAACCCATTGGTTGTTTAGCTGGACCTTGAGCCTTAGTTAAAACTCCCATGGTCATTCACTTCGTTTTTGATACATAGAGATTAAATTCCTTTGTTATGAAAGAACTGAGGGTTGGTGCTTTAAGTAAGACTGGCTTCAGTTGGTTAAAGGCTTTTTAGTATTAGGTTCCCAAGTTAGCAAGTGAGTTTTAGGTGCTTCAGGGTTTTTTTAATATCATGGTATAAAAGATTAGCTATTTCACCATTCCTAGGTGCCCAGAGTTTGCAAAAACCAGTAACGTCTAAGGCCCCTCCAACTGTTTAAGAGTTTTGGGAAAGGCAATGGAGAAAATGAGTTTAATTCTTTCCTTACCTGGTGTGAGTTTAATTCTTTCCTTACCTGGTGTTCTGGTACCTTCTGACTACACCTATCAACTTTACTGCATTTTGACAGAGCTGAGCTTTAAATTTTGAGAGCCTATATTTCCTTTCAGCTAAAAAATTGAGGAAAACCTTAGTGTCTTCCTGAGACCTCCTCAGTTGGGGCACAGAGAACAGTGTTATTTAAATACTGCAAAGTTTCAACTTGAGGATAATAAAACCTAGAAAGATGTTTGAACAGGGCCTGTTTTAGCAACTTCCTTCTGATATTAGAGTCTGCCTAAGTAATAAACCTTTTTTATTGAATTAGAACACAGGGAGGTGTGTTTTCCTAAAGTTTTTCTCAGTCTTTTCAAAATGTCCTTGGGATTTTGATCTGGTTTCTGATTTAACAAGGACAGGTTAGAGTAATTAACATGCTTGATTATGGTTCTTTGCAAGCTTTCTAATATGCACATCAGACAGTCTTTTATTTTCCACTTCTCTATAGGATCACAAGGGCCCCAATTAGGATATTTAAGGGGCTTTGTTTTTATTCTTATTGCAAATGGGGATTCTGTCACTTTATTTTCCCCTTTCGACTGAGTTTCTTTTCTGACTGGCTATAGGAAAAATACTGTTTGTTTTTCAGTTTTTTTTGCTGCCCGTAAGCCTGCCTGTTTCTTAACAGTTAGGGTTTGGCTTAAAAGCAGCATAGCATCTCTCCACGTAACATTAAACACTTGGGTTAAATTTTGGAAAGACTCTATATATGTATCGGGGTTATCACAGAACTTGCCTGGGGCTCATTTTATTTTTTTAAGGTCCTGCAATGAGAAGGAAACTTGAATCCTAGTAACACCATGTCTATTGGGCATTTTCTGTAGGGGAAACAGTGATGTTGTGGGTTTCTTGAGTGGCATTACCAGAGGAGCTGATGATATATGGGTATTGAGGGTCCAAAATATGGGAGGCTGGTAGGGCACCCAGAAGTTGCATTTGAGGGTTCCCCAAGAGTTTGTACCTCAACTTTTGGGAATTATATTTTGTAGGCTTGTCTGATATGGCTGCCAAGAGGGCAGATTTAATTTTACGATGCTTACAAAGATCTGGATTTTCTCACAGAGCAAAGAAAGATCTATTTGTTGGATAGTGTTGAAATTAATGTTTCCTATAGAAAGCCAGGCCTCCTGTCTCTAAGATGGTCATGGATTTGTGCAATGGAATATAAGCCATTTTTTCTTTCGAGTTTCAGGGTTAAAGAAGTTCCAGTGTTTCAGAATGCACTAGAGGGGAATGCGGACTGTAGATGGTTTGTTACCTATCTAGAGAAATAGGGGAGACAAGGCATTCCTCAGTCCCCTTTCTCTTTTCAGTGTGGCCTATGGTGGAAGGAAATAGAAAAAGGGCATACCACTTCTCAACTTTCCTTTTACTCCTCTGGGTCCCAGCAACCATCATAGACGTTACCACGTATGCAAGCATGACCTTCACCCAAGGGTCCGGAGGAGTTCGTCGGCAGGACACGTTATGTTCACCTTCTCACCTAGCTTTCCATGCTGCTGGTTTTCTAGGCCCACTCAGCCCAAAAGGCTCTCAAGGTACTCCAGTGGCTGAGGAGAGATTATGCAGTTGTTGGATTTGGGCACTATACTTTTATAGAGGGAATGCCCTAATACCATTTTTGGCTTCCCTTGCTATGGCCCCAGGAAGACATCAGAATCCCAGAGAGTGGGACCGATTTACTGTCAAACATAAAATTCCTTTTCTGTTTAAATTCGAATGTAGTTTGATGAGGAACAGGTGCCTTAAAAATCTGTGAAAATTGAAGATTTGTTTTGCTAGCATGGCTTTCTTCCATCTGTTGAAAGTTGAGTTTTTCTGTTTACAAATAGGGCATGAGGCCTTATTACTGATAAAGGGATGTAAAAGGGAAAATAATTGGGGAACTGTAAGTTTTGGACAGAGCATTGACAAGGCTTCCCATGGAGAATAATCCCATTCCACTAGGGATGCTGTAAAATTAGAAATGCTAGGTAAAAACTCCAACTTTATATTTTTAGGCAAAAGTTAGAATGAGGATTGGGTTTTGATAGGCTGTTCCTACAGCATAAGCTCCAGAACAAAAAAATGAACTTGTCTCATAAAGGAACTGTTTAGATTCATTGGACAGTGCTGAGCTTTCACATGGAGAGAAAAAACAAACCAAATGCAAAGAAGGGTATTTACTCAGGGTGAAATATTATTTCATACAGTGCCATGAATATTTATTACTGGGGGACAGGAAGGCCCTTATTAAGTAAAAATTTAAAGGGATTTTGAGATCTCCCTGTTGCTAGGAAATTACAAAAAATAACTCTGAGTTACATATCTGATTACCAAGACACTGACTTTAGTCAGCTTGATTATATCCATGGGCTGTAAAAATGTTCACAACATTGCATACAAAGAAAGGCTGCTCAGGTTGGCCCAGAACCTGTTAGAAGCTGAAGCCAAAGCTTGGCCTAAGACCTTTGCCCATGACCAATCAAGGGCTCAAATAATAATTTATAAAGACCAGACTCCTCACAGTTAAAAAAGAAAAGAACATGTCCACTGGAACCCATCAAAACCCACTGTGTTCATGCCCACAAAAAAAGAAAGAAAACTTTTTTCTGGGAGCCCACTATACAAAGAACAAAGACATTTCTATGTCAGGCCTTGTTCCCTTATCTAAGTAAGCCAGAAGTGTGTGCAAATTTTTATCTAAATGGGCTTTAGGTTCTCCTACTTGTGCATCCGAGGGCATGAGTCCAGGCACAACCCCCTGTACTAGTTCCCTTAATAGTGCCTGGAGCTTATTTTTTTTCCAAGCTGCTTTTTATGTTATGTGGGGCTAAGGCACTAACCTGCGGGTTGGGGGCTCTCCATAAACCCTTCCCTTGCTATCTACCTAAGGCACACTAGCTAACTTCTCTGAGTGCTAGTAAGGTTAAGTTCCTTAAAACTTTGTAAACATGTTTTAGTTTTACCTTAGTGTGGAAAGCCAAATTTGGTCAAAAGTAAATATAACAACATTCTTCCATATAAATCATTTCAGAATTGAATGTTCAGAATGTTAAATTTGATATATGTATTTGACTGTCAAATTTTTTTAAAAGTTGATTAGATAGAAAGTGTAGTGAAGGTGAAACAAGAGAGATATACATGCTTTTATGATAAATTATTTTGTGGTCATTTAAATTTTCAATTTAGTAGTGTTGACTGTGTTCAAAATGTGAATATTGACATATCAGAGAAAAAATGTTAACAATAAAAAATACAAAACAAAGCCTGATACTGTTAATGGCTTTTGTGAAACCTCAGTTGTTGTCTTAGTTTGAAAAAAATTTAAACAAGAGACAAACAAAAAAGAAGATGCAGCATAGAGTAATTTATTGCAAAGGAGTAGGACTACTTTTAAGGTTAGGTGCAGAATACCCAGTACACCTTGAGAGAGAAGGGATTCAGAGCGGGTTGTTTACAGGAATGAGAAAACGAAGACTGGAATGAGGGACTTTATGGGAGTCTTATGTAATTATTTATAAAGAGGTGAAAAGTAGTGTTATCAGTAAGCATGTTTTGGGTGGCCCTCTTGATACACAGACACAGTAGCTGTACCTGCTTGTTCATATTTCAGATCTCACTAGCATCTTAAATCTCCATTCACAGGTTTGCTTTTACTATTATAATGAGTAAAAGGTCAGTTTGAGGAAAGGTAAAATCAAAATGTTCATGCTCTTTACAGGGGAGTTTCTCTATTGGAGAGAGCTTTGCTTGAATAAGCTGGAATACAATGCAAATGCTGGGGTTTATTGGGTTGGCAATATGCAACCACTGTACAATGGCCATGTTTGCTGCATCCCAAAGACATAGTCACTTTCTTGACTACTCATCCTTCCTCAATAGTACTTATCTGGATTTATTCCATACTACCAGCTCTGAGACTAAGATTTAGCTGTTATATCAACATTGTCAACAGTGGGAAAATTAAAATTTTTAAATCAATCATATTTGAGCTTGATTTGGGTAATTAGCTGTGTGCCCAGGAAAAAATTCTTTACATCATTGGAGCTTCGATCTTCATTATTAACCAAAAATACTATTTTCCCACAGCTGTTTTAATTCATACACGGTAGCTGTAAGTATTTTTTACTGAAAGTCTTGTCTAAATAATATGTATTTCAGAATAAGAATAAAACCATATATATTTCAAAATATTTTATTATAAGTAGTGGGTATCTTTTGTCATATGTAATGTATTTATTTTTTCTAAAAATGCCAAAATAAGAATTTGATGATTTGTTCTGAATAACAGGTTAAGGGTTTCTACATCGTGACTTTGCTAATTTTTGCACATGGTTTTGACAACTACTGTTGAATTGAGGTTGAATTTTAAAACCACTGTTGTTTAGCTTGTGTGGTTTTTGGTTCATTTGGGGAACCAAATATATTAGGCATGGACTGTTTGGGTAACTTGGCTTCATTTCTGCTCTCTTTCTATTATTACATAGGGAGCTTTAGAAATGACTAGGATTCAAAGAAGGTTGGTTTGGAAACAAGCAACAGAAAATCCCAGAAAAGACTGAGGGAAATAGCTACTGAATAGTGCCTTTTAGTGAGATTTATACATGAAACAGGGTTTAATGAAATTCATAAAATTATTGCAAGTTGTTAAATTTAGAAACTAACTGCAAACAACATATTAGACACTTGCTTAGTTTGTCTATGGCATGTGTAGCTTGGGGAAGCTGACATTACAGACAAGAGTACTGCTACTGTAACAAGATATGGAACCAATACTAATGTGTTTGTAAATATTCCCTTTCATTCTGGCTCAATACTTTCAGCACAACTATGTATAATTCCAGAGACTCTGTTCCACCAAATCAAAGTCATGGTGTTTTCAGCTTTTTATGTTCATTTTTACCCAGCAAGATTCCTAGTAGATATCGTTATATTGAGGTACCCCAGGCAACTGCTGATTCTTAGAAATGACCACCCTATCTCATTTTTTTTTGTTTCACATGTTCTGTTATTGAGTCCCTCTCACTCCATATTTAAGCCTTAATCAGGCTTCAGTTTGGAAGAAACAGAGGAATGGGTTGCCGTATATGTTTAGTTGAGAATCAGGATCCTCTTGAGTATAAGGACTTTTACATTTATTACTCATAGTACAAAGCAGTATTTATAAGATGTGGACATGTTCATTCAAATTAAAGATAGTTTTTATTAGTATGCCAGTGTGGCAAAATAACTGTATAAAGTTCACACAATGGTCTGTTTCATACTCTTCCAAAACAAGGATCAATATGTATGCACTGCTGGATCTTAGTTTTTTTCGGGGGGTGGGGGAGCGTAGGCTTTTTGTTTATTTACATTTTTAAAGTTGTTTTTTCCTAATTATGATAATGTTAAGCTACAGAAAGCTTACCAAAAGCTCTATTTTACTACATTTTTTTATTTTTTATTTATTTATTTATTTATTTTTTTTTTTTTTTTTTTTTTTTGAGACGGAGTCTCACGCTGTTGCCCAGGCTGGAGTGCAGTGGTGCGATCTCGGCTCACTGCAAGCTTCGCCTCCTGGGTTCACGCCATTCTCCTGCCTCAGCCTCCTGAGTAGCTAGGACTACAGGCGCCCGCCACCGCGCCCGGCTAATTTTTTTTTTTTTTGTATTTTTAGTAGAGACGGGGTTTCACTGTGGTCTCGATCTCCTGACCTTGTGATCCGCCCGCCTCGGCCTCCCAAAGTGCTGGGATTACAGGCTTGAGCCACCGCGCCCGGCCTTACTACATTTTTTTAAACCAAAAGTCCAAATACTAAAGCATTGAAAGTGACATTCTCGATTGCCATTTTTCATTTGATGTGTCTACACTTATTACTACTGCCTATCTTTTACCAACTCTTAGAATTGCTAGACATAATTTTTTGACAAAATGGTTAATTAGAAAAACATATTATTTATCGTTTTATTCCATAGTTACTAATGAAGTTAGCATTTTTCATAAGTTTGTGCTTTAAGACTTGCCATCTGTCCTACTTTTAATGTTTTCCATTCCTTGTTTATTCATACATATTCTGTAATATGTATTTTCTAAATACTAATTTTTTGTACTATGTGTTTTTAAGCTATTTTCCCCCAGTTATGGTTTGCCTTTTCACCGTCTTTATTAAAACATGTTTTAGGCCGGGCGCAGTGGCTCAAGCCTGTAATCCCAGCACTTTGGGAGGCCGAGACGGGCGGATTACGAGGTCAGGAGATCGAGACCATCCTGGCTAACACGGTGAAACCCCGTCTCTACTAAAAATTACAAAAAACTAGCCGGGCGTGGTGGCGGGCGCCTGTAGTCCCAACTACTCGGGAGGCTGAGGCAGGAGAATGGCGTGAACCCGGGAGGCGGAGCTTGCAGTGAGCTGAGATCCGGCCACTGCACTCCAGCCTGGGCGACAGAGCGAGACTCCGTCTCAAAAAAAAAAAAAAAAAAAGAAAAGTAGAATGTGCTTTTGGTAAATGATTATAAGATGGCATAAAAATGTTAATTTTTTTGGCCTAGTTTAGAGAACTGAAGAGTTGTTTTAAGTTAAGTTAGGATTGAGCTGAAGGTTTGAGCAAGTTGTGGAAGGTTTGTAAAAAATTAATCTTCTAAAAAAAATTCTGGGGCCGGGCACGGTGACTCAAGCCTGTAGTCCCAGCACTTTGGGAGGCCAAGATGGGCGGATCACGAGGTCAGGAAATTGAGACTATCCTGGCTAACATGGTGAAACCCCGTCTCCACTAAAAAATACAGAAAACTAGCCGGGCGAGGTGGCGGGCGCCTGTAGTCCCAGCTACTCGGGAGGCTGAGGCAGGAGAATGGCCTAAACCCGGGAGGCGGAGCTTGCAGTGAGCTGAGATCTGGCCACTGCACTCCAGCCTGGGCGACAGAGCGAGACTCCGTCTCAAAAAAAAAAAAAAAAAAAAAAAATTCTGTGTGTGAACATATTGGCTAAAGTTAAAGAGATATTATGCAGTTTTTTTTGTTGTTGTTTGAGACGGAGTTTCATTCTTGTTCCCCAGGCTGGAGTGCAGTGGTGCGATCTCAGCTCACCACAACCTCCGCCTCCCAGGTTCAAGTAATTCTCCTGCCTCAGCCTCCCTAGTAGCTGGGATTACAGGCATGGGCCACCATGGCGGGCTAATTTTGTATTTTTACTAGAGATGGGGTTTCTCCATATTGGTCAGCCTGGTCTCGCACTCCCAACCTCACGTGATCCACCTGCCTCAGCCTCCCAAAGTGCTGGGTTTATAGGCCTGAGCCACCGCACCTGGCCTGTATTCAGTTTTTTTTTTTTTAAATAAATTAAACATTGGAATTTAAGTACAACAGGTGTTTTGTTTTGTTTTGTTTTTAAAGCACAGATCTGTTCCTTAACAAAAATTGTAGAGAGTTCTTAAAAGTTTACGAGAATCTTGCCTTACGGTCAAACTGATTAAGATTGGATAAATCTGTATATAAGAATTATTTTTTATTTTTTATTTATTTTTTGAGACGGAGTCTCGTTCTGCTGCCCAGGCTGGAGTGCAGTGGCTTTATCTCGGCTCACTGCAAGCTCTGCCTCACAGGTTCACACCATTCTCCTGCCTCAGCCTCCCGAGTAGCTGGGACTACAGGTGCCTGCCACCACGCCCAGCTAATTTTTTGTATTTTTAGTAGAGACGAGGTTTCACCATGTTAGCCAGGATGGTCTCGATCTCCTGACCTCGTGATCCGCCCGTCTCGGCCTCCCAAAGTGCTGGGATTACAGGCGTGAGCCACTGCGCCCGGCCAAGATTTTATTAAAAACTTGTTTTGGCTGGGTGCAGTGGTAGAGGCAAGCTCAGGAGGGAGGCTCGGGAGGCTGAGGCAGGAGAATTGCTTGAGCCCTGGAAGTGGAGGTTTCAGTGAGCCGAGATCTAGCCACTGCACTCCCAGCCTGGGTGACAAAAGCAAAACTCCATCTCAAAAAGAAAAAAAAAAAAAAGTGGGTTTAACCCCAATAGTACACTCATTCGAAGGTGAAATGTAGGCTTTCTCTTTTAAACAAGATTTTTATATTACATTTTGAAAAATGAACAATTTTGTGTGCCTTTTGAATAAACTACAAGAAAAATAAGACAGGAGACAAATGGTTTTTCTTTTTGTTGGTGGGGTTTTTGTTTGTTTGTTTTTCATTTGTTTTTGTCATTGTTTGTTTGTTTTTGAGATGGACTGTAGCTCCATCGCCCAGGCTGAAGTTCTGATCTTGGCTCACTGCAATGTCTGCCTCCTGGGTTAAAGCAATTCTCCTGCCTCAGCCTCCTGAGTAGCTGGGATTACAGGCAAGTACCACCACACACAGCTAATTTTTCTATTTTTAGTAGAAACAAAGTTTGGGGCCAGGGGGGTGGCCCACGCTTATAATCCCAGCACTTTGGGAGGCCGAGGTGGGCAAATCACGAGGTCAGGAGTTCAAGACCAGCCTGACCAACATGGAGAAACCCCGTCTCTACTAAAAATACAAAAATTAGCTGGGTGTGGTGGCATGCATCTGAAATATCAGCTACTCGGGAGGTTGAGGCAGGAGAATCGCTTGATCCTGGGAGGCAGAGGTTGCAGTGAGACAAGATCGAGCCATTACATTCCAGCCTGGGAGACAAAGCAAGATTCCATCTCAAAAAAAAAAAAAGGAAAAAAAAGGGAAGGGGAGGGGAGGGGAGGTGAAGGGAAGGGAAAGGGACAGGGTTTCATCATGTTGGCCAGGCTGGTCTTAAATTCCTGGCCTCAAGTGATCTGCCTTTGTATTTCTAGTAGAGATGGAGTTTCCCTATGTTGGCCAGGCTGGTCTTAAATTCCTGGCCTCAAGCAGTCCAACCAACTGGACCTTCCAAAGTGCTGAGATTACATGCATGAGCCACCACACCTGACCTCATCTTGGCTAAAAGAATGACATATGGTGACCTGGAATTTGATTTCATACTATCAAGTGTTTTAAACCTTTGATAGTTGACAAACTTTTCAATATTAAATTACAAATTTTGTCTTTTTCTGACCTAGTTAATCTTTTAAATATTAGGTTACCTAAAGTCCCCAAGTGACATATTCAGCTTATTTGGTATTAAAATCATGCAGGATGTATTGTCAAATATGAAATGGTGGTTGGCTTTCTTTAGGTTATATCAGTATAAATATGTTATTGGTGAGTGTCCCAAAATTATGGAAAACTGTAAATCTGATGTGATTTAGTGTGTTATTAATAATTATAATTTTTATGTCAAATAGTTGTATCCCACAGGAGTAAGCAAAATTTCTAGTCAATTGTGGCTTTAATAATGGCTCTCTAGTTGGGCATGGTGGCTCACGCCTATAATCCCAGCACTTTGGGAGGCCCAGGTGGATGGATCACCTGAGGTCAGGAGTTCGAGACCAGCCTGGCCAACATGGTGCAACCCTGTGTCTACTGGGAAAAAAAAAAAAAAGTTAGCCTGGCCTGGTAGCAGATGCCTGTAATCCCAGCTATTCCCGAGGCTGAGGCAGGAGAATTGCTTGAACCCAGGAGACAGAACTTTCAGTGAGCCGAGATTGTGCAATTGCACTCCAGCCTGGGGACAGAGCAAGGTGAGGCTCCATCTCTAAATAAATAAATAAATAAATAAATAAATAAATAAATAAATAACAGCTGTCCTAAGACTTTTTGTCACCCATAAACGATTGCTGTCTTGATTTGATCCTCTTCAAGAGATGATTTATAGTCTGCTATAGAAATTTGCCAGGTGCTTTTAAATGCAGGTTTCTGATAACTTTGGAGACTGCAACATTAGAACAGAGGAAAAATTTTCAGGACTGTCACGGAGAGCTGAAATGTTAATGAATATCAAGCAGAAAAGGAGTTTATGGCATGAACTGAATTAATAGAAGACAAAAGTAATATTTTTTGAACTTTTCCTTAAAATGCTGCAGCCGGGCGCGGTGGCTCACGCCTGTAATCCCAGCGCTTTGGGAGTCCGAGGCGGGCGCATCACAAGGTCAGGAGATCGAGACCATGGTGAAACCCCGTCTCTACTAAAAATACAAAAAAATTAGCCGGGCGCGGTTGTGGGCGCATGTAGTCCCAGCTACTCGGGAGGCTGAGGCAGGAGAATGGCGTGAACCCGGGAGGCGGAGCTTGCAGTGAGCCGAGATCCCGCCACTGCACTCCAGCCTGGGCGACAGAGCGAGACTCCGTCTCAAAAAAAAAAAAAAAAAAAAAAAAAAATGCTGCAAATCCTTTTTTTTGTTTTTCAGAGTCAAAATATTTTTAGCTATTTACAGTTTTTAACAACTGAGGAATGTATACTTCTGTAAAAAAAATTCGGAGCATATTTGTTTTTCTCCACCTGATTTCTCCAGAATGTGGAAATCTATTATTTTTTTTTATTTATGGAAATATAGTTATTTGCATATGTGCCATAAGCATGTTTTCTTTTGCAACAGGGCACAATTGGAGACACTGGTAATTTCATGAAGACTTTGACTGGAATGGAGTGCTTTCCTTGAAGAAATCCTACTGAATTTGTAGAGTCAATATAAGCCTTTTGGGAAAGCTGGCCTCCGACTTTGCGCAGTCCCTATGCAGGGTTCCTGACCCGTGGTAAGTATAAGAAATGTTTTTTCTTTCTTTCCTTTCTTTCTTTTTCCTTCCTTCCTTCCTTCCTTCCTTCCTTCCTTCCTCCCTCCCTCCCTCCCTCCCTCCCTCCCTCCCTCCCTCTCTCTCTCCCTCTCTCTCTCTCTTTCTTTCTTTCTTTCTTTTTCAAACAGAGTTTCCATCACCCAGCCTGGGGACAATGGTGTGATTTCAACTCACTGCAACCTCTGCTTCCCAGGTTCCAGTGATCCTCCCACCCCAGCTGCCTGGGTAACTGAAACTACAGGTGCACGCCAGCACACTCAGCTAATATTAGTATTTCATGTCAAGATGAGTTTTCACCACGTTAACCAGGCTGGTCTCGAACTCCTGACCTCAGGTGATCCACTCACCTTGGTCTCCCATAGTGCTTGGGATTACAAGTGTGAGCCACCATGCCTGGCCAGGAATGTCTCTTTCTGACAGAACCAGGAGCCCGAAGTTATCTTGGGACCCCAAGAAGAGAGAAATTCACCCAACTCATAGGTATTTGATGGTACAGACCCATGGCTGGGCTTGGCTTTTAAAAAGTCTTTTCTGATAGTCCTTTAATGGAACGTAGTTACATCAAAGCCAATTTTTAAAACCTATGTGAAAAATAATTACTTTTGCTGCATTTTATACATATAATCAGGCCAAATATAATACGAAAGCTTTTTATGCAAGAAAATCAGTTTTACCATGATTTGTCTTTAGTAGAAATGGAAAACTGGAGAGACAAAAAAATTATGTTTCAAGAACTATGGTACACCTGTTATTAGACACTAGTCTCATTTGTTGTTTATGAGTATTTTCCCTGCTATTTAGACTAATTCTGCTTATTCCTGTGAACACACCACTGATCTCTGACTGCAGCTGGAAAGAACCAAGAGAGATAGGTAATCTAAAAATCTGGATCAGGGGCCAGGTGCTCATGCCTGTAATCCCAGCACTTTGGTAGGCCAAGGCGGGTGGTCACAAGGTCAGGAGTCCGAGACCAGCCTGGCCAACATGGTGAAACTCTGTCTCTACTAAAACTACAAAAATTAGTCGGGCGTGGTGGCACATGACTGTAATCCCAGCTACTCGGGAGGCTGAGGCAGGAGAATCGCTTGAACCCAGGAGGCGGAGTTGCAGTGAGCCGAGATTGCACCACTGCACTCCAGCCTGGCCAACAGAGTGAGACTCCATCTCAAAAAAAAAGAAAAACAAAAAACAAAAAAAACTCCGGATCAGTATTCTAATTCTGAACACATATTGGAATCAGGTAGCAAACCCATAACAGCTTCGTTCCAACACTTGCCCTTATTTAGTTTACGTGGGATAATTTTACTTACTTTGCTTTACTGTTGCGGATTATATTGTTGTTGTGCTCTTTGTGTCGAAATGCAGCATAAGCTTGCTCAATGTTTTCTTAAATAGAACAATTTTGCAGATATCATCTTTTGTTAAGAACTCAAGAGTTATAAATGGCCCTTGTCATACTGATGCTTTCTCACCTGGCCGGGCATGGTGACTCACGCTTGTAATCCTAGCACTTTGGGAGGCCAAGACAAGTGGATCACCTGAGGTCAGGAGTTCAAGACCAGCTTGGCCAACATGGTGAAACCTTGTCTCTACTAAAAATACAAACATTAGCCAGGCATGGTGGCAGGTACCTGTAATCCCAGCTTCTCACAAGGCTAGAGGCAAGAGAATCGCTTGAATCCAGGAAGCAGAAGCTGCAGTGAGCCAAGATCATGCCACTGCATTCCAGCCTAGAGTGAGACTCTGTCTTAAAAAAAAAAAAAAAGAAAGAAAGAAAGAAAAAGAAGAGTCAAATCACCTCGGTGCTGGGCCCAGAGGTACTTCATAACCCCTCACTGGGCACAGCCAAAGCAGTAGAAAATGTTACATAACCTAGGTGCTGGGTACGGCAGTATGTCCCAATATCCCTTGAAAGAAGGGCGAGCCAGAGAGTAATATCACCCATGTGAGGGACCAAACGGTATGTTACAATGTCTTCTGTAGGCAGAGGACAGGGTGGAGGATTACATCACTTGTATGCTGAACTCAGCAATATGTCAAAACGGCCCATGTGGGCAAAACACAGGCAGGAGAGTCACATAACCTAAGTGCGAGGAGCCACAATATGTCAAAGTTGTCTCTATGGGCAGAACCAAGACATTGACTAAGTGCTGGGTGCAGCAAGATGTCACTACCCGGTCTGTGGGCTGAGCCCAGGCAGGAGCATAAAACTTCTCAAGTGCTAGGCTGAGGTATATGTCACAATCACAGCTGCAGGAAAGTCCAGAGATGAGATGAACCATCCTGAACATGTCTTGGTTCGAGGTATGAGAGGCACCACCTCCTGTATGTTGGGTCTAAGTATATAACTCACAATCTCAACAGTTTGCTGAATCCATCCGTAAGAGCCTCAATCCCTCCCACAGACTGTGTCCCTTTAGTGGAGTCAAAGCCTTACAGATATGCTGGATCTTGGTCTTAGAGTCACCAACCCACCTGCAAACCAAATCCATATATGAATCAATTTTCCAACTTCAACGTTCTTTGGATGTAATATTCAGAACCTCAACAGTCAGCTGTGTTCGTGTGGAAGAATGACAATACTTACTGCCAGCTGGGTATATATACATGAGTGTCATAATCTCACCTCTGTGCCATGCTCTGCTAGGACACCCCGTGTGTGTGTGTGTGTGTGTGTGTGTATACATTATATATACATATATTTTATATATATAACGTGTGTGTATATATATATACACATATATACACACATTAAAGTCACAGTATGCTCTGAGACCTTTGTGCATCTACAGACTCATGATCCTACCCGTGGCCCCAAACCCAGGAATAAGAGTCAACATCTCTCCATTGAACATGTCCAGGTAGAAAGGATCTAACTTGCCAGAATTAGAAATGAGTCACCATCCCAACTGTAGCTGGATGTTCACATATGACAGCCACAATCCAAACTGTGGGCTGTGTCAATGTGTGAAATTCAGGACCTCCCCAATGGGCTCTGTCCATCTGTGAGGATGACAGTCTTAACAGTTGGTGGTTGTTTAGTGTGCCCTGTAATGACACTTTCTGTACCACTCAAGGGCTTTATATAATATGTAAAAGAATAGTAGTCCTTTACGACCTTAATACATAGAGAAGACCCACAATCTCTCTCATTTTCCTAAGACTAGTTATGGGAGACAGTATCTCTTCTATTGGATGGTTTGAGGTATAAGAGCAATAAATGAACCTGTGAGCTGGGCAAAATATATGTCACAATTTTAGCTGTGGGTAGGAAGTGAGCAGCAGATTCACATCACGTTGGTTTTTGGCAAAGATATGTCACAATGTTTCCTGAGGTCAGAAACCAGACAGAAGTCATATCACCCAGGTGCTCAGTCACAGATATATTACAATCCCCTCTGAAAGCAGAGCACAGGCAGCGGAGTCATTTCACCTGGGTGCTGAGCCCAGTGATATGTCAAAATGCTCTCTGTGGGCACAGCCTTGGCAGGAGAGACACATCATCTGGTGTCTGGGTCCGGCAATATATTACAGTATTTTCTGCGGGCAGGATGCAGGCAAAAGAGGAGAGTCACATCTCTTAGGTGATGGAGGAAGAGACATTTTACAAGGCTCCTCATGGGCAGGGCACATGCAGGAGCCTCCCATCCTCAAGGAATGATGCCCAGCTATATGTAACAATACCCAAGATATGCAGGGCCCAGGGAAAACAGAAGAGTAGCATCGCTTAGGTGCTGGGTTTAGTGATGTGTCAAATTCCCCCATTTTGTCAGGGCCCAAGCAGAAGACAAGAGTCGTGCCACCTAGGTGATGAATGAACAGATACATTATAATACCTCTGTAGGCAGGGCCCAAACAGATTTGCATCACAAAAGTGTTTGGTCCAGGCAGGAGAGGAAAGTCACATCACCTAGGTGTTGAGCCCAGTGACATATCACAATCTGCCCTTGGGCAGAGACCAAGAAAAGGAAAGTCACTTCCCCTGGGTTCTAGGGCCAGTGAAATGTCACAATGCCCTCTGTGAAAAGTGCTAAGGCAAAAGTATCGGCTCACATCACCTAGATGCTGGGTTCAGTGATATGCCACAATTTCACCTGTAGGACCTAGGCAGAAGGATCAGATCACTCAGGTGCTGGGAAGAGCTGTATGATACAATCACACATGCAAGAAGGTCTAAGAATGAGATTAACGATCCCACACATGTCCTGGTTCAAGGTACGAGAGTCAATACCTGCTGTATGTTGTGTCTAATTACACGAGTCACCATCTCAAAGGTGAACTGGATCTGTGGATTAAATCCTTAATCCCTCCCATGAACTGTGTTCCCTTAGTGGAGTCAGAGGCTCACAGGTGTGCTGAATCTTGGTCTGAGAGTCACCAACTCACCTGTGGACCAGATCCATGTATGTGATTTAATTTTTCAACTTTCAGCTGCCTTTGGGTGTGAGGTTCAGAGTCTCAAAAGTTGGCTGGCTTCATGTGGAAAAATGACAATGTTTACTGTAGTCAGGGTGTGCACAGGAGTGGCATAATCTCACCTGTGTGCCTGGCCCTTTTAGGACACTCTCTGTACTATCCTAAGGCTTTATATGGTTTGCATGAGAGCCACAATCCAGCCTGAGATCTTCATGCTGGTATAAACCTGTGATTGTATCCATGTCCCTAAGCCCAGTTATGACAGTCAACATCTCTCCGATTTTCTGGGTTCAGATAGGAGAGCCCTCACTTTCCTATGAGCTGCATTTAAAAATGTTTTGCTATCGCCAGATGCGGTGGCTCACGCTCGTAATCCCAGCACTTTGGGAGGCCGAGATGGGTGAATCACAAGGTCAGGAGATGGAGACTATCCTGGCTAATACAGTGAAACCCCGTCTTACTAAAAATACAAAAAATTAGACAGATGCAGTGGCAGGTGCCTGTAGTCTCAGCTACTCAAGAGGCTGAGGCAGGAGAATGGCAGTACCTGGGAGGCAGAGCTTGCAATGAGCAGAGATAGTGCCACTGCACTCCTGCACTCCAGCCTGGGTGACAGAGCAAGACTCCATCTCAAAAAAAAAAAAAAAAAAAAAAAAAAAAAAAAAAAGACCAACCAGTTTTACAATCCCAAATCTGGATGGATGGTCACTTATGACAGTCACAATTCCAACTGTGGACTGCATCCATGTGTGAGATTCACAACTGGGGTCTGTCCATCTGTGAGGGTCACAATTTTAACAGGTGCTTGGTTGTCCATACATGCAAGTCAATCTCACCTGTGTGCTGGGCTCTGTGATGGCACACTGTGTACAATCCAAAGACTTTATACCATAGGTGAGAGTGTGGTAATCCACTCTGACCTTCATAAAAATAGGAGACCTAGAATCTTATCCATTTTCCTAAGCCAAGCTATGAGAGACAGCATATCAACTACAGTCTGGTTTAAGATACGAGAGTCATCATCTCACCTGCGAGATGGGACATGTAACTTGTGAGTAGGTAGTGAGCAGGAGAGTCACATCACCTGGGTGCTTGGCCAGAGATTTGTACAATATTCCCTGATGGAAGGGACTAGGCAGGAGAGGAACATCACCTGGGTGCTGAGTCCAGTGATATGTCACGATGCTCCGTGTGGGCAAGGTTCAGGCAAAAGAAACACATCGTCTGTTCGGTAGGCCCAGCAATATGTTACCATCTTCTATCTATAAACAGAATGCAGGTAAAAGAAGACAGTCACATCTCTCAGGTAATGGATGCGGAGATACGTCACAAGGCCTTCTGTGAGCAGGGCCCATGCATGTGCCTCCCATCCCCTGTGTGTTGAGTCCAGTGATATGACACAATACCCAAATATTCAGGGCCCAGGCAAAATAGGAGTGTCACCTCACCTAGGTTCTGGGTCCAGTGATTTGTTACAATCCCCCTTTTTTTTGGCAGGGCCCGGGCAGAAGAGAAGAGGCACATCACCGAGGGGATGAATGAAAAAATATTTCATAATACCCCTGTAAATAGAACCCATGCAGAAGAGTCACATCAACTATGTGGTGGACGCAGACATGTCACAATACCCAATGTAGGCAGGGCCCAAACATAAGAGGAGAGTCACATCATCTAGGTGCTAGGACTGGTAATACATCACAATCCTTCCTTGGGCAGAGTCTAAACAGTGAAGGAGAGTCATATCACCTATGTGCTGAGTCCAGCAATGTGTCACAATAACTCCTGAGGGAAGAGTCCAAGGAGTATTGTTACATCACCTGGGTGCTGGGGCAGGAATATATTGCAATCTTCCTTGAAAGCAAAGACTAGGCAGGAGAATCACATGATCTAGTTTCTGGGACCAGCAATATGTCACAGTGCTTCCCAATGGAGTAGGCCCAGGCTGGAGAGACACATGACCTGGTTGCCAGACCCAGTCACAATCTCCCCTGAGGTCAGGGAACAGGCAGAAAAAAAACACAACCCCTACATGATAGATGCAGAGAAAACACAATAAACCCCTTCTAATCAGGGTCAAGGTAAAAGTCTCTTATCTTCTAGGTGTTGGACCCAGCAATATGTCAGAATACCAAAAATATGCAAGGTCCAGGTAAAAGAGGAGAGTGACATCAGGGAGGTGCTGGGTCCAGTGATAAGTCACTATTACTCTTTCTGGCAGGGACCGGGCAGAAAATGTGAGTCACATCACTTAGGTGACTAACGACATGATAGGTAATAATGTCCCTGGGGGCGGAGCCCATACAGGAGAATCACATAACTTAGACATTGCACCCAGACACATGTCACAATAGCAATGTATGTATAGCCAAGGCAGAAGAGGAGAGTCACATAACCTAGGTGCTGGGCCCAGTGATAAATCAGTTTCTTACTGGGCAGAGTGCAAGTGGTAGAGAAGAGTCATATCACCTAGTTGCTTGGTCTGAAAATATGTAACAATACCCCCTGAGGAGCGGGCTCAGGCAGGAGAGTCACATCACCTAGGTGATGAGCTCAGAGATATGTCACAATGCCTTGAGGTGAGTAGGGCTCAGGAAGAAAAGAAAAATTACATAAACTAGGTCCAGTGCCCAACCATATGTAATGATAACCCCAGTGGGGAGCACCCAGGCATGACAAAAGAGTCACATCACGTAGGAGCTGGCTCTAGCAATATGTAGCAATCTCCAGTGTGGACAGGGCTGAAAAAAGAATGACCACATCAGTCGTCAACCACGTGATGAACTCAGAAATATGTCAAAATTATTCCTGTGAGCAAAGACCAGGCAGAAGGATTACATCATGTGTGCTGGGCTTAGTAATAAGTCACTCTCTCCTCTGTGGGCATGGTTCAAGCAAAAGAAAAAAGTCACATTACCTAGGTGCTGGGCCCAGAGTGATGCCACAATCTCTTCTATGGAGAAAGCCCAGGAAAAAGAGAAGGGTCACGTCAAATAGTTGATGGGTCCAGAGATATGTCACAATGTCCCTTGTTAACAGGGTCCAGGCAGAAGACTCACATCTTCTTCGTGCTGGGATCAGCAGTATTTCCAATGTTTCTTTTTTTTTTTTTTTTTTTTTTGAGACGGAGTCTCGCTCTGTCGCCCAGGCTGGAGTTCAGTGGCCGGATTTCAGCTCACTGCAAGCTCCGCCTCCCGGGTTTACGCCATTCTCCTGCCTCAGCCTCCGAGTAGCTGGGACTACAGGCGCCCGCCACCTCGCCCGGCTAGTTTTTTGTATTTTTAGTAGAGACGGGGTTTCACCATGTTAGCCAGGATGGTCTCGATCTCCTCACCTCGTGATCTGCCCATCTCGGCCTCCCAAAGTGCTTGAATTACAGGCTTGAGCCACTGCGCCCGGCTTTCCAATGTTTTTGAGAGCAGGACCAAGGAAAGAGAGTAACATAACCTTGGTGTTGGGCCCAATGATACGTCACAATGTCCCCTGTGGGCAAAACCTAGAAAAAAGAGAGGAATCACATTATCTAGGTGCTGGACCTGGCAGTCTGCTTCAATACCCTCTGTAAGCAGGAACTAGGCAGGAAAGGAGAGTCACATCACCGATGTAATGGGCACAGTGATATGTCAGAATATTCTCTGTAGGCAAGGCCTAGGCAAGAGAGTTACTTCACCTGGGTGTTACACTCAGCAATATGTCACAATGGCCCATGTAAGGCACAAGCAGGAGAGCCACATAACCTGGATATTGGGTGCAGTGATATGTCATAGTGCTCCCTATGGGCAGCGCCAAGTCAGGAGAATAGATTCCCATCACCTAGGTCCTGGGTTCAGCGATGTGTCACAATCCTATCTGTGGCCTGAGCCCAGGCAGGAGAGTCAAATCACTCAAGTGCTGGACAAAGGCGTATGTCACAATCACAGCTGCAGGAAGGTCCATGAATGAGATGAACAATCCTGCACATGTCCAGGAGTCACAGTCTCAACCGTGGACTCTATTTCTACATGAGAGCTTCTATCTGTCCTGCACACTGGGTCTCCTTAGTGGAGTCAAAGTCTCTTAGGTTTCAGGTGTCCTGAATCTTGGTCTGAGAGTCACCAACTCACCTGTGGACTGGATTCAAGGATGAAAGTCAATTTTCAAACATTTGAAATGTTTTTTGGTGTGGAAATTCAGAATCTCAACAGTGGGCTGTGTTCATGTGGAATGATGGCAATCATGAGTGTTGGCTGGGTGTGGATGATCCAGCCTGAGACCTTTATGCCCACATGGACCCATAATTGTACCTGTAGCCCTAAGTCCAGGTATGGGAGTCAACATGTCTCCAGTTGGCTTAGTCCAGATAACAGATTACTTAACTGCCTATGAGCTGGGTTTAGAAATGTTTTGCCATTTCGGCTGGGTGCGGTGGCTCATGCCTATAATCCCAGCACTTTGGGAGGCCGAGGTGGGCAGGTTAACTAAGGTTGGGAGTTTGCGACCAGCCTGACCAACATGGAGAAACCCCATCTCTACTAAAAATACAAAATTAGCCGGGTGTGGTGGTACATGCCTGTGATCCCAGCTACTCGGGAGGCTGAAGCAGGAGAATCGCTTGAACCCAGGAGGCGGAGGTTGTGATGAGCCAAGATCGCGCCATTGCACTCCAGCCTGGGCAACAAGAGTGAAACTCCATCTCAAAAACAAAAAAACAGAATAAAACAAAAGAAATGTTTTGCCATTTCAACCCTGGCCTGATGTTCACATATGACATTCAAAATTGCAGCTGTGGACTGTATCCACTTGTGAAATTGAGGACCTCACCAGTTAGCTCTGTTCATGTGGGAGAGTAACAATCCTAAGGGCTGCTGTGTTGTGCCTCTGAGAAACACAACCTTACCTGTGTGCGAGGCTCTGTGATGACACTCTCTGTCACCTGAGAGCTTTACAAAATATGCAAGACAGTGTCAATTCTTTATGATCTTCATAAAGAGAAGAACCGAAAACTTTTCCATTTGCCTAAGAGTTAAAATGTATAAAATCCTAAAATGTATAAATGTATAAAATCAAGCTGTGACCCAACCACCTTAGGCCCGCGTTGTCACGACCTCCTGAGGGTTTGTCAAGGGTGTGTCTTTAATCTTGGCAAAACAAACTTTCTAAATTGAGACCTGTCTCAGATACTTTGGGGTTCACTTTACTAATTTTAGGTAGAATTTAAAATTCTTCTTAAAATAGAAACAAACATAAGGACTAAACTGAGAAAAACTTTAAAGAGTGTACTCAAATTCACTGACACAATCATGGGTATACCTAAATAATGAGATTCTATCCGTTTTAAGTAAGTAAGAAGAAAATACATAATTACAATGGAGGCTTTACCTTTGGGAAAACAAAAAGCTACTTTTGACCAATTATTCCCACAGATACACACCCGGGTTCCCAACCTCCCGCCAGGAGGGCCCATCCTGGTGCCTGGAGGGCAGGGTTCCTGCGATCTGGGGTTGGGGTTTGGGCTCAGGCCCCGCGCGGTGGCCTTGGGTCGCGCCCGGCCTGCCGGGTCCTCCAGCCCGAGGGACCGAGCGGGTGCGGGCGGGGCGGGCAGGGCCGGGGTGTCGGGGACTCGGAGTCCGAGCCACCCCTGCCCTGGGGCGGGCTGGGTTCGGCTTCCCGCTCTGGGAAATTTGCCCCCGCCGTCCCTGCCAGTGGCTGTTGTGGGTAGCCCCTCCTTGGAGCCTCGGCTACGGAGCCGCGCGGGACGGAAGAGCTGCGGGTGGGGAAGGACCAGCGGTGGGAGAAGGGACGGCCCTGCAGGCGACGCGGGGACTGGAAAGGGAGCCTGGGTGGGAAAAGGCGCTGGCGGGTGATCGTGCCCCCCGGGCCAGCCCCCGGGCTTTGCTGCCAACACTTCCCGAAATTCACACCCAGGCGGGCGCACTAGTTTGTGTGGCGCCTGGAACCGCAGGGTCCCCAACCAAGTACGAGACCCCCGGAGGCAGCCCTGTCCAGGGGTGTCCACAGTCCCGGCCCCAGACCCCAGGTCCTGGCCATATTCGCCAAAGTCAGAGGCTGGAATCTGGAGGGCGGATGTAGGGTGTCAGCTGAGCCCAGCTCTTGCCCGGCGGTGGCCAGCATAACGCAGTAAGACTCTCTGGAGTCCCCACTGCCCCCAACCTGCTGTCAAGCCCGCTGGGCTAAGCGATCCCTCTGCTCCTAGAGGTGCGTACCCAACGCCAGGCAGAGGGAGCAAGTGTGGGGCTGCTGGCGGTCAAGGTCCCCGGAGATGATGAGGGTCTTCTAGGAGGAGCCCCGGGGCCACAGAAGGGGAGGGGAGTGCGCGCGAGGCCCACCTTGCAAAGGCGTTCTCGTCCCCGAGGGGCTGCACCTTCGGCCTCCAGACAAGTCTCTGTGCGCTCCCAGTGCTGCTGCCGGCACCTGCGCTCCACACTCCTGGCTGCCAAACAAAGAGGAAGCCAGCCCCTTGGGAACAGGCCACTCTCAGCTTCAGGCAGGGCTGGAGGCCCAGTGAGTCTGAGTGACCGACAAGTGAATGAGCTGGGAATGAAGCCTCCTGGGGCCGGGAGAGAGAGACCAGGTGGGAGGGCAATGAATGCCTGTACCTCTGGGGCTCCGGGCTGCCAGTGGCTCGACCAGGCTCCCGGTGTCCTCCTCCAACCTCAGTTTCCTCACCTGTCCCACAGAACGAATATAGCAGGACTGTTGTGATGATGAGGCTGGATAATCCTGGTAAGCATTTATTAGTCTGCCTGGTCTCTGGATATATATTTTTTTTCTTGGTAAAGAAACTTTGCCGCCCAACATCTACTATCGGGGAAAGAGTTTGGGAGGCAGAAGACAGGACTCTCACCCTTGGCTTCAGAGTCCCTTATGGGTTCCCCATCCCTTAGGTTCAATTAAAGCACATAGTTGGAAACAAGTCCCCTACCCAGTACAGCGACAGCGCCCAGAACCAGAAGATCTTGTCTTATTGCCAAATGCTAATTCCTCGTGGGGGTTAGCTTCAGACAGGAGTCTGAAATTGATTCTCACTCTCCGGGGTTGATCCAAGGCTCTTGTGATGCGAGGTTGCTCTACCCCATCCCACCCCCGTGCTTCCCCCAGTGCATTGGGAGTCCTTAACTGTATTGACCTCAATTTGGAAACAATGTTCCCAAGGCAGGAGATGTGGCCCTCCCCAGGTAGCTGGGCTGATAAACATCTGTCCTGGGGCAAAAGACCCAGAGCAGGGAGGTACTCTCACTTCCCACTTTCATATGCTACAGCCATTTAATGGGCTGTGGTGACCTCTCTGGGTCACCTAACCTGCAGAATGGGATGTTGACTTTGTGCCACAGTGAGGGAACTGAGGCACAGGGCTAGTGAGTGAAAAAATCAGAAAGACTCTGTAACTAGGAAACACTATTCAGGCCCACGGCCCCTACAGGACTCAGCATCCTTTGGGGTGCACCAGTGGGTGGTATGCAGCACCCTGGTTACCATCTGTACCTTGTGGGGGTGAGGGTGAGTGTCCTGGCAGGACAAGGTGCTCTAGGACCCACGAGGTAGATAGACATTGCCCCCCTTTCCCTGGCTGTGAAAGGACACAAAGATAGATGTGTACCCGCCCCCCACCCGCTACACCCTTGTTCTGCTCTCTAATCTTTGCACATACCAGAGATTTCGTAAGTTCTGTGAGTACCTGGTTTTCTGCACGTACCAGAGATTTTGTTTTGCACATACCAGAGATTTTGTAAGTTCTGAGGCAAGGTCACAAGACGTGTTTAAGTAAGATAAACTCTTGCTGCCATAAACCTGCTCTCCCGCCTCAAAGTTTGAACCGAAATATCAGAAATGGCGGGAACCAATCATAGTTAGCCAAATCGCCTTGTTCAAACACTAGCCAATCATATATCTGATTTGTATAATAACTCTATGCCCACTTTTCTTAGACTACATAACACTGCTCGGAGCTCAGTGGGGGAGCTCTCCTGCCCGTCTCGTTTCACGAGCGAGGGAGAGTTCCAGGTTCGAACCTGTAATAAAGATCCTTGCTGCTTAGCTTTGACTCTGGACTCTGGTGGTCTTCTTCGGGGAATAAATGGTCTGGGCATAACAGCTGTGGGCACGGCAAGAGTTCTGTTCTCTAATATATGTGAGGACCAGTGCCTACATGCAACAGACACTTTCTCATTTCAGACATTCCAAAGATTTTAGGGGATGCATAGAAAGAAACTGAGACTCTAACCATATCCTCACACTGACAGGAGCCTCCAGTCCGGGCTCAGCTCTGACTCCTCCTGGGGAGGTTTACTCCACCCTCCTCCTTCCAACTAGAACCCACCCCCAATAGCCCCGAGCACACCCATCTTTTATAGCAGCAGCCTATCTTGGCAACTCAGCATTCTCTGCAATAATCTTGCTGTTTGTTGTTTACTACTTTAGTGTTTGCTCCTGGGAGCTGTGTCTAGTTCACCACTATGTTCCCAGTACCAGGCACAGTACTCGACCCACAGGAGGTGCTCAATGAGCGGTTGTTTAATCAATGAACAATGGCTGTCTCTGTGCTAGGGAAGCAGAAGGAGTAGGTCAGAGCACACCTTAGCTCACCCATTCCCTATCTGGGTGACCTTGGATAAGTCCTGAATTTTTTTCCTTTCAGTCACCTTGTCTGTGACATGGAGATTAATTAAACTTACCTGAGTTATTTCTGATGAGAATTTAATGCACAAAAGTATCTAAAATGCTTTTAAACAGACTGGCACTATCAGGCCTCTGAGCCCAAGCCAAGCCATCGCATCCCCTGTGACTTGCATGTATATGCCCAGCTGGCCTGAAGTAACCGAAGAATCACAAAAGAAGTGAAAATGCCCTGCCCCGCCTTAACTGATGACATTCCACCACAAAAGAAGTGAAAATGGCCGGTCCTTGCCTTAAGCGATGACATTATCTTGTGAAATTTGTTTCCCTGGCTCATCCTGGATCAACAAGCTCCCCCACTGAGCACCTTGTGACCCTCACTCCTGCCCACCAGAGAACAACACCCTTTGACTGTAATTTTCCTTTACCTACCCAAATCCTATAAAGTGGCCCCACCCTTATCTCCTTTTGCTGGCTCTCTTTTGGGACTCAACCCGCCTGCACCCAGGTGATTAAAAAGCTTTATTGCTCACACAAAGCCTGTCTGTTTGGTGGTCTCTTCACACGGACGCGCATGACAGGCACAGTGAGAGTGCAGCACACATGTGAGTTGTTTGCATTATCATGCTGCAGGTTGTTGGAATTCTTTTTCACTCATCATTTAGATCTTGAAACTCTGTTTACCTCATTGCATGTCAGGAAAATACATTTTGAATCATGTTTAGTATTTCACACTGAAATTATTTAAAACATCTATAGCTAGATAAGGTGTGGTTGCTCATGCCACCATCAAACCACAGCACTCCAGCTTAAGTGACAGAGTGAGATTCTGTCTCAAAAAACACATGTAAATAGTTGGCCGGGTGCAGTGGCTCACACCTGTAATCCCAGCACTTTGGGAGTCCAAGGCGGGTGGATCAGGAGGTCAGGAGATCAAGACCATCCTAGCTAATACGGTGAAACCCCGTCTCTACTAAAAATAAACTTTAAAAAAATAGCCGGGTGTGGTGGTGGGCGCCTGCAGTCCCAGCTACACCGGATGCTGAGGCAAGAGAATGGCGTGAACCTGGGAGGCGGAGCTTGCAGTGAGTCGAGATCCCACCACTGCACTCCAGCCTGGGAGACAGAGCGAGACTCCGTCTCAAAAAAAAAAAAAAAGATATATATAAATAGTTGATATTTATATATGATTCCTGTATGCTGCATAACTCTTGTAGCACAGAGCTGTTGATTTTTTAGATAATGTATATTACACAGTTATTTATTTTTTAGATAATGTACATTATTTGCCTTTTTCAGTGATATTTTTGTATTTTATATTCAGTTTAAATAGCGTTTCTATTATTTGTACAAATAAGTACATTCTTTTCTATTTTCAGCTAATAACCGTGGCCACATAGTTTTAAAATATTTTATTACATTATCTGGAAGAGTTGATAAGATAATCTTATATTTTGTGTATGAACATATAAATATATTTTATATTTTTGTGTGTGAATATATAAAAATATTTTATATTTTGTGTGTGAACATATAAATATCTGGACACTGTGATAAACTGATAATACATTTCAAATGCTTTTCTTAATCACTCTATTTTTAATCACTATTACATTCATCTTTTTATACATTCTATGAATGGATGGATGTAGAATATGTAGACAGATACTACATAAATGTATGTGTAGATAAATGTAGATGCAAATATACATCCGTTTAGACAATGCTGCTTTCAAAATCACAGAGAATGGTCACATTTTAACCTTTTATGTAATTAAACAAAAGATTTTCTATTTTTAATTACATTTACATTTTAATAATACAATACATAAATATACAACATATTTTTAATACAATTCTGGATTCCATTTAATATTATATTACTAGAACTTCTGTATCTATTCTGACACTTGAGATTAACTTTAACTTTCCTTTTGCTGAGTTTGCCCAGTTTTTATTTGAAGTAATACTACATCATGGGATCGCCTTAGAGGCTTTCTATATTTATATGTTTTGCATCAGTTTCTAAAACCTGGAAATTATCTCATTTTGAATTTCTTATGGAAATAGAATCTTCTCCACTAAAAATATCCCATTAGTATACTGCACGTTATTATTATTATTTTTTCCAAGACAGAGTCTAGCTCTGTCACCCAGGCTGGAGTGCAATGGTGTGATCTTGGCTCACTGCAACCTCTGCCTCCTGGGTTTAAGCAATTCTCCTGCCTCAGCCTCCCAAATAGCTGGGTTTACAGGTGCCTGCCACCATGCCCAGCTAATTTTTAAATTTTTAGTACAGATGGGGTATCACTGTGTTGGCCAGGCTGGTCTCCAACTCCTGCCCTTGTAATTTGCCTGCCTCGGCCTCCCAAAGTGCTTGGATTAGAGACGTGAGCCACCTTGCCTGGCTACAGCACTTTAAAGTCAGGAAAACTAAATGTTTCTCTTCTGGTCATATTATCTACAGAATGTTTAGTTATTATTATTTATTTTCATTTGCTTTCAATTTTAGTATTTGCTCTTGAAATTACTTTTTTAAATGGCATAATATTCCCTTGGATTCTATTAATGAACATCAGTGCTATTTTTTGTATTTTGATACAAAAAATAAAACCTCAGTGTGGAAGTGATGGCTCACACGTGTAATTTCAGCACTTTGGGAGGCTGAGGTGGGAGGATTACTTAAGCCCAGGACTTTGAGACCAGACTGGGCTACATAATGTGGCTGCCTGCTGTCTAAGCCATCTGAACTCCCTGGGGGAGGAACAGCAGCCATCACTGCAGCTGCTAGCTACCAAAGACACTAAGCCCCTGGGTGCAGGGGAGGGTGGCAGTCATCACTATAGCTCCAGGCCATGCTATTCCCCTGTTGGATCCAGGGAGGTTAGATAGCTTGGTCCTAAGAGGTATTCCCTATAGCACAGCATACCAGCTGTTGCAGACAAAGGCCTGATTCCCTCTTTAGGCCAGACCTCGATCCATCCCTTCTCACTGAGTGGGGAGTCTGCAGAAACTCCAACAAATCCAACTGGGAGCTCAGGGACAGAACCTTGATCTTCCTCGGCCTGACCCCCTATGGGGAGAGGTTGCCATAGCCTCCATGGACCAGCAGACTTAGTGTTTCCTCTTGCTAGTTCTACAGAATCCAGGCAGCCCAGACAAGTGGGTTTCCCCCCAGTACAGCACACCCCCTCCACCAAGGGAAAGCCAAAATGCTTCCTTAAATGGTTCCTGGTTCCCATGCCCTCAACTGTGTGAGACCCCCCGATAGGGGTCTCCAGACACTTTATATAGGAGTGTTCCTCCTGACGTTAGGTCACTGTCCCTCAAGGTCAGAAATCCCACAGGAAGGAGGAGACAACTATCTTTGCTGTTCTCCGGCTTCCCCTGTGGGCATCTCCAGATGCAGGAGTGACCCGGACGAATAGGCCTGAAGTGAACCCCTAGCAAACCACAGTAGCCCTACAGAAGAGGAACATGCCTATTCAAAGAAAAACAAACAGAAGGCCACAGCAACAACATCAACAAAAAAAGTCCCCACAAAGGCCGGGCACAGTGGCTTACAACTGTAATCCCAGCACTTCGGGAGGCCGAGGCAGGTGGATCCCGAGGTCAGGAGTTTGAGATCAGCCTGGCCAAAACAGTGAAACCCTGTCTCTACTGAAAATACAAAAATTAGCCAGGTGCAGTGCTGGGGACCTCTAATCCCAGCTACACGGAGGCTGAGGCAGCAGAATTGCTTGAAGCCAGGAGGCAGTGGTTGCAGTGAGCTGAGATCATGCCACTGCACTCTAGCCTGGGCGACAGAACAAGACTCTGTCTTGAAAAAAAAAAAAAGTCCCCACAAAAACTTCAGCAAAGAGTCTGCAGCCTCAAGGATCAAAGCTGGACAAACTCATGAAGATGAGAAGGAATCAACAAAAAATTGCTGAACACACAAAAGACCAGAGTGCTTCTTCTCCAAATGATCACAACACCTCTCCAGCAAGGGCACAGATCTGAACAGAGAAAAGACTGATGAATTGACAGAAGTAGGCTTCAGAAAGTGGGTAATAACAAACTTCAAGGAGGTAAAGAAGCATGTTCTAACCCGATGCAAATAAGGTAAGAACCATGATAAAAGATTACAGGAGTTGCTAACTGAAATAACCAGTTTAGAGAGAAACATAAATGACCTGATGGAGCTGAAAAACACTGCACAAGAACTTTGTGAGGTATACACAGGTATCGGTAGCCAAAGCAGTGAAGCAGAAGAAAGAATATCAGAGCTTGAAGACTATGCTGCCGAAATAAGGCAGGCAGACAAAATTAGAGAAAAAGGAATAAAAAGGAATGAACAAAACCTTTGAGAACTATCGGACTATGTAAAAAGACCAAACTTATGACTGATTGGAGTTCCTGAAAGAGATGGGGAGAATGAAAACAAGTTTGAAAACACACTTCAGGAGATCATTCAGGAGAAATTCCCTGACCTAGAAAGACAGACCAACATTCAAATTTAGAAAATACAGAGAACCTCAGTATGATACTTCATGAGAGGATCAACCCCAAGACACATAATCCTCAGATTCTCCAAGGTCGAAATGAAGGAAGAAATGTTAAGGTCAGCCAGAGAGAAAGGTCAGGTCATCTACAAGGGGAAGCCTATTGGACTAAAAGCAGATCTCTTAGCAGAAACCCTACAAGCAGAAAAGTGTCGGGGGCCAATATTTGACATTCTGGAATAAGCTAATTTTCAACCAAGAAATTATATCCAGCCATACTAAGCTTCATAAGCAAAGGAGTAATAGAATCCTTTTCAGACAAGCGAATGCTGAGGGAATTCATCATCATAAGGTCTGCCTTGGTAGAATACCTGAAAGAAGTACTAAATATGGGGGAAAAAACCCATACCAGTCACTGCAAAAACACACTGAAATACAAAGATCAATTACACTGTGAAGAATCTGCAACAACTAGTGTGCAAAATAACCAGCTAGTATCATTATGACAGGATCAACTTCACACAAAGCAATATTAACATTAAATGTAAATGGGTTAAATGGCCCAATTAAAAGACATAGACTGGCCAATTGGATGAAGAGTAAAGACTTATTGGTGTGCTGTATTCAAGAGATTCATTTAACATGCAAAGACACACATATGCCCAAAATAAAAAAATTTGAAAAAAAGGAAAATTTACCAAGTAAAATAGAAAGCAGAAAAAAGCAGGGGTGGGGGGCCAGGCATGGTGGCTCAAGCCTGTAATCCCAGCACTTTGGGAGGCTGAGATGGGCGGATCACGAGGTCAGGAGATCGAGACCATCCTGGCTAACACAGTGAAACCCCATCTCTACTAAAAAAAAAATACAAAAAACTAGCCGGGCGAGATGGCAGGCGCCTATAGTCCCAGCTACTTGGGAGGCTGAGGCAGGAGAATGGCATAAACCCAGGAGGCGGAGCATGCAGTGAGCTGAGATTCAGCCACTGCACTCCAGCCTGGGTGACAGAGCGAGACTCCATCTCAAAAAAAAAAAAAAAGGCAGGGGTGGCAATTCTAGTTTCCTAAAAAACAGACTTTAAACCAACAAAAATCAAAAAAGCAAAGAAGGGCGTTACATAAGGTAGCAGGACAAGCCACAGACAAAACCCCTCAGACACCGAGTTAAAGAAGGAAGGGCTTATTTGGCTGGGAGCATCAGCAAGACTCATGTCTCCAAAAACTGAGCTCCCTGAATGAGCAATTCCTGTCTCTTTTAAGGGCTTACAACTCTAAGGAGGTCCATGTGAGAGAGCCGTGATTGATTGAGCAAGCAGGGGATATGTGACTGGGACAGGGATTTTCACAATGCTTTTCCATATAATGTCTAGAATCTATAGATAACATAACCAATTAGGTCAGGGGTTAATCCTTAACCAGGCCCAGAGTGTGGCACTGGGCTGTCTCCCTGTGGGTTTCATTTCTGCCTTTTAGTTTTTACTTCTTCTTTCTTTGGAGGCAGAAATTGGGCATAAGACAATGTGAGGGGTGGTCTCCTCCCTTATCCCCCCCCTTTGAGAACCTCACTCATCAGTAGGAGTTCTCACTTTCATTCTCACTACCCATGTCTTCTTGAAAGACAGATTGACAGTGATTTATATAGTACACTTGTGCTGAAGCATTTTGGTGAACTAAGGTAGTGATGAAGCTTTTTATCATTTGAAGAAGTACAGGTAGCAAACAAGGGAGCAGTAAGCAGGTTCCTATTACGATTATAACTCCTATTATAAGAGTTTTAAATCCTCCTAGCACTGGGAACCATTTTCCAAACATGGCCTCAGGATTAAATCCATGCCACACTTGAATGGGCACATGTGCCAGTTTTGTCATATCTCTAACTATGTCTTCAACTACTTGCCCTTGATCACCTATGTGTAGACAGCAATTAGTAAGGTTAAATTTCCCACAGACCCCTCCTTCAGCTGCTAGCAAATAGTCAAGAGCCAATCTATTTTGATAGACAGCATTGCTCATCTGAGTTTCTTCCTGGCACAGAATAGTCAAGGCTCTGCTGGTCTTATTAGTGATTATTTCTAAGATGACTTGTAACTGTATGATTCGGTTGAGCATGTAAATGGAGGTCCAGTATCCCCACGAGCTGCCTTGTGCCCAAATACCGGGCCCATAATATTGTATACTTCTCTCAGGGGGCCATTCATCATCTTTACAATTTTCTATAGCTATGCTTCTCTTTTTGTGGGAAGCATAGACAGGCAAGCCCAGGTCATCAGTCTTTATGGGCAGTAGGAAGAAAGATGGTTTAATTGTGCCAATAACACAATCACCTGTCCATTGGTCGAGTAATTTGGCATAAGCTCTATGCCCACATAACCAGTATAATCCAGTGGGGGCTGTCCAGTCCCAGTGGGACTCTGGATGGGTCCACATGGTTTGCAACTTTGGGAATCTACTAAATGGATTTTTCTTAATATGATTTAAACTCCACTAGGTGACTGTTTTTGTCGTACTATTATACAGTTTTTGCCCAAGGCACCTGAGTCTTCTCCCAGGAAGGGTGAAGTCCTTCCCCACTCTTGCTATACAGTATTGTCTAATGATTGAGGCTTTTACTATCCAGAAGTTACCAGGGTGATTCTTTTGAGCCAGGAATTCATCTGTTTTTCCTGGAATTTCTGGTACTGGCACATTCAGTTCATCATAGAAGATTTGAAATACTGACTCAGGAGAGTGTTTATAAACTTCTCCTCAAACCACGATATTTACTCAAGGATCCAGTCCAGCCCCATCCATTCCTAGGGTTATACACTCCCCTTTTTTCCAGCGAGGATCAAGGGGTTTGGTTATTACTAGTTCTAAGGGGTTACACTGACCACTGGTACAGGAAGGGCCACTTTTCCCTTTCTGAAGGTGGACAGGATTCTTTTCATTTTTTATCCAAGTAGCCTAAATGACACAAGACCAGTATCCACATTCATTTCCACACAGTCCTAATTCATGACAAATGTACTTATTTTCTGCCATATAGCCTCTTTCCTAATTAAGAGAACTGTATCCTATTCCTAACTTGTTACTATTAATGACAGCACAAGCATCGAATTCAAAGTGACTTGTTTGGGCACCCCTTTTCTTTTTTTTTTTTTTAAATTAATTTATTATTATTATACTTTAAGTTGTAGGGTACATGTGCATAATGTGCAGGTTTGTTACATATGTATACTTGTGCCATGTTGGTGTGCTGCACCCATCAACTCGTCATTTACATCAGGTATAACTCCCATTGCAATCCCTCCCCCCTCCACCCTCCCCATGATAGGCCCTGGTGTGTGATGTTCCCCTTCCTGAGTCCAAGTGATCTCAAGTTCAGTTCCCACCTATGAGTGAGAACATGCGGTGTTTGGCTTTCTGTTCTTGTGATAGTTTGCTAAGAATGATGGTTTCCAGCTGCATCCATGTCCCTACAAAGGACACAAACTCATCCTTTTTTATGGCTGCATAGTATTCCATGGTGTATATGTGCCACATTTTCTTAATCCAATCTGTCACTGATGGACATTTGGGTTGATTCCAAGTCTTTGCTATTGTGAATAGTGCTGCAATAATCATACGTGTGCATGTGTCTTTATAGCAGCATAATTTATAATCCTTTGGGTATATACCCAGTAATGGGATGGCTGGGTCATATGGTACATCTAGTTCTAGATCCTTGAGGAATCGCCATACTGTTTTCCATAATGGTTGAACTAGTTTACAATCCCACCAACAGTGTAAAAGTGTTCCTATTTCTCCATATCCTCTCCAGCACCTGTTGTTTCCTGACTTTTTAATGATCGCCATTCTAACTGGTGTGAGATGGTATCTCATTGTGCTTTTGATTTGCATTTCTCTGATGGCCAGTGATGATGAGCATTTTCTCATGTGTCTGTTGGCTGTATGAATGTCTTCTTTTGAGAAATGTCTGTTCATATCCTTTGCCCACTTTTTGATGGGGTTGTTTGTTTTTTTCTTGTAAATTTGTTTGAGTTCTTTGTAGGTTCTGGATATTAGCCCTTTGTCTTGGCTAACACTTTACTTGTATCGTTTATGAGCCCCCACCTGTCCTCAGTCCTTAATCTTATTTCAAAAAACTGTGGTCATCAGAGGCTCAGATGGGTCATAACACACATCAGGCTGGTCATTTCCTGAGCTACATACCTTGTATAGAATAGCATTATACAAACAAGGTCTTCTTAGAGTCCCAGTACACTTATAGTAACCATAAAATAATAGAACTGTAGCAACTTTTTGTCCGACCTCAGTGACTTGATGTATACACTGGGAACAGTCATCAGTCTGAGGAAGGTCAGTTGATGTCCTTACTGTAAAAGTCCACATTTTAAGGAAAATGAGTTCCACAATGAGTTTTCTCATGATTCGGACATGCGTGGACCAGTCAACTTCTGGGTGTGATTGGAGCAGGGCTTGTAGTCTTCTTGAGAGTCACTTTGCAGGGGTTGGTGAAGCTGCTTCCATCCACATACAGCTCACAGTCTACTGATGTTCAAGGATGGTCTTGGAGGTTGGGCCGACTAGAATAAACTGAGTCTGATACTTCTACACAGTTATGTTCAACTGGGCTCTCTGATACAGGAGCAAGGTGGTGGGGTTTAAGGTGTTGTAAACTTCAATGGTTATGTGGGGATTTTCACATAGCAAGCTTTGGCACTTGGTTAATCTAGCATTTGTTAGCCAATGATGTTCTTTGGTATTCATCAAAGTTACCACAGCACAAGAGGCCTTTATATTCAGGTTTTGCCCAAGGGTTAGTTTATCTGCTTCTTGTGCTAACAGAGTCATTGCTGACAGGACCCTTAGACATGGGGGTCAGCCTTTGGAAACCCCATGTAGTTGTTTTGAGAGATAGGCCACTGGCCTTGGCCAGGGCCCCACAGTCTGGGTTAAAACTCCAACTGCCATTTTTTCTCTTTCTGGCACATAAAGTGTGAAGGGTTTTGCCAGGTCTGGTAGCCCCAGGGCTGGCGCCAACATGAGTTTTTCTTTTAACTCATGAAAAGCTCATTGCTGTTGGTTGTAAGAGAAGTAGTTTATCCAATCTACGTTTTTATTAACTGTCACCCACCAAAATATTGACTCAAATCCTGCAGCTATTTGATTTCAAGCTTTAAATTGATCTGGTACTCCCCGTGGGACTCCAATTGTGTCTAAATAGATGTGAGAGTCAAAAGACCCATAAGGGGCTTCTCTCACTTTACAATGTCTTATTTTTCCTCCCTCTGGTTGGTGAAATGCCAAGGTGAAAGAGATAGCCAATTGGACTAAAGTACAAGTTCCACTCCAGTTACTTGGCAGAGTGCCCAGTAAAGGTCCACCACAATACCACCATACATTGGCTCAGGGATGAACAAGGGCTGAGTGATTGATAAGCTCTTGAAAATTCTTAAGCTCACTGCATCCCTTCAGGTCTCCAAGGAACGCTAAGTTTCCTCCCTGTCATGAGAGATGTGAAGTGAACTTAGTGTTGGGAGACAAAAGCTAGATGGCCTTTGGGGGCTGACCCGCAGGGTGCCAGACTTTGGAATATAGCAGAGAGAGCTTGGCATGACTTATTACTCCAGGTTGTAGAATCCTGGGAAAGAGCTACCATGAAGCCCATGCATGGTTGACTGGAGAACCACCTTAGTGGAAAGGGGACAATCGGGGCCTCTGACCTGCCATGTGCACAAGCATAACAATTGCTTTTGTTTAATGTGTGGATGGACTATTTGATCCGTTCCAACCAGGCATTTGCATCTTAATTGCCAAAGTTTGTTTTAAGTCTGTAACTTCTATGATCCTCTAGCAAAATGAATGTATGATTTTAGGAAATTACAAAAACCGGTAGGGGCAGTCCATCCTTGCACTTTAGTAGTCCACAGAATGTTGGACCAACTAAGGCATAAAAGCTCTACACTGGGGGGCAAGAATCCTGGTTGACACTGGAGTCTTTATCGAAATTTCCCCAGATTAAATGGTCCTAATTTACTAATGCCCAGTTTGAGGAGAATCAGGAGGAACAGAGGTACTTTTCTGAAGTAGAGAGCTGTCTTTGACTTGGCAAGTCCCCACAGGGTATAACAAGGCAAGCATTAAATGCAATAGTTTGAGGCACAATTGACTTGGTTATGTTAATAATGGTCAACAATAGAGCAAGGAAAGAAGAAAGAGTAATAGAATAGTTGAAAGAGTTAAATTTTTCTTTGCTTTTGTTGGTAGGGTTTTTCCCCAGAACTATGGCCCACGACTCTGGAGGGAGTGGCACTTGCTTGACTTGGGTGCGATGAGTCCATCCTTTTTTCACTGTACAAACAGCAGTCTCAGTGGTTAGGAGCACAAGGTAGAGTCCTTCCTAGGCTGGCTCAAGTTTCCTTTCTTTTCACTCTTTGATAAGAATGTGATCTTCAGGCTGGTGCTGGTTTGCTGGAAATTCTAGAGGTGGTACATGTGCTAAAAGACTTTTAGTTTTAAGGGAAAAGAAAGTGGAAGATAAACCAAGTATATGATTTTCAAGAAATTGACCTTTTGTTTCAAATGTGGGGACGTCAGCAGTGGACTTTATAGTCCTTGGTGCCTTTTACTGAGAAATTTCCTTTAGCACCTATTTTTATTAGTTTTTAGACTGAAGAAGCCAAACACCATTTTATATTTGACAATGCTTCCTGTATGATTTTTATACCAGATAAGCTAAATGTCACCTTTATATTAGTGTGTTACTAATGTTAAACTTAGTTTTAATAAAACTTTGTAGACATGTTTATTCAATTTTTAATGTTGGACCATAAGGTAAGATTTTTTCAGACTCTTTTTAACCTTCTAAAATCTTTCTTAAAGAACAGGTTAGTGCTTTAAGAAAAACCTGTGGTGTTTTTACTTTGATGTCCAGTTCACAGAAAAACTGGATGATGCCCCTTTAACTTTAGCTAATATGTTGACACAAAGAATTTTCTTTACAATTAATGTTTTAAAACTTGCTTAAAACTTCAAAACAAAGTTTTTTAACCTTTTAATGTAGGTAAAAATTTACATTCTTATGCAATGTTCAGTTCACAGAAAAACTGGATGATACTCCTTTAACTTTAGCTAATACGTTTACACACAGAATTTTCTTTACAATTAATTTTTTAAAACTTGCTTAAGCCTTCAAAACAAAAATTTGTAACCTTTTAATGTGGTAAAATTTTTTTTTTTTTTTTTTTTTTTGAGACGGAGTCTTGCTCTGTGCCCCAGGCTGGAGTGCAGTGGCGCGATCTTGGCTCACTGCAAGCTCCGCCTCCCAGGTTCACGCCATTCTCCTGCCTCAGCCTCCTGAGTAGCTGGGACTACAGGCGCCCGCCACCTCGCCTGGCTAATTTTCTTGTATTTTTAGTAGAGACGGGGTTTCACCGTGTTAGCCAGGATGGTCTCGATCTCCTGACCTCGTGATCCGCCCATCTCGGCCTCCCAAAGTGCTGGGATTACAGGCTTGAGCCACCGCGCCCGGCCGTGGTAAAAATTTACATTCTTATGCCTCCTTGTCATCCTTTTACCAAAGGTGTATTTTACCTTCCTTATACACCTTGTACATAAACTGTTTCTTCAATAGTACTCAGGAGGCTTAATTATTTTTAAATTATGCAACATTTCTTGCAAAAATTCTTTCTTATAACTTTTCTTCTCTTTCACGACTTTCACAGATAATTCTTCGACATGCCTTAACTTTCTGACTTATTACAAGCATTTCTTTCTTTAAACAACCAGTTAATTTATTTCAGGACAAGAATTTACCATAAAACATTCTTTTTACATAAAGAATCTTTTTACTGCCCTCCCTTTTTTTTTTTTTTTTGGGATGATAAGCAATCTTTTTTGTTTTTTTTTTGGACGGAGTCTTGCTCTGTCACCCAGGCTGGAGTGCAGTGGCGCGATCTCGGCTCACTGCAAGCTCCGCCTCCCGGGTTCACGCCATTCTCCTGCCTCAGCCTCCAGAGTGGCTGGGACTACAGGTGCCCGCCACCTCACCTAGCTAGTTTTTTATATTTTTTAGTAGAGATGGGGTTTCACCGTGTTAGCCAGGATGGTCTCGATCTCCTGACCTTGTGATCCGCCCATCTCGGCCTCCCAAAGTGCTGGGATTACAGGCTTGAGCCACCACACCTGGCCGATAAGCATTCTTTTCCAAAGCAACCTTTCTTTTTTTTTTTTTTTTTTTTTTGAGACGGAGTCTCGCTCTGTCACCCAGGCTGGAGTGCAGTGGCCGGATCTCAGCTCACTGCAAGCTCCGCCTCCCGGGTTTATGCCATTCTCCTGCCTCAGCCTCCCGAGTAGCTGGGACTACAGGCGCCCGCCACCTCGCCCGGCTAGTTTTTTGTATTTTTTAGTAGAGACGGGGTTTCACTGTGTTAGCCAGGATGGTCTCGATCTCCTGACCTCATGATCCACCCACCTCGGCCTCCCAAAGTGCTGGGATTACAGGCTTGAGCCACCGCACCTGGCTGTAAGCATTCTTTTCCAAAGCAACCTTTCTTTATGTCTGTGGACTAGACTGTCTAAGGCCACAAGATTAAAAGTTACTATAATACATGTTATATTATTAACTTTTAGCAAAGTTTATTTTTGTTGAAAACCTTGTAAATTTGAGATTTCAGTTATGCTTTGCTATTAATAAAACCTTGTTTAGTCCAAATTAAGTTAGAATTTGTATAGATGGCTTTTTTTTTTTCAATTACCCAGCAGGAACCATCTGTCATCTTGTCCTGAAGGGAGTTCCTCCTAAGTCTGACTGGACCTTTTTATGGTAATTAAGATTTAGATCACCTGTTAGGAAACCTGCTGGGTTAAGGGAATTTTCAGTGGTTAATGTTAAATCATCTTTTTTTTTTTTTTTTTTTTTTTTTTTTTTTACATAGGATACCTCTGAACTGGTGAGGGGTACTCACAGTGAGGTTTTCTCTAAAAGTTATTTATCTACTTTCTTCTGTTAGCAAAGCAGTTGTCACTACAGATTGAATGCATTTGGGCCATCTGTGAGTTACTGGGTTAAGGATTTTTGATAGGAAGGCTACAGGCTGTCAGTGGCCTCAGTGTTTTTGGACTATGCCCTTGTTTACACTTACAACAAGGTGGTATTGGAGTGTTGTAGGGTCATGGAGAAGACCTTCAATTATCAATTGTAGGTTTTAAATTTACCCTGGCTTTTAAAGCAATAGGGTACACTTTTTTTTTCTTAACTATTTGTATATTTCTCTTTCTCTCTTGCTTTCTCTCTTTGGTTTTTTTTTTTTCTTTTTTTTTTTGAGACGGAGTCTCGCTCTGTTGCCCAGGCTGGAGTGCAGTGGCGCGATCTCGGCTCACTGCAAGTTCCGCCTCCTGGGTTCCCACCATTCTCCCGCCTCAGCCTCCCGAGTAGCTGGGACTACAGGCACCCGCCATCACGCCCAGCTAATTTTTTGTGTTTTTAGTAGAGACGGGGTTTTACCATGTTAGCCAGGATGGTCTTGATCTCCTGACTTCATGATCCTCCTGCCTCGGCCTCCCAAAGTGCTGGGATTACAGGCATGAGCCACCACGCCCGGCCGCTTTCTCTCTTTGACTGTCTCTCTCTGTCTTTGACTTTCCTTTTGCCTTTGTCTCTTCCTCTCTCTCTGCCTCTTTCTTTCTCTCTATCTCACTCTCTTCTTGACTCCCTCTTTGTCTCTCTGTCTCTTCCTCTCTGTCTCTTCCTCTCTCTCTTTGCCTCTTTTTCTCTCTGTCTCTTTCCTCCCTCTCTCTGCTGGTATTTCCTTGCCTTGTCAGCCGCTTATGCTGCTGTTCTCTCAACCACTGTGGGGGCAGGGGGTGTCTAAAACCAGCTGTAACCAAGTGTCTATGTACGGGAACTGGTCTGGGTGCCCTGGCTTACAGGTTACCTTGTGCCATACCTTTGAAACAAGGGACCTGTCCAGGCTTCCTTCTTGTATTTATTTATTTATTTATTTATTGTCCAGATTTCTTTCTGATGGCCAACCCACCCCTAATGCTGGGCAGTCTATCTTACACAAAGTTTTAAGTTTTCCTGGTGTCATGGTATTCCATAGTCTCCATTAAATCCTTTCTTGAAATTTTTCAACATAGTTCCTGGTGGGGTGGGCTTACTTTGTGACTGACCCGTGCTTCCTTGAGACAAAACACCACGCTCACACCACACGCACACCACAAAACAAAGAACGGGTTAAAAGGGCATATGTACACTTTCACAGTTTACACCAAACCAGAATCAAACCAAAATCAGAGTATCGAGAAATCCAAGCCAAGTCAAAACCAAAACCAAAGTATCAAGCAATACAAGTCAAGTCAAAAACAAAAACCAAAGTGCCATACAGGCACGCTGTGGGTGATCAGGCCATGCTTCCACTCAAATGGAGTGGGCAAGTTACAAAGACCAGTCTTACCAAGTTTCAGATGTCTGGACTCCAAGTGCCGGTTCCTTCCTGGTGTTCAGCCACTGAGTTGATCCTCCTGGGGGGCCTGCTTTGCACCGCTCTGATGAGGCATTCCACCAGGGTAAAATACCTACCCAGGAGTGCTCTCAAGATCCGTGTCACTCAAGCTGGCCGGAATTCCCTGCAGGGATGCTTCACAGGGCAGGCCTAAGCCACCTAAGGGGCTCCCTCGACCGTCTATCCATTAATCACCTCACTTCCCAGTCAGGGAACCAAGAAATGTAGCAGGACAAGCCACAGACAAAACCCCTCAGACACCGAGTTAAAGAAGGAAGGGCTTGGCCGGGCATGCTGGCTCACGCCTATAATCCCAGCACTTTGGGAGGCCAAGGCAGGTGGATCACGAGGTCAGGAGATCGAGACCATCCTGGCTAACATGGAAACGCAATCTCTACTAAAAATACAAAAAAAAATTAGCTGGGCATGGTGGCGGGCACCTGTAGTCCCAGCTACTTGGGAGGCTGAGGCAGGAGAATGGCATGAACCTGGGAGGTGGAGTTTGCAGTGAGCCAAGATAGTGCTACTGCACTCCAGCCTGGGCAGCAGAGCGAGACTCCATCTCAAAAACTAAGAAAAAAGAAAAAAAAGAAGGAAGGGCTTTATTCGGCCAGGAGCTTTGGCAAGACTCATGTCTCCAAAAACTAAGCTCCCCAAGTGAGGGATTCCTGTCCCTTTTAAGGGCTTACTACAGTAAGGGGGTCAGTGTGAGAGGGTCATGATCAATTGAGCAAGCAGGAGGTACGTGACTGGGGGCTACATGCACCAGTAATCAGAAAAGAACAGAACAGGACAGGGATTTTCACAATGCTTTCCCACACAATGTCTGGAATCTACAGATAACATAACTGGTTAAGTCAGGGGTCAATCTTTAACCAGGCCCAGGGCATGGTGCTGGGCTGTCTGCCTGTGTATTTCATTTCTGCCTTTTAGTTTTTGCTTCCTCTTTCTTTGGAGGCAGAAATTGGGCATAAGATAATATGAAGGGTGGTCTCCTCCCTTAATAATGCTAAAGGAATCAATTCAACAAGAAGAGCTACCTATCCTAAATATATAGGCACTCAATACAGGAGCACACAGATTCATAAGACAAGTTCTTGGAGACCTGCAAAGAAACTTAGACTTCCATACAATAATACTAGGAGACATTACCACTCCACTATTCATATTAGATCAATGAGAAAGAAAATTAATAAGAATATTCAGGACTTGAACTCAGGTCTGGATCAAGTGGACCTGATAGATATTTACAGAACTCTCCACCCCAAAACAACAGAATATACATTCTTCTCAGTGCCACATGGAACTTACTCTAAAATTAATAATATAATTGGAAGTAAAACACTTCAGAAAATGTAAAAGGACTCAAATTATATTATACTCTCTCTCAGACCACAGTGCAATCAAATTAAAACTCAAGATTAAGAAACTCACTCAAAACTACACAACTACGTGGAAATTGGACAACCTGCTTCTGAGTGACTTCTGGGTACATAATGAAATTAAGGCAGAGAACACGAAGTGAAATTAAGGCAGACATCATGAAGTTCTTTAAAGTCAATGAGAGCAAAAAGACAGTGTACCAGAATCTATGGGATGCAGCTACAGCAGTGTTAAGAGGGAAATTTATAGCACTAAATTATTACATTAGAAAGCTAGAAAGATCTCAAATCATCACCCTAACATTACAACTAAAAGAACTATAGGGGTAAGAGCAAACAAATTTAAAAGTTAGCAGAGGACAAGAAATAACTAAGATCAGAGCAAAACTGAGGGAGATAAGGAGATAGAGACATGAAAAACCTTCAGAAAATCAATGAATTCTGGATCTGGATTTTTTTTTTTTTTTTTTTTTTTTTTTTTTTTGAGACGGAGTCTCGCTCTGTCACCTAGGCTGCAGTGCAGTGGCCGGATCTCAGCTCACTGCAAGCTCCGCCTCCCGGGTTCACGCCATTCTCCTGCCTCAGCCTCCCGAGTAGCTGGGACTACAGGCGCCCGCCACCTCGCCCGGCTAGTTTTTTGTATTTTTTTTTAGTAGAGACGGGGTTTCACCGTGTTAGCCAGGATGGTCTCGATCTCCTGACGTCGTGATCCACCCGTCTCGGCCTCCCAAAGTGCTGGGATGACAGGCTTGAGCCACCGCGCCCGGCCTGGATCTGGATTTTTGTTTTGTTTTGTTTTGTTTTTTTTTGAGATGGAGTCTCATACTTGTTGCCGAGGCTGGAGTGTAAGACCGTGGCTCACTGCAACCTCCGCCTCCTGGGTTCAAGTGATTCTCCTGCCTCAGTCTCCAGAGTAGCTGGGATTACAGGCACGCACCACCATGCTTGGCTAATTTTTATATTTTTAGGAGAGATGGGGTTTCACCATGTTGGGCAGGCTCGTCTCGAACTCCTGACCTCAGCTGATCCACCTCCCAAAGTGCTGAGATTACAGGTGTAAGCCACCGCGACTGGCCCAGGAGCTGCTTTTTTTGAAAAAATTAATAAAATACATAGACCAGTAGCTAGAAAAGAAGAAAAGAGAGAAGAATCAAATAAACCCAATAAAAAATGATAAATAGGATATCACCAGTGACCCCACAAAAGTACAAACTACTAACAGAGAATACTATAAACACCTCCTTGCAAATAAACTAAAAAATCTAGAAGAAATGGATCAATTTCTGGACACATAAACCCTCCAAAGACTAAACCAGGAAGAAGTTGAATCCTTGAAAAAACAAACTAAGTTCTGAAATTTAGGGAGTAACAAATAGCCTACCAACCAAAAAAAAAAAAAAAAAAAAAAAAAACAAAAAAAACACACAAAAAGCCCAGAATGGACTAACAGCTGAATTCTATCAGAGGTAAAAAAGGAGCTGGTGAAGGAGTATCCTTATCTGGGGTAAATACCTGGGGTTCATCATCTCATGCTGAGAAGGTTAATGACACAGACATACACACTTGGAGTGTGTTTAAAGAGCAGAAAGTTTAATAGAAGAAAGAAGAGAGAGAGGGAGTGAGAGAGCTTTCTCATGCAGAGAAAGTGGGGCACCCAAGGTTTCCAGGTTTGGAACAGAATGCAATTGATTTTTTAGAGAGGCTTGAAGAGGGGGTTATTGATTTACAAAAAGCTCAAAGCATTGATTTGACCAGGTGTACCATTTACACAGCCTGCAAAAAAGCTTGCCCTCCCACCCCAATCTTTTATTATGCAAATGTGGCCTCTACTTGGCTGACTCCTGGACAACTGCACACATGGGGACAAAGAAAAGGAAGGGGGAATTGCCATAGTGGGTTGACCTGGCTTTTAGTACAGCTGCCCACATTCATCTATGCAAAGTTCTAGCTTGCTTATCTATGCTTGCAGCTTGACTTTTCAGGCTGCTTTATGTTAGAAAAGAAATGGTTTTTGGCTGCTTTCTATTAAAGGAAAATTTCACTGAGAACTTTTTTACCCTTGCTAAGTGCCTAAAATAATTTCTTAATAACTCCTATATTACTGGTACCATTTCTTCTGGAACTATTCCAAACAATTAAAAAGGAGAGACTCTCCTCCCTACTCATTTTATGAGGCCAGCATCATCCTGATACCAAAACCTGGAAAAGACACAACAAAAAAAGAAAACTTCAGGCCAATATCTCTGAAGAACATTGATGTGAATATCCTCAATAAGATACTGGCAAAGGGAATCCAGCAGCACATCAAAAAGCTTATCCACTACAAACAAGTCGGCCTCATCACCAGGATGCGAAGCTCATTTAACATATGCAAATCAATAAATGTAAGCTATAGGCTGGGCACAGTGGCTCATGCCTGTAATCCCAGCACTTTGGGAGGCTGAGGCGGGCGGATCACAAAGTCAGGAGATCGAGACCATCCTGGTTAACACGGTGAAACTCCATCTCCACTAAATACACACAAAAAAACTTAGCTGGGCGTGGTGGCGGGCGCCTGTAGTCCCAGCTACTCCGGAGGCTGAGGCAGGAGAATGGCATGAACCCAGGAGGCGGAGCTTGCAGTGAGCCGAGATCGTGCCACTGCACTCAAGCCTGGGCGACAGAGCAAGACTCCGTGTCTAAAAAAAAGAAATAAAAAATAAAAATAAAAATAAAAATAAATGTAAGCTGTCACATAAACAGAACCAATGACAAAAACCACATGATTATCTCAATAGATGCAGTAAAAGTCTTCAATAAGGGCTGGGCATAATGGCTCACACCTGTAATCCCAGCACTTTGGGAGGCCAAAATGGGTGGATCACAAGGTCAGGAGTTTGAGACCAGCCTGACCAATATGGTGAAACCCCGCCTCTACTGAAAATACAAAATTTAGCCAGGGGTGGTGGTGTGCACCTGTAATCCCAGCTACTTGGGAGGCCAAGGCAGGAGAATCACTTGAACCTAGGAAGTGGAGGTTGTGGTGAGCCAAGATTGTGCCACTGTACTTTAGCCTGGGTGACAGAGTGAGACTCCCTCTCAAAAAAATAAAATAATAATACTAATAATAAAGTCTTCAATAAAATTCAACATTCCTTGGCTGGGCGCAGTGGCTCACACCTGTAATCCCAGCACTTTGGGAGGCTGCGGCAGATGAATCATGAGGTCACGAGTTTGAGACCAGCCTGATCAACATGGTGAAACCCCATCTCTACTAAAAATACAAAAATTAGGCAGGCATAGTGGTGGGTGCTTTTAATCCTAGCTACTCTGGAGGCTGATGCAAGAGAATCCCTTGAACCCAAAACAGAGGTTGCAGTGAGTTGAGACCATGCCACTGCACTCGAGCCTGGGTAACAGGGTGAGACTCTGTCTCAAACAAACAAAATTCAACATCCTTTCATGTTAACAACTCTCAATAAACTAGGTATTGAAAAAGCACACCTCAAAACAATAAGAGCTATTTATGACAAACCCACAGCCAATATCATATTGAATGGGCAAAACCTGGAAGAATTCTGGAAAATCAGCTCAAGACAAAATGCCCTCTCTCATCACTCCTATTCAACACAGTATTTGAATTTCTGGCCAGGAAAATTAGGCCAAAGAAAGAAATAAAGGGTATTCAACTAGGAAGAGAGGAAGTCAAATTGTCTCTGCAGATGACATGATGCTATAACCTGAAAATCCCGTTGTCTCAGCCCAAAAGCTTCTTAAGCTGATAAGCAACTTCAGCAAAGTCTCTAGATACAAAATCAATGTGCAAAAATCACAAGCACCAACAATAAACAAGCAGATTGTGAAATCATGCATGAACTCCCATTCACAATTGCTACAAAGAGAATAAAATACCTAGGAAAACAGCTAACAAGGGATGTGAAGTACCTCTTCAGAAAGAACTACAAACCACTGCTCAAGAAAATAAGAGAAGACAAAAACAAATGGAAAAAAATTTCATCCTCATGGACAGGAAGAATCAATATCATGAAAATGGCTATACTTCCCAAAGTAATTTACACATTCAGTGCTTTTCCCATCAAACTACCATTGACATTCTTCACAGAACTAGAAAAAATTACTTTAAAATTCATGTGGAACCAAAAAAGAGCCTGTATAGCCAAGAAAATTGTAAGTGAAAAGAGCAAAGCTGGAGGCATCATGCTACTTGACTTCAAACTATACAACAAGGCTATAGTAACCAAAGCAGCATAGTACTGGTAAAAAGAAAAAGAGACACATTGACCAATGAAACAAAATAGAGACCTCAGAAATAAGACCACACATCTACAACCATCTGATATTTGACAAACCTGATAGAAACAAGCAATGGGGAAAATATTCCCTATTTAATAAATGATGCTGGAAAATAAATAAATAAAGTCAGAAAAACTAACCTTTTCTCTTTCTGGTCATATTATCTATATAATATTTAGTTATTTTTATTTATTTCAATTGCTTTCAATTTTAGTATTTGCTTTGGAAATTACTTTTTTAATATGTATAACATTTTCTTGGAGTCTATTTATGGACATCAATGCTATTTTTCATATTTTGATATAAAAAATAAAACATCAATGTGGATGTGATGGCTCCTGCCCGTAATTCCAGAATTTTGGGAGGCTGAGGTGGGGGGATTACTTTAGCTCAGGAGTTTGAGACAGGCCTGGGCTACATAGTGTGACCTCACCTCTAAAAATAACAATAATGAATTAGCTGAGCATGGTGGCACATGAGTGGTGTCCCAGATACTCAGAAGGCTGAGGTGAGAAAGCTGCTTGAGCCCAGATGGTTGAAGTTGCAGTGAGTTGCAGTCATGCCACTGTGTTCCTGCCTGGCTGAGAGAGAATCTTTCTCAAAAGAAAGAAAGGAAAAGAAGGCCAAGAAGGGTGGATAACTTGAGGTTAGGTTAGCCTGGCCAACATGACAAAACCCTATTTCTGCTAAAAATACAAAAATTAGCTGGGCATGGTGGCATTTGCCTATAATACCAGGTTCGCAGTAGGTTCAGGTATGAGAATCGCTTGAACTCAAAAGGCAGATGTTGCAGTGAGTGGAGATCGCGACATAGCACACCAGCCGTGGCGGCAGAGCAAGACCTCATCTCAGAAAAAAGAAAGAAAGAAAGAAGGAAAGAAAGAAAAGGAAGGAAGGAAGGAAGGAAAGAAGGAAGGAACAAAGGACACAAAGAATAAACTATAATTTTTGTTTAATGTTTGTAAAGCTCTAATTGCATAGCAGATTTCTGGAAGTCAGTTTCCAGAATCCAAGGCTAATCCCTAAGCATTTTATACATTTCTTTCTGCATTGATTATAAAATTCGGGTTTCCCAACAGAAATGGAAAAAAATAAAGCATGAATAACAATGAGATAGCACACAATTATGAAAATGGCAATCATGAAAAGAAAAATTTCAAAGACTGTCAATGAAAATTTGGATTAACTAGAAGTAGAAATATGAAATGTTACAGTAACTTTGGAAAATAGTTTAGTGGTTTATTATAAAGTTGAGCATACACTTACTATGTTATCAAGCCATCCCACTGCTAGGTCTTACTAAAGCAAACTGAAAACCAATGCTGAAATGAAACTTTTTGTGGATATCTATTGATCACTTTATTTGTAGTTGCAAAAAGCTGGATGTAAACAAGATGGTTCTCAACAGGTGAATGAATAAACAAACCAGTGCATCCATACAATAGAATCCTAGTTGTCAATAAAAAAAAAAAAATCACAGTATAGCAGTATATATGAGTCACAAATGCATTTCTTTAATTGAAGAAAGCAAGATCTAAAAGACTACAAATTATATAACCCAAGTATATGGCATTGTAGAAAAATAAAATTATAGGGATTCATAATAATCAGGCCAGGCTTGATGGCTCAAGTGTATAATCTCAGCACTTTGGGAGGCTGAGGTGAGAGGATTGTTTGAGTCCAGGATTTTGAGAACAGGCTGGGCAACATAGAAAGACCTCCCTACAAAAGAAGAATAAAAAAAGAATAATCACTGATTGCCAAAGAGTGTAGAGTTAACTACAAATAGGAAGCATCAGATAATTTTGAGGGCAACGAAGTTCTGTGTGGTACTCTGAAGATGGCTATGCGACTCTAGACAGCTTTCAAAACCTATAGAACTGTACAGCACAAAGAAGGAATGTTCCTCTCTGCAAATTATAAACAACAAGGATTTGGGGAAAATTCAGATAAAATGCAGGAAGTAAAAAGAGTTTACCCTTACTAGAAATTTATCACCTAACCCTCTTGAAGAAGGTCGGAATGAAAGGACTTGGTGTAAATCACTTTGAATAACAGTATTTTGATTAAATACTGCAAGACTCAAGAACTGAACACAAACATTGTGTTCTGGTTGGTATTGCTCATCTATAAGTGTATAGATTAGCAATTTTTAAAAGCACTCTATGTTATTATATACATATATAACTAGTGCCTGCTTCTCCCTAAAGTTAAAAAAAAGAGAATTCTAGACTGTAGTTGAGAATATCTTGATAAATGCATGTATCATAACGTATCTATTGGGAGAGAGAGACAGAGATGTGTTATACAGGAGTCAATATTAATATGCACCTTTTCAAACTCTGTTTGCTGTGAGGTTGCAGAAGCAGTGACACCCCAGTAATAATGGGCACGCCTAGCTCTCATATCATGGTTTGTAAGTACCACTCCTCAACAAAAAAAAAGCAAGACTACTTGTAATAAGAGATAATTCTAGCACTGGAGTGGAAAATCCAAGTTAAGGTAGTGTATTGCTAATTCAAAAAGTTTAAAAGTGCTTTATGAACAACAGAAGCAGTCATGTCAGAGAAAATCAACCTGAAAGACTTCCCAGGAGCCCAAGCTGGAAAAATGTGAAAAATACAATAAAAATTATTGGCATTGGATTAAAACCTAGAAAAAAAAAATCCATGAATCCATAGAGAAAAATACAAATAAGAAAAAAAGAAGGCCGGGCACCGAGGCTCACGCCTGTAATCCCAGCACTTTGGGAGGTCAAGGCGGGCAGATCACCTGAGGTTGGGAGTTCGAGACCAGCCTGACCAACATGAAGAAACCAGTCTCTACCAAAAATACAAAATTAGTCGGGCGTGGTGGTGCATGCCTGCAATCCCAACTACTTGGGAGGCTGAGGCAGGAGAATCATTTGAACCTGGGAGGTAGAGGTTGCAGTGAGCTGTGATCACGCCATTGCACTCCAGCCTGGGCAACTGGAGGGAAATTCCATCAAAGAAAGAAAAGAAGAAAGAAAGAAAGAAAGAAAGAGAGAGAGAGAGAGAAAGGAAGGAGGGAGGGAGGGAAGGAAGGAAGGAAGGAAGGAAGGAAGGAAGGAAGGAAGGAAGGAAGGAAGGAAGGAAGGAAAGAAGGAAGGAAGAGAAAGAAGTAGAAAAAAAGAGAAAACATTTTCTTTACAAAATTCCAAGTACTAATCAATGTAGAAGATAATGCAAAATAGAAAATCACCACTAAGACACCACAGTAGTAATTACTGTAGACAAGACGTACTTTAAAATGCAAACATTGTGGGTAAAATTTAAAAGAGAAATAGTGTTTCTGTTAGCCCCAAAGTATCTGCCCCAAATATTTTAATTTTTTTTTGAGACGGAGTCTCGATCTGCTGCCCAGGCTGGAGTGCAGTGGCCGGATCTCAGCTCACCGCAAGCTGCGCCTCCCGGGTTTACGCCATTCTCCTGCCTCAGCCTCCCGAGTAGCTGGGACTACATGCGCCCGCCATGTCGCCCGGCTAGTTTTTTGTATTTTTTTAGTAGAGACGGGGTTTCACCGTGTTAGCCAGGATGGTCTCGATCTCCTGACCTCGTGATCCGCCCATCTCAGCCTCCCAAAGTGCTGGGATTACAGGCTTGAGCCACCGCGCCCGGCCTGCCCCAAATATTTATAAATAGCCCAAAGTAATAGCGCCAAAATGTCTACCTCCAAATATTTATAAACACTATTTCCTCTCAATTTCTTTACAACACTTATGACTATTTAAGGAAAAATTATAACACAGTATTGTGAGATATGTGTAGATGTAAAATGTATGAATAGCACAAAGAATAGAAGGAAGTAATTAAAACTCTTCAACAGCAAGTTTTTCATATTTTACATTTATTAAAATAGTACAGTATAAACTCTAGGTAGATCGTGATCTGTTATAGATGCATATAGTTATTCATGAAGAAACCACTAAGAAATGTAATGAGGTGTCACTTAAATGCTATTAAAGGAATTTAATTATATTCCAAAAAGTATTTGTACAAGAATTATTTATTTATTTATTTATTTATTTATTTATTTTTTGAGACAGAGTCTCGCTCTGTCGCCCAGGCTGGAGTGCAGTGGCCGGATCTCAGCTCACCGCAAGCTCTGCCTCCCGGGTTTACACCATTCTCCTGCCTCAGCCTCCCGACTAGCTGGGACTACAGGCGCCCACCACCTCGCCTGGCTAGTTTTTTTGTATTTTTTAGTAGAGACGGGGTTTCACCGTGTTAGCCAGGATGGTCTCGATCTCCTGACCTCGTGATCCGCCCGTCTTGGCCTCCCAAAGTGCTGGGATTACAGGCTTGAGCCACCGCGCCCGGCCTGTTTGTTTTTTCTTTTTAAAGTTTGGCTACTAGAAAATTTAAAATTCACATGTAGCTCACATTTTATTTCAGAGGACTGCCTTCTTTTTAAAACCTCAGGAAATCTGATGAAAGAAAACAGAAGTCAGGAAGGACATAAAATCAGAAAATTTTAGATAATTGTTATTATATTATTTTCATTTGTGAATATCCATATAATGTATCATTTATAAAAGAATGTGACCTTATACAAAAGGTTAAATGCAAATACCCTCTGGGGTTGGCCTGGCTTACTTAGTTCAGGGAGGAAGCCCTGCCTGAAAAGGCTGCTGCAGCCTAGACTGTCACTCTTTTCTTTCTTTTTTTTTTGGCGGGGGGCAGACTCTTTTTCTCTCACCCAGAATGGGTGATCTCGGCTCATTGCAACCTCCGCCTCCCGAGTTCAAGCGATTCTCGTGCCTTAGCCTCTGGAGTAGCTGGGATTACAGGCGCCCGCCACCACGCCCCGCTAATTTTTATTTTTAGTAGAGACGGGGTTTTGCCATGTTGTCCAGCCTGGTCTCCAACTCCCGCCTGGGCTTCCCTCCCAAAGTGCTGGGATTACAGCCGTGAACAACCGCGCAGCCCATCAGTCTTCATTCAGTCCAGCATCTGATCACATCTCTGTCACTCAGGGTCTGAGGAGGCGGGGATTCAATAATTATCCAATCAGGAACTCTGGTCTAGGAACCGTCCAATCAGGGACACAGCTGGAGCGGAAAAGGCGGCATCGGAGAGGTGGCCCGGCGGTTATTTCTCGTTGCAGCGCCAGTTTCCAGTCTCGTCTTGACTGCTCTGTGACCTCATACTCTGTGGCCCTGTAACCTGCGGAGTTGGGAGCTCCACAGCTAAGATGCCAGGTGCACCTGGAAGCCTAGAAATGGTGAGAGTGCCGGTCCGACATCCCAAGAAGGGGAAGGGGCTGATTGGAACCGGTGGGAAGTGGCTGTGGCGGGACTCAGGCCTCCCGGCAGTCAGCTCCACAATCTGCGCCTGGAGTTCCTCTTGCCCAGCTCGGCCTCAGTCCCCTTCAGCCATAAGATGGCGGCTGCGCTGACTGCGGGACCCCGGGCCACCTGTCTCCTCCAGGCGCTGTGACTGTGCCCTGGCCTTGAGCCCTTTCTGGGCCGCTCCGCACCCGCAGGGCCGCGTCTCACAGATTGTGCAGGGACCACGGGAGGGGCGTCAGGGGAGAATCCTGACTCAGGGTGCGGGTTCATGAATGGGAAGAGTTTCAGTCCAGTGAGGTTTCCAGTCCCTCTTTTCTTCTATTAAAAATTTATGCCAGTCACCACTAAAGTAATGAATTTAATCAAAGAGTGATTCAAAAATGGTAGAGCACCCAGCTATATAGTTTGTAGTTTATGGTCTATGGAAGGGATTTGACGGAAAGAGTTTTTTAAGGTGTATAATGAAGAAAACCAAATTCAATAATAGGCTATGTACAGTTACGTAGTTTCTCAATTTGTACAATCAAGATGGAAATTTCCCGTTTATATAATCAGAGGTTATTTGTAGTTTATAGTTGGTTAAACCTGAGTTTTGTTTCCCCCAATGTATAATTTACCCCCCCCCCCAAAAAAAAAAACTCTCGAATTAGATTTTTTTTCTTTTTTTTTTGAGACGGAGTTTTGCTCTTGTTGCCCATGCTGGAGTGCAATAGCGCGATCTCCTCTCAGTGCAACCTCCGCCTCCTGGGTTCAAGTGATTCTCCTGCCTCAGCCTCCCGAGTAGCTGGGATTACAGGCATGTGCCACCACGCCGGGCTGATTTTGAATTTTTAGTAGAGACGGGGTTTTTCCATTTTGGTCAGGCTGGTCTCGAACTTCCGACCTCAGGTGATCCGCACTCTTCGGCCTCCTAAAGTGCTGGGATTACAGGTGTGAGCCACTGGTCCCGGCCAACTTAGATTTTTTAAAAAGTAGATATCAGGGACTAGAGCCACCTCATTCTAATTGCCTGCCACTTAATTCTTAATTATTTTCACACTCCTCAGAGGACTAATTTTTTTTTCCCCCCCTGCATTTTTTACAGGTATCCCAAGGAGAGTATTATGTGTACTCCCCAACCCCCAATTCCTGCAGCCTAACGCTGGCTTGCAGTAAAATACAAAATTTCCAGTTCATTCTTACCTTCCCAAATGTCAATTTTTCCTCTCTGATTCACATTACTATTTGCCTTTTTTTTTTTTTTTTTTTTTTTGAGATGGAATCTTGCTCTGTTGCCCATCCTGGAGTGCAGTGGCCTGATCTCGACTCACCACGACCTCCACCTCCTGGGTTCAAGCAATTCTCCTGCCTCAGCCTCCCGAGTAGCTGGGACTACAGGCGTGCACCACCATGCCCGGCTAATTTTTGTATTTTTAGTAGAGACAGAGTTTCACTATGTTGGCCAGGCTAGTCTCGAACTCCTGACCTCGTGATCTGCCCGCCTCAGCCTCCCAAAGTGCTGGGATTACAGGCATGAGCCACCGTGCCTGGCCTACTATTTGTCCTTTAGTGTACATTTTTGATACCTTATTTTAATTATTTTTTTAACAAAGCATTGGATGGCACTTTTCCTAATATTTGTTTTCTGTTTGTAAATATTTCCCATGAGAAGAAAGCAAAAATAATCCCCTGATTATTTTTTGTTTTTTTGTTTTTCCTCCTAGGCCCACAGATTTTATCAGAATGTTTTGGGGTAAAGGCTTTGAAAACTTTATGGAATGATGTGTTTTCAGACATTCTTCACTTTTTTTCCTGGTCCTGGGTTTCAGTACTGTCTGGGAATTAACTGAAATATCCCCCATGGCTATGTCTGCTAGAGTGTCTAGTGAATATCAGCTCCTTGTCATTTTCTCCTGTGGGACAATCTGAGGTATGGAGTGTAGCCTTTCAAGGAAGCAGGGGGATGCCCTGGGGTTGAGAGGAATCTCCTGGCTTACTCTTCCTTCCAAAAGCTAACCCTTGAGACATTAAGATTGTCTTCACCCAACCCAGCTTCCATTTCTTGCTGGTCAGCCAATCAGTTGCTGGTATTGCGGGAAAAACATTGAAATAATTTCTGCCCCCTGCATTCTCTAAGGGGGCAGAACAATAGTGAAAGAAATATAATGAAAAAATAGTGAAAGAAAAATAGTGAGAATCTGTGAAAACAAAAATAATATCCCAAAAGAAGAAGAAAAAAAAAAAAAACAAGTAGTGATCCCAGTGAGATGGTGTAAGAACTTGCAAAGTAAAATGCACCTGGGGCTCACTGGGGCTTAGTTCAGAGTCTCCTGAGAAGGGGTTATTGGGCACTTAAGTGAGCAGAATGAAGTGGGAGAATCTCTCAAGTGATTGGATGGCCTGACTTGATACATGAATCAGACACATCTGTACCTTGAAAAGATTTGTTCGCTTATTTTGACCTCAGTTTTTTAACGGTAAATTGCATTTTGTTACTAGGGATTGAAAGAAAGGTAAGAAAATATTTACCAAGGGCAAAAAAGAGGTGAATTTCAGAATAAATATTTAATTGTATATTCCATTTGTTAAAAATTTTTATTTACCCTTTTCCCAGAATGAGTTTAGGAATTTTCTCTGGTCTGTTTTTTATGGCTGGGTGAAATAGGAAAAATCTGTCTTCCATTTTGGCTTCAGAAAATGCACACATATCCACAAGAAAATGGTAGATAATTGTTGAGTTACGTAGATTCGGGAAAAGATCAGTTCCTCTTTTTGCAGGGTAAATTTGTAACTATGAATGTCTGTATTCTATATCCTGTTAATATTGCTATCTGAGTTTCATGCTAAATTTTATGAGCTGAAACTTTGTACCCTCTAGAAATGTTCCCATATGACTAATTGTTTACTACAGGATTTTTAATGGAAATAGTAAAATAATACATTTACTGTCTGAAAGGAATAGATACTTTTGCTTATCTTACTGCAGTATAAAATGTAAGCACCTTAAAATTTCCTTCCCTTACATGAACACTGTGTTAGAGTAATTCTGCTGAATTTTTCAAACACTTACTTTCAAAAACTATGTGAATAACTCTGACATGAAAATTAAAGCCTGACACTGGGCGCGGTGGCTCACGCCTGTAATCCCAGCACTTTGGGAGGCCGAGGCGGGCGGATCACGAGGTCAGAAAATCGAGACCATCCTGGCTAACCCCATCTCTGCTAAAAATACAAAAAATTAGCCGGGCGTGGTGGTGCCTACCTGTAGTCCCCAGCTACTCAGAGGCTGAGGCAGGAGAATTGCTTGAACTCAGGAGTTGGAGATTGCAGTGAGCTGAGATTGCACCACTGCACTCCAGCCTGGGCGACAAAGCAAGACTCCGTCTCAAAAAAAAAAAAAAAGAAAATTAAAGCCTGAACCCAGTGACTCTAATTAAGCTAAGGCTAATACTGAGCCTGCAAAAGGAGATTATTAAAGGATCACTTAGTTTTTTTGGGGGAGTCTTCTCTGCAGATATTCCAGCCTGCTCACCCCAGCCATGGAAGAAGTGTTTATCCTGAGAGAAGCTACAGAGCCGTGGAAAGTTGGAGACCCACAGCCAGATGCAGTTAAGGTTAAGATGAAAGGGGATTGGGAGGGTCTTACTGAAGATGAAATTGTTACTGTTTTGAGGTAGTTTCTAGACTTTGTAAGGTAAAACAAAGTTAGATTTATGTTGGAAAATAATTGAATTCCAAAAGAGTATTGCAAGAGGAGGATGTACTAACTATAAGATCTTTAAAGATTGCAAAGTTTAGGCAGACAAGGGCCTTGTTTCATATGGAAGAGCAAACAATATTAGGAGGTGGGAGGTGATGGCAAAGGGAGGGTGAAAAAATGAGATCTTAGATCAGAGAATGTTTTACCCTGAAGTCGTCATGTTCTTAGGAACTACATAAAATGGGGTTGTATGTCGACTCAGACTGGGGGTAGCTAAAAGTTCAGAAGCCTGTTGAAAGGAAATAAACTTAAGTAATGCTTGATTAAGAAGTATTTTAGGTTGACCACTAAAAACAAATTCAGCTGATTTATTTATTTATTTATTTAAATGAGAAAAAGGAGATAGTGTGCAGAGTCTGTCTCTGGCTGTGTGATAGGTAAGAAAAGAGAACACCATCTAAGTCATAATGGGAAGGGTATTTCTTTCTGAGTTTTCCTGGATTGTATCTTTTCTGATGAACTGATAAATGTAACTGATGTTTTCCTGAGTTCTGTGAGTAGCTCTATAATATTATTGAACTTGAGGAAGGTTATAAGAGTATCCAGTTTTTGAACAGTAGCTCAGAAACAGATGGGCCCATGAGGTTTGTGACTGGCATCTGCAGTAAGAACAATGTTGTGAGACTGAGCCCTGAATCAGGGTCTGTGCTGACTCTAGGTGGTGTCAGAATTCAAATGTTAGGCAATGAGTTGGTGTTGGAGAATTGCTTGGTGTTTACTAAACTCTACAAATTTGGTTTCAGCTGAGAGATATCACAGAGGCCTGGTCTGGAATGGATCTATGGGTGTCTGGGAATGGGAGGCTCGCTTTTCTCTACACAGGCCATCACACTGCCCATTACCCTGTGATTTCAGGACTCCACCCAGGGTGAGAGAGGATACAAATTTAGAGGGAAAAAGTTCTGATAACAGACCCCCCTTTTCCACTGCTGCCACCACAGGATTCCCACCTACTAACAAACATACCCACTAGACATTGACTTGTCCACATCCCTCTTAGGACTAGGTACCACCCTCAGGAATTTCACCACGGCATTTTTGATCCTAGTGTTTCTTGCCAAAACTCACAAAAGTGTCTACAAGTCTCCTGGTGTATCCCAACCCCCAGACACTGAATCTGCAGCAGCAACCTGTTTTCGCCACCAACCTGGGGTTCTAGACAATCTGTTCATAATCTCATCTCCCTGCATGGACCCAGAAATTAATCAGAGTAGAGTCACACCTGGGCCACTCTTTGTAGCACAAACCAGTCCTTCCACTTGCATTGCACTCTCCCCAACCCATAGAGTTCTTTGTTTTTTTGTTTGTTTGCTTTTGTTTTTTGTCTGTTTGCTTTTGAGACAGAGTTTCACTCTTGTTGCCTAGGCTAGAGTGCAGTGACACAATCTCAGCTCACTGCAACCTCGGCCTTCTGGTTTCAAGCAATTCTCCTGCCTCAGCCTCCCGAGAAGCTGCGACTACAGGCGCCTGCCACCACGCCTGGCTAATTTTTGTATTTTTAGTAGAGACAGGGTTTCACTGTGTTGGCCAGGATGGTCTCAAACTCCTGACCTCGTGATCAGCCTGTGTTGGCCTCCCAAACTGCTGGGATTATAGGTGTGAGCCAGCCACTGTGCCTGGCCGGCGAGTTCTTTTGTTTTGACTTTTATTTTTGATTCAGGAGTACATGTGCAGGTTTGTTATATAGGTAAAATTGTGTCGGGGGGTTGGTGTGCAGAATATCTTGTCACTGAGGTATTAAGCACAGTACTACACAGGTATTATTTTTCTGATCCTCTTTGTTTTCCATCTTCCACCCTTAACTAGAACTCAGTGTCTGTTGTTACCCTCTTTGTGCCCATGTGTTCTTATTTAGCTCTTACTAATAAATGAGAACATGCATTTGACTTTCTCTTTCTGCATTAGTTTTCTAAGGATAATAGTCTCCAGCTCCATCCATGTTGCTGCAAATAACATAATCTTGGTCACTTTTTATGGCAACACAGTATTCCATGATGTTTATGTACCATATTTTGTTTCTATTAAATCTTTTATTTTATTTTATTTTACTTATTTTTGGAGACTGGGTCTCACTCTGTCACCCAGGCTGTAGTATAGTGGCGTGATCTCGGCTTACTGCAGCCTCAACCTCCCAGGCTCAAGCAGTTCTTCTACCTCAGTCCCCAAGCAGCTGGTACTACAGGTGTGTGCCACCAAGCCCAGCTAATTTTTCTTCTTGTATTTGTTGTTGAGATGGGGTTTTTCCATGTTGTTTAGGCTGGTCTTGAACTCCTGAGCTCAGGCAGTTTACCTGCCTCAGCCTCCCAGAGTGCTGAAACTACAGGCATGAGCCACCACACCTTACCATACCATATTTTCTTTCTCTAGTTTACCATTGGTAGGCATTTAGGTTGATTCCATGTCTTTGCTGTTGTGAATAGTGCTGCAATGAACATGCATGTGTGTGTGTCTATGACAGAATAACTTACATTTCTTTGGGTATATACCCAATTATGAAGTTGTTGGGTCAAATGGTAATTCTATTTTTAGTTCTGTGAGTAACCATCACACTGCTTTTCACAATGGTTGAATTAATTTACACTCCTGCTAGCATCACATACCCTTTTCTCTGAAACCTTGCCAGCATGTTATTTTTTGACTTTGTAATAGCCATTTTGACTGTTGTGAGATGGAATCTCGTTGTGGTTTTTTCTTTGCGTTTCTCTACTGATGAGTATTTTTTTCGTATGCTTGTTAACCAGATATGTATCTTATTTTGAAAAACATTTGTTCATGTTTTTTGTCTACGAAGTCTTACTCTGTCACCCGGGCTAAAGTGCAGTGGCATAATCTCAGCAAACGACAACCTTCACCTCCTGGGTTCAAGCGATTCTCCTGCCCCAGCCTCCTGAGTGGATGCAATTACAGGCATATGCCACCATACTCTGCTATAATTTTTGTATTTTTAGTAGTCAAGGTTTAACCTTGTTGGCCAGGCTGGTCTCAAACTCCTGACCTCAAGTGATCTTTCTTGCTTGGCCTCCCAAGGTGCTGGGATTACAGACGTGAGCCATCACTCCTAGCCTTTTGCCTACTTTTTTTTTTTTTTTTTTAAGATGGAGTTTGGCTCTTGTTGCCCAGGCTGGAGTGCAATGGTGTGATCTTGGCTCACTGCAACCTCCGCCTCTTGGGTTCAAGAGATTCTCCTGCCTCAGCCTCCCGAGTAGCTGGAATTACAAGTGTCCACCACCATGCTTGGCTAACTTTTTGTATTTTTAGTAAAGACTGGGTTTCATCATGTTGGCCAGGCTGATCTCGAACTCCTGACCTCAGGTGACCCACCTACCTTGGCCTCTGAGAGTGCTGGGATTACAGGCATAAGCCACTGAGCCCGGCTGCCTTTTGTCTACTTTTTAAGGAGGCCATTTGTTTGTTTCTTGTAAACTTAAGTTTTTTATGGATATGGATTCTGGACATTAGACCTTTGTCAAATGCATAGTTTGGAAATTATTTTATTCTATAGGTTGTGTGTTTACTCTGTTATGGTTTCCATTGCTGTGAAGAAGATATTTAGTTTAATTAGGTCCCATTTGTCAATTGCTGCTGTTGCTATTGCTTTTGGTATTTTCATCATAAAATCTTTGTTAGTTCCCATGTCTAGAATGGTATTTTCTAGGTTATCTTTAGGGTTTTTTTTTAAATATATAATTTTAAGTTTTACATTTAAGGCTTTAATTCATCTTGAATTGATTTTTGTATATGATGTAAGGAAGGGGTCCAGTTTGAATTTTCTACATAGTGCTAGGTGGTTATCCCAGCACCATTTATTAAATAGGGAATTCTTCCCACATTCCTCTTGTTAGTTTTGTCAAAGATCAGATGGTTATAGGTGTGTGGCATTATTTCTGGGCTCTCTATTCTGTTGTATTGGTCTATGAGTCTGTTTCTTGTACCAGTATTATGTGACTGGTTACTGTAGCCCTGTCGTATAGTTTGAAGTCAGGTAATGTAATGCCTCTAGCTTTGTTCTTTTTGCTTAGGATTGCCTTGGCTACTCTGGCTCTTTTTGGTTCCATATGAATTTTAAAATAATTTTTTGTAGTTCTGTTAAGAATGTTTTTTTTTTTTAAGGATTTATTTATTTATTTATTTATTTTTAAGGAATGTTTTTGGTAGTTTGATAAGAATAGCATGAAATCTCTTCTTTTTGGGGCAGTATGGCCATTTTAATAATTTTTGATCTTTTCTACCTATGAGCATAGAATAGAATGGTTTTCCATTTATTTGTGTTATCTCTGATTTTTTTTTCTTTTTTTCTTTCTTTTTTTTTTTTTTTGAGTCAGAGTCTTGCTTTGTCACCCAGGCTGGAGTGCAATGGCACAATCTTGGCTCACTGCAACCTCTGCCTCCTGGATTCAAGCTATTCTCTTGCCTCAGCCTCCTGAATAGCTGGGATTACAGGTGCCCACCACCACGCCCAGGTAATTTTTGTATTTTTAGTAGCGATAGAGTTTTATCATGTTGGCCAGGCTGGTCTTGATCTCCTGACCTCAAATGATCCACCCGCCTCGGCTTCCCAAAGTGCTGAGATTACAGGCATGAGCTACCACATCCGGCTATCTCTGACTCTTTAAGCAGTGTTTTGTGATTCTTGACATAGAAATCTTTTCACTTCTCTGGTTAGGTGTACTCCTAGATATTTTGTGTGTGTGTGTGGCAATTGTGAAGGGGATTGTGTTTTTGATTTGGCTTTTGGCTTGAATGTTGTTGATATACAGAGATTCTGCCAATTTTTATACATTTGTTGTGTATTCTGAAATTTTGCTGAAGTGGTTTGTCAGTTTGAAGAGCTTTTCTGCAGAGACTGTAGGGTTTTCTAGATACAGAACTATGTCATCTGCAAACAGGTATAGTTTGACTTCCTTTCTTCCTGTTTGAATGCGTTTTATTTTATCTCTTGTCTGATTGCTCTGGCCAGGACTTCCAATTCTCTTAAATAGGAGTGGTGAGAGAAAGTATGCCAGTTTTCAAACAGAAACGCTTTCAGCTTGTGTCCATTCACTATGTTTGCTTTGGATTTGTCATAGATAACTCATTATTTTGAAGTACGTACCTTGAAAGCCTAGTTTGTGGAGGATTTTAAAAATGAAGGGTGATAAATTTTATTGAAATCTTTTTCTGCATCTATTGACATAATTTTTTGGTTATCTTTAGTTCTCTTTATGCGATGAATAACATTTTTTAATTGTTGCATGTTGAACCAACCTTGCATCCTACTTGATCATAGTGGAGTAGCTTCTTGATGTGCTGCTGGATTTGGTTTGCCAGCATTTTGTTGAGGATTTTTTCATCAGTGTTCATCAGGAATATTGGCCGGAAGTTTTCTATTTTTTGTTTTATCTCTGCCAGGTTTTGGTATCAGAATGTTGCTGTTTATATGTAATGAGCTGAGGAGGAGTTCCTTCCTCTCAATTTTGGAATAGTTTTAGTAGGAATGGTACAGGCTCTTCATTTTACATCTGATAGAATTCAGCTGTGAATTTGTCTAACCCTGGGCTTTATTTTGGTTGGAAGGCTATTTATTACTTATTCAATTTTGGAATTTGTTATTGGTCTATTCAGGAATTTAATTTCTCTTTTGTTCAGTCTTTTGAGAATGTATTTGTCCAGAAATTTATGTATTTCTATTAGGTTTTTTAGTTTGTGTGCAGACAGGTGTTCATAGTAGACTTCAGTAGTTCTTTGTATTTTGTATTTTTGTGGGGTCAGTGATAATTTCTTTTGTCATTAACTGTTTATTTGAATCTTCTCTTTATTCTTCATTAATCTAGCTAGTTATTTACCTTATTTATTTCTTTCAAAGATGTATCTCTTGGATTTCTTGTTCTTTTGTATAATTTTTCATATCTAAATCTTCAGTTCTGATCTTATTTTGGTTATTTTTTTATATGCTGCTAGCTTAGGAGTTGCTTTACTCTTGCTTCTCTCATTCTTTTATTTATGATGTTAGGTTGTTAAATTGAGATGTTTTTGATGTGACCATTTAATGCTCTTAATTTCCCTGTTAACACTGCCTTAGCTGTGTTGCAGAGATTCTGCAGTGTTGTAGCTTTGTTTCAAAAACTTTTAAATTTCCGCCTTAATTTTTTTTTCCTTTGAATATCTTTATTTATTTATTTATTTATTTATTATTATTATACTTTAAGTTCTAGGGTACATGTGGATAACGTGCAGGTTTGTTACATATGTATACTTGTGCCATGTTGGCGCGCTGCCCCCATCAACTCGTCAGCACCCATCAACTCGTCATTTACATCAGGTATAACTCCCAATGCAATCCCTCCCCCCTCCCCATGATAGGCCCCGGTGTATGATGTTCCCCTTCCCGAGTCCAAGTGATCTCATTGTTCAGTTCCTACCTATGAGTGAGAACATGCGGTGTTTGGTTTTCTGTTCTTGCGATAGTTTGCTGAGAATGATGGTTTCCAGCTGCATCCATGTCCCTACAAAGGACACAAACTCATCCTTTTTTATAGCTGCATAGTATTCCATGGTGTATATGTGCCACATTTTCTTAATCCAGTCTGTCACTGATGGACATTTGGGTTGATTCCAAGTCTTTGCTATTGTGAATAGTGCCGCAATAAACATACGTGTGCATGTGTCTTTATAGCAGCATGATTGATAATCCTTTGGGTATATACCCAGTAATGGGATGGCTGGGTCATATGGTACATCTAGTTCTAGATCCTTGAGGAATCGCCATACTGTTTTCCATAATGGTTGAACTAGTTTACAGTCCCACCAACAGTGTAAAAGTGTTCCTATTTCTCCATATCCTCTCCAGCACCTGTTGTTTCCTGACTTTTTAATGATTGCCATTCTAACTGGTGTGAGATGGTATCTCATTGTGTTTTTTATTTGCATTTCTCTGATGGCCAGTGATGATGAGCATTTTTTCGTGTGTCTGTTGGCTGTATGAATGTCTTCTTTTGAGAACTGTCTGTTCATATCCTTTGCCCACTTTTTGATGGGGTTGTTTTTTTCTTGTAAATTTGTTTGAGTTCTTTGTAGGTTCTGGATATTAGCCCTTTGTCAGATGAGTACATTGCAAAAATTTTCTCCCATTCTGTAGGTTGCCTGTTCACTCTGATGGTAGTTTCTTTTGCTGTGCAGAAGCTCTTTAGTTTAATGAGATCCCATTTGTCAATTTTGGCTTTTGTTGCCATTGCTTTTGGTGTTTTAGACATGAAGTCCTTGCCCATGCCTATGTCCTGAATACCTAGGTTTTCTTCTAGGGTTTTTATGGTATTAGGTCTAACATTTAAGTCTCTAATCCATCTTGAATTAATTTTCGTATAAGGAGTAAGGAAAGGATCCAGTTTCAGCTTTCTACTTATGGCTAGCCAATTTTCCCAGCACCATTTATTAAATAGGGAATCCTTTCCCCATTTCTTGTGTTTCTCAGGTTTGTCAAAGATCAGATGGCTGTAGATGTGTGGTATTATTTCTGAGGACTCTGTTCTGTTCCATTGGTCTATATCTCTGTTTTGGTACCAGTACCATGCTGTTTTGGTTACTGTAGCCTTGTAGTATAGTTTGAAGTCAGGTAGTGTGATGCCTCCAGCTTTGTTCTCTTGACTTAGGATTGTCTTGGCAATGCGGGCTCTTTTTTGGTTCCATATGAACATTAAAGCCGTTTTTTCCAATTCTGTGAAGAAAGTCATTGGTAGCTTGATGGGGATGGCATTGAATCTATAAATTACCTTGGGGAGTATGGCCATTTTCACGATGTTGATTCTTCCTATCCATGAGTATGGTATGTTCTTCCATTTGTTTGTGTCCTCTTTTATTTCACTGAGCAGTGGTTTGTAGTTCTCCTTGAAGAGGTCCTTTACATCCCTAGTAAGTTGGATTCCTAGGTATTTCATTTTCTTTGAAGCAGTTGTGAATGGAAGTTCATTCATGATTTGGCTCTCTGTTTGTTACTGGTGTATAAGAATGCTTGTGATTTTTGCACATTAATTTTGTATCCTGAGACTTTGCTGAAGTTTCTTATCAGCTTAAGGAGATTTTGGGCTGAGACAATGGGGTTTTCTAAATATACAATCATGTCATCTGCAAACAGGGACAATTTGACTTCTTCTTTTCCTAACTGAATACCCTTTATTTCTTTCTCTTGCCTGATTGCCCTAGCCAGAACTTCCAACACTATGTTGAATAGGAGTGGTGAGAGAGGGCATCCCTGTCTTGTGCCAGTTTTCAAAGGGAATTTTTCCAGTTTTTGCCCATTCAGTATGATATTGGCTGTGGGTTTGTCATAAATAGCTCTTATCATTTTGAGATACGTTCCATCAATACCAAATTTATTGAGCGTTTTTAGCATGAAGGGCTGTTAAATTTTGTCGAAGTCCTTTTCTGTATCTATTGAGATAATCATGTGGTTTTTGTCTTTGGTTCTGTTTATATGCTGGATTACGTTTATTGATTTGCATATGTTGAACCAGCCTTGCATCCAAGGGATGAAGCCCACTTTCATCATGGTGGATAAGCTTTTTGATGTGCTGCTGGATCCGGTTTGCCAGTATTTTATTGAGGATTTTTGCATCGATGTTCATCAGGGATATTGGTCTAAAATTCTCTTTTTTTGTTGTGTCTCTGCCAGGCTTTGGTATCAGGATGATGTCATAAAATGAGTTAGGGAGGATTCCCTCTTTTTCTATTGATTGGAATAGTTTCAGAAGGAATGGTACCAGCTCCTCCTTGTACCTCTGGTATAATTCAGCTGTGAATCCATCTGGTCCTGGACTTTTTTTCGTTGGTAGGCTTTTAATTATTGCCTCAATTTCAGAGCCTGCTATTGGTCTATTCAGGGATTCAGCTTCGTCCTGGTTTAGTCTTGGGAGAGTGTAAGTGTCCAGGAAATTATCCATTTCTTCTAGATTTTCTAGTTTATTTGCGTAGAGGTGTTTATAGTATTCTCTGATGGTAGTTTGTATTTCTGTGGGGTCAGTGGTGATATCCCCTTTATCATTTTTTATTGCATCTAATTGATTCTTCTCTCTTCTTTATTAGTCTTGCTAGCGGTCTATCAATTTTGTTGATCTTTTCAAAAAACCAACTCCTGGATTCATTGATTTTTTTGGAGGGTTTTTGTGTCTCTCTCTCCTTCAGTTCTGCTCTGATCTTAGTTATTTCTTGCCTTCTGCTAGCTTTTGAATGTGTTTGCTCTTGCTTCTCTAGTTCTTTTAATTGTGATGTTAGAGTGTCAATTTTAGATCTTTCCAGCTTTCTCTTGTGGGCATTTAGTGTTATAAATTTCCCTCTACACACTGCTTAAAATGTATCCCAGAGATTCTGGTATGTTGTATCTTTGTTCTCATTAGTTTCAAAGAACATCTTTATTTCTGCCTTCATTTCGTTATGTACCCAGTAGTCATTCAGGAGCAGGTTATTCAGTTTCCATGTAGTTGAGCGGTTTTGATTGAGTTTCTTAGTCCTGAGTTCTAGTTTGATTGCACTGTGGTCTGAGAGACAGTTTGTTATAATTTCTGTTCTTGTACATTTGCTGAGGAGTGCTTTACTTCCAATTATGTGGTCAATTTTGGAATAAGTGTGATGTGGTGCTGAGTAGAATGTATATTCTGTTGATTTGGGGTGGAGAGTTCTGTAGATGTCTATTAGGTCTGCTTGCTGCAGAGATGAGTTCAATTCCTGGATATCCTTGTTAACTTTCTGTCTCGTTGATCTGTCTAATGTTGACAGTGGGGTGTTGAAGTCTCCCATTATTATTGTATGGTAATCTAAGTCTCTTTGTAAGTCTTTAAGGACTTGCTTTATGAATCTGGGTGCTCCTGTATTGGGTGCATATATATTTAGGATAGTTAGCTCTTCCTGTTGAATTGATCCCTTTACCATTATGTAATGGCCGCCTTTGTATCTTTTGATCTTTGATGGTTTAAAGTCTGTTTTATCAGAGACTAGTATTGTAACCCCTGCTTTTTTTTGTTCTCCACTTGCTTGGTAGATCTTCCTCCATCCCTTTATTTTGAGTCTATGTATGTCTCTGCATGTGAGATGGGTCCCCTGAATACAGCAGACTGATGGGTCTTGACTCTTTATCCAGTTTGCCAGTCTGTGTCTTTTAATTGGAGCATTTAGTCCATTTACATTTAAGGTTAATATTGTTATGTGTGAACTTGATCTGCCATTATGATATTAACTGGTTATTTTGCTCATTAGTTGATGCAGTTTCTTCCTAGCATCGATGGTCTTTACATTTTGGCATGGTTTTGCCATGGCTGGTACCGGTTGTTCCTTTCCATGTTTAGTGCTTCCTTCAGGGTCTCTTGTAAGGCAGGCGTGGTGGTGACAAAATCTCTAAGCATTTGCTTATCTGTAAAGGATTTTATTTCTCCTTCACTTATGAAACTGAGTTTGGCTGGATATGAAATTCTGGGTTGAAAATTCTTTCTTTAAGAATGTTGAATATTGGCCCCCACTCTCTTCTGGCTTGTAGAGTTTCTGCCGAGAGATCTGCTGTTAGTGTGATGGGCTTCCCTTTGTGGGTATCCCGACCTTTCTCTCTGGCTGCCCTTAAGATTTTTTCCTTCATTTCAACTTTGGTGAATCTGGCAATTATGTGTCTTGGAGTTGCTCTTCTCGAGGAGTATCTTTGTGGCGTTCTCTGTATTTCCTGAATTTGAATGTTGGCCTGCCCTACTAGGTTGGGGAAGTTCTCCTGGATGATATCCTGAAGAGTGTTTTCCAACTTGGTTCCATTTTCCCCCTCACTTTCAGGCACCCCAATCAGACGTAGATTTGGTCTTTTTACATAATCCCATACTTCTTGCAGGCTTTGTTCATTTCTTTTTCTTCTTTTTTCTTTAGGTTTCTCTTCTCACTTCATTTCATTCATTTGATCCTCAATCGCTGATACTCTTTCTTCCAGTTGATCGAGTCAGTTACTGAAGCTTGTACATTTGTCACGTATTTCTCGTGTCATGGTTTTCATCTCTGTCCATTCGTTTATGGCCTTCTCTGCTTTAATTATTCTAGTTATCAATTCTTCCACTGTTTTCTCAAGATTTTTAGTTTCTTTGTGCTGGGTATGTAATTCCTCCTTTAGCTCTGAGAAGTTTGATGGACTGGAGCCTTCTCTCATCTCGTCAAAGTCATTCTCCGACCAGCTTTGATCCATTGCTGGCAATGAGCTGCGTTCCTTTGCAGGGGGCGATGCCCTCTTATTTTTTGACTTTCCAGCTTTTCTGGCCTGCTTTTTCCCCATCTTTGTGGCTTTATCTGCCTCTGGTCTTTGATGATGGTGACGTACTGATGGGGTTTTGGTGTGGGTGTCCTTCCTGTTTGTTAGTTTTCCTTCTAACAGTCAGGACCCTCAGCTGTAGGTCTGTTGGAGATTGCTTGAGGTCCACTCCAGACCCTGTTTGCCTGGGTATCAGCAGCAGAGGCTGCAGAAGATAGAATATTGCTGAACAGCGAGTGTACCTGTCTGATTCTTGCTTTGGAAGCTTCCTCTCAGGGGTGTACTCGTACCACCGTGTGAGGTGTGGGGTGTCGGTCTGCCCCTAGTGGGGGATGTCTCCCAGTTAGGCTACTCAGGGTTCAGGGACCCACTTGATCAGGCAGTCTGTCCATTCTCAGATCTCAACCTCCGTGTTGGGAGATCCACTACTCTCTTCAAAGCTGTCAGACAGAGTCGTTTGGGTCTGCAGAGGTTTCAGCTGCTTTTTGTTGTTGTTGTTGTTGTTGTTGTTTAGCTGTGCCCTGTCCCCAGAGGTGGAGTCTACAGAGACAGGCAGGACGACTTGAGCTGCTGTGAGCTCCACCCAGTTCGAGCTTCCCAGCCACTTTGTTTATCTACTTAAGCCTCAGCAATGGCAGGTGCCCCTCCCCCAGCCTCGCTGCTGCCTTGCAGGAAGATCACAGACTGCTGTGCTAGCAATGAGAGAGGCTTCGTGGGCGTGGGACCCTCCGGGCCAGGTGTGGGGTATAGTCTCCTGGTGTGCCTGTTTGCTAAGATCCTTGGTAGAGCGCAGTATTGGGGTGGGAGTTACCCGATTTTCCAGGTGTTGTGTGTCTCAGTTCCCCTGGGTAGGAAAAGGGATTCCCTTCCCCCTTGCGCTTCCCAGATGAGGGGATGCCTCGCCCTGCTTCAGCTCTCGCTGGTCGGGCTGCAGCAGCTGACCAGCACTGATTGTCAGGCACTACCTAGTGAGATAAACCCAGTACCTCAGTTGAAAATGCAGAAATCACCTGTCTTCTGTGTCGCTCGCGCTGGGCCTTGGAGACTGGAGCTGTTCCTATTCGGCCATCTTGCTCCGCCCCTCCTTAATTTTATTATTTACCCAAAAGTCATTCAAGTGCAGGTTGTTTAATTTCCATGTGATTGTATGGTTTCAAGTGGTTTTCTGTGTATTGAATTGTATTTTTATCAAGCTGTGGTCTTTGTGATTGGTATGTTTTGAAGATTTTTGAATTTGCTGATGATTGTTTGATTCCTGGCTGTGTGGTCAATTTGAGAGTATGTGCCATGTGGTAATAAGAAGAGTGTATATTATGATGTTTTTAGATGGAGAGTCCTGTAGATGTCTACTGGGACTCTTTGGTCAAGTGCTGAATGTAGGTTTAAATATCTTTGTTTATTTCTGCCTCAATAATCTGTCTAATAGTGTCTGTGAGGTCTTTTAGCCTCTTACTATTGTTGTGTTAGAATCTGCATCTTTTCATAGGTCTCTAAGAACTTTTTCTATTTATGTGTACCAGTACATTTTTTATAACAGCTTTTTCTCTTCTGCTATTTTTTCATACACATTTTTTCAAGTGCGTACAGTGTGCCCAAGGATACTCCTTAGATTTTCAGTGTCTGCTGAAATTCAGATGTCTAACAATTTAAGAATATGTCAAGAGACTTGACTTTTTTTTTTTTTTTTTTTTTTTGAGACGGAGTCTCGCTCTGTCGCCCGGGCTGGAGTGCAGTGGCCGGATCTCAGCTCACTGCAAGCTCTGCTTCCTGGGTTTACGCCATTCTCCTGCCTCAGCCTCCCAAGTAGCTGGGACTACAGGCGCCCACCACCTCGCCCGGCTAGTTTTTTTTTTGTATTTTTTAGTAGAGACGGGGTTTCACCGTGTTAGCCAGGATGGTCTCGATCTCTTGACCTCGTGATCCGCCCGTCTCGGCCTCCCAAAGTGCTGGGATTATAGGCTTGAGCCACCGCGCCCTGCGAGACTTGACTTTTGTAGGAGAAAATATAAATTAGAAATAAGAGGCTTTATTCTCTTACCTGAAAATAAAATATATGTTGCTTCTCTCTCTTTTTTAAAGCATTTAGATTATATGTAGATATTTTTCTCTACTTTTTTGAAATATATATAAACCATATTAAAACAAAATGAACCTCATCATTCTTTGTGACTCAGGACTATTTTTATTTAGATTCATTACTTTCCTTTTGCATTGGTGTAGAGATATATATATATATATATATATATATATATATATATATAGTCTTTAAAGGAGACAAAGATTTGTTTAAAGTTCATATTAAGAACACATAAGGCTGGGTGTGGTGGCTTACGCCTGTAATCCCAGCACTTTGGGAGGCCTAGTCGGGCAGATCACCTGATGTCAGCAGTTTGAGACCAACCTGACCAACATGGAGAAACTCCGTGTCTACTAAAAATATAAAAAATTAGCTCCACGTGGTGGTGCATGCCTGTAATCTCAACTACTCGGGAGGCTGAGGCCAGAGAATTGCTTGAACCCAGGAGGCGGAGGTTGCAGTGAGCCGAGATCGCCCATTGCACTCTGGCCTGGGCAACAAAAGCAAAACTCCATCTCAAAAACAAAAAAACAACAACAAAAAAAACCCCAAAACGTTGAGCACAAAGATAGAATGAAATTTAGCAATGCAGAATGATAAAGCTAAAAAATACTGAGTACGTTTCTTTGACAGAAAACTGATTGTATAAGGTAATAATCTAATATTTGCATGCTGAAGCACTTACACTGCAAAAGCAAGAACAGTTCAGTGTGTAAACTGAACAGTAAAGTCTATAGTTGTACGTCAGTTTTATTACTTTAGAACAATTAGCATAGTTATAAGTGTAGTGTTTGTAGACAACCTGCATTCATATAAATTAAACAGCATTTTCTTAGTAGTATGAATATAAGGCCAAAATGTTTACTTTGATTGAATACTCATTAGTCATTTTAATATGGCTGTTCATACTTTTGAAACATATAAAGTGTGTGTATATATATATACACACACACATATATATAAATATATAAAGTGTTTTAACTGAATTATGGCTACAATTTTAAAAATTCTTACATGCCTTATAACTATAAAGTTATTTATAGTTAGGTATTTATTTCTAATATCCAAATAAAATTTACTACCAAATTGTTAAAGTAGATATTGGTCTGACACAATTATTAATTTATCTAATAGGGATAACTATAGGTAAGCATAATTATAGTGGTTTTTTTTGTTTTTTTTGAGACAGAGTTTCACTCTTGTCTCCCCGGCTAGAGTGCAATGGTGTGGGCTCGGCTCACTACATCCTCCACCTCCCTAGTTCAAGCGATTCTCCTGCCTCAGCCTCCCGAGTAGCTGGGATTATAGGCTCATGCCACCTCCTGACCTCGTGATCTGCCCACCTTGGCCTCCCAAAGTGGTGGGATTACAAGCGTGAGCCACTACACCTGGCCTAAAATGAGTTTTTACTTAAAATGCATTTAACTTTTTTTTTTCTCTCAGCATAATCTTGCTTAGATTGAGAGCTGTTTTTCTGTCCAATGCTTTGGGTGTCTGCACTATTAAGTATTCCCTGGTGTCTGTGAATGAGATGGGCTGTCACAGTGAGAACTTTTGGAGCTATCTGTACTTGGACTCATGTTGGAAATCCAGCAGTAGTTTTTCCATGTCATCATTGTAAATAAAAACCGAGGCTGAATTACTGTTCCAATTTCCATTATTATGCAGGTGCAGTTCTCCCCAGGAGGCCTGCAGGCTCTCCTCCTGCAGCCTCAGGCTTCCCTCTCTGGGGTGACACTGGAGTGCTGTTGTGGCAGTTGTGGTTTATGTAAGATGTGAGCTTTCAGCTGTGAGCCCTATGCAGTGGGCTTGGCCTCAATGGCAGATGGGTAGTGGTCAAGAGAGGACACTAGCTAACAGGAGAGGGCAAGCAAGAGAGTTGTAGCCAAGTGCTCAGGGAGTAGAGAGCCATTGCTTTAAAGTGTAAATAGCCAAAAAGATAGCACCCTATTCAGCCATTTTTGTAGGAGATTAACAGCCTACTTTCAGCAGGCACCTGGCTTCAAGTTGCAAAATTACCTCCTTTCATGAAGATGTGAAAAGTTTATTTTGTCATTGAACACAACTGATTAGCCTGCATGGCTAGCCTTCCCAATTACCAGGTGAATTTAGGATGAACTGTCTATGACATGGTGCTATACTAACTTGTGAACTAATTATGGTTACTGTCTTTCTAGCTTTGCAATCTCTTAAGCAGATTGACTGTGATGCATGTCACATTCAGGTTTAATTGTGTAATAAAACAGTTTTATGTCTGTTCTGTTGTGGAGTTTCTCTGGGGCTGAAGAAAATTTATCTTTTAATTATGTTTCAGAAAAACTGTCTAAAATTATCCTGCAGATCCAGTAGTTTCTCCACAAGTCACAAACAAGTAAATATAAACAAAATTAGAGTTTTAAAATTACACTAAACTCTTCTGTATTCCTCTCATCTGTCTATATTTAGCTTCTATTATATACATTTTTAAAAAATCAGTGACAGAGAAACAAAAGATTTCTTTTAGATACAGGATGTGTCCTGTATCTAAATCCTAGGAATTATTAAACACTTAGTACCAACTCCCAGGGTGTTATGAGGATTAAGTCATATAATGTGTTATTCCCAGCACAGTGCTCTGTAACATCCTCTTGAGCACATAGTACCTACTTAGTAAACATTGCACAGTGCAAGTGTACATGTTGTTTTCCAAATGCAGACCTATTCAGACACTCCTGCCTTCTGTTTAGTTTGTAAACTTTAAAGAGCCAGGAAAAAAATATAATACTTTATGATGGAGATTGGTTGTCTTTATTTGTACCAGAAGTATTTGTGTTGTGATAAGAGTGCTGAATGTAAGGGACTCTGAGCTGTGCCTGCTTTCTCTAACTAATGCTAGTGATGAGCCCAGGGGAAGAAATATCAGCATTGACAGGGAACTTGTTTAAAACACTCATTTATGGACCCTTTCAAAACCTGCAGAATCACATTACATAGAGTGAGGCCAAAATTACTAAGTGATTTTATAAGCTCATTAAAGTTTCAGAGGCAATGCTTAGCTAAGTGGTTATGAGCTCAGGCTTCTAATTAAAAGGACATGGTCGCTGGGTGCGGTGGCTAAAAAACACAAAAAACTAGCCGGGCGAGGTGGCGGGCGCCTGTAGTCCCAGCTGCTCTGGAGGCTGAGGCAGGAAAATGGTGTAAACCCGGGAGGCGGACTTTGCAGTGAGCTGAGATCCGGCCACTGTACTCCAGCCTGGGCAACAGGGTGAGACTCCATCTTAAAAAAACAAAAACAAAAACAAAAAGTACATGGTCAATTTGCAGAAATCTCCAGTTGTGCCCTCCCCACAGATTCTATTTATTGCCCTGGAAGCATCCATATTGTTGTAATTAAGGGCCTCTTGTGACTGTGGTGAGGCCAGAGTCGAGTTTGAGACGTTTAAAATACATTCATGGAAGTTAAGTTCCTCTTTTTCACTAAAGGGTGGTCACAGGGCCTGAAGTGTTTGGGTTTGGTAGGGACAGGACAGTGTGGCCCATATTTCCATTATGTAGCAAAAATTGCTCATATCTGTGACAGGGGAGGGCACCTGAGGACAGGAAAGGAGAAACATTTTTAACTCCACAGGGCAGCTCATAGTTCCGAAATCTCTTACAAAGGAAAGAAATGGATGGACTTTCTCTGCAGGTCTTGGTCCTTCTGCCTGTGAGTGTGATGGTAGCAGGTAAGGAGGTGGTGCTGATACCTTTAAAGGCATGTTCTCTCAAGATGCAGGTGTAATTTGTCCAGAGAATCTTATCTGAGAAGGAATCCCAGAGAAAGAGGAGAAAGAGAAAAAAAATTGGCTTTTTTTCAGCTAAACGTGTCTCAGATGAAGAGCTGTGTCTATTCTGCCTCCTGGAATGCCATGCGTTTAGCCCTTGCAAACCTTTACATCTCTACTTGTGCTTTTCATCCCTAATGAGTTTGTTTTAACTACCTTTTAAAATTCTTATGATAGGCAAGAATCTCTGAAAGATATTTCTTTCCTATATACCAGAGCCTTCTCTATATTCTCTACATCCTGGATTTTATATGCCATGCAGGATTCTTTCTCATGATGAATTTATGGTCTACAGTATTAAAAATGTTTCACTTGTGGTTGTTGAACATGGCAAGGTGTGGATACTCAAGATTCCTATTGGGGAAAAGCTGGAATCCTTAGTGGAAAAGAAGAACATGTAGTGTTGAGTTTCCATCTGTGTTCTCCATTAGCTCTATGCCGAAGAGCATTAAGTAAATGCTTTTTTAAGGCTAGTCCCTGTGGCTCATGCCTGTAATCCCAGCACTTCAGGAGGCCGAGGTGGGTGGATCACATGAGGTCAGGAGTTTGAGACCATCCTGGCCATCATGGTGAAATCCTGTCTCTACTAAAAATACAAAAAATAGCCAGGCGTCGTGGTGGGCACCTATAATCCCAGCTTCTCAGGAGGCTGAGGCAGGAGAATTGCTTGAACCTGCGAGGCGGAGGTTGCAGTGAGCCAAGTTTGCACCATTGCACTCCCGCCTGGGTGACACAGCAAGACTTTGTCTCAAAAAAAAAAAATTTTTTTTTAAAAACAGGATGGCAATGGCTATTAAAAATTACACAAAATGGGAATTACCTTTGTCTTGGCTTTTGCATAAAACTGATGTTTCTTTATGGCTAAATTCAGACTATACTTTTGAGGGGGCAATATCACAGACATGCTGAGTTAGAAGACACCTCTCAAATTTTAGTGTGTACAATTAAGTGGAGATCTTATTATGCACAGCGGTGACCATGTGTCCTGTGTGCATCAGCACATCATAAAAATTTGTCATGAAGGGCTGTTGAATTTTGTCAAAGGCCTTTTCTGCATCTATTGAGATAATCATGTGGTTTTTGTTTTTGGTTCTGTTTATATGCTGGATCATGTTTATTGATTTGCGTATGTTGAAGCAACCTTGCAACCCCAACCTAGCCCACTTGATCATGGTGGATAAGCTTTTTGATGTGCTGCTGGATTCGGTTTGCCAGTATTTTATTGAAGATTTTTGCATCAATGTTCATCAGGGATATTGGTCTAAAATTCTGTTTTTTTGTTGTGTTTCTGCCAGGCTTTGGTATCAGGATGATGCTGGCCTCATAAAATGAGTTAGGGAGGATTCCCTCTTTTTCTATTGATTGGAATAGTTTTAGAAGGAATGGTACCAGCTCCTCCTTGTACCTCTGGTAGAATTCGGCTGTGAATCCGTCCGGTCCTGGACTTTTTTTGGTTGGTAAGCTATTAATTATTGCCTCAATTTCAGAGCCTGTTATTGGTCTATTCAGAGATTCAGCTTCTTCCTGGTTTAGTCTTGGGAGGGTGTATGTGTCCAGGAATTTATCCATTTCTTGTAGGTTTTTTAGTTAATTTGTGTAGAGGTGTTTATAGTATTCTCTGATGGTAGTTTGTATTTCTGTGGGATCAGTGGAGATACCCGTTTATCATTTTTTTTTTTTTTTTTTTTTTTAGTAGAGACGGGGTTTCACCGTGTTAGCCAGGATAGTCTCGATCTCCTGACCTCGTGATCCGCCCGTCTCGGCCTCCCAAAGTGCTGGGATTACAGGCTTGAGCCACCGCGCCTGGCCCCGTGTATCATTTTTTATTGCATCTATTTGATTCTTCTCTCTTTTCTTCTTTATTAGTCTTGCTAGCAGTCTATCAATTTTGTTGATCTTTTCAAAAAAACAGCTCCTGGATTCTTTTTTTTTTTCTTTTGAAGGGCTTTTTGTGTCTCCATCTCCTTCAGTTCTACTCCGATCTTAGTTATTTCTTGCCTTCTGCTAGCTTTTGAATGTGTTCGCTCTTGCTTCTCTAGTTCTTTTAATTGTGATGTTAGGGTGTCAATTTTAGATCTTTCCTACTTTCTCTTGTGGGCATTTAGTGCTATAAATTTCCCTCTACACACTGCTTAAAATGTGTCCTAGAGATTCTGGTATGTTGTGTCTTTGTTCTCATTGGTTTCAAAGAACATCTTTATATGTGCCTTCATTTCCTTATGTACCCAGTAGTCATTCAGGAGCAGGTTGTTCAGTTTCCATGTAGTTGAGTGGTTTAGAGTGAGTTTCTTAATCCTGAGTTCTAGTTTGATTGCACTGTGGTCTGAGAGACAGTTTGTTATAATTTCTGTTCTTGTACATTTGCTGAGGAGTGCTTTACTTCCAACTATGTGGACGTTTTGGAATAAGTGCGATGTGGTGCTGAGAAGAATGCATATTCTGTTGATTTCGGGTGAAGAGTTCTGTAGATGTCTATTAGGTCCACTTGGTGCAGAGCTGAGTTCAATTCCTAGATATCCTTGTTAATTTTCTTTCTTGTTGATCTGTCTAATGTTGACAGTGGGGTGTTAAAGTCTCCCGTTACTATTGTAGGGGAGTCTAAGTCTCTTTGTAGGTGTCTTTAAGGACTTGCTTTATGAATCTGGGTGCTCCTGTATTGGGTGCATATGTATTTAGGAAAGTTAGCTCTTCTTATTGAATTGATCCCTTTACCATTATGTAATGGCCTTCTTTGTCTCTTTTGATCTTTGATGGTTTAAAGTCTGTTTTATCAGAGACTAGGATTGCAACCCCTGCTTTTTTTTGTTTTCCATTTGCTTGGTAGATCTTCCTCCATCCCTTTATTTTGAGCCTATGTGTGTCTGTGCACGAGAGATGGGTCTCCTGAATACAGCATACTGATGGGCCTTGACTGTTTATCTAATTTGCCAGTCTGCGTCTTTTAATTGGAGCATGTAGCCTATTTACATTTAAGGTTAATATTGTTATATGTGAATTTGATCCTGTCACTATTATGTTAGCTGGTTATTTTGCTCATTAGTTGATGCAGTTTCTTCCTAGCATCGATGGTCTTTACAATTTGGCATGTTTTTGCAGTGGCTGATACCGGTTGTTCCTTTCCATGTTTAGTGCTTCCTTCAGGAGCTCTTGTAGGGCAGGCCTGGTGGTGACAAAATCTCTCAGCATTTGCTTGTCTGTAAAGGATTTTATTTCTCCTTCACTTTTGAAACTTAGTTTGGCCGGATATGAAATTCTGGGTTGAAACTTCTTTAAGAATGTTGAATATTGGCCCCCACTCTCTTCTGACTTGTAGAGTTTCTGCCGAGAGATCTGCTGTTAGTGTGATGGGCTTCCCTTTGTGGGTATCCCGACCTTTCTCTCTGGCTGCCCTTAATATTTTTTCCTTCATTTCAACTTTGGTGGATCTGACAATCATGTCTTGGAGTTGCTCTTCTCGAGGAATATCTTTGTGGCATTCTCTGTATTTCCTGAATTTGAATGTTGGCCTGCTAGGTCAGGGAAGTTCTCCTGGATAATATCCAGCAGAGTTTTCCAACTTTGTTCCATTCTCCCCGTCACCTCTTCAAGGAGACCTACAAACCACTGCTCAACGAAATAAAAGGGGACACAAACAAATGGAAAAACATTACATTCTCATGGATAGGAAGAAGCAATGTCATGAAAATGGCCATACTGCCCAAGGTAATTTATAGATTCAATCCCATCCCCATCAAGCTACCAATGACTTTCTTCACAGAATTGGAAAAAACTACTTTGAAGTTCATATGGAACTAAAAAAGAACCCGCATTGCTAAGTGAATCCTAAGCCAAAAGAACAAAGCTGGAGGCATCATGCTACCTAACTTCAAACTATACTACAAGACTACAGTAACCAAAACAGCCTGGTACTGGTACCAAAACAGAGATATAGACCAATGGAACAGAATAGAGCCCTCAGAAATAATACCACACGTCTACAACCATCTGATCTTTGACAAATCTGACAAAAACAAGAAATGGGGAAAGGATTCCCTATTTAATAAATGGTGCTGGGAAAACTGGCTAGCCATATGTAGAGAGCTAAAACTGGATCCCTTCCTTATGCCTTATACAAAAATTAATTCAAGATGGATTAAAGACTTAAATGTTAGACCTAATACCATAAAAACCCTAGGCGATACCATTCAGGACATAGGCATGGGCAAGGACTTCATGTCTAAAACACCAAAAGCAATGGCAACAAAAGCCAGAATTGACAAATGGGATCTAATTAAACTAAAGAGCTTCTGCACAGCAAAAGAAACTACCATCAGAGTGAGCAGGCAACCTACAGAATGGGAAAATTTTTTGCAACCTACTCACCGGACAAAGGGTTAGTATCCAGAATCTACACAAAGAACTCAAACACATTTACAAGAAAAAAAAAAACCATCAAAAAGTGGGCAAAGGATATGAACAGACACATCTCGAAAGAAGACATTTATGCAGCCAACAGACACATGAAAAAATGCTCATCATCACTGGCCATCAGAGAAATGCCAATCAAGCCCCAATGAGATACCATCTCACACCAGTTAGAATGGCAATCATTAAAACGCCAGGAAACAACAGATGCTGGAGAGAATGTGGAGAAATAGGAACATTTTTACACTGCTGGTGGGACTGTAAACTAGTTCAACCACTGTGGAAGACAGTGTGGCGATTTCTCAAGGATCTAGAACTAGAAATACCATTTGACCCAGCCATCCCTTTACTGGGTGTATACCCAAAGGATTATAAATCATGCTGCTATAAAAACACATGAACACATATGTTTATTGCGGCACTATTCACAATAGCAAAGACTTGGAACCAACCCACATGTCCATCAATGATAGACTGGATTAAGAAAATGTGGCACATATACACCATGGAATACTATGCAGCCATAAAAAAGGATGAGTTCATGTCCTTTGTAGAGACATGGATGAAGCTGGAAACCATTATTCTCAGCAAACTATCGCAAGGACAAAAAACCCAAACACCTCATGTTCTCACTCATAGGTGGGAATTGAACAATGAGAACACTTGGACACTAGAAGGGGATCATCACACACTGGGGCCTGTTGTGGAGTGGGGGGAGGGGGGAGAGATAGCATTAGGAGATATACCTAATGTAAATGACGAGTTAATGAGTGCAGCACACCAACATGGCACATGTATACATATGTAACAAACCTGCACGTTGTGCACATGTACCCTAGAACTTAAAGTATAATATAAATAAATAAATAAAATAAATTTGTCCTAGTGCAGTTGATGTTAATGATTCACTTGGTTGAAGAGCTCTCCGACAGTTTTCACTATAAATTAGTTTTCTCTTCATTATTAAGTATCTTTTTTTGTTGTCGTTTGAGACAGAGTCTCACTCTGTTCCCCAGGCTGGAGTGCAGTGGCGCGATCTCAGCTCACTGCAGCCTCCGCCTCCTGAGTTCAAGCGATTCTCCTGCCTCGGCCTCTGGAATAGCTGAGACGACACGTGTGCACCACCATGGCTGGCTGATTTTTGTACTATTGGTAGAGATGGGGTTTCACCATGTTGGCCTGGCTGGTCTTGAACTCCTGGCCTCGTGATCCTCCCACCTCAGCCTCCCAAAGTGCTGGGATTACAGGAATGAGCTACTATGCCCAGCCTTTTAAGTATCTTTATGCAGCTGATGTGCACCAGTGATCACATTTAATCTGGCACCTGCCTTTCTTAGATTTTCTTTGCATGTATCTATCTTTGGAAAATGAGGTCTCTCATCTTTGTTTACAGGCCAGAAAAACTGGGAAAAACAGGCTCCTCTACTTGGTGAATGTTTGAGAAAAGATTCTTTTTTGGGCCAAAAACAGGCATTACTGGTGAACTTGTCAGAAATTCGGAAACTCAGACTTTATTCTAGATCTTATGAAACAAATATGCATAACAAGATCTCCAGTTAATTGTACACATTAAAATTTGAGAGGTGTCTTCTAACTCAGCATGTCTTTTTGATCTGAAAAATATACAAGACTTCTGTATCATGTAAATATAGCACTAAAAAATATACATGTTTGTTATCATGCCCTTAATTTTATACTTTATTATCCAGAAAAGTATCTTATCTACACTGGTGTTGCGGATCTTATGCATTCTTTTTTCTCAGAATTTGAGAATACATTAGAGAATATTTCTGTGTTGAAAATTATTTTAGTGGATACGTTTGGTCATCCCAATAAGTTAGAACCTGTTCTCTTATTCTATCATTTCATCTTGAGTCAAATGAAAAATTCTGCCCGTGGCCACTTGGGAAATATATGTGTGTGTTTCGTTTGTTTTTTCAGGGACCGTTGACTTTTCAGGATGTGACCATAGAATTCTCTCTGGAGGAGTGGCAATGCCTGGACACGGCTCAGCAGACTTTATATAGAGATGTTATGTTAGAGAACTACAGAAACCTGGTCTTCCTGGGTGAGGATAATTTTAATTAAACAATTCCTATTATATTCTATAGGTTTCATTTCTCTTTTCTGTAGAATGTGTTTTGGTGATTTATGCTCACCATAAATGAGTTTTCTGAAAACAGGGATTTGTAAGTGTAGACAGAAAATTTTTTTTTTTTTTTTTTTTGAGGAGTTTCACTCTTGTTGCCTAGGCTGGAGTGCAGTGGTGCAATCTTGGCTCACTGCAACCTCTGCCTCCCAGGTTCAAGCGATTCTCCTGCCTCAGCCTCCCGAGTAGCTGAGACTACAGGCATGTGCCACCACACCTGGCTAATTTTTTTTGTATTTGTAGTAGAGACAGGGTTTCACCTTGTTGGCCAGGATGGTCTTGATCTGTTGACATTGTGATCCGCCCGCCTTGGCCTCCCAAAGTGCTGGGATTACAGGTGTGAGCCACCGCACCCGGCCAAGAGGAATTTTTTTTTTTTAATTATTATTATTATACTTTAAGTTCTAGGGTACATGTGCATAACGTGCAGGATTGTTACATATGTATACTTGTGCCATGTTGGTGTGCTGCACCCATCAACTCGTCAGCACCCATCAACTCGTCATTTATATCAGGTATAACTCCCAATGCAATCCCTCCCCCCTCCCCCCTCCCCATGATAGGCCCCGGTGTGTGATGTTCCCCTTCCCGCCAAGAGGAATTTTTTAAAGATGTTTCATTATTATCTGAACATTTCACATTTCTGAGCAGATCTGTATTTTTCACTCTAGATTAGTGAAAATTGCAGTAATTTAGTGGCATAAAATACAGTTGCCCACACCTTAAAATCTCATTGCCACCACCAATTTTTGAGTCAGTAGTACCGGGTAGTAAAGTTAAGGGCCTATACAAATTGAAAATATTTTCTAAATATTTAGAAATGTATGTTATAAATTAGTATTGGGGGATCAATTTACTAGAACATTCTATTACATTCTCTTTAATGAGCACATTATTTGTGGAATATGAGCAATATTTGTGTTATTTATTTTTAATAAAACAGGTATTGCTGTCTCTAAGCTAGACTTGATAGCTTGTCTGAAGCAAGGGAAAGAGTCTTGGAATATGAAGAGACATGAGATGGTAACTAAACCCCCAGGTATGTGAGAGTGAATACAACAAACACCACAGATGAGAGGTCCAGAGGTCAAGGAGAAAGCCAGTTCTTAATATGTGACCTGAGAAGATGTGCTCCAAAGGAAGTAGTTTCTGAGAAGACTGAGATTTCTTAAATTTTACTATCACGTAGAGGCATCTTCTGTCTTATGCTTTAAAGTTCTCTAAGGATTCTATTTTCGTTTTGGTGATCTCTCTTCAAGTTTACAATGAGAGCCAAAGTCGTGTTCATGGCATATAAGGGACTCCACAATCTGACTGCTTTTCCATTGTTATTGGGGACACACAAATATCTGTATAATTTTGAGAAACTATGTTAGAAGAACCTGGCTCTTTTACCTCACACTTGCTCTATCTTTTACCGTGTGATATGTCCAGTTCTTCTTCACCTTCCACTATGATCAAAAGCTTCCTGAGACCCTCACCAGAAACAGATACAGGCACGTACTTCTTGTACAGTCTGCTGAACTGTGAGCCAAATAAACCTTTTTTCTTTATAAATTATCTACTCTCAGATATTTCTCTGTATGCAAAATACTACAATCTATAATGTTATCTACATTTTGTTTTCTTAATCTTTTACATGAATTTTCTATTTATTATTTATTATTGATAATGGGGTCTCAGTGTCTGCAGCTATTATGTTGCTATGTATTTCTTGCTTCACTTTTGTCAATATTTATATATTTTGGAGCCCTTTGTTATACCTACCTGTACATATAAATATAATGGTTATAGATCCCTGGTAAATTGACCCATTTTACTATTATAAAATAACATTCTTTTTTTTTTTTTTTTTTTTTTTTTGAGACGGAGTCTCGCTGTGTCTCCCAGGCTGGAGTGCAGTGGCGTGATCTTGGCTCACTGCAAGCTCTGGCTCACTGCAAGCTCCGCCTCCCGGGTTCACGCCATTCTCCCGCCTCAGCCTCCCAAATAGCTGAGACTACAGGCACCCGCCACCACGCCCGGCTAGTTTTTTGTATTTTTAGTAGAGACGGGGTTTCACCGTGTTAGCCAGGATAGTCTCGGTCTCCTGACCTCGTGATCCACCCGCCTCGGCCTCCCAAAGTGCTGGGATTACAGGCTTGAGCCACCGCGCCCGGCCTATATAATAACATTCTTTGTCTCATACTAGTACTTGACTTAAAGCATATTGTATCTAATATAGTTATGACTACCTCACCCAATTGTGGCTATTTGCATGAAATACAGATTTTTTTCCATTCTGTTACTTACACACTATTTGACTCAGTACTAAAATTGGTCTCTTGTAGGAACATATCATATGCTTTTTTTCTTAAGCCACTCAGGCATCTTCTTTCTTTTTCTTTTAATTAATTAATTAATCAATGAAATAGGGTCTCACTCTGTCAACCAGGCTGGTTTGCAATGGTGTGATAATGGCCGTGAGCTGCAGCCTCAGTCTCTCAAACTCAGATAATCCTCTAGTTTCAACCTTTTAAGTAGCTCGGTTACAGGCACGTGCCATTAAACCCAACTAGTTGTTGTTGTTGTCCCCCCCCCCCCTTTTTTCTTCTGTGTTAGAAACAGGGTTTTTGCCTTGTTGCCCAGGCTGGTCTCAAACTCCTGAAATCAGGTAATCAGCCCACCTTGGCCTCCCAAAGTCCTGGAATTTCATTTCTTTTTATTAAGTAGTTTAATAAATTTATATTTAAAATGATTTCTTAAAGAAATAAAGTTATGCCGGGCACGGTGACTCATGCCTGTAATCCCAGCACTTTGGGAGACCAAAGCGGGCAGATCACAAGGTCAGGAGTTCAAGACTAGCCTGGCCAACATAGTGATACCCCATCTCTACTAAAAATACAAAAATTAGCCAGGCATGGTGGCGTGCTACTCAGGAGGCTGAGGCAGGAGAATCAGTTGAACCCGGAGGCGCAGGTTGTGGTGTGCTGAGATCATGCCCCTGCTTACCAGCCTGGGCAACAGAGTGAGACTCCACTTCAAAAAAAAAAAAAAAAAGAAAGAAAATTACATACCAGTTTCATTGTTATGTTTTATATGGTTTTTTTAAAACCTGTTTTTTCTCATTTCTTGTTTAACTATTTTTTGTTTAATTCTGTAGTGGCACACTTTGCTTATTTTGTTTTGCATAGTTTCTATAAAGTTTTTGTAGTTATCTTGAAAAATGGACATTATGTAAAATATCTTAAGATTAAATCAATATGTTTTAATTTCATAACTTCAGTTGAACAAAAAACTATATTTTCTAGTTTGCTATTAATATTATAAATTTTTATAATTTAAATTATAAATTATTTCATATTGTGTATTCAGATTTATGCAGATTTATATTTTGTTTTTATATTCTATAGAAGAATTTTAAGGGTTTTATGTACTATTATTTTAGTAAGAAATTTTATATGTAGCTGTATATTTACCTTTAACAGAAAACTATATATTTATATGTTTTCTGATGCTATCTATCATTTTATTTTCAACGTAAAAAACTCATTTTAGCATTTCTTTTTTTATATGTGTCTGTATATTTACATTTAATAGAAAGCTATATATATATATATGGATTTTTGATACTGTCTAGCATCATTTTATTTTCAATATAAAATACTCATTTTAGCATTTCTTTTTTTCTATATATGTCTCTACAATTACATTTAATAGAAAGCTATATATTTATATATGCTTTTTTGATGCTATCTAGCATCATTTTATTTTTCAACATAAAAGACTCATTTTAGCATTTTTCTTGTTATATATGCAGAGTCTCACTATGTTTTTAGGCTGATCTTGAACTCCTGGTCTCAAGTTATCCGACTGCCTTGGCCTCCTAAATGTGAAGGATTATAGGCGTGAACCACTGTGCCTGTCCACAATGTAGCATTTTTTGTTTTTTTAAACTGTGCTAGTAGCGATTGATGAACACCCTTAGCGTTCATTTTGGAAAGTCTTTGTTTTTTATTGTTTTTAAAATAAAATAATTTCTGATCAAGTATTATGGATTAAAAATATTTTTTCAGCCGGGCGCGGTGGCTCATGCCTGTAATCCCAGCACTTTGGGAGGCCAAGGTGGGTGGATTACCTGAGGCCTGGAGTTTGAGACCAGCCTGAAGTTTGAGACCAGCCTGACCAACATGGAGAAGCCTCATCTCTACTAAAAATACAAAAGTAGCCAGGCATGGTGGTACATGCCTGTAATCCCAGCTACTCAGGAGGCTGATGCAGGAGAATCACTTGAACCTGGGAGGTGGAGGTTGTGGTTAGCCGAGATCCCACCATTGCACTCCAGCCTGGGCAACTCTGTCAAAAAAAAAAAAAAAAAAAAAAGCATATTTCTTTTCTTTTATTACATCAAAATTTGGAAAGCTGTTTTTTTTTCCTCTTCAAGTAACCTGTGTACTACTTTATTTATTTTTCATAAGTTATTGGGGTATAAGTGGTGTTTAGTTACATGAGTAAGTTCTTTAGTGGTGATTTGTGGGAGTTTTGTGCACCCATCACCCGAGCTGTATACACTGCATCCTATTTGTAGTCTTTTATCCCTCGTTTCCCTCCCACTCTTCCCCGCATGTCCCCAAAGTCCACTGTATCATTCTTACGCCTTTGCATCCTCATAGTTTAGTTCTCACATATCAGTGAGAACATAAGATGTTTGGTTTTCCATTTCTGAGTTACTTCACTTAGAATGATAGTCTCCAGTCTCATCCATGTTTCTGTGAATGCCATTAATTTATTCCATTTTATGGCTGAGTAGTGTTCCATCATATATCTATCTATCTATCTATCTATCTATCTATCTATCTATCTATGTGGTATCACAGTTTGTTTATCTACTCATTGATTAATGGGCAGTGGGCATTTGGGTTGGTTACATGATTTTGCTATTGTGAATTGTGCTGCTATAAACATGTGTGCAAGTATCTTTTTCATATAATGACTTATTTTCCTCTAGGTAGATACCCAGTAGTGGGACTGCTGGGTCAAATGGTAGTATGACTTTTAGTTCTTTAGGAATCTCGCCGGGCGCGGTGGCTCAAGCCTGTAATCCCAGCACGTTGGGAGGCCGAGACGGGCGGATCACGAGGTCAGGAAATCGAGACCATCCTGGCTAACACAGTGAAACCCCGTCTCTACTAAAAATACAAAAAAAATTGGCCGGGCGAGGTGGTGAGCGCCTTTACTCCCAGCTACTCGGGAGGCTGAGGCAGGAGAATGGCGTGAACCCGGGAGGCGGGGCTTGCAAAGAGCTGAGATCCGGCCACTGCACTCCAGCCTGGGCAACAGAGCCAGACTCCGTCTCAAAAAAAAAAAAAAAAAAAAAAAAAGAATCTCCACACTGTTTTCCATAGTGGTTGTACTAATTTACATTCCCACCAGCAGTGTAGAAGTGTTCCCTGATCACCACATCCACACCAACATCTGGTTTTTGATTTTTTTTTTTATTATGGCCATTCTTGCAGGAGTAAGGTGGTATCATATTGTGGTTTTGATTTGCATTTCCCTGATGATTAGTGATGTTGAGCATTTTTTCATCTGTAGGTTGTCTCTTCACTCTGCTGTTTCTTTTTTTTTTTTGAGACAGAGTCTCTGTCTGTCGCCCAGGCTGGAGTGCAGTGGCCGGATCTCAGCTCACTGCAAGCTCCGCCTCCCGGGTTTACGCCATTCTCCTGCCTCAGCCTCCTGAGTAGCTGGGACTACAGGCGCCCGCCACCTCGCCCAGCTACTTTTTTGTGTTTTTTAGTAGAGATGGGGTTTCACCGTGTTAGCCAGGATGGTCTCGATCTCCTGACCTCGTGATCCGCCCGTCTGGGCCTCCCAAAGTACTGGGATTACAGGCTTGAGCCACTGCGCCCAGCCTACTCTGCTGTTTCTTTTGCCTTGCAAAAGCTCTTTAGTGTAATTAAGTCCCCATTTTGACACTATTCCACAAGATAGAGAACCCTCCCTAATTTATCTTTGTTTTAATTGCATTTGCTTTTGGGTTCTCATTGATTATGAAATCCTTGTCTAAGCCAATGTCTGAAAGGGTTTTTCCAATGTTATCTTCTAGAATTTTTATAGTTTCAGGTCTTAGATTTATGTCCTTAATCCATCTTGAGTTGATTTTTGTATAAAGTAAAAAATGAGGATCTAGTTTTATTCTCCTACATGTGGCTAGCCAATTATCCCAGCACCATTTGTTGAAAAGAGTATCCTTGGCTGGGCGCGGTGGCGCATGCCTGTAATCCCAACACTTTGGGAGGCTAAGGTGGGTGGATCATGAGGTCAGGAGTTCAAGACCAGCCTGACCAAGGTGGTGAAACCCCATCTCTGCTAAAAATGCAAAAATTAGCCAGGTGCAGTGGCGGGTGCCTGAAATCCTAGCTACTCGGGAGGCTGAGGGAGGAGAATTGCTGGAATCTGGGAGACAGGTTGTGGTGAGCTGAGATTGTGCCACTGCACTGTAGCTTGGGCAACAGAGCAAAACTCCGTGTCAGAAAAAAAGAAAAGAGTATCCTTTACCCACTTTATGTTTTTGTTTGCTTTGTCAAAGTTCAGTTGGCTGTGAGTATTTGGGTTTATTTCTGGGTTCTGTATTATTTTCCATTGGTTTATGTGCCTATTTTTATATCAGTACCATGCTATTTTCGTGACTGGGTTTATAGTATAGCTTGAAGTCAGGTAATGTGATTTGTTCAGATTTGTTCTTTTTGCTTAGTCTTGCTTTGGCTATGCAGTCCTTTTTTTTTGTTCCACATGAATTTTAGAATCATTTTTTTCTAATTCTGTGAAGAATGATGATGGTATTTTGATGGAAATTGCGTTGAATTTGTAGATTTCTTTTGGCAGTGTGGTCATTTTCACAATATTGATTCTATCCATCCATGGGCATGGGCTGTGTTTCCATTTGTTTGTGTCATCTGTGATTTCTTTTAGCAGTGTTTTGTAGTTTTCCTTGTAGAGGTCTTTTACCTGCTTGGTTAGGTATATTCTTAAGTTTTTGGGTTTTTTTTTTTTTTTCACAGCTATTGTAAAAGGGGTTGAGTTCTTGATTTGACTCTCTGCTTGGTCGCTGTTGGTGTATAGAAGAGCTACTGATTTGTATATATTAATTTTGTATCTGAAGACTTTGCTGAATTATCACTTCTAGGAGCTTTCTTGAAAAGTCTAGGGTTTTCAGAGTAAACAGTCATATCATCAGCAAACAGTGACAGCTTTACTTCCTCTTTACCAATTTTGATGCCCTTTATGTCTTTCTCTTTTCTGCGTGCTCTGGCTAAGACTTCGAGTACTCTGTTGAAGAAGCGTGTCGAGAGTGGATATCCTTGTCTTGTTCCAGTTCTCAGAGGGAATGCTTTCAAATTCTCCTCATTCAGTATTATGTTGGCTCTGGGTTTGTCATAGATGCCTTTTATTTATATATTTATTTTTTGAGATGGAGTCTGCCTCTGTCCCCCAGGCTGGAGTGCAGTGGCCGGATCTCAGCTCACTGCAAGCTCCGTCTCGTGGGTTTACGCCATTCTCCTGCCTCAGCCTCCCGAGTAGCTGGGACTACAGGCGCCACCACCACGCCTAGCTAATTTTTTTTTATATTTTTAGTAGAGACGGAGTTTCACCGTGTTGGCCAGCATGGTCTCGATCTCCTGACCTTGTGATCTGCCCGTCTCGGCCTCCCAAAGTGCTGGGATTACAGGCTTGAGCCACCACGCCCGGCCCGATGGCTTTTATTACATTGATGTATGTCCCTTGTATGCCAGTTTTGTTAAGAGTTTTAATCATAAAGGGATTTTGTTGAATGCTTTTTCTGCATCTATTGAGATGATCATGTGATTTTTGTTTTTATTTCTTTCTATGTGGTATGTCACATTTATTGACTTGCATTTGTTAAACCATCCCTGCACCACTGGTATTAAACCCATTTGATCATGGATTCTCTTTTTGATATGTTGGATTCAGTTAGCTAGTGTTTTGTTAAGGCTTTTAAAAAGCATCTGTTTCATCAGGGACATTAGTCTGTGGTTTTCTTTTTTGGTTAATGCCCTTTTCTGGTTTTAGGGTGATGCTGGCTTCACAGAATGAATTAGGAAGGGCTCCCTCTTCCTCTATCTTGTGGAATAGTGTCAACAGCATTGGTGGTACCAATTCTTCTTTGTTTTTCTTTTTTTTTTTTTTCTTTTTCTTTTTTTTTTTTTGAGACAGAGTCTTGCTCTGTCACCCAGGCTGGAGTGCAGTGGCGCGATCTCGACGCACTGCAAGCTCCGCCTCCCGGGTTCTCGCCATTCTCCTGCCTCAGCCTCCCGAGTAGCTGGGACTACAGGCGCCCACCACCACGCCCAGCCAATTTTTTGTATTTTTAGTAGAGACGGGATTTCACTGTGTTAGCCAGGATGGTCTCGATCTCCTGACCTCGTGATCTGCCCGCCTTGGCCTCCCAAAGTGCTGGGATGACAAGCCTGAGCCACCGGGCCCGGCCTTTCCAATTCTTCTTTGAATGTCTGGTAGAATTCTACTAAATTCTGCCTGGTTCTACACTTTTTTTGTTGGTAATTTTTAAATTACCTTTTCAATCTCGCTGTTTGTTATTGGTCTGATCAGGGTATCTAATTCTTCCTGATTTAAGCTGGTTGGGTTGCATTTTTCCAGAAATTTACCCATTTCTTTTAGGTTTTCTAGTTAGTGTACTTAAAGGTGTTCATAGCAGGCTTGAATGACCTTTTGTATTTCCGTGGTGTCAGACGTAGTATCTCCTGTTTCCTGTCTTATCGAGGTTATTTGGATTTTCTTTTTTTCTTGGTTAATCTTGCTAATGGTCTGTCAATTGTATTTATCTTTTTAAGGAGCCAGGTTTTTCTTTTGGTTTTTGTATGTTTATTTCAATTTCATTTCATTCGGCTCTGATTTTATTTTTTTTCTTCTTCTGGGTTTGGGTTTGGTTTGTCCCTGTTTCTCTAGTTCTTTGAAGTGTGAACTTAGTGTGTCAGTTTGTGCTCTTTCAGATGTTTTGATGTAGGCGTTTAGGGCTATGAACTTTCCTCTTAGCATTGCCTTTGCTGTATCCTAGAGGTTTTGATAGGTTGTGTCACTTGTGTTGTTGAGTTTGAAGAATTTTTTAAATTTCCATTTTGATTTCATATTTGACCCCATGATTATTCAGGAGCAGGTTTTTAAATTTACATGTATTTGCATGGTTTTGAAGGTTCCTTTTGGAGTTGAATTCCACTTTTATTCCACTGTAGTCTGAGAGAGTGCTTGATATAATTTCAATTCTCTTAAATTTCTTGTTCATTTTGGGGCCTATCATATGGTCTATTTGGAGAAAGTTTTGTGTGCTGTTGAATAGAATATATATTCTGCAGTTGTTGGATGGAATGTTCTGTATATATTTGTTAAGTCCATTTGATCCAAGGTATAGTATAAATCCATTGTTTATTTGTTGACTTTCAGTCTTGATGACCTGTCTGGTGCTGTTAGTGGAGTATTGAAGTCCTCACTATTATTTTGTTGGTGTCTATCTCATTTATTAGGTCTACTAGTAATTGTTTTATAAATTTGGGAGCTCCAGTGTTAGGTGCATATATGTTTAGGACTGTGATATATTCCTGTTGGACAAGGCCTTTTACCATTGTATAATGTCCCTGTTTGTCTTTTTTTTTTTTTTTTTTTTCTGAGACGGAGTCTCGCTGTGTCTCCCAGGCTGGAGTGCAGTGGCGTGATCTCGGCTCACTGCAAGCTCCGCCTCCCGGGTTCACGCCATTCTCCCGCCTCAGCCTCCCAAGTAGCTGAGACTACAGGCGCCCGCCACCACGCCCGGCTAGTTTTTTGTATTTTTAGTAGAGACGGGGTTTCACCATGTTAGCCAGGATAGTCTCGATCTCCTGACCTTGTGATCCACCCGCCTCGGCCTCCCAAAGTGCTGGGATTACAGGCTTGAGCCACCGCGCCCGGCCCCTCTTTGTCTTTTTTAACTGCGGTTGCTTTAAAGTTTATTTTGTCTTACATAAGAATAGCCCTTATGAACCTCTTGTTTAGTGTGATATTGTGGGGTTCTCGGGCTTAGGTGAATAGCAAGCCATTTTCATGAATTACCTCACGCCATTAGGGGAAGAGGTATCCTCATTTTTTTCAATTTTTTATAGTGGTCTGTGTTCCTGTTTCTCTCATTCAGTGTTATAATTCATTTGAAAATTTTAAAATTAATTAATCTTCATTGTTTTATGGTTGCTTTGTAAAAATTTTATACTTTTTTTGATTGGGCCGTGTTGTCCTAATATTCTATATACATTGTAATCGTTGATTAAAATTTGTACATCAAAAAATCTACCTGTTGCAATCTTCATAATGTAGCCTTGTCCTGGAATAGTCTGAAGCCAGTTGTCTTGGCCAGAGATTCTGGGAGTCTGTCAAACATGTTCTTAGAATGCATCTTGTCTGAAATTGTGTGTGTGTGTTATTTTTTTGTTTGTTTTGATAAAAAAAGTTATTCATGTTTCTTCTCAGTAGTAATCACTTGCTACATCTATTTTTTTGTGTGTGGTACTATATTCTTTGCTGCTATAACATCTAACTTTGGTCTCAGCAGACTCAAGCTGTCATTTTAAAGTATGCCACCATTTCTTTCAGCACTTTATGTCATGAGAGACAAAAACCAGTGTCTAGAAAGGCCCCTAGAAGCCAGAAATAAATATGTATGTACCACTGTTTTATTTGTCTTTAAAGAGTAAACCAGGAGTTGGCAATTTATTATTATTTTTTTCTTTTTTTGAGACAGAGTCTCACTCTGTCACACAGGCTGGAGTGCACTAGCATAATCTCATCTCACTGCGATCTCTACCTCCCAAGTTCAAGTGATTGCCTCAGCCTCCTGAGTAGCTGGGACTACAGACATGTGCCACCACAGCTGGCTAATTTTTGAATTTTTAGTAGAGATGAAGTTTTTCCATTTTGGCCAGGCTGGTCTTGAACTCTTGATCTCAGGTAATCCACTTACCTCGGCCTCCAAAAGTGCTGGAATTACAGGTGTGAGGTGCTATTCCCAGCCATCAGTTTACTTCTAAAGTCCCTGTGTTGTTTTGGGGAGCAGGAAGAGCTGCATTGGGAAACTGTAACAGACTTCTCTTTCCTTCTGTGTGGCTCTTTACACTGTACTTACTTGGGGTACTCTATACACTTAACTCATTTATAACTTTTCCACAAATGTATTTTGGTTAGTGTGTTTTTGTTACATTTATATGTCTATGAAGAAATTAGAGCCTGTCCTATTTTACTGTGCCATCTTGCTTTTGTGGTTTTTATAATTTTATACGTTAGATTTGTAAAGTATATTTGAGTCTAGCAAGTGGAATAATTTGTTACTTTTATTTCCTCCAGTTACGCGTTCTCATTTTACACAAGACCTTTGGCCAGATCAGAGCATGAAAGATTGTTTCCAAGAAGTAATACTGAGAACATATACAAGATGTGGACGTAAGAATTTACAATTAAGAAAAGATTGTAAAAGTGCCAATGAGTGTAAGATGCACAAAGAAGGTTATAATAAACTTAACCATTGTAGGACAACTACCCAGAGAAAAATATTTCAGTGTAACAAAGACATGAAAGTCGTTCATAAATATTCAAACTCAAATAGAAATAAGGTTAGACACACTAAAAAGAAAACTTTCAAATGTATAAAATGTAGCAAATCATTTCTCATGCTTTCACACTTAATTCAACATAAGAGAATTCATACTAAAGAGAATATCTACAAATGTGAAGAACGTGGCAAAGCCTTTAAATGGTTCTCAACCTTTATTAAACATAAGATAATTCATACTGCAGACAGACCCTACAAATGTAAGAAATGTGGCAAAGCCTTTAACTTCTCTTCAGCGTTCACTAAACATAAGATAATTCATACTGGAGAGATACACTTCAGATGTGAAGAATGTGGCAAACCTTTTAACCAGTCCTCAAATCTTACTGACCATAAGAGAATTCATACTGGAGAGAAAACCTACAAATGTGAAGAATGTAGCAGAGCTTTTAAGGGGTCCTCAAATTTTAATGAATGTAAGATAATTCATACTGCAGAGAAACCCTACAAATGTGAAGATTGTGGCAAAACTTTTAACCATTTCTCAGCCCTTAGAAAACATGAGAAAATTCATACTGGAGAGAAACCCTACAAATGTGAAGAATGTGGTAAAGCTTTTAAGTGGTCCTCAAAACTTACTATACATATGGTAGTTCATACTGGAGAGAAACCCTGCAAATGTGAAGAATGTGGCAAAGCTTTTAGCCAGTCCTCAACGCTTAAAAAACATAAGATAATTCACACTGGAAAGAAACCCTACAAATGTGATGAATGTGGCAAAGCTTTTAACAGTTCCTCAACCCTTATGAAGCATAAGATAATTCATACTGGGAAGAAACCATACAAATGTGAAGAATGTGGCAAAGCTTTTAGGCAATCCTCACACCTTACTAGACATAAAGCAATTCATACTGGGGAGAAACCCTACAAATGTGAAGAATGTGGCAAAGCTTTTAACCATTTCTCAACCCTTAGAAGACATAAGATAATTCACACTGGAAAGAAACCCTACAAATGTGAAGAATGTGGCAAAGCTTTCAGCCAGTCCTCAACCCTTAGAAAACATGTGATAATTCATACTGGAGAGAAACCCTACAAATGTGAAGAATGTGGTAAAGCTTTTAGGTGGTCATCAAAACTTACTTTACATAAGGTAATTCATACTGCAGAGAAACCTTGCAAATGTGAAGAATGTGGCAAAGCTTTTAAGCATTTCTCAGCCCTTAGAAAACATAAAGTAATTCATACTAGAGAGAAATTGTACAAATGTGAAGAATGTGGCAAAGCTTTTAGCCAGTCCTCAACCCTTATGAAACATAAGATAATTCATACTGGTAGGAAACCATACAAATGTGAAGAATGTGGCAAAGCTTTCAGGCAATCCTCACACCTTACTAGACATAAAGCAATTCATACTGGAGAGAAACCCTACAAATGTGAAGAGTGTGGCAAAGCTTTTAACCATTTCTCAGCCCTTAGAAGACATAAGATAATTCACACTGGAAAGAAACCATACAAATGTGAAGAATGTGGCAAAGCTTTCAGCCAGTCCTCAACCCTTAGAAAACATGTGATAATTCATACTGGAGAGAAACCCTACAAATGTGAAGAATGTGGTAAAGCTTTTAAGTGGTCCTCAAAACTTACTTTACATAAGGTAATTCATACTGGAGAGAAACCCTGCAAATGTGAAGAATGTGGCAAAGCTTTTAAGCATTTCCCAGCCCTCAGAAAACATAAGGTAATTCATACTAGGGAGAAATTGTACAAATGTGAAGAATGTGGCAAAGCTTTTAACAATTTTTCCACCGTTATGAAACATAAGATCATTCATACTGGGGAAAAACCCTACAAATGTGAAGAATGTGGTAAAGCTTTTAAGTGGTCCTCAAAACTTACTTTACATAAGGTAATTCATACTGGAGAGAAACCCTGCAAATGTGAAGAATGTGGCAAAGCTTTTAAGCATTTCTCAGCCCTTAGAAAACATAAGGTAATTCACACTGGAAAGAAACCCTACAAATGTGAAGAATGTGGCAAAGCTTTTAGCCAGTCCTCAACCCTTAGAAAACATGAGATAATTCATAGTGGAGAGAAACCCTACAAATGTGAAGAATGTGGTAAAGCTTTTAAGTGGTTGTCAAAACTTACTTTACATAAGGTAATTCACACTGGAGAGAAACCCTGCAAATGTGAAGAATGTGGCAAAGCTTTTAAGCATTTCTCAGCCCTTAGAAAACATAAGATAATTCATACTGGAAAGAAACCCTACAAATGTGAAGAATGTGGCAAAGCTTTTAACAATTCCTCAACCCTTATGAAACATAAGATAATTCATACTGGGAAGAAACCATACAAATGTGAACAATGTGGCAAAGCTTTTAAGCAGTCCTCACACCTTACGAGACATAAAGTAATTCATACTGGGGAGAAACCCTACAAATGTGAAGAATGTGGCAAAGATTTTAACAATCCCTCAACCCTTAAGAAACATAAGCTAATTCATACTAGGGAGAAATTGTACAAATGTGAAGAATGTGGCAAAGCTTTTAACAATTTCTCAGCCCTTCTGAAACATAAAATAATTCATACCGGGGAGAAACCCTACAAATGTGAAGAATGTGGTAAAGCTTTTAAGTGGTCCTCAAAACTTACTGAACATAAAGTAATTCATACTGGTGAGAAACCCTGCAAATGTGAAGAATGTGGTAAAGCTTTTAAGCATTTTTCAGCCCTTAGAAAACATAAGATAATTCATACTGGGAAGAAACCATACAAATGTGAAGAATGTGGCAAAGCTTTTAACAATTCCTCAACTCTTATGAAACATAAGATAATTCATACTGGAGAGAAACCCTACAAATGTGAAGAATGTGGCAAAGCTTTTAACAATTTCTCAACCCTTATGAAACATAAGATAATTCATACTGGGGAGAAACCCTACAAATGTGAAGAATGTGGCAAAGCTTTTAACAGTTCCTCAACCCTTATGAAACATAAGATAATTCATACTGGGGAGAAACCCTACAAATGTGAAGAATGTGGCAAAGCTTTTAACAATTTCTCAACCCTTAGGAAACATAAGAGAATTCATACTGGCAAGAAACCCTACAAATGTGATGAATGTGGCAAAGCTTTTAACAATTTCTCAACCCTTACTAAACATAATTCATTCTGTAGAGAAACCCTACAAATGTGAAGAATGTGGGAAAGCATTTAACCAGTCGTCACACCTTACTAGACACAAAACAATTCATACTGGAGAGAAACCCTACAAATGTGAAGAATGTGGCAAAGCTTTTATTCAATGCTCATACCTTACTAGACATAAAACAATTCATATTGAAGAGAAACCCTACAAAGGTGAAAGTACCAAAGCTTTTAAGGAATCCTCACCCCTTACTAGACAAAATAATACTGGAGAGAAACCCTACAAATGTGAAGAATGTGGCAAAGCTTTTAACCATCCTTCAACCCTTGCTAAACATAAGCTAATTCATACTAGGGAGAAACCCTAAAAATGTGAATAATGTGGCAGAGCTTTCAACCATTTTACAAACCTTAATACACATAAGATAATTTATACTAGAGAAGACCATGCATGTGTGAAGAATGTGGCAAACTTTTAACCAGTCCTCAAGCCTTACTAGACATAAAACAATTCATACTGGAGAGAAACCCTACAAATGTAATAATGTGGCAAAACTTTTTTTTATACTTTAAGTTCTAGGGTACACGTGCACAACGTGCAGGTTTGTTACAAAGGTATACATGTGCCATGTTGGTTTGCTGCACCCGTCAACTCGTCATTTAAATTAGGTATTTCTCCTAACGCTATCCCTCCCCAGCCCCCCACCCACTGACAGGCCCCAGTGTGTGATATTCCCTGCCTTGTGTCAAAGTGTTCTCATTGTTTAGTTTCCACCTATGAGTGAGAACATGTGGTTTAGTTTTCTGTTTTTATGATAGTTTGCTGAGAATGATGGTTTCCAGCTTCATCCATGTCCGTCCAAAGTACATGAACTTACCCTTTTTTATGGCTACATTGTACTCCATGGTGTATTTGTGGAATGTGGCAAAACTTTTAACCAATCCTCAAACCTTACTAGACAGAAAACCATTCATACTGAAGAGAAACCCATCAAATATGAAGAATGTGGAAAAGCCTTTAACCAGTCCTCACACCTTAAATACACATAATTGATACTGGAGGAAAACCCTACAAATATAATAAATGTGGCATAGCTTCTAACCATTGCTCAGCTCTTACTCAAACTGAGAGAATTCCTAAAGAAAATAAACTCCACAAACGTGAATAATATGGCAAAGCTTTTAACCGGTCCTCAAATCTTACCAAACATAAGATAATTCATACGGAAGAGGAACCCTTCAAATGTGAGGAATGTGGCAAAGCTTTTAGTCAGTCCTCAAATCTTACTGAACATAAGATAATTCATACTAGAGACAAACACTGCAAATGTGAAGAATGGCCAAACTTTTAACCAGTTCTCAAATCTTACTCAATTTATACTGGAGAGGAACGCCACAAATGCAAAGAATTTGGCAAAACTTTTAAGTGTTTCTCAGAACTTACTGAACACAAAATAATTGGTACTAGAGAGATACTTTACAAATGTGAAGGATGTGGCAAAGCTTCTAATGGGTTCTCAAATCTTACTGAATATAAGATAATTTATATTAGAGAGAAACAATACAAATGTGAAGAACGTGGCAAAGCTTTTAACTGGTCCTTAAACCTTACTGAACTTAAGATAATTAATACTAAAGAGAAAACCTATAAATATAAAAAATGTGACAAAGCTTTTAACTGGTTTTCAGACCTTACTGAACATAAGTTAGTTTATACTGAAGACAAACTCTATAAATGTGAAGAATGTGACAGTGCTTTTAATCAATTCTCAAACTTTACTAGACATAAAGAAATTCATACCGGAGAAAAACTCTACAAATGTGAAGAAAGTGGGAACACTTTTAGCCAGTCCTCAACTCTTACTAAACAAGATAATTCAATGGGAGAGAAACCCTACAAATGTGAAATGAATAATGTTATAACCATTCTTCAATTCTTAATAAACAATTTATACTGTAGAGAAACCCTGCAAACGTGAAGAATGTTGCAAAGCTGTTAACTGGTCCTCAAACCTTACTGAACATAAGATAATTCATAATGGAAACTAGCCCTACAAATGTGAAGAACGTGGCAAAACCTGCAACCATTTCTCACACTTTTCCACACATAAGATAATTCATACTGAAGAAAAACCCTACAAATGTGAAGAATGTAACAGAGTCTTTAAGTGATCTTCAACTCTTACTAAGCATAAGATAATTCATACAGAAGATACATTTTATAAATACGAAGAATATGACAAAAGCTTTAAAAACATTTCAACCTTTATTACACGTGAGATAATTTGTGCTGCAGAGAAATTCTACAAATGTGAAGAATGTGGCAAAGTTTTTAATAAGTTATCAAATCATACTAGAGATAAACTACAAATCCAAAAGATATGACAGTGCTCTTGAGAACACCTTAAACTTCACTAAACATAAACCATAGTGTCAAGAAACCCTAGACGTCAGTAATGTCACAAAGCCTTTAAATGGTAGTCACATTTGATTGCAAGATAATTTATACTGGAGAAAACTCCTTAATGAAGAATGTGGCAAAACATTTAACCAATACACCTTATCACATAGGAAAGCATTTATACTTGAAAAAAAAGTACACCTATAAAGAATGTGGAAAAGCCATTAATATCTGATCACATCTTAACATCACAGTTTATACTTAATAAAAACATTAAAAATGCAATTACTGTCGGAATATCTTTTAGAAAATATATGTCTTAGTATTTCTTTTGAGGACAAACATTACAAATATAAAGAGGGTTGTAGTACTATATATATATATATATTTTTGCCTTGACAAACTTATTTTTCTTAACTTCGGTGGATACATAGTGTGTATATATATTTCTGACATATATGGCATATTTTTGATACCAGGATAAAATATGTAATGATCACATCAGGGTAAATGAGAGATTCACCATCTTCAACATTTATTCTTTGAATTACAAGCAATCCAAATCTACACTTTTAATTATTTTGAAATGTACATTTAAATTGTGGTTTATTATAAGGTCATTTTTGTGGTCATAATAAAAATCATACAGGAATGTAAATAAAAATGTGTTACATATTTTTCTTTGAACATGTGGCCACTATGCCTGTAAACAGATACATATAGACTTTTAGTTTTGATTTACATATGGTTAAATATACACATATATCACTCTAAAGGTATTTAGGTGCAAGAAAATTATGAAGTAAGTGTGTTTGTGTAATTCTGAGTTTGTACCTATTTTCAGAAAAAAATATTAGAACAAAACAAATTATAATAAAGTGACTAATTTACTAGAAAACCAAAAACCTCAAAAATGTGGAAAGCAAATCTATACTCTCTGGTTTGTATTGAATTCATTATTGTAAAATCTTACATCTTATGGTTAAGAATCTCCCCTTGAAATTTCTTCGGTTTTACTTGGCTGGTACTCGTGCTAGACCCATACTTTTCTTCTTTCTTAGATATATTTTTTGTTTTATAATTTATGAAGTATACATTATGTCATGGATTATAAGAATAATTTTTATGAAGTTTAGTAGTGTACACAAGACGATCTTTAGATGTAATCCCACAATTAGTGTATTAAGTTATATTTTATTTAGTTAGAAGATTGCATTCGTTTCTTTTACTTGGAGAACCCCATATAAGCTCACTTTTACTTACTTATTGTTCCTCTCCATTTTTAAAATTTTCATAAGTTAATTTATTTATTTACTGAGCAAATTTGTTCAGATAAGTACTAGGGAGGGTTCCATAAGTCAAGAGGATGTTTTTGTGTATAAATGCAGCAAGCAAATACGGCAGTGCTTGCTGTGTAGCAGATGCTTCGTGATAAGCCGTAAGTATTTCTTCTGGAGTTAGTTTGTAACTTTAAGTCAGAATGGAAAATATCAATGGAGAAGAAATTACATTGATTCCTCATGTTGAGAGGACATTTTTATTTCCAGGATGCAAAGCTCACTCTTGCTGAATTTAATATGCTGACATATTCTGCTTCTTTATTTTTTAATTATCTTCAGTTTTGTTTGTCTTACGTTCATTTCAAGGATGTATGTATCACAGCTTTTCTCCTTTTTCTGTGTTACAGCTACAGTTTTCTCACTTGTCTTCCTACCATGTTATTTTACATGGTACTTTGTAGGTTCTGCTGAGAAACTTGGTGGGTTTTTGGTTTTTTTGAGACAGAGTCTCGCTCTGTCACCCAGGCTGGAGTGCAGTGGCATGATCTCAGCTCACTGCAACCTCTGCCTCCTGGGTTCAAGCAATTCTACTGCCTCAGCCTCCGAAGTAGCTGGGACTTACAGGCACGCACCACTATGCCCGGCTAACTTTTGTATTTTTAGTGGAGATGGGGTTTCACCGTATTGGCCAGGCTGGTCTCGAACTCCTGAACTTGTAATCTGCCCGCCTCGGCCTCCCAAAGTGCTGGGATTACAGGTATGAGTCACTGCGCCTGGCCAAAAGTTGGTATTTTTAATGTGCTTAAAAAAAATGGTTTTGAGTGGAGAATTTGCTTACCAATATAACTTTGAGATTAGTTAATTAAAGTGAGAGGCATACACTGTCCACATGTGAAAGAATTAAATCAGTTAGCATTGTTTTTCTTTGTTTGTAAAAGAAGAATCTTATTGAATTCTTACATAAAGTGTGGCAAGCATAAAATTTGTTACAAAATATATCTTAGAAATTATAAGAGAGTTGCCGGGCGCGGTGGCTCAAGCTTGTAATCCCAGCGCTTTGGGAGGCCGAGACGGGTGGATCACGAGGTCAGGAGATCGAGACCATCCTGGCTAACACGGTGAAACCCCGTCTCTACTAAAAAATACAAAAAACTAGCCGGGTGAGGTGGCGGGCGCCTGTAGTCCCAGCTACTCGGGAGGCTGAGGCAGGAGAATGGCCTAAACCCAGGAGGGGGAGCTTGCAGTGAGCTCAGATCCGACCACTGCACTCCAGCCTGGGCGGCAGATCGAGACTCCGTCTCAAAAAAAATAAAAAATAAATAAAAAAAAGAAAAACAAAAAAACAAAAAAAACTTTTAGGGGCGGGGCAAAGATGGCCAACTAGAAGCAGTGGTGATCAGAGGCTCCCACCGAAAAGAACCATAATGGCCTGTGCATCCTGCACTGGCTCCTGAGGTATCCAGGTTGTCTCATCAGAACTGACTAGGCAGCTGGCATGGCCCAGGGAGAGGAAGAAAGAAGAGTGTGGTGCAGCCACCCACCTGACAGCCACACAGGGCAGGGGAGCCCCCATCCCCTGGCCAAGGGAGGCAGTGAATGAGTGTCCTACTTAGCTGACAAAACCATGCTTTTTCCATGGAACTGTGCAACCCACAGATTGAAAGATTTCACTCGGGAACCCATGCCACCGGGGCCTAGGGTCCCAACCCCAGAGCTGTGCAGATTCTCAATAACCTCTCAGCTAAAATTGGTTTAAGCCTGCTGAGTTCCCGGCGGGGGGTGACCAGCACCACAGCTGTGGCTGCCTGCTGTCTAAGCCATTTGAGCTCCTTGGGGAGGGGCAGCAACCAGTACTGGGACTGATAGCTGTGTAACACACTAGGCAGCTATCCCTGGGCAGGGGAAGGGCGGCAGCCATTTCTATAGCTCCTGGCGGAGCTTTTCCCCTGCTGGACGGCTTGGTTCCAAGAGGTGTCCCCCACAGCCCAACACACTGACTGTGCCAGACTGCAGCTACAGCACCCCTTCAGGCCTGACTCTGACCCATCCCTCCTCACTTTGTGGGGCCACCCTGCAGGAACTCCAACAGCTTCAGCCAGGGGCTCAGAGACAGAACTCTGATCTCTCTGGGCCTGAGTCCCTAAGGGGAGAGGTGACCGCAGTCTCTGTGGACGAGCAGACTTAGCTTTTCCTCCTAATTCTAAGGAATCCAAGCAGCCCAGAGAAGTGGGTTTAACCCCAGTGAAGCATACCCCTCCACCAAGGGACAATAAAAGTGCTTCATTAAATGGGTCCTGTTCCTCGTGCCACCCAACTGGGTGAGATACTCCAACAGGGGTTGTCAGACACCCTATACAGCTGTGTTCCTACTGGCATCAGATTGGTGTTCCTTGAGGTCAGACATTCCAGAGGAAGCAGAAGGCATCCATCTTTGCTGTTATCCAGCCTCCTTGAGTATTATCTCCAGGTGCAGGAGTGAACCAGATAAATAGGGCCTAAAGTGAACCCCCAGCAAACCACAGCAACCATACAGAAGAGGGACCAGACCACTGAAAGAAAAGCAAACAGAAATGAACAACAGCAACAAAAAAGTCCCCACAAGAACCCCATCCAAGAGTCAGCAGCCTCAAAGATCGAAGCTAGACAAACTCATGAAGATGAGAAAGAATCAATGAAAAAAACGCTGAAGCCAGGTGCGGTGGGCTCAAGCCTGTAATCCCAGCACTTTAGGAGGCCGAGGCAGGCGGATCATGAGGTCAGGAGATCGAGACCATCCTGGCTAACACGGTGAAACCGTCTCTACTAAAACTACAAAAAAATTAGCCGGGCATGGTAGCAGGCACCTGTAGTCCCAGCTACTCGTGAAGCTGAGTCAGGAGAATTATGTGAACCAGGGAGGCGGAGCTTGCAGTGAGCCAAGATTGCGCCACTGCACTCCAGCTTGGGCGACAGAGCAAGACTCCGTCTCAAAAAAAAAAAAAAAAAAAGGAAAAAGAAAAAAACACTGAAAACACAAAAGGCAAGAGTGCCTTTTCTCCAAATGATTGCAATGCCTCTCCAGCAAGGGTGCAGAACTGGATGGAGAATAAGATAGACAAATTGACAGAAGTAGGCTTCAGAAGATGGGTAATAACAAACTCCACTGAGCTAAAAAGGAGCATATTCTAACTGAATGCAAAGAAGCTAAGAACCTTGATAAAAAGTTAGAGAGAGGAGCTGCTAACTAGAATAACCAGTTGAGATAGAGTTCACTGCACTTCACACAGGCTGGAGTGCAGTGGCAGGATCTTGGTTCACTGCAACCTCCACCTCCTGGGTTCAAGCGATTCTGCTGCCTCAGCCTCTGGAGTAGCTGGGATTACAGGCACGTGCTACTATGACCAGCTAATTTTTCTATGTTTAGTAGAGACAGGTTTCATCATGTTGGCCAAGTTGGTTTTGATCTCTTGACCTCAGGTGATTCCCCCGCCTTGGCTTCCCAAAGTGCTGGGATTACAGGCGTGAGCCACTGTGCCTGGCCCTATTTTGTTAATTTTTTCAAAAAACAGCTCCTAGATTTATTGATTTTTTTTTTGAGGGTTTTTCATTTCTCGGCTGGGCATGGTGGCTCACACCTGTAACCCCAGCAGTTTGGGAGGCCAAGGTGGGTGGATCACAAGGTCAGGAGTTCAAGACCAGCCTGGCCAACATGGTGAAACCCTATCTCTACTAAAAATCCAAAATTTAGCTGGAGTGGTGGCTCATGCCTGTACTCCTAGCTACTCAGGAGGTTGAGGCAGAAGAATCACTTGAACCTGGGAGGCAGAGGTTGCAGTGAGCCAAGATAGTGCCACTGTACTCCAATCTGGGTGACAGAGTGAGACTCTGTCTCAAAAAAATAAAAAATAAACAAAACAAAACTGGCAAACCGAATCCAGCAGCACATCAAAAAACATCCACCAGGCCGGGCATGGTAATCCCACCACTTTGGGAGGTTGAGGCAGGCAGATCACCTGAGGACAGGAGTTCAAGACCAGCCTGACCAACATGGAGAAACCCTGCCTCTACAAAACATACAAAAAATTAGCCAGGCGTGGTGGTGTATGCCTGTAATCCCAGCTACTCGAGAGGCTGAGGCAAGAGAATCACTTGAACCTGGGAGGCAGAGGTTGCGGTGAGCCAAGATCACGCCACTGCACTGGGCAACAAGACCGAAACTTTGTCTTAAAAAACAACAACAAGAACAACAAAAAACTGATCCGCCATGATCAAGTTGGCTTCACCCCTGTGATGCAGGGCTGGTTCAACATATGCAAATCAATAAACAAAATTCATGACATAAACAGAACTAAAGACAAAAACCACATGATTATCTCAATAGATGCAGAAAAGGCCTTTGATAAAATTCAACTTTCTTTCATGTTAAGAACTCTCAATAAACCAGGTGTTGAGGGAATATATCTCAAAATAATGAGAGCTTTTATGACAAAACCACAGTTAATGTGATATATTGAATGAGAAAATGCTGGAAGCATTCTCTGAAAAGGATGACAAGACAAGGATGCCCTTTCTCACCATTCCTATTGAACATAGTATTGGAAGTTATGGCCAGGGCAATCAGGCAGGGGAAAGAAATAGAGTACTCAAATAGAAAAAGAGGAAGTCAAATTGTCTCTGTTTGCAGATGACATTTAGAAAATTCCATCATCTCAGCCTAAAATTTCCTTAAGCTGATAAGTAACTTCAGCAAAGTCTCAGGATACAAAATCAATGTGCAAAAATCACAGGCATTCCTATAAGCCAACAATAGACCGTCAGAGAGTCAAATCATAATAAACATCACAACTGCTACAAAAGAATAAAATATCTAAAATATAGCTAACAAAGAATGTGAAGGACCTCTTCAAGGAGAACTACAAACCACTGCTCAAGGAAGTAAGAGCACACAATCAAATGGAAAAACATCCCATCCTTATGGATAGAAGGAATCAACATCATGAAAATGGCCATACTGCCCAAAGTAATTTATGGACTCAATGTTATTCCCAAACTACCATTGACATTCTTCACAGAATTAGGAAAATAAAACAACAAAAAACTTTAAATTGCATATGGAACCAAAAAAGAACACATATAGCCAAGGCAATCTTAAGCAAAAAGAACAAAGATGGCAGCATCACACTACCTGATTTCAAGCTATACTACAAGACTACAGTAAGCAAAACAACATGGTACTGCTCCAAATGGTACTGCACCAATGGAACAGAAAAGAGCCCTCAGAAGTAACACCACACATCTACAACCATCTGATATTCAACAAACCTGACAAAAACAAGCAATGGGGAAAGGATTTTCTGTTCAATAAATGGTCCTGAGAAAACTGGCTAGCCATATGGAGAAAACTGAAACTGGACCTCTTCCTTACATCTTATACAAAAATTTACTCAAGATGGATTAAAGACTTAAATGTAAAACCCAAAACCATAAAAACCCTAGAAGAAAACCTAGGCAATACCATTCGGGACATAGGCATGGGCAAAGACTTCGTGATGAAAATGCCAAAAGCAACTGCAACAGACGCCAAAATTGAAGAATAAGACCTAATTAAACTAAAGAGCCTCTACACCGAAAAAGAAACTATCATCAGAGTGAACAGGCAACCTACAGAATGGGAGAAAATGTTTGCAATCTACCCATCTGACAAAGGTCTAATATCCAGAATTTACAAGAAACTTTAAAACATTTACAAAAAAAAAAAAAATCCATCAAAAACCGAGCAAAAGCTGGGCGTGGTGGCTCATGCCTGTCATCCCACCAGTTTCAGAGGCTGAGATGGGTAGCTCATTTGAGGCCAGGAGTTCGAGACCAGCCTGGCCAATATGGTGAAACCCCGCATCTACTAAAAATACAAAAATTAGCTGGGCATGATAGTGGACGTCTGTAGTCCCAGCTACTCGATAGACTGAGGCAGGAGAATGGCTTGAACCCAGGAGGTAGAGGTTGCAGTGAGCAGAGATCATACCACTGCACTCCGGCCTGGGAGACAGAGTGAGACTCTATCTCACAAAAAAAAAGGGGGGGGGGCGGCAAAAGATGAACACACACTTCTCAGAAGAAGGCAATTTATGTGGCCAACAAATATATGAAAAGCTGCTCAACATCATTAGATGAAATATAAATCAAAACCACAATAAGATACCATCTCACACCAGTCAGAATGGTGATTATTAAAAAGAAACAATAGATGCTGGTGAGGCTGTGGAGAAATAGGAACGCTTTTACACTGTTGGTGAGAATGTATATTAGTTCAACCATCGTGGAAGACAGTGTGGTGATTCCTCAAGGATCTAGAACCAGAAATACCATTTGACCCAGCAATCCCATTACTGGGAATATACTCAAAAGAAATACAAATCATTCTACTATAAAGACACATACACACGAATTTTTTTTAAAATCATTTTAATGTTTTTCACTTCTATTAATTGATTATTGATTTCTACACAAGTGTATGCATCTAGTTTGACTTGCTTCATATTTATTTTCCAACATGGTGCAGTCTTCAGCATGAGGTGCACGAAGTACCTTGTCCTCAAAGAGCTTTATCAACTTGAACATTTTCAAAGAGCTCTATAAGGCAGCTCAGCATGGCAGTTTTTTACTGAAATCTCTTATCTGGAAGACGGCAAAATAGACCCGGACCTTCCCGAGCCCACTGGTTGCTTGTATTCATATCACAGCTCGCTTGAGTAAGTGGTAACGACAGAATAATAAGCAGATTGCTCCAAACCCAGCTGGGTGAGATAGCTTCATTTTTGGAAAATCAACTGAATCACGAAAACCTTCCTAATGGTATAATTTGTTCCAGAGTTCTTTTGATACTTAAGAAGGGAAATATTAATCCTTGTGCACAGTCTTTTATTACAAACACTCTTATTTATGGTATTACGGAGTTTTCTTCTCCAGCCATCATTCTCCGATGAGGTGACTGACTGTACCCCATGCAGAATTGAAAGCATGAAGAAATCTCCTTTCTTAATCAGAGCTGGTGACAGCCTTCTCATTTCCTGCCAAATGGATCAGACCACACTTTTAACCCTGGTGGCTGCACATCCTCTTGAACAATTCCAGCCCGATTTATGGCTTGCTCCCTCCTGTAGTCTTCCAGTCTCATTAGGGGTCGGAAGTAGATGGGATAGAAGGCCGCGCCGATCAGGGAGATGAAGCTGCCGAAAATGAGCGCGGTGCGCAAGTTTCGGGACATGGCGTTGGGCCCCAGGCTGCCCTGACCCGCCGACCTCCCTGCACTCTCGGAAACCTGGCTACCCACTTGCACACGAATTTTTATTGCAGCACGATTTACAATGGGAAAGACATGGAACCAACCCAAATGCCCATCAATGACAGACTTGACAAATAAAATGTGGTACATACACACCATGGAATACTGTGCAGCCATACAAAGAAATGAGATCATGTCTTTTGTAGGAACATGGATTAAGCTGGAAGTCATCATCCTCAGCAAACTAACACAGGAATAGAAAACCAAAAACTACATGTTCTCACTCATAAGTGGTAGTTGAACAATGAGAACACATGGGTACAGGGAGGGGAATAACACACACCAGGGCCTGTTGTGAAGTCGGGGGCAAGGGGAGGGCACCTAGAAGGGTCAATGCGTGCAGAAAACCACCATGGCACACATACACCTATGTAATAAACCTGCACATTAACTAAGCATTGCCTCTCAAGCTTTATTTAATGAGCTTATAAATCACTTGGTAATGTTGGTCTCACTCTATGTAATGTGATTCTGCAGGTATGGAAAGGGTCCATGAGAGGGTGTTTTAAATAAGTCCCCTGTCAAGGCTGACCCCCCCTAGGCTCATCATTAGCATTAGTTAGAGAAGCAGGCGCAGTACAGAGTCTCCTACACTTGGCACTCTTGTCACAACACAATTACTTCTGGAACAAATGAAAACAACCAATCTCCATCCTAAAGCATCATAATCTTTGTTGGCTTTTTAAAGTTTTTTGTTTTGTTTTGTTTTGTTTTTTTAGACAGAGTTTTGCTCTTGCTGCCCAGGCTGGAGTGCAATGGTGCAATCTTGGCTCACTGCAACCTCTGCCTCCTGGGTTCAAGCAATTCTCCAGCCTCAGCCTCCCAAGTAGCTGGGACTACAGGTATGCATCACCATGCCTGGCTAATTTTTTGTATTTAGTAGAGATGGGATTTCACCATATTGGTCAGGCTCATCTCGAACTCCTGATCTCAGGTGATCCACCCGCCTTGGCCTCCCAAAGTGCTGGGATTACAGGCATGAGCCACCGTGCCCAGCGGCTTTTTAAAGTTTACAGAGAAAACAGAAAGCAGCAATATGTGACTGAGTCTGCATTTATTTTTATTAATTAATTAATTATTATTATTATTTTGAGATAGAGTATTGCTCTATTGCCCAGGCTGGAGTGCAGTGGTGAGATCTGCACTTACTGCAACCTCTGCCTCCCAGGTTCAAGCTATTCTTCTGCCTCAGCCTCCTAAGTAGCTGGAACTACAGGCATGCACCACCATGCCTGGCTGACGGTTTTGTTTTTTTTTTGTTTTTGTATTTTTTGTAAAGTCAGGATCTTACCATGTTGGTCAAGCTGTTCTTGAACTCCTGACCTCAAATGATCTGCCCACCTTGGCCTCCCAAAGCGCTGGGATTACAGAAGTGAGCCACCGCACCCCACCCTTCCTTTTGCATTGTAAGTACTTCAGCATGCAAATAATTACCTTGGATAATCAAGTTTCTGTCAAAAGAACTTATGTATCTTTTAGTATTTATCATTCTGTATTGCTAAATTTAATTCTACCTTTGTGTCCAACTTTCATGTGCTCCTAAAATGAGCTTTACTCTGAACAAATCTATGTGTACTTTTAACCGAAAATTTAAAAAATAAACCTTTGCCAAAGCAAAAACAAAGCAATGAATCTCAAGTTACAAATAAAGACAATCCTGAGTCAAAAAGAATGACAAAAGGTTTATTTAGCTGTTAACGTAATTTACATATATTTCAAAAAAGCAGAGAAAAATATCTACATACAGTCTAAATGCTTTAATAAAACAGATGAACAAAATATCCTCCCTTACTTTCATGTATGTGAATAAAGCCTCTTATTTTTAATTTACATTTTCTCCTAAAACAACCAGGTCACTGGACATGTTCTTGAACTCTTGGACATCTGAATTGTGAACCTGAAAGAATGTTTATGGTAAAAAAGCAGAAGAGAGAAAGGTGCTATAATAAATTGATGGGTGCACATAAATAAATCAAGTTGTCAGAGATACACAATAATAGTGGGAGTCTACAACACCCACGGGCACTAACAGACACATTATTGAGGCAGAAAATTAACAAAGATATTAAGACCTAAACTCAACACGTGACTAAACAGTCCTAATAGACTTCTACAGCTCTCTCCATCTAAAAACAACATAGTATAGTCTTCTCATTACATGGCACATACTCTAGAACCACACACAGAGGCCACAGCTTGATAAAAATGTAATTCAATACAAAGAAAATCACTTGAATCATACAATTACATGGAAATTAAACAACCTGCACTTGAATTACTTTTGGGTAAATAATGAAATTAAGGCAAGAACCAAGAAGTTCTTTGAAAAAAAAAAAAAGAACAAAGGCCGGGCGTGGTGGCTCAAGCCTGTAATCCCAGCACTTTGGGAGGCCGAGACGGGCGGATCACGAGGTCAGGAGATCGAGACCATCCTGGCTAACACGGCGAAACCCCGTCTCTACTAAAAACACAAAAAATTAGCCGGGCGAGGTGGCGGCGCCTGTGGTCCCAGCTACTCGGGAGGCTGAGGCAGGAGAATGGCGGGAACCCGGGAGGCGGAGCTTGCAGTGAGCTGAGATCTGGCCACTGCACTCCAGCCTGGGCGACAGAGCGAGACCCCGTCTCAAAAAAAAAAAAAAAAAAATGAGAACAAAGATACAACATACCTGAATTTTTGCAACACAGTTAAGGCAGTGTTCGGAGAAAAATTTATAGCATTAAATGCTTATATTGAAAAGTCAGACTTCAGCTTAACAACCTGACATCATAAATAAAAGACTAAGAGAAGCAAGAGCAAATCAACCCCTTAGCTAGCAGAAGACAAGAAATAACCAAAATCATTTCTGAATGGAAGATTTTGACATGAAAAACTATACAAAAGATCAAGAATTGCAGGAGTAAAATCTTAAAAAAAAAAAATTATCAACAAAATATTGGCAAACCAAATTGAGCAGGACACCAAAAACCTAACCGATTATGATCAAGTAGGGTTTATTTTGGGGATGCAAGGCTAATTCAACATACGTGAGGTGGGGTGTGGTGGCTCACGCCTGTAATCCCAGCACTTTGGGAGGATGAGGCAGGTGATCACCTGAGGTCAGGAGTTCAAGACCAGCCTGGCCACCATGGTTAAACCCCATCTCTACTAAAAATACAATAATTAGCCAGGAGTGGTAGCTGGCACCTATAATCCAGCTGCTTGGGAGGCTGAGGCAGGAACCTAGAGGCAGAGGTTGCAGTGAGCTGAGATGGCGCCACTGCACTCCAGCCTGGGCAACAGAGCGAGACTCCGTCTCAAAAAAAAAAAAAAAAAAAAAAGAAAAAACAAAAATCACAGATGAATTAAAAATGTGATCATCACATAAACAGAACTAAAGACAGAAAGCACAAAATTATGTCAATAGATGCAGAAAAGGCTATCAATATAATTTAACATTTTTATGTTAAAAAGCCTCAACAAACTAGGCATGGAAGGTGCATACTTCAAAATAATGAATTATCGGCTGGGAGCAGTGGCTCATGCCTGTAATCCCAGCACTTTGGGAGGCTGAGGCAGGAGGATCAAGAGGTCAGGAGATCGAGATCATCCTGGTTAACAGAGTGAAACCTCATCTCTACTAAAAATACAAAAAAACTAACCGGGCGTGGTGGCGGGCACCTATAGTCCCAGCTACTCGGGAGGCTGAGGCAGGAAAATGGTGTGAACCCAAGAGGCAGAGCTTGCAGTGAGCCGAGATCGCACCACTGCACTCCAGCCTGGGCGACAGAGCGAGACTTCGTCTCAAAAAACAAAATAAAATAAATAATAATAATGAGTTATCTATCACAAACCCACAGCCAACATACTGAATACACATAACCTGGAATCATTTTTCTTTGAAAACTGGCACAAGACAAGGATGCCTCCTCTCAACACTCCTATTCAGCATAAAATTGGAAGTCCTGGCCAGAGCAATTAGGCAAGATAAAAAATAAAAGGCATACAAACAGGAAGAGAGGAAGTCAAAACTTATTTCTGTTTACAGATGACATAATGCTGTATCTGAAAAACCCTATAATCTTGGCAGAAAAGCTTTTCAAACTGACAAAAAATTTCAGTAAAATTTCAGAATACAAAAAAACTATAAAAAATTAGCAGCATCCCTGTAAATCAAAAAAAAAAAAAAATGCATGCCAAAAGACAAATCAAAAATGGAATCCAATTCACAATCACTACAAGAAGAACAAAATAGGACTATAGCTAACCAGGGAGGTGAAAGATCTTTATGACAACACTGAAAACACTGCTTAAAGAACTCAGAGAAGGGCCAGGCGCAGTGGCTTACACCTGTAATCCCAGCACGTTGGGAGGCCGAGGCGGGCTGATCACCTGAGGTCGGTAGTTCAAGACCAGCCTGACCCATATGGAGAAACCCCGTATCTACTAAAAATACAAAATGAGCTGGGGTGGTGGGTGCCTGTAATCCCAGCTACTCGGGAGGCTGAGGCAGGAGAATCGCTTGAACCTGGGAGGCGGAGGTTGTGGTGAGCCGAGATTGTGCCATCGCACTCCAACCTGGGCAAAAAGAGCAAAACTCCGTCTCAAAAAAAAAAAAAAAAAAAAAAAAGTCAGAGATGACACAGAGAAATGGAAAATCATTTTACGCTCATGGATAGAAAAGATCAATATTGGCCAGGCAAAGTGGCTCACACCTGTAATCCCAACACTTTGGGAGGCTGAAGTGGATGGATCACGAGGTCAGGAGTTCGAGACCAGCCTGCCAACATGGTGAAACCCCATCTCTACTAAAAATACAAAAATTAGCCGGGCGTGGTGGCAGGCATCTGTAATCTCAGCTACTCGGGAAGCTGAGGCAGAGAACTGCCTGAACCCGGGAGGCAGAAGTCACAGTGAACCGAAATCATAACACTGCACTCTAGCCTGGGTGACAGAGCAAGACTCCATCTCAAAAAAAAAAAGAAAGAAAAGATCAGTATTATTAAAATGGTCATACTGCCAAAAAATTACAGATTTGCTATTTTTATCAAACTACAAAAGTATTTCTTAACAGAATGAAAAAAACAAAACAACAAATTTTACAATTGTGGAACGAAAAAAGGGCCCAAATAGCCAAGCCAATCATAACCAAAAAGAACAAAGCTGAAGTCATTACCTGAATTCAAACTGTACTACAGGGTACAGTAAACAAAGCAACATAGTACTGGTACAAAAACAAACTCATAGACCAACACAACAGACAGCCCATAATAATGCCACACACTCACAACTATCTAGTCTTTGGCAAAGTTAACAAGAGGAATCTGGAGAGAATTCCCTATTTAACAAATGATACTGGAATACCTAGCTAGCACTATGTAGAAGATTGAAACTGGACCCTTTCATTACACTATATACAAAAATCAACTCAAGATAAAGATTTAAATGTAAAACGTCAAATTATATATTTAAAAAAATCCATGAAATACCATTCTAGACATAGAAGCCGGCAAAAATTTTAAAATAAAGATATCAGAAGCAATTGCAACAAAAGTAATAATTGACAAACGGAAGCTAATTAAGCTAAAAAGCTTCTTCACAGCAAAGGAAACCATCAACACAGTAAACAAACAACACACAGAATAGAAGAAAATATTTGCAAACTATGCTTTTGACAAAAGTCCAATATCCATAGGTAAACAAGTTTACAGAAAAAAAAAAAGACCTCACTAAAAGGTAAACAAAAAACACGAAAAAGATGGTTTCTTTTTTTTTTTTTTTTTTTTTTTTTTTTTTTTTTTTTTTGAGACAGAGTCTGGCTCTGCCGCCCAGGCTGGAGTGCAGTGGCCGGATCTCAGCTCACTGCAAGCTCCGCCTCCCGGGTTCACGCCATTCTCCTGCCTCAGCCTCCCGAGTAGTTGGGACTACAGGCGCCACCGCGCCCAGCTAGTTTTTTGTATTTTTTAGCAGAGACGGGGTTTCACCGTGTTAGCCAGGATGGTCTCGATCTCCTGACCTCGTGATCCGCCCGTCTCGGCCTCCCAAAGTGCTGGGATTACAGGCTTGAGCCACCGCGCCCGGCCAAGATGTTTTTTTTCAAAGAAGACATACATGTGGCTAACAAGCATATAAAAAATGCTCATCACTAATCAATCATTAGAGAAATTCAAAGAAAAACCACAGTGAAATATCATCTCACACCAGTGAGAATGGCTATTACAAAGTCAAAAGATAACAGATGCTGGCAAGGTTACAGAGAAACAGGAATGCTTATACCAGTGGGAGTGTAAATTAGTTCATTATAAAAAGCAGTGTGACGATTCCTCACAGAACTAAAACAGAATTACCTTTTGACCCAGCAACCTCATAATTGGGCATATACCCAGTAAAATACAAATTATTCTATCATAAAGACATACACATGTTCATTGCAGTACTATTCACAATAACAAAGATATGGAATCAACCTAAATGCTTCTCAATTGTATACTGGATAAAGAAAATATGGTATGGCTGGCCATGGTGACTCACACCTGTAATCTCAGCACTTTGGGAGGCCGAGGCAGGTAAACAGCCTGAGTTCAAAAGTCTGAGGCCACCCAGCGCAACATGGCAAGACCCCATCTCTACAAAAAATACAAAAAAAAAAAAAAAAATTAGCCAGGCCTGGTGGTGTGTACCTGTAGTCTCAGCTACGTCGGGGGCTAAAGTAAAAGAGGATTGCTTGAGCCTGGGAGGTTGAGGGTGCAGTGAGCTGAGATCATGCCATTGCACTCCAGTCTGGACAACAGAGTGAGACCATGTCTTCAAAAAGAAAATAAAATAAAAGGTTTAGGCCAGGCGCAGTGGCTTACGCCTGTAATCCCAGCACTTTGGTAGGCCAAGACAGGAGGAACACAAGGTCAGGAGTTCGAGACCAGCCTGACTAACATGGTGAAACCCCGTTTCTACTAAAAACACACACACAATTAGCCGGGCGTGGTGGCAGGTGCCTGTAATCCCAGCTACTCGGGAGGCTGAGGCAGGAGAATAGCTTGAACTCGGGAGGCGGAAGTTGCAGTAAGCCAAAACCATGCCACTGCACTACAGCCTGGGCAACAGAGCCAGACTCCATCTCAAAAAAACAAAACAAAACAAAAAATTTAATAAAAATAAAGTATGGGCCAGGCACGGTGGCTCACGTTTGTAATCCCAGCACTCTGAGAGGCTGAGGCGGGAGGATCATGAGGTCAGGAGATAGGGACCATCCTGGCTAACACCAGTCTCCATGAAAAATACAAAAAACTAGCCGGGCGCGGTGGTGGGCACCTGTAGTCCCAGCTACTGGGGAGGCTGAGGCAGGAGAATGGCATGAATCCGGGAGGCAGAGCTTGCAGTGAGCGGAGACTGCGTCACTGCTCTCCAGCCTGGGCACAGAGCAAGACTCCTTCTAAAAAAATTAAATAAATAAATAAAGTATGGGGTCCGGGTGCAGTGGCTCACACCTGTAATCCCAGCACTTTGGGAGGCCGAGGTGGGTGGATCACTTGAGGTCAGGATTTGGAGACCCCGTCTCTACTAAAAACACAAAAATTAGCCAGGCGTGGTGGCGCACACTTGTAATCCCAACTACTCGGGAGGCTGAGGCAGGAAAATCGCTTGAACCCAGGAGGTGGAGGTCGCAGTGAGCCAAGATCGTGCCACTGCACTCCAGCCTGGGAGACAAGAGAGAAACTTCATCTCAAATAAATAAAATAAATATCATAAAATACTGTGTGGCCGTTAAAACATGCACGCGTGCGCGCACACACACGCACGCACACACACGCACGCACACACACATACACACACACAGAAGATCATGTCCTTTGAAGCAACATGGATGAAGCTGGAGACCATTACTCTTAGAAAACTAACGCAGCAGCAGAAAACCAAATGCATGTTATTCTAAGTAATAGCTGAGGATGGGCACAGTGGCTCACGCCTGTAATCCCAACACTTTGGGAGGCTGAGGCGGGCAGATCACCTGAGGTCCAGAGTTCGAGACCAGCCTGACCAACATGGAGAAACCCCATCTTTACTAAAAATACAAAATTGGCCAGGCGTGGTGGCACATGCCTGTAATTCCAGCTACTTGGGAGGCTAAGGCAGGAGAATTACTTGAATCCAGGAAGCGGAGGTTGTGGTAAGCCAAGATCACACCACTGCACTCCAACCTGGGCAATAAGAGCAAAATTTCATCTCAACAACAACAACAAACAAGTAAGAGCTGAATAATAAGAACACATAAAAACAAAAAGGGAACAACAGACACTGAGGCCCAGTTGAGGTTGGAGAATGGGAGGACAAAGAGGATCAGAAAAAGTACCTGTTTGGTGCTATGCTTAGTACCTCAGTGACAACATAATCTGCACACCAACCCCCCATGACACAATTTTAGCTGTATAACAAACCTGCATGTGTACCCCTGAACCAAAAAATAAAAGGTAAAAGGATAAAAATCTATGAGTGGGAAACAGTGCAATGTAGGTGGAAGAACTGGTTTGTGCTACAGATAGCGGCTCAGGTAGAGGTATACTCTGATGGATTTTGTGTTTACGCAGGCAGATGAGATGATGAACAGGTGGTCTAGAACCCTCAGTTGGTAGGGAAAACAGGTTGCTGTTACAGATTCAGTGTCTGGGGGTTGGGATATGCCAGGAGACTTGTAGACACTTTTGTAGGTTTTTGTCAAGAAACACTAGAATCAAAAATGCTGTTGTAAAATTTCTCAGGGTGGTGTCTAGTCCTGGGAGACGTCTGGACACATTAATATCTAGTGGGTTTGCTTGTGAGTGAGTGGGAATCCTGTGGTGACAGCTGTGGGAAAAGGGGTTTGCTGTCAGAGTTTCTTTCCTCTAAGTTTGGATCCTCTCTCACTCTGGGAGACCAGGAATCACAGGACAATGGGCAGTGTGACAGTCTGTGTACAGGAGAGCAGAGCCTCCCATTCCCAGATAAACCAGAGTTTTATTCCAGGCCAGGTCTCTGTGATATCTTTTTTCTTATACCAAATCTGTAGAGTTTGCTGAACACCAAGCCATTGTCCAACACCAACTCATTGTCTAACATTTGAATTTGAATTCTGACAGCACCCAGAGTCAGCACAGACCCTGATTCAGGGCTCATTTTCACAATAATGTCCTAATGGCAGATGCCTGTCACAAACCCCATAGGCCCATCTATGCTTCTGAGCTACTGTTTAAAAATTATGGACTCCCATAACCTCCCTCAAGTTTCATAATTTGATAGAGTTACTCACAGAACTCAGCAAAACGCTGTAGTTACATTTACCAGCTTATACAAAATACAACCCCCAAAAAAGTCAAATGTAAGAAATATATAAGACAAAGAAAAAAATGGGGAAAGATGAAGCACATAGATAATCCTGGTAAACAGCTGTGATTAATAAAAGTCTCTATCCTTTGTGTTCTCCAGAAACAGTTTATGGAAAGAAACACACTTTCCATTATGGCTTAGTTGGTGCTCTTTTTTCTTACCTATCACATAGCCAGACGCAGACTGCACATTTTCTTCTCGTTCTCATTTTTAAAAATCAGCTGGCCGGGAGCCGTGGCTCACGCCTGTAATCCCAGCACTTTGGGAGGCTGAGGCCGGTGGATCACCTGAGGTCAGGAGTTTGAGACCAGCCTGGCCAACATGGTGAAACCCCTCCTCTACTAAAAATACAAAAAAAAAATTAGCCAGGCATTTTGGAAGGTGCCTGTAATCCCAGCTTCTTGGGAGGCTGAGGCAGAAGAATTGCTTGAACCCAGGAGGCGGAGGTTGCAGTGAGTGGAGATCACACCACTGCACCGCAGCCCAGGTGACAGAGCGAGACTCTGTCTCCAAAAAAAAAAAAAAATCAGCTGAATTTTTCTTCAGTGGTCATAATAAAATACTTTTTAATCAAACTTCACTTATCTTCTCCCCACAGGCTCCTTAACATTCAGCTACACTCAATCTGTGTCAAAATACAACCCCATTTTATGTCCTTCCTAAGGACATGTGGACTTCAGGGTAAAACATTAATCTAGAATATGACTTTTTCACCCTCCATTTGCCATTTCCCTCCCACCTTCGTTCTAATCTCGTTTGTTACTTCCTTGTCTGCCTGAACTTGCAATTTTTAAAGATCTTATAGGTATTTTCTTCTGTTACAATACTTCTTTGGAATTTAATTTTTACATTAATCTAACTTTGGTTTATCTTAAATGGTCTAGAAACTGCTTCAAAACAATAACCACTTCATCTTCACAAAAATCCTGCCAGTTCTTTTCCTTCTGAACCTTAACTGCATCTGCCTGTGGGTCCCCAGCTTTCCAGGGCTCTGTAGCTTCTCTCACTATAAAGGTTTCTTCCATGGCTGGGGTGAGCAGGCTGGGACATCTGCAAGAGAGGCTCTTCAGAAAAAAACTAATTGGGCCATTAATAACCACCTTTTGCAGGCTCAATATTAATTAGCCTTAGCTTGGAGTCACTAGGCTCATGCTTTGATTTCCATTGTCAGAGTTATTAACTTGGTTTTCAAAACTACGTGTGTGAAAAATTCAGTAACATTACTCAAACACAATGTTCATATAACGGAATGAAATTATAAGGCGATTCCATTTTATACCTCAATGAGAAAAGCAAAAGTATCAATTCCTTTCAGACAATACATGTCTTACTATTTCCATTAAAAATCACGTAGTAACAATTAGTCATATGGGAACATTTCTAGAAGGTACCAAGTTTTATCTCATAAAATTTAGCATGAAACTCAGAAGTCAAGATAACCAGATACAGAACAGAGATATTCACTGTCACAAATTTACCCTGCAATAAAAGGAAATGATATTTTATGAATCTATGTAACGTAACTTACCAATTACCTATCACATTTTCTTGTGGAAATGTATTCTGTTTCTTGTTTTTTGTTTTTTTAAGACGGAATTTTGCTCTTTCACCCAGGCTGGAATGAAGTGGCACAATCTAGGATCACTGCAACCTCCGCCCCCCCGGTTCAAACAATTTTCCTGCCTCAGCCTCCCCAGTAGCTGGTATTATAGAAGCCCACCACCACGCCCAGCTAATTTTTATATTTTTAGTAGAGATGGGGTTTCACCACATTGGCCAGACTGGTCTTGAACTCCCAACCTCAGTTTATCCACTGGCCTCAGCCTCCCAAAAATGCTAGGATTACAGGCATGAGCTACCGCGCCTGACGGGAAACGTATTCATTTCCTACAGCCAAAATGCAGGAGAGATTTTCCCTATTATTTTTCTTGGTAGCATTTTAAAAGCAAAGTCTTGCAATTCTGCTTGAAATCACCCAGTCATAAAAAACACTCCTGAAAAAGTTCCTAACCTCACTTTGGGAAAGAAAAAGATAAACAATAATTTTTAACAAATGGAATACATAATTTTTTCTGATATGCACAATTTTCATGCCCTATGTAAATACTATAAGTATTTTCTTACCTTTTAAATTTTACTAATAAAATATAATTTACAGTTAAAAAACTAAAGTCAATATAAGTGAACAAATCTTTTCAAGGTGAAAAACCCAGGGAGTAGCAGTGTTGATTAGAAAACAGATATGTAGGCTGGGCACAGTGGCTCAGCCTGTAGTCCCAGCAGTTTCAGAGAACGAGGCAGGCAGATCACGAGGTCAGGAGTTCGAGACCAACCTGGCCAACATGGTGAAACCCCGTCTCCAATAAAATTACCAAAAAAAATTAGCCAGGTGTGGTGGTGCACGCCCATAGTCCCAGCTACTCAGGAGGCTGAGGCAGGAGAATCACTCGAACGTGGGAGGCGGAGGTTGCAGTGGGCCGAGATCGCGCCATTGCTCTCCAGCCTGGGTGAGAGCTAGACTCCGTTTGAAAAAGAAAAAGAAAAGAAAGAAAACAGATGTGTCTGACTCATGTGTCAATTCAGATCATCCAATCACTTGAGAGATTCTCCCACTCCATCCTGCTCACTTAAGTGCTCAGTGACCACTCTCTGAAGAGACAGTGCACTATGCTCAAGTGAGTGCCCCAAGTGTATTTTACTTCGCAAGTTTTTGAACCATCTCACTGAAGTCAGGTTTTCTCTTTTGTCTTTTGGGATACTATTTTTTCTTTCACAAATCTTAGAGCATTTAGAAGGCAGAAATTATTTCTGTTTTCCCCTCAATACCAGCATGTGATTGGTGGACCAGCAATCTGTCTCCAAGAAATGGAAGCTGGGTTGGGTGAAGATGATTTTAATGTCTCAAGGGGTTAGCTTTTCAAAGGAAGAGTACACCAAGAGATTTTTCTTTTCCCCAGGGTATCCACTTCAGAGGCTACACTCCCTACTTCAGGTTGTCCTGTGAAAGAAAATGACTTAGGAGCTGATATTCACTAGATACTCTAGCAGACATAGCCATAGCCGTTACCTTGGGTTATTCAGAAACAGTACTGAAACCTAGGACCAAGAAAAAACGACAGGGTTGCTGAGGACAAATCACCCCATAACGTTTGCAAAATAAAAACATCTTGACACTAAAACATTCTCATAAGATCTTTGTGCCTAAAGACAAAAGAAAAAGAGGCACAGAGATTTTTTACAATTCACTATCAGGGGATTATTCTTTGCTTTCTTCTCATGGGAAATATTTACAAACAGAAAACATTCCTCTTTCTTTTTCTTTTTTCAATTTTAAATAATTTTATTTAAGACACTGCATTTTCCACTTACAATACAGAGTTTATAAAGTGCAATGTTATTGCCTTCCCCTGTGCATATGTTCCATACTCAAATATTGAGAACTTACTATAACAGCTTAACTTTTTAAAACTGCCACAGAATTTCTACAAATTTAGGTCCTTCAAATGAGAAAACACATCTTTTTCAATATGCCATCTAATGCTTTGTCAAAAAATGATTAATTAAAATACAGTATCGAAAATGTACATTAAAGAACAAATAATAAAGTAGATTAGGGACAGGAAGTTGGCATTTGAGATTTTCAAAAGAAACTGAAAATTCAGTATTTTACTGCAAGCCAGAGTTAGGCTGGAGAAATGGGGTATGGGGGGTTGACTTGAGATCCTGCTTGGGACCCATGTGAAAAATGCAAGGGAAAATCAGTCCCATGTGGCGGCAAATAGACTGAGGTGGCTCCAGTCCCTGGATTCCTAATTTTTAAAAATCTAACTCAAATGCTTTTTTTTTTTTTTTTTTTTTTAGAAATTACTACATTGGGGGAAACAAAATTCAGGCTTAAAAAACAATAAACTGCCAAGTAAGCTCTGGTTACACAACCAGGAAATTTGTAGGCTCAAGGTGAAAATTAAGAAACTACGTAAATGTACCTAACCGATTACTGAATTTGGGCATTTTCATCATGCATCTGTCCTTTGAGATCTTTTCATGGACCACAAACTACAACCCATAGCTGGGTGCGCTACAATTTTTGAACCGCTCCTTGTGTAAATTCTTAAGTATTTTCGCGATAACTCCCATACATTTTTAATAGGCGAAAAGAGGAACTAGGAACCCCATAAACCAAACAAAAGCTCTTTCCATTCATGAACCCTCACCCCAACACTCCGAGTCAGGATTCTCCCCTGACGACCCTCCTGTGGTCCCTGCACAATCTGGGAGAGACGCGGCGCTGCGGGTGCAGAGCAGCCCAGAGAGGGCTCCAGGCCAGGGCACAGTCACTGCGCAGGGAAGACACAGGACGGCCGGGGTCCGGCTGTCAGCGCAGTCGCCAATCTGATGGCTGAAGGGGACTGAGGCCGAGTTGGGTAAGGAGAACTCGGGGCGCAGATTGTGGAGCTGACTGCGGGGAGGCCTGAGTCCCGCCACAGCCCCTTCCCCTCTCTCCGGATGTCGGACCCGGCACTCTCACCATTTCTAGGCTTCCAGGGGGTCCTGGCATCTTCAGGATCTTCACTACTTGTAGGTCCGGCGTGGATCTTCACTACTTGTAGGTCCAGGGTCACAGAGGCTGGGCCTCAACGAGCAGAAGACATAGAACCGCGAGGACCAGACCAGGAACTCCGGCTGCAACGAGAGACAAACACCCCGCCATATCCCGGAAGCCGCCCTTTCCGCTCCAGCTGCGTGCCTGATTGGATGGTTCCAGGCCAGCGCCGCTGACTGGATAACGTTTAAGACCCCCCCCGTGCCGCGCCCTCACGCCCTGAGTGACAGAAGATGTGGCCAAATGCTGGGTTGAATGAAGAAAGAGTGACAGCCCAAGGTGCAGCCTTTTCAGGCCGGGCTTCCTCCCAGGGGTGAGCCAAGACCACTACACAGGGTGTTAGCCTTTAACCTTGTGTATAAAGTCTCATGTATTTGTAAATACTATACTGTATCGCTGCTCACACATGAAAAGAATAGAATAATAATTATTTATAAATTTCTGCTTTTTTTTTTTTTTTTTTTTTTTGAGACGGAATCTCGCTGTGTCGCCCAGGCTGGAGTGCAGTGGCGTGACATCAGCTTACTGCAACCTCTGCCTCTCGGATTCAAGAGATTCTTCTGCTTCAGCCTCCTGAGTAGCTGAGATTACAGGCGCGTGCCACCACGCCCCGCTAGTTTTTGTATTTTTAGCACAGACAGGATTTTCACCATGTTGGTCAGGCTGGTCTCGAACTCCTGACCTAGTGATCCACCCACCTCGGCCTCCCAAAGCACTGGGATTACAGGCGTAAGCCACAGCGCCTGGCCTAAATTTCGGCTTTTATAACCTTCCTGGCTCTGGTCTTTTGAACAGGCAACCTGAGATAGTTTTGTTTTGTGTTAAGATGGAGTCTTCCTCTGTCGCCCAGGCTGGAGTGCAATGGTGCGATCTTGGCTAACTGCAACCTCTGCCTCCCGGGTAGCTGGGATTACAGTCATGCGCCACCATGCCCAGCTAATTTTTTTGTATTTTTGTTAGAGACCGGGTTTTACCATGTTGGCCAGGCTGAACTCCCAGGTGATCCGACCGCTTCGGCCTTGCAAAGTGCTGGGATTACAAGCGTGAGCCACCGCGCCCAACTAACCTGAGATTTTTAAAAGGACACAATCCTTCCAAGTAAAGTGTGATCCACATGTGAATTTTAAATTTCCTATTAGCCAAACTTTAAAAACAAGAAACACACGGGGCACGGTGGCTCACGCCTGTAATTCCAGCACTTTGGGCCAAGGCGGGCAGATCACGAGGTCAGGTGTTCGAGATCAGCCTGCCCAACATGGTGAAACTCCGTCTGTACTAAAAATGCAAAAATTAGCTGGGTGTGGTGGCAGGTCCCTGTAATCCCAGCTACTCGGGAGGCTGAGGCAGGAGAATCGTTTGAACCTGGGAGGCAGAGGTGGCAGGGAGCTGAGATTGTGCCACTGTACTCCAGTCTGCACGACAGAGTGAGACTGTCTCTAACATAAAAATAAAAATACTTTGGCCCGGCGCGGTTGGCTCACACCTGTATTGCCAGCACTTTAGGAGGCTGAGGCAGGCAGATCACGACATCAGGAGATTGAGACCATCTTGACCAACATGGTGAAACCCTGTCTCTACTAAAAATACAGAAATTAGCTGTGCGTGGTAATGTGTTCCCCTAATCCCAGCTACTCAGGAGGCTGAGGCAGGGGAATCGACTGAAGGAGGGAGCTGGAGATTGCAGTAAGCCAAGATGGCGCCACTGCACTCCAGCCTGGGTGACAGAGTGAGACTCCATCTCAGAAAAAAATAAAAAATAAAAACACTTTTTAATATGTGTGGGCTATTTGTGATTTTCAACACTGACTAAAAGTACTGTGCCTGAACCAATCTCTTACCTTGAAATCAAGTGACTATAGACAGATCTGCTAGGAAGACATTTCATTTCTTTCTTTCTTTTATTTTTTTCTTTTTTAATTTCTTTTTTTGAGACGGAGTCTCGCTCTGTTGCTTAGGCTGGAGTGCAGTGGCGCGATCTTGGCTCACTGCAACCTCAGCCTCCTGGCTTCAAGCGATTCTGGTGTCTCAGCCTCTCGAGTAGCTGAGAATTCAGGAGTGCGCAACCATGCCCGGCTGATTTTTCTATTTTTAGTAGAGACAGGGTTTTGCCATGTTTGCAAGGCTGACCTCAAACTGCTGACCTCAGGTGATTCACTCGCCTTGGCTTCCCAAAGTGCTGGGATTACAGGCATGAGCCACCCCACCTGGCCTGTATTTTGATTTTAAAAATAGCAGAGCTGCTGTTGAAGATGTCAAAGTCAGAAGCAGCCATGGGACAAATCTCAGAAGCACACGTGGAAATCACACACAGTGAATGCATCCCTCACCCTGAACCAATTGTTTTCACCCAAGTCTGCATGTAAAAATCACCTCGGGTGGGCGGGTCTTTAAAAATCCCCCAAACACGAGTTGCCACACCCCAATTAAATCAGGTTCCTGGAGTGGAAACTGGGCAACAGTGTAGTTTAAATATCTCTATGTGATGCCAGTGCAGCCAAGCTCAAATGCCTCTGCTGTAAACCAACACTTTTAGGTGACCTAGTTGCAAATTATTTCTCAAATGAATGAAAAAATGTTTATCCCTAAGACATGGCCTTTCAGTCTTACCAATATTACCAAATTAGTGTTCTTTGCAGAACCAACTTTGCTATTGGTTTTGTTCCTGAATCAACCCAGTTCCATATATATTGAGTGCACCCTATGTGCAAGGCACTGTGCTAGGTGCCCTGACATTGGTGATCATTACTGTGGAGGAAAATTTTTCTGGAATAAAGGTTGCATTCCCCCAAAATTAAAAACATGCCATGAACCGAATTGGGGCTAAAACAAAAAGACCTATGGTCTCACTCAAGAGTTAGGGCTTGGCTGGGTGCAGTGGCTCACGGCTGTAATCCCAGCACTTTGGGAGGCTGAGTCAGGCGGATCATGAAGTCAGGAGATCGAAACCATCCTGGCTAACATGGTGAACCCCTGTCTCTACTAAAAGCACACAAAAAAGTAGCCGGGTGTGGTGGCACGTGCCTGTAGTCCCAGCTACTCAGGAGACTGAGGCAGGAGAATCGCTTAAACCAGCAGGTGGAGGCAGCAGTGAGCCAAGACCACGCCATTGCACTCTAGCCCAGGCAACACGAGCAAAACTCCGTCTGAAAAACAACAACAACAACAACGCTGGAGTGGGGACTGTCAGAAGTTTGCACCTTATGCAAAGGACACAATGACACACCTAGTCCTGACTGGATTTTCCCACCTTATGTAAATGAAGCACCTCTCCTGACCAGCTTGTTTATAAAATCCCTTGGGCTTTTCACTTTAAAACGACAACTCTTTTTCCTGGGAGTCCTCTCTATGCCAGAGAGCTTTCTTCCCTTTGCTTATTAAAATTCTGCTCTAACCTCACCTTTGGAGTGTCTGCGCCTTGATTTCATTGGCTGTGAGACCAAGAACTTCGTGTGACACCCCAGATAATGAGGCCAGTTCCAGTGCCTTCTCAATGGTGGCCCACCAGTGACCCTCACAGCCAAAACACACATGGGGCAGAAACACCAGTCACCTGCCTGGGATGGTCAGGTGGGCAGGAGCAAGCAGGGACTCGGTGAGAAAACCAGAATGTGTGTTCAAGGGCAGGCACTGAGTGTTCAGCTGGGTTGGAAAATTCAGATTCTCTTTCAGGATGAGAAACTTCAAATAAGACAGGGCGTACGCTATAGAACTTCTCAAAACTTGGGAATCTGACCAATTCTCTGTGTTTCAGAACATCCTGAGAGACACAAACTAAAAGATTAAGCATTATTGACTAAACCTTGAAGGCTGCACATTTGAATGCTACTGACAATGTCAGCTACTGGCCCCGAGAATGTAAGCTGGGAGCCTCCGACCACTCTCTTGAAGTCTCACCTGTAGAGTAGATGCACTACCCAGGGATTCTTCTAACTGGAACTCCAGATGGCTATTTCTGGAACTTCCCAGCATTGCTTGATCTGGATGTAGGTATCCTCCCAAATTTGGTGTATATATGTACGTATTTTCCTTTTCTCCTACTTTAGTCTTTGCTAAGTTTACCATTATACTCTTGCTTCATTTATCATTAAACTTTTCTCTGAACTGCATTTGAGTGTAATATTGTGGTTTCTTTTGCTCATGAATCCTCGAACCTATGATGAAGGTAAATCTTTCAGCAAAACACCCCCAGGTCATAAAAAACTTGGGCTCCTGGGCCTGTCAGAAAGTGGAATTCTTACCTTAAAGGGGTCTGTATCTGAAAGCATGCCATTCTAGGCAATAACTTGGTTAAAAAAACCAGATTTTTTTTTTTTTTTTTTTTTGAGACAGTGTCTTGCTCTGTCACCCTGGCTGGAGTGCAGTGGTGCAATCTCAGCTCACTGCAATCTCTGGCTCCTGCCCTGAGGTGATCCTCTCACCTCAGCCTCCCAAGTAGCTGGGACTACAGGTGAGTGCCATCATGCCTGCCAAATTTTTATATATTTTTTGGTAGACGGAAGGGGGTGTCTCATAATGTTGCCCAGACTGGTCTTGAACTCCTGAGCTCAAGCGATTCACTCACCTCAGCCTTTCAAAGTGCTGGGATTATAGTTGTGAGCCACTGCACCCAGGAAGAAAACAGATTTTTATTGCACTTATGCAAATAACTATATTGTTATAAGCTAAGAATATTCACAACTGGGCACGGTGGCTCATGCCTGTAATCCCAGCACTTTGGGAGGCCAGGTGGTTAGATCACAAAGTCAGGAGATCAAGACCATCCTGGACAACATGGGGAAACTCTGTCTCTACTAAAAATACAAAAATTAGCTGGGCATGGTGGCACGTATCTGTAATCCCAGCTACTCAGCAGGCTGAGGCAGGAGAATCGCTTGAACCAGAGAGTGGGAGGTTGCAGTGAGCCAAGATTGCACCACTGCACTCCAGCCTAGTGACAGAGCGAGGCTACACCTCAAAAAAAAAAAAAAAAAAAAAAGGAATACTCACAACTAGTTTTCAAATTTTGGGGAAATCAGGTGGAGAGAATTATGCTCCAAATTTTGTTTATACTAGTATATTTTACTTAATCTAATTCTTTGTTCAAGTTGCCAAGAACCCGGACACCCTGCATTAGTAACACGTTCTCTATGTGGCATAACTTTTGTAGCACAGAGTTGTATATCTTTTAAATAATGTACATTATCTGACTTTTTCCATGATACATTTTGTATTTTGTATCCAGTTTGAAAAGCATTTTTATTATCTGTGCAAATAAATATATTCTCACTTATTTTCAACTGATAACCTTAGCCACATATTTTTAAAATATTTTTTAATTATCTGTAAGACGATATAATAATCTTACTTTATATATTCTGAGTGAACATGTAAGTATCTGGACACTATGTAATCAACTAACTTTTTAATACATTTCAAATGCTTCTTTTATCAGACACTCTACTTATTTTAAATGCATCCTTTTAAAATACATTCTATGAATGGATAAAGAATGACTAGACAGATGTCATAAATATATGCAAAGGTAAATATAGATGCAAATACACATCTGTTTAGACAATGCTGCTTTCAAAATCACAGAGAATGGCCACTTTTTAACCTTTTATTGTAATTAAATAAAATAACAGATTTTCCTTTTTTTTTTTTTTGATATAGTTTCTCTCTGTCACCTAGGATGGAGTGCAGTGGTGAGATCTCGGCTCACTGCAACTTCCACCTCCCAGGTTCAAGCGATTCTCCCGCCTCAGCCTCCTAAGTAGCTGGAATTATAGATGCCCACCACCACGCTCTGATAATTTTTGTATTTTTAGTAGAGACGAGGTTTCACCATGTTGGCCAGGCTGGTCTTGAACTCCTGACCTCAGGTTACCTGCCCACCTCCTCCTCCTGAGTGCCGGGTTTACAGGCATGAGCCACGGGATCCAGCATATTTGAAGGTTTTAAAAAGCCCCCGGGGTGATTTTTACATGCAGGCTGGGATGAAAACAATTGGTTCAGGGTGGGGGATGCATTCGCTGTGTGTGATTTCCATGTTTGCTGCAAAGATTTGCCCCATGGCAGCTTCTGACTTTGGGATCTTGAAAAGCAGCTCTGCAATTTTAAAAATCAAAAGACAGGACCGGTGTGGTAGTTTACGCTTGTAATCCCAGCACTTTGGGAGGCCGAGGAGGGCAGATCTCCTGAGGTTAGGAGTTTGAGATCAGCCTGACCAACATGGTGAAACCCCATCTCTACTTAAAATACGAAAATTAGCTTAGCCTCAGCTACTCGAGAGGCTGAGGCTGGAGACTCACTTGAACACCGGAAGGGGAGGTTGCAGTGAGCCGAGATCGGGCCACTACACTCCAGCCTGGGTGACAGAGTGAGACCCTGTCTATAGTCACTCGACTTCAAGTTAAGAGGTTGTTTCAGGCAAAGTACTTTTAGTAAGTGTTGAAAATCATAAATAGCCTACAAATATCAAAACTGTTTTTATTTATTTATTTTTTTTGAGATGAAGTCTTGCTCTGTCGTCCAGGCTGGAGTGCAGTGGCGCCACTTGGCTCACTGCAATCTCCAGCTACTGAGTTTGAGCGATTCTCCTGCCTTAGTATCCCGAGTAGGTGGGATTACAGTCGCCCACTACCACGCCCGGCTAATTTTTTTTTTGTTGTATTTTAGTAGGGACGGGATTTCACCATGTTGGTCAGGCTGGTATGGAACTCCTGACTTCAGGTAACCCAGCCATGGCCTCCCAAAGTGCTGGGATTACAGGAGTGAACCGCCGGGCCCAGCCTATTTTGAGCTTTTTTCTCTCTTTCTTTCTCACTTTTTTTTTTTTTTTTTTTTTTTTTAGGACAGAGTCTCGCTCTGTCACCCAGGCTGGAGTCCAATGGTGCGATCTTGGCTCACTGCAACCTCCGACTCCCTGGTTCAATTGATTCCCCTGCCTCAGCCTCCTGAGTAGCTGGGATTACAGGCACACACCACCGTGTCCAGCTAGTTTTTGTATTTTTAGTAGAGATGGGGTTTCACCACATTGGCCAGGATGGTCTTGATCTCCTGACTTTGTGATCCGCCCGCCTCGGCCTCCCAAAGTGCTGGGATTACAGGCGTGAGCCACTGCGCTAGGCTCTATTTTGAGCTTTTGGCATAATTTCCAAGCTTCCCGAAATCAAATTTCAGTTTAAAAATTGTCTTCTTTTTGACCACTAACTTTTGGATGCTACAGAGCGCCAATGCAGCATCTAAAAGAATGATAAACAGAATTACTTGATTTGTTTAATTACATGGGAAGCATTGTCAAATTAAAAACAATTTTTGGATCAGGTGTGGTGACTCACGCCTGTAATCCTAGCACTTTGGGAGGCTGAGGCAGGTGGATCACTGGAGGTCAGGAGTTCGAGACCAGCCTGGCAAAAATGGTGAAACCCTGTCTCTACTAAAAATACCAAAATTAGTTGGGCATGGTGGCCCATTCCTGTAATCCCAGCTACTCGGGAGGCTGAGGCAGGAGAATCGCTTGAACTCAGTAGCTGCAGGTTGCAGTGAGCTGAGATTGTTCCACTGCACTCCAGCCTGGGTGACAGAGCTAGAGTTCCTTTAAAAAACAAAACAAAACAAAACAAAACAAGAATTAAATAAAAATGGTATTTGACCTTCAACTTATATTTTAATAAATGTGTGATTAATATTTATATCAAAATAATATGAAATTTCAAAAATTTTATATATCTGAGTATATTCTAGTAGTCATAATTATGGTGATTTTGATAAATTATTGTAGGCCACAGATATAATCAATTTTTATTTCTTTATAACCATTTTATTTGCACAGTTAATGGTTTAATTCTGATGTAGTTTCTAAAAATCTCAAAAGCTTGCAAAATTCTAGAGTATTATGTCTCTAAGGAGGTTCATGAAAAGTTGGAAAGGGCCCAGACAAATTGAGTGCAGGTTTCTGGCCATTTTAGGATCATATTGTTTATTCTGCATAAGGATTGTGGGAATTCTAATGAAGAGACTAACTCTTATAAAACTGCTAACCTAGGCAAATCAAAATTATTTGAATATTAGGAAAATACTCTGTGTAATCTAATGTGACAGAGTATTTTAAGATATTACACTACGCCTGTAATCCCAGCACTTTGGGAGGCCGAGACGGGAGGATCATGAGGTCAGGAGATCGAGACTATCCTGGCTAACACGGTGAAACCCCGTCTCTACTAAAAATACAAAAAATTAGCCGGGTGCGGTGGCGGGCGCCTGTAGTCCCAGCTACACGGGAGGCTGAGGCAGGAGAATGGCATGAACCTGGGAGGCGGAGCTTGCAGTGAGCCAAGATTGAACCACTGCACTCCAGCCTGGGCGACAGAGCAAGACTCCGTCTCAAAAAAAAAAAAAAAAAGATATTATGCTAAAACAGCCATACTAAAATTTTTTAGATATACCATTTCAGTAAACTCTGTGGTCTGAGTCAAACTACCTATGATAATCCCTCAGTTTTCAGTGCTATGCTCCTAAATTGGAGAAACAAACCTGGTATTTAAAAGCACATAAATTTAATGTTAAGTGTGGACTCATTAAGAACCTAGACAGCCAACAGCCACTTGTTCATTCCTGAGTTCTTAAAGCTTCCATTATTAACAGCTCTACATTCCATTACTCATCACAGAAGAGATAAAATAATCTAAATTGAATATAAATTAAGTGTGTGTGCTGATTATTCTATAATAAATTACTAAAATAGGTTAAGACCAATGTTTTCTCATCAAACATTTAATCCTGAGAAGACAATCAAAACTTCATATACATTTCTGCTACCTGATGGGCCATTTAATCATGGATACAAGAATTTTATTCAATTATCATTTTAATGCATATTTTCTGGTAATATAAAAGCTTTCTTATGCAAGAAAGCTGATGTTATAACAGTAGCTAAAAGGATATAAGGAAATATATTTTTCTCATGGAAAATTTCTGAAAAAGGCTCCAATGATAAAGATACTTATTTCACTAGAAAAGTTGTAAAACTGTTAAATAAGGAATTACAGATACAATAGTATTGTGTAAAGCTAACTAAATTGACTGGATTGCTTTTGTAATTGCAGATTGATGACAATCAGATCCACTGAGAGAGGAAAAAATATGTTGGCCTGGCGGGTGTGGTTGCTCACGCCACAATCCCAGCACTCTGGGAGGCCGAGGTGCGTGGATCACGAGGTCAGGAGTTCAAGGCCAGCCTGGCCAACATGGCGAAACCCCTGTCTATATTGAAAATACAGAACTTAGATGGGCGTGCTGGTATGCACCTGTAGTCCCAGCTATTCGGGAGGCTGAGGCAGAAGAATCACTTGAATGTGGGAGGTGGAGGTTGCAGTGAGCTGAGATCATGCTGCTGCATTCCAGCCTGAGTGACAGAGCGAGACTGCATCTCAAAACAAACAAACAAACAAACAAAAAAACAACAAAAAAAAAAACCAGTTGGCCCATATAACACACTCACTGGAAGGCCTATGCACCTAATAGAAGCTCATATATTGTCTGCTACTGAAGTCTAATGTTTATTTATTTTTTTAAATTGTACTTTAAGTTCTGGGATACATGTGTAGAATGTGCAGGTTTGTTGCATAGGTATATGTGTGCCATGGTGGTCTGCTGCACCTATTGACCCATCTTCTAAGTTTTGTACCCTTGCTCCCCACCCTCCAACAGGCCTTGGTGTGTGTTGTTCCCCTTCCTGTGTCCATGTGTTCTCATTGCTAAACTTCCACTTATGAATGAGAACATGAGATGTTTGGTTTTCTCTTCCTGTATTAGTTTGCTGAGGATGAGAACTTCCAGCTTCATCTATGTCCCTGCAAAGGACATGATCTCATTCTTTTTCATGGCTGTGTAGTATTCCATGATGTATATGGACCACATTTTTTTAATCCAGTCTATCATTGATGGGCATTTGGGTTTTCCATGAAAGTCTAATATTCCTTTTTTTTTTGAGACAGAGTTTCACTCTTGTTGCCCAGGCTGGAGTGCAATGGCATGATCTCGGCTCCCTGCAACTTTGGCCTCCTGGGTTCAACCAATTCTCCTGCCTCAACCTCCCAAGTAGCTGGGACTACAGATGCCTACCACAACGCCCAGCTAATTTTTTTGTATTTTTAGGAGAGATGGGGTTTCATCACGTTGGCCAGGCTGGCCTCAAGCTCCTGACCTCAGGTGGTCCACCCCCACTCGGCCTCCCAAAGTGCTGGGATTACAGGCATGAGCCACTGCACCTGGCCAGAGGTCTAATATAGCATATTTTCACCTAGTAAAAAAAGTCTTGAATAGTCTATTGACTGAGGATTGTAGAACCCTTTATAATCTAGAATCCAGAGACTGAGTCTGCCTGCCATCTACCCTGAAGCAAGACTTCAAGGCCTTGAACATCGGGTTCATAGTCTCACAGCTTAGAAGGGCATCTCCAAACTCTTTCAATTGTAAACCCATAGGAGATCTTAAGTAAAGCTAAGCAGGAACGTTTCTCCTCAAAAGAAGATAGTAATCTTGATCTAGACAGCTTTCTTTATAAGATCAAAAATCAAGGCCGGGCACGGTGGCTCACCCTGTAATACCAGCACTTTGGGAGGCCGAGGTGGGTGGATTATGAGGTCAGGAGTTCAAGACCAGCCTGGCCAACATGGTGAAACCCCGTCTCTACTGAAAATACAAAAATTAGCAATTAGTCGGGTGTAGTGGTGTACGCCTGTAATCCCAGCTACTCAGGAGGCTGAGGCAGGAGAATCTCTTGAACCCAGGAGGTGGAGGTTGTAGTGAGCCAAGATCGCACCACTCTACTCCAGCCTGCACAACAGAGCAAGACTCCATCTCAAAAAAAATAAAAATAAAATAAAAAATATAAAAATTAGCTGGGCATTGTGGCATGTGCCTGTAATCCCAGCTACTCGGGAGGCTGAGGCAGGAGAATTGCTTGCATTGGGACCTGGGTGGCAGAGGTTGCAGTGAGCTGAGATTGTACCACTGCACTCCAGCCTGGGCTATGGAGCGAGACTCTGTCTCAAAAGAAAAAAAGAAAGAAAGAAAAAATTAAGACATCTCTGCTATCATGGCAGAATTTATTCACAGTTTTCTAATGGCTCTACGAACAACAGAAATAAAAAAGGAATCTCTTGTATGCACTCATGGCATATACTCATAGGTAGAGTTTTTTTTTTTTTTTTTTTTTTTTGAGACAGAGTCTTGTTTTGCCATCCAGGCTGGAGTACAGTGGTGGGATCTCGGTTCACTGCAACCTCTGCCTCCCAGATTCAACCGATTCTCTCGCCTCAGCCTCCAGAGTAGCTGGGACTACAGGCGCCTGCTACCATGCCAGGTTAATTTTTGTATTTTTAGTAAAAACAGGGTTTCACCATATTGACCAGGCTGGTCTCGAACTCCTGACCTTGTGATCTGCCCACCTTGGCCTCCCAAAGTGCTGGGATTACAGGCGTGACCCACAGTGCCTGGCCCATTGGTAGAGAATTTTGCTAACATTATGTATAACAAAACTTTTGCCTTGATAGGTAAAAGATGAAGGGCTAATGTGGGTGAGAAGTTTTAATGAAACATTTGTTGCCTCATAATATCAGAAACAGAATGTTGATCCACTGCTTTAAACTTACTTCATAAGTTAAAAATAACTTCTTCAGAATGGGTTAAAAAGCATTGCCAGCAGGCCATTACTCTTCTGAATGGGCATCATTTGTTAGATCATTTTTTCCAAGGCTTAACATAAATGAAGCAATGGTCAGAAATGTATCCCCCAAAATAGGGCTCTATAGCAGATTCTAATGTAAAGGCTACGGTTACACAACAGGCATTAAATGTTGTTACTAAAGTTGTGCTTAATAAGATAATTTCTTTTGATTACTTACTGGATAAACAGAGAACTACCTGTGTAGTTGCTAATACTTGTAGTTGCATATGGTAGAATACATTGGGTATTACAAAGATGCAATTGTAGGGGAGTAATGAACAGGCTGCTTGGTTGAAATGAGATCATTTATCTAGCTAATTATTTAATCAATTGAGTTTTAGTTGGTTGTTCATGGGGACTTTGACTAAGAATCATGGTTTCAATTATTATTATTATTATTTTTTTTTTTTCTGAACGCTCTGTAGCCCAGGCTGGAGTGCAGTGGCATGATCTTGACTCACCGCAACCTCCACCTCCTGGGTTCAAGCGATTATCCTGCCTCAGCCTCCTGAGTGGCTGGGATTACAGGTGTGCACCACTGCACCTGGCTAATTTTTAGTATTTTTAGTAGAGACAGGGTTTCACCATGTTGGCCAGGGTGATCTTCAACTCCTGACCTTAGGTAATCTGCCCGCCTTGGCCTCCCACAATGCTAGGATTACAAGCATGAGTCACCATGCCCAGCCGGTTTCAACTCTTGGTATTATCCTCCTGATAATCAAAATAGTAGTCTCCCTACTGCACCGTATTCTCTCAAAAGTTATAAAGGTTCACATGCAGTCATCTCTATGGTCTCTCTTTAACTAGAATGACAGAAACTCAAAGACATATGTGACTATGAAGACACCATAACCTGTGAATAACATTATAAGGACAAAAATCCTAAATAATGGAAATTGAGAATGGCACTAAGGCCCTGAGTTTTGGTCACACTCTGACCTACGTAAGAACTTTACCAAAAAGGGAGAGTTTTAAAAACATAGTTGGCTGGGCATGGTGGCTCACAACTGTAATCCCAGTACTTTGTGGGCTGACGTGGGCAGATCACAAGGTCAGGAGGTCAAGACCATCCTGGCCAATGGGGTGAAACTCTGTCTCTACCAAAAATACAAAAATTAGCTGGGTGTGGTGGCACGTGCCTGTAATCCCAGCTACTTGGGAGGCTGAGGCAGGAGAATGGCTTGAACCCAGGAGGCGGAGGTTTCAATGAGCCAAGATCATGCCACTGCACTCCAGCCTGGTGACAGAGCGAGACTCTGTCTCAAAGCAAAAAGTTATTGGAGTCCATCATTCTAAACTGAGCTTGTGTACTAGTTCCAAACAGAGCAAACCAAACTGAACCAAAATGAGTCACTTGTGCTAAATGTGACATAATCAAACTGAAAATTTAAGAAAATAGGTAGATCCTAAAACAGACCAGGTTTATATTTTTCTTCTGGAAACAGCAGATTTCAACACAAGGAAGCCCCCTCTAACCTTTTAAAAAATGAATAATCGGCTGGGCTTGGTGGCTCATGCCTATAATCCCAGTACTTTGGGAGGCTGAGGCGGGCGGATCACCTGAGGTCAGGAGTTCGAGATTATTCTGGCCAACGTGGTGAAACTCTGTCTCTACCAAAAATACAAAAATTAGCCGTAGGTGGTGGCAGGCGCTTGTAATTACAGCTACTTGGGAGGCCCAGGCGGGAGAATTGCTTGAAGCTGGGAGGCGGAGGTTGCAGTGAGCCGAGATCACACCATTGCACTCCAGCCTGGGTGACAGAGCGAAACTTCATCTCAAAAAATATAAATATAAATAAAATAAAATAACCTGAAACCACATTTCCACTTAACCCCACAGTTCCGCTTTTTTACAGTACGATTTGACGCTAAATAAGTAAATTTTTATTTTTATTTTTTGAAACAGTCTTGCTTTGTGGCCCAGGTTAGAGTACAGTGGCACGATCTCGGCTCATTATAACCTCCACCTCCTGGGTTCAAGCGATTCTCCCGCCTCAGCCTCCCAAGTAGCTGGAATTACAGGCACCTGCTATCATGCTCGGTTAATTTTTGTATTTTTGTAGAGATGGGGTTTCACCATACGGGCCAGCCTGGTCTTGAACTCTGACCTCAGGTGATCTGCCTGCCTCAGCCTCCCAAAGTACTGGGATTACACACATGAGCCACCATGCCCGGCCAATAAGTACACTTTTGATGGTGATGGAGTGATATTAATATCTAAAGTGTTTTTTTTTTTTTTTTTTGATACATAGTTTTGCTCTTGTTGCCCAGGCTGGAGTGCGATGGTGTGATCCTGGCTCACCGCAACCTCTGCCTCCTGGGTTCAAGCAATTCTCCTGCCTCAGTCTCCCGAGTAGCTGAGATTACAGGAATGCGCCACCACGCCCAGCTAATTTGTATTTTTAGTAGACAAAAGGTTTCTCCATGTTGGTCAGGCTGGTCTCGAACTCCGACCTCAGGTGATTTGTCTGCTTCAGCCTCCCAAGTGCTGGGATTACAGGCATGAGCCACTGCGCCAGGCCTCAGTATTTAAAGTTTTGATGTATCTCTCAAAATTGAGAAGACCAAAAGTGATAAATTGTTAATTATATTCTAATGCTGCCTGCTTTCACGTTTAATTTTTTGGATAGGTTTTTTTTTTTTTTACGTACTAAACTGAAACCTAACTTGATATATAAATAGGCTGTACCCGTTCTTGTACCAGCTGCAGTGTTCTGGAAAATATAAGGATGTCAAATGTTTAAATTATATTCAAATAAGGCAAATTCTAAGCTGTAATCAATCCAACTGTTTCTGTACCTTTCTTCCATTTTCTGTGTGTCACTTTGCTTTTTCCACCATGTGGCTATGCTGGAGTATCTCTGAGCCTAATCTGGATCCACAGGCTATCTTATTTGCAATTTTTTTTTGCGCAATTTAATCCTGTTTAATTTCTCTAATTTTTTTTTTTTTCTTTTACAAGTTTTCAAATTGATAAAAATAAATAATGTTCTTGGGCTTTGACTTTCTAAGCTCATCCCTCAGCTTTTCAGATTATTCTATGTCTGTTCAAAATGCTCCTGCCATTTTTCTTTGAGATAGTGTCTCACTCTTTTATCTTGGCTGGAGTGAGGTGGTGTAACCAATTATATTGCTCATTGCAGCCTGGATCTTCTTGGCTCAAGCAATTCTCCTGCTTCACCCACCTGAGTAGCTGGGACTACAGGCATGCAACATCATACCTGGCTAATTTTTGAAAATTGTCTTCTTTTTCTTCTTCTTCTTCTTCTTTTTTTTTTTTTTAAGATGGAGTCTTCCTCTGTTGCCCAGGTGGGAGTGCAGTGGCGCTATCTTGGCTCACTGCAAGCTCTGCCTTCTGGGTTCATGCCATTCTCCTGCCTCAGCCCCCTAGTAGCTGGAACTACAGGCGCCCACCACCATGCCTGGCTAATTTTTTGTGTTTTTAGTAGAGACAGGGTTTCATCGTGTTAGCCAAAATGGTCTCGATCTCCTGACCTCGTGATCCGCCTGCCTCGGCCTCCCAAAGTGCTGGGATTACAGGCGTGAGCCACCGCGCCCCGCCTGAAAACTGTTTTCATAGACACAGGTTCTTACAATGTTGCCCAGGCTGTGCTTGAACTCCTGAACTCAAGTGATTCTTTCAACTCAGCCTCCCAAAGTGCTAGGATTATAGGTGTGAGGCACCCTGTGCTTCTGCAATTTCTTGACAGGATTATTCCCATAATAAACAGTACTACATGGGCGCACACACACACACACCACACACACAAAATCCGGCTTCTGTTGTAAAAGTATCATTCTCCAGCATTTCATGGGTCTGCAGAAGCCAATAGTTTGATCTATGGAGCAGCATAAATCAACAAATTCAGTTTATCTTGAGTTTCAGCCCAGCCACTTGGTAGCTGTCGATCTTTGGAAAAGTTTCTTGGTGTAAAAGAGTTGTATAAACCACATATGCAAAAAAGGCAGAATAATATTCATTGCAAAAATTGTAGCAATTTTTCATCCCTCCTATATCCACGCCCATTGCCAGGTGCTTTTACAGCTGTTTCCATTGAGATACAGAATCTGTTTTACAAAGCCTAAATCCGGCTTATTTAATCAGGGCAGTAGAAACCTGTGAACTGACAGTGTGCTAGTTTGGGGAAGGACTTAAATGGTCTTGAACACTTCTTTTTTCTTTTTAAAGTTTGGCAATGGCCGGGCACAGTGGCTCATGGCTATAATCCCAGGACTTTGGGAGACTGAGGTGGTCGGATCACCTTAGGAGTTCGAGACCAGCCTGGCCAACATGGTGAAACCCTGTCTCTAATTAAAATACAAAAGTTAACCGGGTGCTGTGGCGGGTGTCTAATCCCAGCTACTCAGGAGGCTGTGGCAGGAGAATCGCTTGAACCTGGGAGTCAGAGGTTGCAGTGAGTTGAGATTGTGTCACTGCACTCTAGCCTGGGAGACAGAGTGAGACTCCGTCTCAAAGGAAAAAAAAAAAAAGAATTAGCTTGATTCTCTCCTGCCTGGCTTATCACTGGGCCATCAGCCCAGGGTCACTGGGAACTCTCACTATCAGCTGGGCATCTTTGAGGCATTTGAGGATGTCCAGAGCAGAATTGTGCCAGGGTAACAAAAGTGGTCAATTCTGCTTCTGTCTCAGAGTAAAAAATTGAGTCATCCTGTATTTGCTCCTCCCCTTACACAGGAGATGACTTTGGTGGGTACCCAGATGAGACTTTCTCCAGTTTTCTGGTACTTGGGTGACAAACAACCAGGACGCCTGAAGACTTAAACGTATAAACTAATTGCTTTTATTTTATATGACCATTAGAAAAACAGATGAAGCAGTCATGGTTCCTACCATCCAGGAACTTTTAGTCTAGGCTAGCACCTGAATAAAGGGTTGAATTAAGCATCATGTGGTTGATACAATGAACAGATGTGTGCAAAAAACCTTGGGCTTTATTTGGGCCACTTTCTTCATATTGTAGTGACTTCTTATGTCATCAACTAAGGGGATATTTATGAACAGAAGAGTTGTTATTATTACATGAATTTCTATTTCCTGCTAATAATATATGTTTATATTCTAATAATTACCCTAGAAAGCCTTAAAACATTTATTTAAATTGCTTATTAGGGCAGTGGCTAAAAAAAATTATACAAACTCTGAGATATAAGTTTCTCTTAGGGAAGCTTAGGAAAACAGAACTGGAAATATCCCAGTGGCACAGAGAACAGAATTCTACGTAAGGTCCACTCCCTGCCCCAGTTCTGTTCAGATTCATTCTATTTGGGGGTCTTATTTAGATCTGGCCCCACTCTGGACTCTTGCCTCACAGAAGAGATGAGAGTTTTGGCTGGTGAATCCTGCTGCCTTTCTAAAACTGGTGCTCACAATTTTCTGCACCCCAAAGGAGATAAATGGGAAAAATAAAGTAATATTTTAAGGTCTTCATTTTTAAATTTTCTATTAAATCAGTGCTTGCAGAGACATTCCATTTAGCAACTTGTTTTCTATTCCTGCAGATTCAGTAGTTGCTCCACAAGTCACAAAAAAGTAAATATAAACACGATATAAATTTTTCTAAACTGCATTCAACTTTTCTGTATTCCGGTCATCTGTCTACATTTAGCTTTTATTCTATACGTTTTTTAAAAAAAAACCAAGAACAGAAACAGAAGGTGAAATACATATGCTGGGCCCTTCACCTAATGCTGGGAATTATTAAATACTTAGTACCAACTCCCAGTGTGTTATGAGGATTAAATCACATAATGTGTTATTTCTAGCGCAGTGCTCTGCAACATACTCTTTAGCACATATTACCTGCTTAGTAAACATTGCATTAGTCCATGTGTACATGTTGTTTTCCAAATGCAGGCTTATTCGGGCACTGCTACCTTTTGTTGCCTCTGTAAACTTTAAAGAGCCAGCAAAGAATTTGATACTTTAGGATGGAGATTGGTTGTCTTCATTTGTGCCAGAAGTATTTGTGTTGTGACAAGAATGCCAAGTGTAAGGGACTCTGTGCTGTGCCTGTTTCTCTAACTAATGCTAGTAATGAGCCTATGGGGAGCATCATCAGCATTGACAGGGGATTTATTTAAAACACACATTCATGGACCCTTTGAAAACCTGCAGAATCACATTACATAGAGAGGGACTAAAATTACCAAGTGGTTTATAAGGTCATTAAAGCTTGAGAGGCAATGCTTAGCTAAGTGGTTATAAACCCAGGGTTCTATTCATTTGGTGCAAAAGTTACTACAGTTTTTGCCATTGTGAGTAATGTGGATTACTTAGGTGTGGATACTCAAATTACATTGCCAATTCACAGAAATATCTTTGCTCATGCCCTTTCCATGGGTTCTTTTTATTGTTGGACGCATCCATGTTGTTTTAATTAAGTGCCTCATGTGACTCTAAGGTGAGACCAGAATCAAGTATGAGGGGTTGAAGATACACTCATGAGAGTTCAGTTTCAGCTGTTTTCTACAGGGTGATCATAGGGCCTGTTCTGTTTGGGTTTGGTGTGGACTGGGCAGTGTGGCCCATATTTTTATTACTGTAGCAGAGATTGTTGGTATCTGTGACAGGGAAGGGCACCGAAGACAGGAAAGGAGAAACATATATTTCTATCATCATGGAGCAATTAATTGTTCCTGATTTTTTCATGTTATGAAGGACAGAAGTGGGTGGACTTTTTCAGTGGGTCTTGGTACTTCTGCCTGTGGGTGTGGAGGTAGCAGGTAAACAGGTGGTACTGACACCTTTAAAGGCATATTCTCAAGATACAGGTGTAATTTGTCCAGAGAATCTCAACTGAAAAGGAATCCCAGAGAAGCAGGAGATACGGAAAAAAATATGCCTTTGTTTTTCAGCTAAACACGTCTCAGGTCAAGAGCTATGTTCACTCTGCCTCCTGGAATTCCATGCGTTTAGTACTTGCAAACCTTTACTTCTCTTCTTGTGTTTTTCCTCCGTAATGAGTTTGTTTTAACTATTTTTAAAAATTTTACTGATAGTCAAGGGTCTCTGAAAAATATCTCTTTTTATTTATTTATTTATTTATTTATTTATTTATTTTCAGACAGAGTCTAGCTCTGTCACCCATGCTGGAGTGCAGTGGCGTGATCTTGGCTCACTGCAACCTCTGCCTCCCAAGCTCAGGTGATTCTCCTGCCTCAGCCTCCTGAGTGGCTGGGATCACAGGCAGAAGCCACCAAGTCCAGCTGATTTTGGATTTTTAGTAGAGATGGGGTTTCACCATGTTAGCCAGATTGGTCTTGAACTTCTGGCCACAAGTGATCTGCCTGCCTCAGCCTCCCAAAGTGCTGGGATTACAGGCATAAGCCACCATGCCAGGCGGTGCTTTGGGGTTTTAGAGAGAAATTCCTTTAAGGAGAATATTTTCTGGCTGATTGGATCAAGTTTATATCTAATAGAAGTGTTCTGAAGACGCCTTTAGCTTTCTTTTCTCAATATAATCTTTCTCAGACTGAGAGCTGCTTTTCTCTCCAGTGCTTTGAGTGGCTGTTTCAGGGGTCCTATTAGTATCCCATGGTGCCTGTGAATGAGCTGGGCTGTCACAGGGAGAACTCTTAGACCTATCTCTATGTGACTCATGCTGGAAATCCAGCAGTATTTTTTTCATGTCACCATTATACAAACAGAAACTGAGGCTGAAACACTGCTTTCATTTCCATTATCATGAAGGTGCAGTTCTAACCAGGAGGTCTGCAAGCTCTCCTTCTGCTGCTCAGGCTTCATTCTCTGATGTGGCACTCAAGTGCTGCTGTGGCAACTGGGGTTCATGTAAGACGTGAGTTTCCAGCTGTGAGCCCTGTGCTGTGGGCTGTACCTCAGTAGCAGATGGTAGGGTTCAAGAAAGGGCACTAGCCATCAGGAGGAGACGGCAAGCAGGATTGCTATAACCCAGGGCTCAGGGAGTAGAGAGCCATTGCTTTAAAATGTAAATAACCAAAAAGACAGCACCCTAATCAACCATTTGTGTAGCAGAGTGAGCCTGCTTTCGGCAGGCACCTGGCTTCAAGTTGCAAAACTACCTTACATTGTGAAGATGTGAAAAGTTTATTTTATCACTGAATATAACCTATTAGCATACATGAATAGCCTCTCCAGTTACCAGGTGAATTCAGGATGAACTATGTATGACATGGTGCCGTATATTCTTCTACTCGTGGACTAATTATGGTGATCATCTTTCTTTCTTTGCAATCTGTTAAGCAGATAGACTGTGATGCACGACGCATTCTCAATTAATTAGGTAATAAAACACAATTCTTGAGTCCGCGCGCCCACGCGCCTGCGCACGCTCCCGCCCACCCGTAGGCCCGGGAAGTCTCGCGATACCGTAGCCGGCTGCTCCCGCTGCCGGTGGCTCAGGCTGTTGCTGTGGTTGCCTGAGTTGCTACTGCTGCTGCCGAGGTAGCGGCCTCTGTGCTTGTGGAGGTGTCCGCCTCTGGGCGGATGTTGACATTGTGTTGTTGTTATTGCTGATGATAGTGGTGGCTACGGTCCCGACCCCATCTCCTCTGTAGCCGGAGCCGAGACAACCGACAGCGAACTCCGCGGCCTCGGAACCGGTGGCAGCGGCGACTCCCCTCAGCCTCCGCTGCCTCGCCCGCGGGTACCCCGGCGCCAACCCCGGGAGTCAGGCCCCTTTGGGCAGGGGCGCTCCGAGGCTCAGGGTGGCGGATTTTGACGAAATCTATGAGGAAGAGGAGGACGAGGAGTGGGCCCTGGAGGAGCAGCTGCTCAAGTACTCGCCGGACCCGGTGGTCGTCCGCGGCTCCGGTCACGTCACGGTATTTGGACTGAGCAACAAATTTGAATCAGAATTCCCTTCTTCGTTAACTGGAAAAGTAGCTCCTGAAGAATTTAAAGCCAGCATCAACAGAGTTAACAGTTGTCTTAAGAAGAACCTTCCCGTTAATGTACGTTGGCTACTTTGTGGCTGCCTTTGTTGCTGCTGCACGTTAGGTTGCAGTATGTGGCCAGTTATTTGCCTCAGTAAAAGGACACGAAGATCGATTGAGAAGTTATTAGAATGGGAAAACAATAGGTTATACCACAAGCTGTGCCTGCATTGGAGACTGAGCAAAAGGAAATGTGAAACGAATAACATGATGGAATATGTCATCCTCATAGAATTTTTACCAAAGACACCGATTTTTCGACCAGATTAGCATTTACTTTATTTATAGAGACTTTCCAAGTATGTTGTCTTTCCAGTGGTGCCTTCCTTGGTGCTCTCCTGGTGGTGACATAACATTGGTTCTACAGAATCGTGTGGTGTTTTGTTTGTTTGTTTTTAAATAACCGCATGTTCTAAGTGTGCATTTTTGTCAATCTTTGCAACAGTTATTTCATACAGATGTTTAATACTTAAGCTATTGTGCTCTTTTCTGTTATGTATTCTGATTTTTCAAGGATTACTTTTTTGTATTATCAAAAAAATACATTTGAACTTAGCATAAAAAAAATAAAACACAATTCTTACTGTTCTGTCATTGTGGTGTTTCTCTGGGGATGGAGAAAATTTTTCTTTTAATTATATTTTCCAAACAATGTCTAGAATTATCAGACATGATAAAAACATATAAGGTGCCAACCAGAATTTACCATAGAGGGGACTTTCCCCCTCAGCCTTCCAGTCAGCTCACAAATTTGCTGTAAAGTGCCTGCTTTCCCTTAAATATGCAGGCAGAATTGTGTCTCTGCGTGTTAGGTACCTGTAGTTTTCTGTAGTCACTTCTAGAGAGACTAGACCAGATTTCTACAAATTTGACAGGGCAGCAATCAACTGTTTTACCTCTTTCAATGACTCTTGTATCTTCACTCCTGAAACTAATTCGCAGACCATGGAGCGCAGATACCCAATCAGAGGAACGTGTGCACTGAGTAGACATGTAGATATGAGAATCTCCTCTCCCTTTTCTCCTCTTGCTAAAATGCGATCCACCCGCCTCAACCTCCCAAAGTGCAGGGATTACAGGTGTAAACCACCGTGCCTGGCCTATTTTTTTTTTTTTAAACAGTGCTAGCAGAGACAGTCCAAGTACAACTTGTTCTCTTATTTCTGCAGATCCAGTAGTTGTTCCACAAGTCACAAAAAGTAAATATAAACACAATACAAATTCTGCTAAACTATATAAACTCTTTCTATATCCCTTTTACCTGTCTATGTTTAGGTTTTATTCTATACTTTAAAAAAAAAATCAATGACAGATAATCAGAAGGAGACATAAAAATGCTAGGCCCCCTGTCTAAAATCTGGGAATTATTAAAGACAGTACCAGCTCCCAGGGTGTTATGAGGATTAAATCACACAGTATGTTATACCCAACACAGTGCTCTGTAACATACTCTTGAGCCCATAGTACCTGCTTAATAAACATTGCATTAGTACGTGTGCACATGTTGGTTTCTAAATGTAAATTTATTCAAACATTGCTGCCTTCTGTTTGTTCTGTAAAATTTAGAGAACCAGCAAAGAATAAGGAAATTGGTTGTCTTCATTTGTCCTAGAAGTATGTGTGTTGTGACAAGGGTGCTGAGTGTAAGGGACTCTTTGCTGTGCCTGCTTTCTCTAACTACTGCTAATGATGAGCCCAGGGAAAGCAACACCAGCATTAACTGGGAACTTGTGTAAAATACTCACTCACGGACGCTTTCCAAACCTGCAGGATTATATCGCACAGAGTGGGGCCAAAATTACCAATTGATTTTTAAGCTTATTAAAGTTTAAGGGGCAATGCTTGGCTAAATGGTTATCAGCCCATGTTTCTAGTTAGGATGACATGGCTAATTTGCTGAAATTTCTTTACTCATGCTTTTTTTTTTTTTTTTACTACAGGTTCTATTTATAATTCTGAGTAGAAGCATTCATGTTGCTTAAATTAACTGCCTCATGTGACTCTTAGGTGAGGCCAGAATCGAGTATGAGAGGTTCAGGATACATTTATGAGAGTTAAGTTCCACCTTTGAACTAAAAGGTGGTCACAGGGCCTGTTCTGTTTGGGTTTGGTAGTGACAGGAAAGTGTGGCTCATATTTTCATTTACTGTAGCAGAAATTGATGGAGTCTATTAAAAGGGAGGTCACCTGAGGACAGGAAAGAAGAAGCTTTTACTTTTATTTCCATGGAACATCTCATAATTCCTGAGTCTTTTTTTTTTTTAATATAAAAAACAGAAATGGGTGGACTTTTTTTGCAGCTCTTGGTCCTTCTGCCTGTGGGTGTGGTGGTAGCAGGTAAACATGTGGTGCTGACACTTTTAAGGCATATTCTCCAGATCCAGATGTAATTTGTCCAGAGAATCTCATCTGAAGTGAATTTCCAGAGAATGAGGAGAAAGAGGAAAAAATGACTTTTTTTTTCAGCTAAACATGTCTTGTATAAAGAGCTGTGTCCACTCTGCCTCCTGGAATGCCATGCATTCAGTACTTGCAAACCTTAATCTCTCTACTTGTTTTTTCTCCCTAATAAGTTTGTTTTAGGTATGTTTTAAATTTTTTATGATAGTCAAGGTCTCTGAAAAATCTTTATTTCCTATATACCATAGCTTTCTCTACATTCTCTACATCATGGCTTCTTATACGCCATGCAAAATTCTCACCAGGAATTTATGGTCTGCAGTATTAAAAATGTTCCCCTTGTGGTGCTGAACATGGGAAGGTGTGGATACTCAAGATTCCTATTGGGAAAAGCTGGAGTCCTTAGTAAACATGAAGAACATCTAATGTTGAGATTCCATCTGTGTTCTCCATTAGCTCTATGCAGAACACTGTTTAGAAAATGCTGATTTAAACAAGATGGCATTTATTACACAAAAACTTCTAAAAGCTATATTAGGAGATACTTGCTATTAGGGTGTTAAAGACAGACTATTTAAAATCGCTACTAAAAATGACAAATTATAGAGGTAACTTCCAACTCAACATATCTTTTCCACCTGAAAAATATACATAACTGATTCTGTATGATGCAAATAGAGCACTGAAAAGTGTGCACATTTGTGTTTATGCCCTTAATTTTATACTTTATCATCCAGAAAAGTATTATAGATATGCTGGTGGTGTGGATCTTATGCCATTCTCTTTTCTCAGGATTAGAGAATACATTAGGACATATTTCTGTGTAAATAAATATTTTATTGGATAATTTCAGTCACTCCTGTAAGTCAGAACCAGTTCTTTTTACTCTCTCATTTTGCCTTTAGTCAAGTTATAAATTCTGCTGGCTACCTGGGGTGTGTGTGTGTGTGTGTGTGTGTGTGTGTGTGTGTGTGTGTGTCTATGTGTCTCTGTGTGTGTGTGTGTTTTTCAGGGACTGTTGACATTTACAGATGTGGCCATAGAATTCTCTCTGATGGAGTGGCAATTCTTGGACACTGCACGGTGGAATTTATATAGGAACATGATGTTAGAGAACTACAGGAATCTGGTCTTCCTGGGTGAGGATAACTTCAACACACAATTCCAAACATACCTTAATGGTTTCATTTCTCTTTTTTGTAGAGTATGTTTTGGTAATTTATGCTTTGCATAAATGAGTTTCAGATCCGTGTTTTCAAGAGAATCTTGGAGATTTGTCCATGTATAAAATAACTTCTTCAGGATGTTTCATCTTGACCTGAACTTTACACATTCCTGAGCTGATCTGTGTCCTTTACTCTAGATTAGCAGTAATTTCATTAATTTAGTAACATAAAATATTGTTGCCCATACCTTAAAATCTAATTGCCAACACCAAGTTTTAACTCAGTATTACTGGGTAGTGAAATTAATAACCTATAAATTTAAAATATTTAAAATTCTCTGTTAGAAATCAGAATTTTATGATTACTTTATGAAAATATTTTATTATACCCTCTTTACTGAACACATAACTAGGTTGGTAATTGGAGAACATGAGCAAAATTTACGTATTTATTTGTAATGAAACAGGTATTACTGTCTCTAAGCCAGACCTGATCACCTGTCTGGAGCAAGAAAAAGAGCCCTGGAATACGAAGAGACATGAGATGGTGGATGAGCCCCCAGGTAGGTGAGAGTGAAGGTGAATACAATGGATGACACAGATGAGAGATCTAAAAATTAAGGAGAAAGCCAGTTGTTAAAATGTGAGTTGGAAAGCTGTGTTTTATAGGAAATAGTTTCTGGGAAGCCTGAGGGTTTTTTTGTTTGTTTTGTTTTTTTTCTCTCACATTTGGACATCTTCTGTTTTATGCTTTTAAATTTTCTAAGGATTCTACTTTCTTTCTGGTGATCTTCTTTCAAGTTTTCAGTGAGAGCCACCATCCTCTTCATGGCATATAAAAAACTGCACAGTCTGACTACTTTTACATTCTTTTTGGGAACACACAAATCTGCATAATTTTAAGAAACTCTGTGTTAAACAATTTTTAAAGTTTTCTTTTTGCATCATGTGTGAAATGTGAGTAGTAGTTTCTGTTTCATTGTTTTTTTGGTTCATTTTTTTGCACATTTTATCTTGTTTATATTACTCTAGTCTTCAAATATAGTTTGAAGTTAAAAAGTATGATGCCCCTCTGCTTTGTTCTTTGTTTTTAAGATTGCTTTGACTATTCAAAGTTTATTGTAGTTTCATGGAAATTCTAAAATAGTGTTTTCCATTGCTTAAAAAAATTGCCACTGAAATTCTGTTAGAGAGTTTATTGAATCTATAGATCACTTTGGGTAACATGGTACTTTAACAGTATTTATTCTTTAAATGCATAGACATGAATTTTTTTTTTTTTTTGAGACGGAGTCTCACTCTGTTGCCCAGGCTGGAGTGCAGTGGTGCGATCTCGGCTCACTGCAAGCTCCACCTCCTGGGTTTATGCCATTCTCCTGCCTCAGCCTCCGGAGTAGCTGGGACTACAGGTGCCTGCTACCATGCCCTGCTAATTTTTTTGTATTTTTAGTAGAGACAGGATTTCACCTGTTAGCTAGGATGGTCACGATCTTCTGACCTCGTGATCTGCCCATCTCGGCCTCCCAAAGTGCTGGGATTACAGATGTGAGCCACCGCACCTGGCCATAGACATGAAATATTTTAAAATTTATTTATGCCTTTTATAATTTCTATTACTGATATATCATTGTAAAGATTTTTTACCTCCTTTGTTAAATTTGTTCTCGAAATTTATCATTTTAATGCTATTGTAAATAAGATTGTTTTCTTTCTGTATTTTATCAGAGAGCTTGTCTTAAGTGTACGGAACCCTAACTTGTATGTTGATTTTATATTTTCCTAAATTTGCTGATTGTATTTAGTAGTTTAGACAGGTTTTAATGTACTATTTATGGTTTTATATAAGATCATATGATCTACAACCAGCAACGTTTTACTTGTTTTCCATTTTAATGACTCCTTATTTTTCGACTAATTCTTCTGCCACGTACTTTCAATGCTATGTTAAAAGAGAAGCATTGACAATAGGCACAATATAGTTTTGCACTGGTGTATGTAAATTTGAAGGAAGAAACACTTCTTCAAGTTTTTTAAACTTTCAGTAGGTAAAGATCATCTTTTGTTGGGCCCCCAGGGTGATGGGATGCCCTTTGGGTTTGTAGTGGAGAGGGGTTATAGCTTGGTCACCAGGCTGCTGGGTCCGCACTCGGGTCCACCTTTAGTTGGCTTGTCACAAGGGGATTTGGTAGTTGTAATTCACATTTTATATGTTGGATAGATTGAATTTCTTTTGGTACTTTGCTCTGTAGGGCAGACACTAGTGCAGGTGTCTGCAGTCAAGTCTGCATATGGTGGGCCTTATGTCAAAATGTGGATGAGTACAGCTTTCACTGAGTACCAGAAAGAATTTTTCCAGGTCACTGTGTGGGTTCTTAGGTAGGCAGAACTGTCCATTAACTGTGGCTCAGGGAGCTGAAACTGAGTCATTGAACTGCTTCAGGGACCATGGCAAAGGCCAAGGTCTGCAGGCCTGCCTGCATGGCTATAAATGAATGTCTTCCTCCAGGTCTCTGGAAGGGCAGGACCTCTCTCAGATTGTGGCTGGAACGAGTTTGAGATGGTTACACAGTAAGTTCAGAATTTTCTGTTGTGCCAAGCTAGGTAAGCCACCTCCTAGTCTGTACTTAAGAACAAGGATCCTGTAGTTTCCCACCTAAATGAGGGCCTGCCTTCTGAAAAGAAGACTTTTCAATCTCGGGCTTTATCAGATCTTCACAACCCCCTCTCTGGATCTCAAAGCTCTCTTAAAGGCACTTATTTTTGAGACGGAGTCTTGCTACATAATCCAGGCTGGTCTTGAAATCCTGACCTGAGGCAATTTTCTAACCTGAACGTACCATGTAGCTGTCATTACAGGTTTGAGCCATGAGGCCTGGCTCTCTCATGAAGGTATTTTTGTCAGAGATGGCTGACAAATTGTCTTGCTGTGCAGGGAGTAAGAAAATAGGGTACCTTTCCTTCTTCCATCTTACTTACTTCACTCTCTTTATACATTTTTATTCTTTATTTTCTATTACAAATTTGTAATTTTAGATTCAGAGATTTAGAACAATATTCTAGAATTTACATGTTATGCCTGAAGTAAATTAGATAATTAGTAGACACTCCATATTTACTAAAACAGTTACTTATAAATTTAAGTTTGCTGTAGGCAAAAAGGAATTATAGGATTTGCAACCACTTTTTCAGCCTGTATCTAAATAATCACATCATTTTTTCCCATATATTTGTTGTATATATCACAGGCTCTAACCATATTCTGCTTACATTTAGCAATGTAAGGCTATTTTTTGCTTCTAAAGTTGGATTACAGCAGTTTTATTTTGTGTAAGAATAGCATATGTTTAAAACATAAAACTTATTTCTAGTTTTTAAACAATGTTTATTTAAAGTTTCTCATGAGAATCTTTTATTTATGCCTATACTGCAATTTTTCTGAAATTTTACAGCCATATAGTGCATGTCAATGATTTAAAATACCTGCCTTCCGTGAGTACAGTTAGTCAAATATTATCGTTATCTAGACAAATTCTTTCTTAATATTATATCAATATCACAAACCAGAATTTATGAATAAACATTTCTCTTATTATTGTTTTCCAGTCTATATTGGTGTTTTATAGTCTTGGTTTATTAACATCAGTTTATTGTGGGTTTTGATTTTACTTATGTACTATAATATTAGACAATTTGCAATTCTATTTGTACACTTTAAATCAATGGGCTTAATTATAAATCGGCCATAGGTCTATCACAACCAGATTATATACATGTGTGTGTATCTATAAATATAACCCTAATTTTTGTTATGGCTTATCTTCTATACATTCTCTCTTAGCTGAACGGTTGTTTTTTCTTGTCTAAGTGAATAGTCAAGGAAATAGTCTTATTTTCACCATGTGTTTAATGATGAATATGTATTTCCTTTGTGTGAGAGAGACACTTTTGTGATTTGAAGGTAATTTTTGAAAACAATTTTAATTCTGTATTTTTTCGGTTTTTCTTTGAAAAACATTGTTGTTAAAACATAAAATTTACCATCTTAAATCTATTGAAGTGTACATTTCAGGGCCAGGCATGGTGGTGGCTCACATTTGTCATCCCAGGATTTTAGGAGGTGAAGACGGAAGAATCGCTTGAGCCCAAAAGTTTGAGAGCAGCCTAGAAAACATATGGAGATTCTCTCTCTACAAAAAAAAAAAAATTATAAAAATAGCCAGGCATGGTGGTGTGCACCTGTACTCTCAGCTCTTTTGGAGATTGGTGGTGGAGGATTACTTGAGCCTGGGAGCTTGAGGCTACAGTGTGCCGTAATTTTACCACTGCACTCAAGCTTGGGTGACAGAGTGAGACCCTGTCTCAAAAAAAGAAGCTGTACATTTCAGGATTGTTTAGTATATTCATATTATATAAAAGAGTTCTATAAATTTTTCATTTTGTGAAACTAAAACTCAATACCCATTAATTAACAACTGCCCATTTTACCCTCCCCCCAGCCCTTGACAAACACCCTTCCATGTTTTGTTTCTATGAGTGTGACTAACTAAGATATCTCATATAAGTGGAATCATATAGTATTCATCATTTTGTTACTGTCTTATTTCAGGTAACATAATATTTTCATAGTTTATCTTAAAATATGACAAGATTTACTTAAGGCTGAGTAATATTCTATTGTGTGTGTACGTGTGTGTGTGTGTGTGTGTATAACATGGTTTTTGATGTGTTTATAAGTCAAGGAATATCTAAGTTGCTTCAGCCTTTTAGCTTTTGTGAGTACTGGTACAATAAACATGGATGTTCAAATATATCTTTCAGGTCCTGTGTTGCATATTTTGGATATAAATTCATAAATGAGATTGCTGTATTTGATGATACTTTTATTTTAATTACTTGAGGAACATTTATACGTTTTTAAATAATGGCTGCATCCTTGTTTTCCACCCACAATCAACATGACTGTGATTTTTATTGCATAATCTACAGATTTGGTATTTCTAAAAATTTGATAGTTGCCATCCTATTAAGTATAAGGTGATTTTGTTTTTCAATGTAATTTTTATTCATTTCTTTACAAATGGTAATTCTGCATGTTTTTTCAAAGGGTTTTCCCATTTGTGTAACTTTTTTGATAAAAATTTAGTTCAATTATTTATTTCTAAATCAAGTTATTCAACTTCATTGTTCAGTCTTAAGAGTTACTTATATATTTTTAATATTAACTCCTATCATATGTGATTTGCAAATATTTTCACCCACTTTCTGAAAGGCATTGTCACTCTACTGAATGTTTTCATTGACATGCAGAAGTTTTGGAATATAGTGTAGTTAAATTTTTCTTTTTTTCTTTGTTGCTCATCCATTTAATGTTGTATCTAAGAAAATGGTGCCAAGACCAATGTCATGTCTTCTCCCTATGTTTTTTTCTAAGAGATTTGTTAGTTTTTTAATATGTAAGTATTTTATTTAAAATACTTTTCATATACGGTTCAAGGAAATGATCTAACTTTATTTTATCAGTGTTGATATCTAGTTTTCAACATTATGTTTTGAAGAGATTATCTTCTCTCTATTGTGTGCTCATGGCAACTTTGTGGAAAATCATTTGATTATATATAGAAGGGTTGATTTCTTGGCTCTCTATTATGTTCTTTCGCCTGTTTATCTGTGTGTCAGTACCACATTGTTTGTGTTATTTAGCTTTTAATATGTTTTGAAATCAGGAAATATAGTGCCTCCTTGTTTTTTAATGGGTGTTTGGCTATAGTTTATCATTAAATTAAAACATTTTAAACAACATGTTTGTAAAAAATTGTGCTATTCAGATTTTTATAGAGATTATAATAAATCTGTTCACCACTCTAGGTTGTATTGACATCTTTGAAGGATTAAATTTTTTTACCCTTAAGCCAAGAATATGTTAAAGAGTTTGTTTCATTTTCAAATATATTTGGGTTTGTCAGTTTTACTTTTGCTCTTAATTTCTTGTGTTATTCAATTCTGGTCAGAAAACATGTATGATTTTGGTCTTCTTAAATTTATGTCTTCTTGTTGTTTGAGGCAGGAACTTACTCTGTCACTCAGGCTGTAGTGCAGTTGAATAATTTTGGCTCACTGCAACCATAACCTCCCAGGTTCAAGTGATCCTTTCACCTCAATCTCCCAAGAAGCTGACACTACAGATATGCATTACCCAGCCTTACTAACTTTTTGATTATTTAAAAGGACAGGATTTCACTGTGTTGCCCAGGCTGGTCTCAAATTTCTGGCTCCACATGTTTCTACCATCTCAGTCTTCCAAAATGTTGAGATTATAGGCATGAGCCACTGCACCCAGCTGGTATTGTCAGATTTAATAAGACTTGGTATGTGTACTAACAGAATATACCAGGCACATATAAGAATATTGTGTATTCTCTTGCTTTTGATTAAAATGGTTTGTATATGCCTGTTAAGCCTAATTGGTCTGCAATATTGTTTGGATTTCCATGTTCTCCAAACCTTATGCTACAGTGTAATCCTCAGTGTTTAATGTGGAACCTGGTGGGAGGTGTTTGTGTCATGGGGGCAAATTCCTCATGAATGGCTTGTCACTATCTTGTTAATCAAAATGTTTATACTCTGTTAATTCAAAGATTGGCTCATTAAAAGAACCTGGCTTCTTTGCCTCGCACTTGCTCTTTCTCTTATCATCTGATATGTCCTGTTATTTTTTGCCTTTCACCTAATTGTAAGCTTCCTGAGATTCTCACCAGAAGCAGATGCTGGCACACACTTTTTCTACAGTCTGCCAAACTGTGAGCCAAAAAGACCTTTTTGCTTGATGAATTATCTACTCTCAGGTATTCCTCTCTGCAAAACAATTGAAGTTGGCAATTTACTTCTAAAGACATTATGTTATATTGGGGAGCAGAAAAAGCTGTGTTGGGTAAATATAACAGACTTTTCTTTTTCTTCTATGAGGCTGTTTATATTGTGCTCGCTTGGGGCACTGAACACACTTACTCATCATTTTCCACAAAAGCATTTTGGTCAGTATCTTTTTGTTAAATTTGTATGTCTAGGAAGAAATTATCATCTGTGGTATTGTGCTATGCCATCTTGCTTATGTAGTTTTATAGATTAGACTTGGAAAGCATATTCATTTGAGTCTAGCAATTAAAGTAACGTGTTATTTTTATTTCTTTCAAGAATGTGTTCTCATTTCACCCAAGACTTTTTGCCAGAGAAGAACATAAAAGATTCTTTCCAAAAAGGAACACTGAGAAGATACAAAAAATGTGGAGATAAGAAATTTCTTTAAAAGAAGGCTATAAAAGTGTGGATGAGTATAAGGTGCACAAAGAAGGTTATAATGAACTTAAGGAGTGTTTGCCAACTACCCAGAGCAAAATATTTCAATTTGATAAATATGTGAAAGTCTTTGATAAATTTTCACATTTAAATGCACATAAGATAGGACATACTGATAAGAAACCTTTCAAATGTAAAGAATGTGGCAAATCATTTTGCATACTGTTACACCTACCTCAAAAGAATTCATGCTACAGTGAATTTTTACAAATGTGAAGAATGTGGAAAAGCCTATAACAGATCCTCAACCTTTACTACGCGTAAGAGAATTCATACTGGAGAGAAACCTTACAAATGTGAAGAATGTGGCAAAGCTTTTAACCAGTCTACAAAACTTACTAGACATAAGAGAATTCATACGGGAGAGAAACCCGACAGAAGAGAAGAATGTGGCAAAGCCTTTAATCATCCCTCAAACCTTACTGCACATAAGAAAATTCATACTCGAGAGAAACCCTACAAATGTGAAGAATGTGGCAAAGCTTTTAACCCATCTTCAATATTGCTAAACATAAGGATTCATACTGGAGAGAAACCCTACAAATATAAAGAATGTGGCAAAGCTTTTAATCGATCCTCAAACCTTACTACACATAAGATAATTCATACTGGAGAGAAACCCTACAAATGTAAAGAATGTGGCAAAGCTTTTAACCAATTCTCAAAACTTGCTAAACATAAGAAAATTCATACTGGAGAGAAATCCTACAAGTGTGAAGACTGTTGCAAAGCTTTTACAGACTCTGTAACCCTTACTAGACATAAGAGAATTCATACTGGAGAAAAAACCCTACAAATGTGAACACTGCTGCAAAGCTTTTATGACTCTGCAACCCTTACTAGACATAAGAGAATTCATACTGGAGAAAAAACCATACAAATGTGAAGACTGTGGCAAAGCTTTTACATACTCTACAACACTTACTAGACATAAGATAATTCATACTGGAGAAAAAATATATAAATGTGAAGATGGAGAAAAAATATATAAATGTGAAGACTGTGGCAAAGCTTTTAACAAATCCTCAATGCTTACTACATGCAAGAAAATTCACACTGGAGAGAAACCATACAAATGTGAAGAATGTGGCAAAACTTTTACAGACTCTGCAACCCTTACTAGACATAAGAGAATTCATACTGGAGAAAAACCACACAGATGTGAAGAGTGTGGCAAAGCTTTTAACAAATCCTCAACACTTACTGCACATAAGAGAATTCATACTGGAGAGAAACTGTACAAATGTGAAGAATGTGGCAAAGCTTTTAACCATTCCTCACACCTTACTACACATAAGAGAAATCATACCAGAGAGAAACTGTGCAAATGTGAAGAATGTGGCAAAGCTTTTAGCTGATCTTCATCACTTACTAAACATAACAATTCATACTGGGAAGTAACCTTACAAATATGAAGAATGTGACAAAGTTTTAACTGATCTGCAAGGCTTATTAAGCATAAGAAAATTCATACCAGGGAGAATCTACAAAAGCAGAAAGCGACAATGATTTTGAGAACACCTCAAACCTTTTCTAAATATAAAAGAAATTATACTGGTGACAAATCCTAGAAATGTGAAGAATGTGACAAAATCTTTAAAAGATTGTCTCACTTATTTTTAGGTAAGATAATTTTTACTGGAGAAAACATCTACAAGGGTGAACAATATTGTGAAACTTTTAATTAATAGTCATATCTTATTGCACAGGAAAGCATTTATACTTGAGAAAAATTATACAAATACAGTGAAATAACCATTAATATCTGCTCACATCTTACTCAATGTTAGAGAGTTGATAAATAATAAAATCATTATAAATGCAATTACTGTAAAAAAAAAAAAAGTCTCTAAAGCAAAGAAGAGGCTGGGCACAGTGGCTCATGCCTGTAATCCCAGCACTTTGGGAGGCTGAGGTGGGTGGATCATGGGGTCAGTACTTTGAGACCAACATGGCCATAGAAACCCCATCTCTACTAATAATACAAAAATTAGCCAGGCATGGTGGTACACACCTGTAATCCCAGCTACTAAAGAGGCTAAAGCAGGATAATTCCTTGAACCTGGGAGGTGAAGGTTGCAGTGAGCCAAGATCACACCATTGCACTCCAGCTTCATGACAGAGCAAGACTGTATCTCAGAAAAAAAGTGAAGAAGAGTATTCATTTTGAAGACAAAGATTACAAACATAAAGAGGGTTGTAGTACCCTTGTATCACAGATTTTATTGTACACATTTTGTACTAAAAAAAAACCCTGAAGCAGTTTCTCCAACTTTGCTCAACATCAAGACATTTATATTGGGAAAGAAATCTTGCAAATATAATAAATTTGGAGAAAAATTGTTTTAATAACTATTTCTTAGAAAACACCAGAGGTTTCATACTAGAATATATTTTTGCAATGTAGTTAATAGGAAACAACGTGTAATCCAAAATGAAGTCAATGTAAATATCAGAGAATTCACAGTAGAAATACCTAAGGCACTGAAGCTATAGACATTACACTAAATCAGAGTGCTAAGTATGGAAAATAAGCCAGAACTAAAGTTGGTAAATAAATTATTTGTATGTCACTTTAAAAGAAGTGAGAATTTTTTAAACGTTATAATTACATTACAAGTATACTTTAGTCCTTAAAATTAGATATTTTAAACACGAATAATGATGCAATTCTACTGTCAAATTACTTCATGCTCTCTTTTCCTTCCTACTGTATTCACCTGTGAAAGCATGTTACTAATGGCTGCATCAAAAATATAAAAGATTTTTTGTTTATTAGGTATACATTATTTATGACCTTTTCTATGGAAAAGGAAAGGCATTAAAATGTAAGATGTGATGAAATTCCAAGTGGAGAGACTCTTTTTAGTTAACATTTATTATTAAGTATTGCATGGATTAGATATTGAGAGTAATATTCTACATTATAGTGATAAAAACTTTTTTAATTTTAGCTAACTAAAATTTATTAGTAGTATATCATTCTACTAATAGTACTTTTACATAATAGAATATAGTACATTATTAAATTTTTAGATTAAGTGTGAACTTAATTTTTTAAAGTGTTTTAAACATGTTAAAACTATTATGCATTCACTAAAGTGTTATTATGCCACTAACTTTAATCTATTCAACCTTACTCAAGGATGTAGATAAAACTAAAAAAGTGTTACCAAATATACTATTTGATAACACAATGGACAACACATAGTAATCTCTTTTGCCAGTGACTTTAAAGTGCAAAGCAGTTAAAGAATATTGTTTCCATAGGTTAAATGTTTGTTTTTTTCTTATTTTAACTTATTTTTCTTAATTTTTGTGAGTACATAGTATGTGTAGGTATTTATGCTATATATAGCCTATTTGGATACAGAAATAAAATGGGTTATAATCACATCAGGGTAAATTAACTATTCATCATCTCCAGCATTTATCCTTCGTATTAGAAACCAATTCTACACTTTTAGATATTTTTAAACGTACAATTACAGTGTTATTCACTACAGGGTCATGTTTATGGTCATAATAAAAGTTATGTACAATTATAAATAAAATTCATACATTTCTAAGTCCAGAATAAACATTTAAAAATTGTTACATATTTTTCATTGAATATATGGCATCTCTGCCTGCAAACACATACAGACTTTTAGTATGGATTTACATAGAGTTAAATATACACATACATTACTCTAAAGATAAACCTTAGGTTTAAGAAAGTTATGGAGTCAGTAAACATGTTTGAATGAGTTTGTACCTATTTTCAGAAGGAAAAAGCAATATTGGAACAAAATGAATCATTTTAATAAGGTGAATAGAAGACTAAAAACCTCAAAAATGCTAAAAGCAAATTGATGCCCTCTGCTTTTTATTGAATTGGTTACTGTAAAATCTATGGCTAACGGATCAGAACCTCCTTATGTAAATTTTTTGTCTTTACTTGTCTGGTACTAATGCTAGACCCGTAATTTTCTTGTTTCTCATATTTTTTCTCTTTTATAGCTTATGAGATTTTCATTATGTGAGCTGGTCAAGGACTGTATGAATGGTTTTTATAAAATTTAGTAGTGCACACAAAATAATTTCTAGGTGTAATTCCACAATTAGTTTATTAAGTTATATTTTATTGAGTTAGAACATTCCATTTAGTTCTTTTAACTGGAGAACTCTATATAAGCCTACTATTTTTTAGTTATTGTTCCTTTCACTTTTTATAATTGACTAAAGTATAATTTCCTATTGATTCACCCAATTTGTTCAGGTAAGTACTAGGGAAGTTTCATAAGTCCTGAGAATGTTTATATATATAAATACAGCAAAAAAAAAAAAAAAAAATGACAGTGTAACTGATGCTCCATAGTAAGGCATAAATAAATATTCCTGTGAAAGTTAGTTTGCAATTTCAAGTAAGAGATAGAAAATATCAATGTTGAACAAATAACTAATTCTTCATGTGAAGAGTCTTTTTTTTTTTTCAGGCTGCAAAACTGAATCTTGCTGAATTTAAAGATGAATTTCACTTCTTTTATGTTCTAATTATCTTTAGTTTTCTTTATCTAATTCTGTGTTTTTCACCTATGTATGCATCACATACCTTCTTTTTCTTTTTCTGTTTTATGGCTACAATTTTCTCATACTCGTTTTTATGCCGTGTCATTTAGCATGGTACTTTGTTGGTTTTCTGAGAAAGCTGGTATTTTTAATGCACTTTAAAAAATGGGTTTAACTGGAGAGTTTGCTTATGAACACAGCTTTCAAATGAGTTAAAAGGCATACACTGTTCACAGGTAAGAGAATTGAATCAGTTAGCATCATTTTTCTCTGTACACAGAAAATCTCATTAAATTCTTACAAAGTTTGGCAAATATAAAATGTCCTAAAATATGTATCTTAGAAATTAAATTTTTAAGAGCTAATAAGTGAATTGTAAATTTAATTTTCTATGATATACTTATAGAACAATGTACATTTCCATGCAGAATCTTCTGTTTTTATGTGTGAATATTAAAAATTTCAAAGTAATAAAATGACCTCTGTAGATTTCAAATTTGGAATAATATTTTTTTGCATATTGATATTACAATTTGGAGGAATTTCTCACTCTTATATCAGTTTTTTTTTGTGGGTGAAGTTTACAGTTTTTATTCTTAATCACCTAATGGTAGTCAGCTTTTTGGTCATTTTCTCTGGAAAACATTTGGAGATCATGGCAGATTTTGGATTAAAACTTTTTTTGTTGTGTTGTATGCAAACTTGTTTACTGTATTCAGAGTGGCCAGTCATGAGACCCTAAGCAACACCTGACCTCTTAGTGTCTTTTGTAACATCTGTAATGAATAAATATAAATTTATTCTGTAAAACATGACATTTTGAAGTATGTATATACATTGTCAAATGCTTAATTCTATGTGATTAATGCTTTATCTCATATAGTTAACATTTTTGTGGTGAGAGCACATAATATTGTCTTAGAATTTTAAAAAACGCAAATACATTATTATGAACTACAGTCACCATGCAGTAGAAGAAAATTTTTGAACTTATTTCTCCTGCCCAACTATAATTACGCATTCTTTGACAGACATCTTTCCAAACCCCCCTTCTAAATACTTTGCTATCTGTTGGTCATAATTTTACTCTCTACTTCAATGAGATTAACTTATTTACAAGCCATGTATAAGTAAAATGAAATAATAATCTTTCTATCTCTTATTTCAATTAATATGTCCTCTAGCTCAAACCATGTAATTGAAAACAATAAAACTGGCTTTTTAAAAGATGAATAGTATTCTCTTGTGTATATACACTACATTGATTGTTGTTGTTGTTGTTGTTGTTTTTTGAGATGGAGTCTCACTCTGTCACGCAGGCTGGAGTGCAATGGCACGATTTTGGCTCACTGCAACCTCCACCTCCTGGGTTCAAGTGATCCTCCTGCCTCAGCCTCCTATGTAGCTGGGATTACAGGCACATGCCCCCATGCCTCGCTAAGTTTTGTATTTTTATTAGAAACGGGGTTTCACCAAGTTGTCCAGGCTAGTATTGAACTCCTGACTTCGTGATCTGCCCACCTCAGCCTCCCAAAGTGCTGGGATTACAGGCGAGAGCCACTGCACCCAGCCTACCACATTGTCTTGATGTACTCATTAGATACTGAACAACTGATTCTATATTTTGGCCATTGTGAAGAGTTTTGCAAACAACACAGAAGTGCAAATGTTTCTTTATTCTGATTTTATTTGTTTGGGATTTATATCCATTATTACAATTGCTGTATCATAGTTTGATTTTAAACTTTTTGAGGTGTCTGTATTTTTTTTTTTAATAATGGTTGTCCTCATTTACATTTAACCCAGAGTGTGGAAGAATTTCCTTCTCTTCCCACCTTTCCTAACACTTTTTTAAAAAATATATATATATAAGAGTAATTCTAACAGGTGTGAGTTGTTCTTTCCTAGGGTTTTTTTTTTTTTTTTTGGCTTGTTTGTTTGTTTGTTTTGAGACAGAGTCTCGCTCTGTCACCCAGGCTGGAGTGCAATGCCTTGGTCTCTGCTCACTGCAATCTCCGCTTCCTAGGTTCAAGCGATTCTCCTGTCTCAGCCTCTGGAGTAGCTGGGATTACAGGCATCTGCCACCATGTCTGGCTAATTTTTGTATTTTTAGTAGAGACAGGGTTTCACCATGTTGCCAGGCTAGTCTCGAACTGCTGACCTCGTGATCCACCCACCTTGGTCTCCCAAAGTGCTGGGATTACAGGAGTGAGCCACTGCGCCTGGCCGATATTGAACATTTTTTATATATATCTCTTGGCCACATGTATGTCTTTTCTTGAAAATATTTACTTAAAACTTTTGCTCATTTTTATTTGCTTTTGTTATATAGTCATTTGAGATTTTTATATATTTTTGACATTAACTCCTTGTTACATGTGTGATTTGCAAATGTTATCTCCCATTTTTTAGTTGTCTCATTTTGATGATTGTATCAGATTGTGTGCAGCATTTAAAAAATTTCAAGTAATCTAACTCAATTTTTGTTTGTTTTCTGAAATTTGAAGATTAAATAAAAACAGTCACTGCCTAGATCAATGTTATTGGGCTTTCACTCTATTTTTTTGGTAGTAATTTTAGAGTTTCAAGCCTTACATTTAAGTATATAATTTATTTAGGGTTGATTTTTATATATGTGGTATGAGATGCAGATCTTGTTTTATTGCTCTCAACGTAGCTATCAAGTTTTCTAGACATCATTTATTGAAGATACTGTCCCTAAGAAATTATCACCTATTTATACAATCAGTTAGCCGTAAATACATGGATATATTTCTTCTCTCTCCCTTTTGCTCCATTAATCTATGTGTCCACTTTTATTCAAGTACCATACTGTTTTTGTTACTATGGTTATGTAGTATATTTCAAATTCAGCGAGGGTGATACCTTCAGCCTATTTTTTCTTGACAGTTTTGACTATTCCAGGTCTTTCTTGGTACTGTATAAATTTTAAATATGTTTTCAAAAAGTATATTTAGTGTGTTGCTGGTATTTTGATAGAAGTTGCATTATATCTGTAGATCATTTTGTGTAATGCAGAAATTTTACATTAAAAATACCAATTCATAAATAATATTTTTTCATTTTGTATTAGTTTCTTATTTTAACATTCCTCAATTTATAATGTAAGGTGTTTCAACTTTTTGTTTAAATTTAATTCAAAGTATAGTTATTATAGATGAGATTGTTTTTAATTTTATTTTGAGATAGTTAATTGTTAGTGTATTGAAGTTCTACCGACTTTTGTATGTTGATTTTGTATACTGTGAGTTTAATAAATTTGTTTACTGGTTCTACTGGTTCTTAGTAAAATGTTAGGCTTTTCTTTACTTAAAATTATGTCATCTGCAAACAGCTATAATTTAATGTTTTTTCCAATCTGGATGCCTTTGATTTTATTTTCTAATTTTTCTGTCTTGGACATTTAGTACCATGCTTAGTAAGACTGAAAAGCTTAAAACATTTCTGTGTTTAGTATGTTGTTAACTGTGCAATTTTTGTTATAAGCGGCATTGATTGACTTGAGGTGCATTTGTCCTATGCCTAATTTTTTCAGAGATTTATCATGAGGAAATGTGACTTTTGTCAAACTTTTATTCTGCATGTATTTAAATGTTATAGATGTGAAATCACAATTTATCCCACATAAATACAAAACATCTTCAGAGACTACTATGAACATCTCTATGCATGCAAACTAGAAAATTTAGAGAAAATAAATACACTCTTAATATACAAAACTTCCCAAAATTGAATCAGGAAGAAACAAAAGTCTTGAACAGAGCAAAAATGTATAATAATATTGAATTAAATATAAAACACACCAACCATAAACAGCCCCGGATCAGATGAATTTACAGCCAAATTTTACCATATATAATAAAGATGAGCTGGTACTAATCCTACTAAAGGTATTCCAAAAATCAAGGTGGAAATTATTCCTAACTTATTATATGAAACCGGCATCATTCTGATACCAAAATCTAGTAAAGATACAACAAAAAAAGACAACTATAGGCCAATATTCTTGGTGAACATGGAAACAAAAATTCTCCATTAAATACTAGCAAGCTGAGTTCATAAGCACATCAAAAAGTTATTTTTCCACAATCATGGGAGCTTTACTTCATGACTGCAATAATGTTTCATCATGTGCAAGTCAATAAGTGTGATTCACCAGTAAAGATGATTAAAAGCAAAAACTTATTATCACAGTAAATGCAGAAAAAGCATTCAAGAAAATTCAATATTCATTCATAAAAATATTCTTAACAAACCAGAAATTGAAGAAACATACCTCAAAATAAAAGCCATCTATTATAAAACTTTATTCAATATCATATTGAACAGGCAAAAGCTGGATGCATTGTCAATAAGAAGAAAAATAAGACAAAAATATCCACTCTAAACACTTTTATTTAACATAGTTCTGGAAGTCCTAGCCAGAGCAATCCAACAAAATAGTCAAATAAAAGTCATCCAAATAGGAAAATAAGTCAAATCGTCTTCACAGACGATATAATTCTCTACCTGGGAAACTTCAAAGACTTCCCCTAAAGATTCTTAAGCCTAAAAAATGACTTCAGCAAATTCTCAAAATACAAAATCCACATACCCAAATGAGTAACATTTCTGTATACCAATAACATTAAAATCAAGAACACAGTTCTGTTTACAATAGCCACAATCAAAAAATAATATCTAGGACTATATTAAATCAAGGAGGTAAAATATCTCTACAAGGAGAACTACAATACACTGCTGAAAGAAATCAGAAAACACAAATAAATGGAAAAGCATTCCGTGCTCATGGATTTTGAAAACTCAATGTAATTAAAATGTCCTAAAGCAACCTATAGATTAAGTGCTATTTCTATCAAACTATCAATGCCATTTTTATAAATTCAATAAAACTGTTCTAAAATTTATATATACAACAAAAAAGTCTAAATAGTTTAAGCAACATTAAAAAGAATAAACCTGGAGGCCTCACATTACCTGACTTCAAACTTTACTACAAGTTACAATAACCAGTATAACCTAGTTCAGGTACAAAAGTATATATATAGAACAATGAAACAAAGGAGAAGTATCTGAAATAAAGCTACACTCCTGCAACCAACTTATTTTTGACAAAGTCAACAGAAATAAAAAGGAAATAAATCCCTATTTAATAGATAGTACTGGGAAAACTGGTTAATCATATGCAGAAGAAAACTGGACCCTTACCTCTCATTACACAAAAAGTATAACAAGATAGATTAAAGACTTAACTGAGACTTCAAGCTGTAAAAATGCTGAAAGAACACTTAGTACTCTAGACACTAGAAATAATTTATAACTAACACTATAAAAATGAATGCAACAAAAATAAAAATAGAAAATTGCCACCTACTTAAACTAAAGAGCTGCACAGCAAAGGAAGCTATTGACAAAGTAAAGAGACAATCTACAGTATAAAATAAAATATTTGCAAATTGCAAACAACAAAGAATAAATATTATCTATCAGAAATTTATTAAAAAACAGACAAATAATATGAATAGACATTTTTAAAAGGACGACATGAAATCTGCCAATAAACATGCATACTCAAAGTTCCTAGTCATCAGAGAAATGTAGATCAAAATGACAATGTGATACCATCTCACACCAGTTAGAATGACTTATTAAAAGTTAAAAACTGACAAATGTGAAAGTTGTAGAAAAAAAGGAATCTTTATATACTGTTGGTGGAAATGCAAATTAATTCAGCCCCTCTGGAACACAGTTTGGAGATTTCTCAAAGAACTACAAATAGAATTGCCATTTGACCCATCAATGCAATTACTGAGTATATATCCAAAATAAATTATTTGACACAGAAGTCCTGCACTCACATGTTTACTGAAGCACCATTTACGGTAGCAAAGACATAGAATTAAACCAGGTACCTATGAATCTTAGATCCATGTTGCTGCAAAGAATATTTTTTTTTTTGTGGCTGCATAGTATTGCATGGTGTGTAAGTACCTCAAATACCACCTGTTCTCACTTATAAGTGGGTGCTAAACATTGGGGGAATACAGAAACAAAGATGGAAACAATAAACACTGGATTTTTTTTTTTTTTAAAGGAAGGAAAGCATTGAAAAACTACTTATCAGGTATGATGTACACTACTTGGGCAATTTTTACTAAGTGCCCAAACCTTAACATCTTGCAGTATACCTACGTTGCAAATTTTTTTGTGTATCCCTTGAATATAAAATAAAAGTAATAAAATGTCCTGTGGTATAATGACATGTTACATTTCTTTAGTTCTGGGTTGGTAATTTAAATTAGAGGTGAAAGAAACAAAATTACGCTCCCTTTGGGCACAAGGGTGAATGTTTCCCCAGGTCTGCCCACATCCTAAAAGCTAACATATCTGAAAGCTCTTGGCCTTTAACCCAAGAAGTGTTTTATTCCCAAGTGTGCAGCTAAAATAAATGACTACATCTTTATGTTTTATTTTAGGGCTACAGGGTTAACTTGTTTCTCCACTCTTTTTGGGAAAATAATGGTAAGTTGTTAAATCACATGTCTTATTTTAGAGTAAACCATTTTTGTAAATATGAGACTGTGAAAATTATGTTACATTTCTGAATTAAAATAAAAACATTTTTCTAGTGAAAAAAAGCATAAAAATCTTATGGTCATAGCCCAAGAACCATAAAACAGAGAGTGTTGGTTATTTAAGACCACGCTCCTGAAACCATTTCATCACAACCATATTGGTGAGTAAAGGAATAGTGGATCAGAAGGTTCTTTCAGAATACTTTTCTTATTTTATTGCAATGTTAAATATTTACTTGTCTTTATTATTTGCCATATAGAAGTCTGTACTTCTACAAAAGATGCCATGAATTTCAAGTTAATATGCTCAGACATATATGCTCACCAGAGTCTCTAGAAGGACTCTAATATGTTTGTGATCGCGGTGTATCCTTTCTGGCCTTTCTTGTGTTGCTTTGTTTGTGTAAAATAGGAAGGCAAGAAGTAAAGTAGAGTCAACCAGGACATTTCTAGTTTCTACAGCAACAGCAGTTAAATTTTCATATTATGTCAACTAGAAATAATGATAATAGTCCAAAACAAAAAAACTGATACTTTATATTTTTGTGTCTTATATAGTATAACATTTTTATAGTGTCTGAATTATAGAAGTTAAACAACTTGAACATAAAAGTGTCATCTAAATAATAGTATTATTTCAATAGCTTATGATTGTGAGTTACAATTGCCCCATTGGATTTACTGGAAAACACTTATTTAAATATGTACTTATTTTTTGAGACTGAGTTTCGCTCTTGTTGCCCAGGCTGGAGTGCAATGGCGCGGTCTCGGCTCACTGCAACCTCTGCCTCCTGGGTTCAAGCGATTCTCCTGCCTCAGCCTCCTGAGTAGCTGGAATTACAGGCATGCGCCACCACACCTGGCTAGTTTTGTATGTTTAGTAGAGACGGGGTTTCTCCATGTTGGTCAGGCTGGTCTTGAACTCCCGACCTCAGGTGATCCACCTGCCTTGGCCTCCCAAAGTGCTGGGATTACAGGCGTGAGCCATCGTGCCTGGCCTGGAAAGCACTTATTTGTCTTCTAAGTGTAAATAAAGAATAGGCTTTCCGTAATCCTAAGCATACAGATCTTTTAAGATTAGTGGCTGAGCGTGGTTGTTCATGCTGTTGCAGGAAATTAAGGAACCAGAGAGACCAATCGGGATGCAGGAGAGCTTTTATTTTAGGTGTACACCAGCTCAGTGGACAAGTGTCCTGAAAGTCTGAGCCCTGAAAAAAGAAAGCGAGCAACTTTTAAGCGTTTTCTGTTGGGGAAAACTTGAAGAAAGAAGCAGGTTTGCAGAAGTGAAAACTAAAGCAGTTAATCATTCGTGCCATATTTTACAACTTAGGAGAAACGTGAGTTGTAACTTTCACTGATCTATTTTGTGATCTCGCAGCTGCACAGCAAGAATAACAGGGACTTACAGAACTTACAAAATATGTGGGAAAGAGGTATGGTGAATGTTTCACAGACCGTTAGAGGCCTTTAGAGGAGCAGTTAATATTCTTTTTATACCTTTTCTTCAGGGGGTTACTTCACACCTATTCTAACCTAACCTTAAAGTGTAAATTTAATTTCTTTTTAATTTTGTACTTCATCCCCCCCTTTTGGTACTCTATATAAGAATCATGTTTAATAGAGAGCACCACAATTATCAAGTTCTTCTTGGGTTGATATATATTCTCCTTGGGGCAAAGCCTGATACTTAGTTAATGCCATTATTTGGGCAGTGGTGTGTGGCCACGATTGCCTCTATAGTTGACTGAACACTTCTGATAAGAAAAGGCAGGAGACAAGGGAGAGTTAGGCAGGCACCTATGATAAGGAGGAACCCACCTATTAAGGTCTTGAACCCATGAAAGGTCAAAAACCATCCTCTAAAAAGAGAATTTGGAGATCATCTTGACCAGGTTTGAACTTGAACATGGGCTAACGTCTGCATCCTGGCCGTAATTTCCATGACAGCTCACCTATTATTGTCTATTTCTAGACAGCAGTTTGTTAAGTTAAACTTTCCACATACTCTTTCTTCTGAGGCTAGGAAGTAATCTAGTGCCAGCCTGTTTCAATATATGGCACTCTTCATCTGTGTAGCTTGTGAAACCAGTAAATTTAAAGCTCTTGATGTTTCATTGGTTGTTATTTTGAGGACAGCTTGGAGACTTATGATACAGTTGAGCTTGTAAATTGGGGTATGGTACCCCCATGACCCATCTTGTGCCCAGGTAGCTGGTCCATAGTATTTGATGATTTTTTCAGGAGGTCACTCATTATCTTCCTAGTCCCCTATGTCTACATCCTTTTGATGTTTGTGTCTATTCTTGTGATTATGCTTCCTTTAGTTCTTCCATTTTCATAATAAACTGGTTATCTTAAGAGTTCCACTTGCTTTAGAGGAATTAGAAAGAAGTATGGCTTGATTGTTCCTAATACATATGTCCCTGTCCATTTAGCCAGCAGTTGCTGATATGCCCGCACTCCACAAATCCAATATAGACCAGAAGGTGCTTTCCAAGTATTTGGAGCCTCTAGCTGATGCCAAGAATGGCTATTTCTAGACAGCAGTTTGTTAGTAGAGTAGAGAATCGAGAGAAAAGGTTTGGATCTGGTAAGTAGGAGTCGTTCTGGGCATTTCTCCATAGAGTCTTATTTTTAGTCTCAACACAATACTGTTGCCCTAGGCAGGTAGCCTTATGGAAAGCTGCACCTTTGAACCTTGCTTGACAAATATTAAAGTACAAGGATAAGGTTCCTTTGTAGGTAGATGGGACCAGATTTTATTTAGAAGGGCTCCTTCTATTGACCCATCGTGGATCTCAAACTAATCTCCAGGCGCAAACTCAGGGTCATAGCATATATAAGGCTGGTCATCTCCTGGGTCACAGACTGAGTTGGTGGTTTGGTTGTAAGTACAGAATCCTAAGAGAGTCCTGGTGTATTCATAGTGTGTATAGAATAATAAAGTTTTAACTACTGTGTTTCTATCCATGTGGTATGTATGCAATGTGGATATCTTTCTTTAAATTGTATTTGTTTTTGCTTAGCCTTAAGTACCGCTATTAGTAAAGCAAGCAAACAAACAAACAATATTTTTTTACTAGACATGGGCATGTAAGTTTTTTCTCTAGACAGAGAGACTGGGCAATAATGATAGCATAGTAACAAGGCAATCAACAACAGTAAGATAGCAATCAAACTTAAAATTTCTATCCACATTTACTTATCTGATGACAATACTTAAGTGTCGGCTGAGTGTAGACTACTCAGCTTCCAGTGTGACTAGAGCGGGGCTTACTATTTTCTCAAGCTTCTGCCATGTGTAGACAGGTCACTTCTGAAGTGACCAGAGCAGGGCTGTTATCTTTTCCACTGACAATGTGGTCTCATCACAGGATCAGCCAGGTTGGATGGTCTGGGTCCTGTTGGCTGGTCTACTGGTCCTAGGCTGCCAGTTTTAGCCAACTGTGGTGGATTTAAGGCATGATACCTGCAACTTTAACAGCAGTGGGAGTGGACAAAATTACAGTGTGGGGCCCAACCTATATGGGTCCCAGAGTAGTTGGATTCCACTTAACTCAAACAGACTCCTAAGGTTTGAAAAAGTGTGCTGAGTCTGCCAGATTTATAGGCATCTTTTTTTCTTACACCTAACCATGAATCTTTTGCATAGCCAGCCCTAAGTCTTACATCTGCCTTTTTAAAGTTAATTCCCTTATTTCCTGTAGGTCATCTTTAACCTGATTTATAATTATCTCACAGGGCAAATACCCAGTTTGTTTTGTGGGGCTGCGCCTGACTCAGAGGAGGACCACGGGCGAGACCTGTTCCTACCTTAGATGAGTTTCTTGACAAAATTTCTTCAACAGCTGCTTGAGTGTCCAGTTCAGATGCTCCACTTTTCCTGAGCTCTGCAGTTAGTGGGCTGTGCGTAACTTCCACTTCATTTTTAATAGTCAAGTTAAGTTCTGAACTATTTCAGCCACAAATGCTGGTCCATTGTCTGATCCTAGAGTTAGAGGCAGTTCAAATCTGGGGATAGTGTCCCTTAACAACACTTTGGTCACCTCTTGTGCTTTCTCTGTCTGGGTGGGGAAGGCCTTGACCCATCCTGAAAAGGCACAAACAAACACCAACATGTACCGATAACCCCCAACTTGGGGCAGTTTGGTGAAGTCCATAAGCAGGTTTTCACGGGGCATGGCTCTTGTTTCTTGAATTCTCGGGGGCTGGTTAGGCCCTTGTCAAGGGCTGTTCTAAGCACAAGTCAAACGCTGCTCACAAACAGTTTGAGTGATGGCAGTGAGCCATGGCACATAGAAATGACGCTCTAATAATGTCTCTAGTGCTGTCTTTCTTATGTGAGTTCCTTAGTGGAACTGTTTCACAAATCTGGGGGCTACCATCTCAGGAATGGCTAGTTTTCTATTGGAGAACTTCCACCATCCTCCTTCAATGTAATTCCCATTTTCCTGGGCAACCAAGCCCTTTTATTAGGAGTGTTCCTTGGAGTCTCTGGGAGAAGAATCTCCAGGAGGAGAGGCATAGCCAAGGCTTCCTCTTTAGAAGGCAGATATGTCATTGCAGCCCGCTTTGCCATTTTGTCTGCCTTTCTGTTTGTTTGTTTGTTTGTTTGTTTTTGGCATCTAATGTTCCTGCCCTCTGGTGCCCCTTGCAGTGCATTACTGCTACTTGTTTTGAGGCTCATACAGCATCCAAGAGCTGTAGAATTTTTCCTTATACTTTATTTCTTTACTTTCAGCAGTTAAGAGTCCTCTTTCTTTGTAAATAGTCCCATGAACATGCAAAGTAGCAAAAGCATATTTGGAATCTGTGTAAATATTTGCCTTCTGGTCTTTCGCTAGCCAGAGAGCTCTTGTTAGAGCTATTAGCTTTGCCTTTTGAGCAGAAGTTCCCATCGACAAAGACTGCACCTCTACTACAAAGTCAAAAGTCATCACTGCATACCTCGCTCAGTGGACCCCCTCTAGTATGAAGCTGCTTCCATCAGTAAAATATTTAACATCCAGGTCCCTGAGGTGCCGATCTGTCAAATTTCTCCAGCTTGAGAACACTTCATTTACCATATCCACACAGCAGTGAAGGGGGGCCTCCTGGCATTGACTCGATATGAAGCAAGGTAGCCGGGTTGAGGGTATTTAGAGTTTCTAAAGTTATGCCGGGACTGTTACATAAGAGCCCTTGGTATTGGGTTATTTTCGGATTTGATAACTAATAGTGGCCCCTTAAGTCCATGAAAATTATAACTCCCATAACCCAGTGTTGTACCCAGATTGTTAGTTGTTGTCTTAAAGTCAGTTTATTAGCTTCCTGTGCCAGCAGAGCTGTGGTAGCTACTGCTTTAAAACAAGGAGGCCATCTAGGTGCCACAGAATCCAATTGCCTGGATAAGTACGCCACCAGGCAATGCTATGACCTTATGACTTGAGTTAAAACTTCTATGGCCATTCCCTTTTTCTCACAGACATATAAAAGAAAGGCTTACTTAGATCTGGCAGTGCTAAAGCTGGGGCCTAAGTTAAGGCTTCTTTGATTTTTTTTAAAAAGCCTTCTCCTGGTGGGCCTCCCAGAGAAGGGACTCCTTCTCTCCTGGCTTTGTGGCTTAGCCATGAGTGATAAATTTGGAATCTAAATGTGTCAGAACCTTGCTGCCCCTAGGAACTCTTTTACCTGTTGCTGGGTGATTGGAGTGGGAAACGCACAGCCAGGTTTCGTTCACTACCCTTGGCTTACATAGAAGCCTAAACACTGGACACTTTCAAAGCAAAATTGAGCCTTTTCCCCTGACACTTTATATTCTGCCTTGTACAGCAGGTGCAGGAGGTGTTGGGTTCCTCCTGGGTGCAGCAGCCCTCGGCCAGTGGCTTTTTCATACCACTGCCGTGACCATTTTCTTTATTGTTATTCTCTGAACATTCATTCTTCTAGCGTCCTTTCCCTTTTGCACTGTGCACATTGATTTCTCTCTAGCCTCAGCCAGCTTTTAAATTTCTGTCCAGAGGGGCCTCTTCCATGACTGCATTTATGCTTGCATTCACGCCTCTTTGCAAAGCTAGCTTCTCTTCCTGTAAGAGCTGCTGTTAGCAAATTAGCCTTTCTTTTTTTTCTTTTCTTCTTCTTTTTTTTTTTTTTTGGTGAAACGGAGTCTCGCTCTGTCGACCGGGCTGGAGTGCAGTGGCTGGATCCCGGCTGACTGCAAGCTCCACCTCCCGGGTTCACACCATTCTCCTGCCTCAGCCTCCTGAGTAGCTGGGACTACAGGCGCCGGCCACCAGGCCCGGCTGATTTTTTTGTATTTTTAGTAGAGATGGGGTTTCACCGTGTTAGCCAGGATGGTCTCGATCTCCTGACCTCGTGATCCGCCCTCGGCCTCCCAAAGTGCTGGGATTACAGGCGTGAGACACCGCGCCCGGCAAATTAGCCTTTCTTAAGCCTCTGATCAGCCTCCTTCTTTGCCTCCTGATCTCGGTTAATGTACACCTTGGTAGCCACTTTAATATGCCGAGTAGCCAAATTTCTGCCTGATATTTCCCTGGGCCTGCCTTATAAATGCCGTATTCACCATGTGCTGATTTTCAGCAGCCTCAGTGTTAAACGGAGTGTACAACTGAAATGTCTCACAAAATCTTTCATAAAACTGGCTTGGACTTTTATCTACACCTTGCAGCACCTCTGAGATTTTTCCTGTATTGATTGCCTTTTTCTTGCCATCGCTCAACCCTTGCAGAAGCGCTTCACAGCACTTTTGCAGGCACTATAGCTGAGTTGCCTCATCTGGGTCCTACTGGGGGTCTTTTTGTTTCCTTGAGAAGAAGGCATTTGCATAACTCAGGCGCGACCAGACCTGAGACGACAGCCTGTCTGACTTTCTGAGCTTCCACCTTAACTTCCCGGAGTGAGGGCTCAGACTTCCCCTTCTGGGGTATAGGCTGGGGCGTAAATCCACCTAAGCCTGGCTGCTCAGGGGCAGTTATAGCCTTCGTAAAGGAGAGTAGATTGGAACATATGGAAAAGGGGCCCCCATTCCTTCTGATGGTTTTTGCAAAACCGATTTTTCCTGTAGCTTTCCTTTTTCTTCGTAGCTGCCTGTGCAGCCAGTTGATTTTTCTCGGACTTCCTTTTTAACTCTGTTTGCCGGTGAAGCTGCTTTCTCGTTTTTGTAATACGCTGCCAGGCAAGCCTGCATCTAGCCGAGTCAATATAAGGAAAATTTGGTCTGAATGCCCTGACTGATCTACTCCGGTCACCATTTTAAATACACGGCCAATTGTTTCCTTATCTATAGTACCTCTGGCAGGTCAGCCAACACTAAATGAGGCCAATTCTAATTTACAAAGAGTTTTCAGCATCTGAGGGGTTAACTTAACTCCCTAATTCCCTGCAAAGCCTTTCTTAAAGTTCTTTAACATATTTTTTAATTCTAATGGGGTGGGTTTTGACGCTTTTCCTCCCATCGCGCGCATTCACTCTTCCTTTCGTTTTGGACTGATTGGAGGATTGGACCTGGTTGGTCCTACACTGCTTGGAGCATACAGCCTCTACTAAGAGACCTGCAGCCCCCACTAAGAGACCTGCAGCCCCCCATACGCCACTCCTTGCATTGGTTCTTCTCCGAACTGTCTCTTTCACATGAACTCACACACTTCCCCACTCTTAAATCCCTTTCCTCGTTGGGGCATCGAGCCACTCTCACTGCCTCCAGTTTCCTTTCCTAACTGACTAAGCGAGCCACTCTCACCTCCTGTGTCAGTTACCTTTAGTCAAAAGTGGCGAGCCACTCACCACTTTCAGTTTCCTTTCCTGACCCACCCGTGAGCCTCTCTGGCGCTCTGTCGGTTAGGGTGTAAGTTTCATTCGAATCAACGAGCCACTTCTGTTATTCCCAGTCCCTCTGGGTCGGATTAGTCGTCACACCCTGGAAGGTGATCAGCCTCCCCTTCTGTCCTTTGGGATGGGTCCTGTCTCAGGACCCAAACCTTACCACGGTTCAGATGTCTGCCCGCGCTTCCTCGTACTATTCAGCCGTCCCCTTTACCGGTTCCATTGCGCTGTCGGGATGAACACCAGGACACTGGAGGGCCCATCCCCTTTGGGGCTGAAGCTCTCCCGGTGGCTCCAAGGGTCCCAGACCTCCCCTGTCCCAGGGCCTCAGTCCCACAGGCAAAGGAGACAGTAACCTGCTGTCTCTGGTCCAGGGTTTCGGCACCAAAATGTTGCAGGAAGGAACTGGAGAGACCGATCGGGATGCAGGAGAGCTTTAATTTTAGGTGTACAGGGGCTCAGCGGACAAGTATCCTGAAAGTCTGAGCCCTGAACAGAGAAAGCGAGCAACTTTTAAGTGTTTAGGGGCGGGAAAAACGTGAAGCAGGAAGCAGGTTTACAGAAGTGAGAACAAAAGCAGTTAATCATTCAGGCCATTTTTTACATCTTAGGAGAAACATGAGTTGCAACTTAACTTTCACTTATCTATCTTGTGACCTTGCAACTGCACAGCAAGAAAAACAGGGACTTACAGAACTTACAAAATATGTGGGAAAGTGATATAGTTAATGTTTCACAGACCCTTAGAGGTCTTGCAGAGTTGCAGTTAATGTTCTTTTTATAATGTTTCTTCAGGGGGTTACTTCACGCCTATTCTAACCTAAACTTAAACTGTAAATTTAATTTCTTATTAATTTTCTACATTAACACCTGTAATCCCAGTACTTTGGGAGGCCGAGGTGAGTGGATCACAAGGTCAGGAGATTGACACCATCCTGGACAACATGGTGAAACCCCGTCTCTACTGAAAATACAAAAAATTAGTTGGGTGTGGTGGTGCATGCCTGTAGTCCCAGCTACTCAGGAGGCTGAGGCAGGGGAATCATTTGAACCCAGGAGGTGGAGATTGCAGTGAGCCAAGATGGCACCACTGCACTTCAGCCTGGTGACAGAGCGAGACTCCATAAGAAAGAAAGAAAGAGAGAGAGAGAGAGAGAGAGAGAAAGAGAGAAAGAAAGAAAGAAAGAAAGAAAGAAAGAAAGAAAGAAAGAAGAGAAAGAAAGAAGAGAAAGAAAGAAAGAAAGAAAGGAAAGAAAGAAAGAGAGAGAGAGAGAGAGAAAGAAAGAAAGAAAGATTAGTACTTTCAGTTTCTTTTTGTTTTTTGTTTTTTCAAACACGGAGGGAGGGGAAGGTGGGGAGGCTCCAAAGGTGTCCCTGGACCCCGGGCCAGCCACTCCCACTGTGCACACAAGATTAGTACTGTGTTTGGATTTGAATAAAATTCACAGGTTTGTAATCACAGAAATTGTAATATTTTTTTCGAATAGAAGTGATGAAGCAATAGAAATAAGTTGTTAACATGAGTTTAAAAGAAACTTTGTTTTCATTAAAGAACATTTAAAATAACATTGTAAGTGACTGATTAGAAATTCCAATCTATTTCATTTTAGTAACTTAAAAGACTTAATATCCTTAAATTATTTCCTCAATAAAAGATTCTTTTGTTAGTGTTTCTGAAACTTTCAGAAATTGTAGACTACTTAATTGATGATAATGTAAATGCAGACCACAAATTTTCTATATAGTTATAGGCTCATCTTAGCTTTTAATATAAAAATTTAATAGAGTTCAAAAGTAAAATTAGTGGCTCTTTTAAGTCATGAGAGGGATATCATTGTAAGAATCCATTTACCAAAGTATTTGTGTTAGGCTTAGTAATAAGTGCTTTAAACCAAAAATCAAGTTTTACATACTATCTAAGGCTAAGCAAGAGTGTTTTTTAAATTCCTTTTTATTTCTACTAAATTAGAAAATTCAAAGCTAAAATGTTAGATCAGAAATGAAAACAAGCATTAGGCAAGGGAATGTTGGGTATAATGGTTGAGATTAAAACTCAGTATCAGGTGATTTCTAATTGTATCCCAGTTCTGCTTCTTATGGGCTGTATGACCTGAATACAGTTTCTTGACCTCTCTGTGCATGACTCTTCAGCTGTACAGTAAGGATAATAGTGCCTAAATCCTAGAGCTTAGGTAAAATTAAAGCAATTAATGCAAATAGAGGTGCCCAAATAGCACCCAGCACATAGCTAGGGTACAGTAAATTTATTAGCTCCTAATTGTTAATTCTGTTAGATCATGCTCAGTGTTAAACCTGAAAACAAGGTGGCCACATTAGTGGTTTGTAACCCGTGTTTATTCTAATCTAATTCTAATTTAGTCAGTCTGAAGATATAATAGTAGTTAAATGTTTTTAATACCACCATTGGTATATTCCCATATATTAACATACAGCATGGATATAAATATTATGATGAGATTTCTCATTGAGTACTGTTCTTTAGCACTCCAGTAACACTAGATAAATAAGCACTTAAATACCAAGTGTTTGTCAATTTTAAAATTAGAAAAGAAGGAAAATTGTTTCCTCATTTACTTGTTTAATGCATTTCTTATTGCCAAGTAATTATTTATGTTGATTTGATAAATTTAAATGTAGTTGAGAAATATATTTAAAATAACTTTTTTCTTTAACAAGTAAAGAAAATCATTTATTTAGACATTTAGAAAAAATTTTACTCTAAACAGTTGCTTTAGAGTCTGTCTTTTAAAGTATTATATTATTTTGAGCATTAAAAATCAAGATATTTTATTCTTGAGTGTTGGGTTCAGACTATTCCTAATATTAAAAATTTACTTACCTACATCACTAAATGAGCAAGCCATTTTCAACAAAAGGTATACGTATATGGTTTCCAAAATTAAAAGATGAAAAAGCACTTTTTTCTCTGGCCCAATTTATTTATTTATTTATTTATTTTGAGATGGAGTCTTGCTGTGTTGTCCAGGCTGGAGTGCAGTGGCGTGATCTTGACTCTCTGCAACCTCTGCCTCCTGGGTTCAAGTGATTCTCCTGCCTCAGCCTCCCCAGTAGCTGGTATCACAGGCACACACCACCACATCCAGTTAATTTTTGTATTTCTAATAGAGAAATACTGTGCCTGGCCTACTCTTAGTTATTTTTTAATTAATTTTTTTTTTTGAGACAGAGTCTCACTTTATCACCCAGGCTGGAGTACAGCAATGTGATCTCAGCTCAAGGCAACCTCTGCTTCCTGGGTTCAAGCAGTTCTCACCTCATCCTCCTGAGTAGCTGGGATTACAGGCGCCCTCCACCACGACTGGCTAATTGTATTTTTAGTAGACACAGGGTTTCACCATCTTGACCACGCTGGTCTTGAACTCTTGATCTCGTGATCCACCTGCCTCAGCCTCCCAAAGTGCTGGGATTACAGGTGTGAGCCACCCTGCCTGGCCTTAGTTATTTTTAAATATACAACACATTATTGTTCACTATAGTCACCCTGCTGTGCAATAGATCTCAAGCCCCCCCCCCCCGCCTTTTTTTTAGACAGGGTTTCACAGCTTTTGCCCAGACTGAAGTGCAATGGCACAGTCTCGGCTCACTGCAACCTCTGCCTCCCGGGTTCAAGCGATTGTCCTGCCTCAGCCTCCAGAGTAGATGGGATTACAGGCACCCTCCAACATGCCTAGCTAATTTTTGTATTTTTAGTAGAGATGGGGTTTCACCATGTTGGCCAGGCTGGTCTCGAACTCCTGACCTCAAGGGATCAGCCCGCTTCAGCCTCCCAAAGTGCTGGAATTACAGGTGTGAGCCACCGCACCTGGCCTCAAAATCTTTTGACTGCTGTTTATTTGAAACTTTGTAGCCTTTGATAAATATCTCTCTATTTCCCACCATCTCCAGCTTCTGGTGACCATTATTCCAGTTTCTACTTTTTTGAGATACATTTTAGTTTACATATAAATGAGATCATGCAGTATTTGTCTTTCTGTGTCAGGCTTATTCCATCTAGCATAATGTCCTCCAAATTTATCTATATTGTTTCAAATGATAAGGTTTACCCATTTATTAAGACTGAATCATATTCCATTGTGTATCTATACCACATTTAAATAAAAATTTAAATGCATTCATCTGTGGGTTGAAAAACTCATGTGTTATGAAAGGTTATTTCTGTGTTAAAACATGTATTGGCTAGGCACAGTGACTCACACCTGTAATCCCAGCACTTTGGGATGCCGAGGCGGGCGGATCACGAGGTCAAGAGATTGAGACTATCCTGGCCAATATGGAGAAAAACCTGTCCCTACTAAAAATACAAAAATTAGATGGACATGGTGGCTCAGTCTGTAGTCCCAGCTCCTCGGGAGGCTGAGGCAGGAGAATTGCTTGAACTTGGCAGGCGGAGGTTGCAGTTAGCCAAGATCATGCCACTGCACTCCAGCCTGGCCACAGAGCAAAACTCCGTCTCAAGCAAGCCAACAAAATGCATATATTAATGTAATTCAGCATACACATATCTTATTAATAATAGCTAACTTGTACTGAGCAGTAACCATAACACAATATATGTCTGTAATGAATTTATTTCCCACAGTAACTTAATAACATTGGTATTATTGCTATTTTCATTTTACAGAGGAAGTAACAGAGCCACCAAGAGAAATGACTGGCTGACAATAGCAGAGCCAGGAATAAAACACAAGAAACTTTGTCTCCAGAGATAACACCCTTGAGTACAACAATAACAACCGTTCAAACAAAAAAAAATTTTTAACAGTCATTTTTAATAAAAATTAACAATAATTGAATAATTGGATACATTGTCATTGTTATATGTGTGTGTGAATATAAAAAAAAAAGTTACCTAAAGGAGAAATAATTTAAGCCAGAAAAAAGATAAGTTAGTTAATATTTGTAATAAATGTAATTGGAAAGTATTTAATTATTATTTGCAGATGATATCTTTGTTTACTTAGATAACAAAAGTAAATAAAAGACTGTTTTAAAAGTCTATTGAGACGGTAGGCAAAATTATAAGATAATCCCCAGGATTTCCAGTCTGTTGCACACCTGCTGTGCAATTCTTTTTATCTGAGTGTAAAAATATGTGTGAATGTGGTGGGAAATCTCTCATAAAATTTGGTTACTCATGTATTGTCTTTGTGTTTATCAAAAGACACATTATCCTGATTGGGCTGAACTTAATCAGGGGTGTTTTTAAGAGAAAGAGATACATCATAGAAAAACACTCCTGCTGACCTGGAAGTGAATTCTAATTGGGTCGTGTTGTAAGTACTTATAGTGGCCACACGACAGAAAATATATTTGTATATTGTCATCATTCCTGCCTCTTGCATGTTGCTTGTAGTAGAGAGGGCAGGAGGATCCCATGGCAGAGGAATAAAAGAGGTTCTTATTCCTGCAAGAAATAATTACCTCTCATCTGAGCTAGATTAAGATAAACAGAGAAGACGACAACATGACTATGTCAATGGCAGGAGAAAGAAAATCGGGCTGAAAGGGCTCACTGGCATCATGGAGCAATATTTAGTAAGCTATAGTGAATGATCAGCCTCTGAGATATCAATAGTCCACCAAGAAGGCTGAACTTATTCTTATTCTGATTAAATCAGCATGTGTGCCGTATTCTGGTTGCCCAGTTTTACCACCATTACAGAAATTACCGTGGAGACCAGTGGGTACCCTCCTAGAATTAACATTATCATGAAAAAGCATACCTAATTGTTTTTACAGTTGAAAAATCTTGAAAGCCTAATAAATGTATTAATAATGAACTTATCCTCTGATAATTTTAGAGGAATTCTACTATACTGTAATACAATACTGAATTTTAAACACCTATATGCATATGCATATATTTCTTTTTTTGTTGTTTGGTTTTGGAAATAGAGTCTCACTCTGTCGCCCAGGCTAGAGTGCAGTTGTATGATCTCGACTCACTGCAACCTCCATCTCCTAGGTTCAAGCAGTTCTTCTGCTTCAGCCTCCAGAGTGGCTGGAACTACAGGTGCACACCACCACACCTGGTTAACTTTTGTATTTTTAGTAGAGATGCAGTTTTACCACGTGGGCAAGCCTGGCCTCAAACTTCTGACCTCAAGTGATCTGCCCGCCTTGGCCTCCCAAAATACTGGGATTACAGGTGTGAGCCACTGCACCTGGCTATAATATAAATGTTTCTTGACTTCATGACCGAATATGTAGATAGTTTCCCTTAGATTAACATGATAAAGTAACAATTAGAGAAAACATTTGAAATGAGATAAAATTAAAACCACATTTTTTCAATGGCTTGGCATAATTGCCATGCTTTTTGAAATGGCCAGATTACTAAATAGAAGCAAAGACAAGATTTTGCCTTTGCTCACTTATTGACCTTTTAAAATCTAAAATCCTGGCTAATGAATTTGAATGGGGTATTTTTTAGGTGTCTTCCTAGGATTTCCAAGGCACTACAAAAAGAATTTTGGTAGGCAGAAAAATGCACTCAACATAAACACATTGCTTTTTTTAAAATTTACTTTATTATTGAAAAGTTGAAGATTGCAAATCTAGTCTATTAATTTAGAGTTAATAACAAAAGATTTTTCAGCCAAGCAAATAATTGTGTAAAACTAATGGGTAATGAATGCTCTTAGCTGACAAATAATAGTATGACTAGATTCAGTAAGTATCTATTCATGCAAATGATAGCCCAATTAAATTAAGACCCTAAGAGGTGCATGTGGAAAGCATTGATGTGCAGTATGGTGCACCTTCACTCAGCGCCTTTATCTGCCTGTTTACAGAAATGCCAGTTTCCCCTGAATGACTCAGGGTAAACGCTAAACCATATTGAAAACATGGTTAACACATTTCTTCCATATTGTAAAGAAATTTCATGAATCTTACTCTGCCTCAGAAAGGCTTTTAGTAAAAGAGTATTCATTTATAGTACTATGTTTGGATGTATTAAAAATTTCAATATTCCAGATAATTCAGAGACATTTAAATGTCAACAAAATTCCGTAAAACATATTTGAATGAGATCAAGTCTTCCTAGTTAAACATTTTATTTTATCAGTAAATTTAGACAAAAACAGAAAATCAGTACTTTGGGTCAAATAACAATGTTTGGCATGTGAGTATCACCTAAACAAGTGCTCTTCATCATTATCATTAAAGTAGCAATGGCACCACGTGCTTTCCTGGGACCCACTGTCTGTTTTCCACTGATATAAAGTGAAGAAGGCATTGAAATAGCGAAGGGAGGCCGGGTGCGGTGGCTCACGCCTGTAATCCCAGCACTTGGGAGGCCAAGGAGGGCGGATCACGAGGTCAGGAGATTGAGACCATTCTGCCTAACATGGTGAAACCCTGTCTCTACTAAAAATACAAAAAATTAGCCAGGCGTGGTGGCGGGTGCCTGTAGTCACAGCTACTCAGGAGGCTGAGGCAGGAGAATAGCGTGAGCCTGGAAGGCGGAGCTTGCAGTGAGTCTTGCAGTGGCACCTGCAGTGAGCTGGAGTGCCTGCACTCCAGCCTGCCCGACAGAGCGAGACTCCCTCTCAAAAAGAAAGAAAGAAAGAAAGAAATAGTGAAGGGGGGTGATATAAATTGAATACTTATGTAAAATACAATTTTTAATAAAAAGTAGCATTTAACATTGTACAACTATAGATGAGACTATTAGTATGAGGTCATACTATTTTTACTTCTATTAACAGAATAACTTGATTCACAAAATTCTTATTTCTTTTTTTTTTTTTTTTTTTTTTTTTTGAGACGGAGTCTCACTCTGTCGCCCAGGCTGGAGTGCAGTGGCCGGATCTCAGCTCACTGCAAGCTCCGCCTCCCGGGTTTACGTCATTCTCCTGCCTCAGCCTCCCGAGTAGCTGGGACTACAGGCGCCCCCCACCTCGCCCGGCTAGTTTTTTGTATTTTTTAGTAGAGACGGGGTTTCACCGGATTAGCCAGGATGGTCTCGATCTCCTGACCTTGTGATCCGCCCGTCTCGGCCTCCCAAAGTGCTGGGATTACAGGCTTGAGCCACCGCGCCCGGCCTCAAAATTCTTATTTCAAATAATTTTTTCTGCTGTATATTTGTGAGCTTTTTGTCAAATGTTCTCTGAGCTCAATAGAAATCAACAAAATGAATCTTTATTTTTCCACAAGTATTTTATTATTCATGTATATGCTTAGTTTTCTTAAAATACATTAGCTTTTAACGAATGATTTATACTTTTTTTTTTCAGTGTGGTGTTTATTGCTGAGAAATGGCTGTTCTACCAGGAAACTGCTATTCTCAGCTCTATCCACATTGACTAATAGTGAGTGGAAGTGATGTGTGGATAAGAAGCAAATGTGTCTTCACTACATTTCTTTTTTTTTCTAATTCATTCAGTGAAGAAAGAGGAGGATGCTAAAAGAGGATGAAAGAAAATATAATCCCTGAAAGATCATGATGAAGTCTTCTTAACCAGAAAAAAACCCCACAGGGATGGTGATGTCAGCAGAAAATATATTATTGTGCTAAGGCTCTGAAATGTCAGTAAACAACCTGCATTGCTTTAACAAATACACTGTTTCTTCAGTTTTGATTCTTGAGGATATGATTCAATTCACTGGTGAATCAAAACTGAGAGGAGAGTAACTTATCTGTTAAGGTAAGTGATGTATGGAAGACTCATTTCGTTAGACCAACATCTTTTCCACCCCCAGCTGCAGGCAATCATCATTCTATTCTCTGTTTCTGTGAGGTTGAATTTTTTTAACTTTACATAGAAATGAGATCGTGTGTGTGCGTGTGTGTGTGTGTGTGTGTGTGTGTTTCCTGTGCTGGCTTATTTTACTTAGCATAATATCCTTTAGGTTTATCAATGTTGTTGCAAATAACAAGACTGCCTTTTTTTTTTAAGGGTTGAATAGCCTTCCACTATGTAAATATACCACATTTTCTAGAAGTGTTTTAATTTTAAAATATAAATTATGACGTTAAATACTTTTATTTTTATGCCTTCTTTTGATTCCTATTTTGGCTGATTGACAAAATATGTTTAAAAAATTTCTTGGATCAAGATTATTGATATGGGAGAAGGGCATGGAAGTGCTAGATAGAGAAGGGTGGGGTTCGTGGTGAGGACTCCGCCCTCAGGCCTGTGCCCACAGACCTAAGTGAGAATAGGCACTATTGTTTTTGCACCCAAATGTTGCATATTTCGAGACCACTCTGGCCCACCATGCCCCCATTCCTGTGCTCATATAAACCAATACCTTAGCGGGCACACACACAAGCAACTGAATGAGAGGAGCAAAAGAACACAGTGGCAGACAGCAGCAGAAAGTGGCAGAGAAAAAGGAAGAGGCATCTGAATGTCGAGAGGAGTTCAGCTGAGAAAGGCCAAATTCCAGGGGAAGATTATCTCCTCTCCCTCCACCTTCCCACTACAGCTCCCCATCCTGCTGAAAGTCACCTCCACTGCTCAATAAAGTCTCTACATTTATCACCTTTCAGTTTGTGTGACCTGCTTCATCCAGAATGCTAGACAAGAATCCAAGGCGGGGTGAACACTCAGCTGTTCCTGGATGGCAAGGCTAAATAAAAGAGCACACTGTAACACACATCCATTGGGCTCTGGCATCTGCCTGTCTGCGTGCTCCTGCTTCCCTCAGGGGTTTAAACTGTGGGATGACTGAACAGGTGAGCCACACCCCTGTTGCTCATCATTCAAGGGGAATCAGGGAGCTCTCTTGTTTCAGCTGAAGGCTCGTCTGGGATAATCATCAGAAGAGTGGTTACAAATGTGAAATTGTTGGATGTGCCTCTTTTATAAGACCCTGTCACCCCTCTCTCTTTTCTTGTGTAAAAGGCTTTGTTTCCCTTCACAGAGGTCTAATTGGCACATAGGACTGGAGCATTAGAGACCTGGGGCAACTGAAGCCATCATTTGCTGGAAGACTCCGACACTGAACTTTGTCAGCCAAGGCCCCCAGACTTCGCTTGGTGTCTTTTCTTCTCTCACAGTTTACAGTGGCTCTTATCACTTCCTTTATAATGTTGAGGGTTTTGCTACAGGCTGCAGCAGTGATATTAAATAAAATGAGCATTTGGCTCAGCCATTGAAGGTACAAAATCAGAGCAGTGTGGTTTTCATTTGTTCTTAGAGGTACCATCCTTACTCTCACCCTGGCAGCCAAAGGTGCACATGACACAGGACACCTCCTCTCTGTACCGCCTCCCCTCCCAGCTCAGGTGCCTGGTGTGTCCACTGCATGCAAAAGCTGTGTCCAACAACCATGAAGGGTGGAAGAAGAGCACAGCTGCTTCTGGCACCCCACAGGGCTGGTTGGCCGGTGCTTCCTGCTCACCATACCAACAGAACTTTCTTTTACCCTGGCCAAGGAATACAAACAGTCTGAACCAAGAGAAAGATACAATGATCAGAGGGACCTATTTGCATTGTACAAGGGCTTCCTCCTCTTTTGCCCCTTAAACTCTTTTCTCTTTTCTTTTTTTTTCTTTTCAGGTGAGAGTGTTTCCCTCCCCAGCGCTCTGCTTCTGACAGGGAAGTTAACAGAGTGACCCCAGCTGGCTGATAATTGTAAATTTGGCAGGGTTCATTTGAGACAATCTAAACAGACAGCTTCAACCCCTTGAAATACTTTTTAGACCCAAATTTGATTCCAAGCTTCAGGTTGAGTCTCTAGAAAAAAAAAAAAAAAATCAGATCTGAGGGAACCAAAGCCAGGCAACAGGCACAATGTAAATGGGCAGGACCAACTTTGCTGACTAAACCCCCACCCCATGGAAGGAGGCCATGCCCCATGGCATAAATGAGGCCCAGGGAACTCAAAGGTTGTCAACAGCAGGGAGAGATGGAGGCATAGGTGAGGGCAGATCATTCTTTTTCTTTCTTTTTGTTTTGTTTTGTTTGTTTGAGAGACAGAGTTTCGCTCTTGTTGCTCAGGCTGGAGTGCAATGGCATGATATTGGCTCACCCCAACCTCCACATCTTGGGTTCAAGTGATTCTCCTGCCTCAGCCTCCTGAGTAGCTGGGATTACAGGCATTTGCCACCACGCCCCGGCTAATTTTGTATTTTATTAGTAGAGACGGAGTTTCTCCATGTTGGTTAGGCTGGTCTTGAACTCCCGACCTTAGGTGGTCTGCCCGCCTAGGCCTCCCGAAATGCTGGGATTACAGGTGTAAGCCACTGCACCTGGCCTCAGATCATTCTTTTTCTATAGGCCTTCCCTGCTTCGTAGCTGCATGCCACATTGGCACTCATGGGTGGCACCTGCCAAGGTCACCAGGACTTGGGGATAAAAAGATGAAAGAGAAAGAGAAAATGCTTGCTTTCTCTCCCCATCACACCTTGAGTTTTCACTGAAAGAAGGAAGGGAAATGAGGAATGCCTCTGAAATGAGCAAGTAGTTCTCTTCACCACTCCTAGCTTATACTTCTTTGGAGTGTATCCTGAACCATTGCAACTGCCTTGACCCTCAGAATCTGAGGGAAAATGTCTCATAGCCCTCTGCACACAGGTTTGGCCAAGTTATGACAGAACAAAGACCAGCTTGGCCTTAGGAATGAACCATTCATTTTGATACCATTTGGCAATTAGACCTTTTCTGCAAACATGAGAACAAGTGGTCTGAGGCCCCATATGTACAGGCTTTCTATACTTTTCAGGGCAATCCCAACCTTTGCCAACAGCAGGATTGATCCAGCCTTCCTGTATGCCATCTCAGGAGAGGCTGCCAGGGGCAATCTCAGGGAACTAAAGAAACAAACTCCAGAGGTTCCCCCAGCAGAGAAGCCAGTTCCCTCTAGCCCTGCTCATCCAGGTCCACCCTGACCTCCCAATTCAGCTTCAGCCTCTCACTTGCCCCCTCCTAGAATTTCTCACCCTAGACAAGCCCTGGTTTCACTCTTGCTCCTCCAACAGATGCCTGGTAAATTTGGCCCCAGTAAGGTCCAGATCTCTTTCTCCTACAGGGCTTAAAACATATTAAGTGGGATCTTTGAAACTTTTCAGATGACCCTGAAAGACATATAAAGGCTTTCGAGAATTTCATCCAAATATTTGAACTTTCCTGGAGACACGTTATGTTACTTTTGAATTAGACCCTGATGGACACTGAGAAGCAAGCCCCTTTGCAGTCAGTAGAGAGATTTGGAAATGAGCTTTGTGTCACCTATAGCATGAGGAAAGGGGGCAAATGTTATTCAACTGGAAGAGAAGCAGTACCAGTGAATGACCCTGGATGGGAGTCCAATGATGAGATGGGAGACTGGATAGGGAGACAGTTTCAGGTGTGCATAATGAGAGCTTACATAGGACCAGGACCAGACATCTCAATTATACTAGGGTATCCATGATCAACCAGGGATTTGATGAAATCTCACTGCCTTCTCAGAAAGGCTAAGAGAGGCCTTGGTGAAGCACACCTCTCTCTCTCCTGATTCAGCCAAGGGACAACTAATCCTAAAGGATAAATTTATTTCTCATGCAGCCCCTGATATCAGGAGGAAGCTTCAGGAACAGGCCCTGGCATCAGACAGTATTTTAGAGAACCTCTTGAAAGTGGCCACCTCGGCCTTTTACAATAAGTCATTGGAATAGATTCTTGAATTCATTATACCCAAGTAAAGACCTAGGAATCCGATGGAGCCACCTCTGTCAACCCAGAAAAATACCAAAAGTACCAGTGTGAAGAGATCAGAGACCTCAAGCTAAAAATCACAAAAGGTAAGGTAATAATTAACCTTCCGTGAATATTCTCTTTATAGTCTTGTCTATGCTGCTGTTCTTACCTTTGTTCTGTTCTATAACCACAGGGCACAATAGTGTTTTAAGAATAATTAGTATATTTCACTTTTTATTTCTGAAATCTTTGGCACTAAATTCTTTACTAGTATAATACACGTTTTACCCCTGCGTATCTGACCTTACGGGAGTTTTTTTTCTTTCTCACACCTAGAGGCCATCAAACTCCAAAAAGGTAGGCAACTGAGGCCCTGGACAATGACTCCCCTTTGTCAAGAACCCTTAAGTAGACATCTGGGACGAATCTGACTGCTGTTTTTCTCAAAACAATGCCCCCTATCGGCAGGAAGTAGCTAATACCAGTTGTCATGTATATTCTAATGGCAGTTAGATGTGCCTCTTCAGAGGGGAAAATGATACGGGAGGGGACAGGAAAGGCTGGGTAGAATAATAGGGTCCCTTGTGAGGGTTCCATCTTTAGGCCTGTGCTCGCAGATCTAAGTGAGAACAGGCCCTCCTGTTTTGGCACCCGAATGTTGCATTTTCCAAGAACACTCTGGCCTGCTATGCCCCCAATTATGTGCCCGTATAAACCTGAGACCTTAGTGGGCACACACACAAGTTACTGAATGTCTAGTGGAGCAGAGGAACAGAGTGGTGGAGAGTGGAAGAGTACAGCAGGGCAGCACAGCAGAGGAGGCAAAGGGTGTCTGAACGTCCAGAGGAGTTCAGCCAAGAATGGCCCAACTTCAGAGGAAGATTATCTCCCCGACCTCTACCTTCCCACTCCAGCTCCGCATCCTGCTGGAAGCCACCTCCACTGCTCAATAAAGTCTCTGCATTCATCACCTTTCAAACAGTTCACGTGACCTGATTTACCCAGGATGCTGGACAAGAATCTGGCGGGGTTAACACTCAGCTGTTCCTGAGCAGCAAGGCTAAAAAAGCACAGTAACACACACCCACTTAGGACCTAGCAACTGTCCATCGACATCCTCTCCCTTCTCTCAGGGGTTTGAGCTCTGGGGTGACCAAACAGGCGAGCCACGCCCCTGTCGCACATCCTGCGAGGGGAATCAGAGAACCATTACTTTATCATCAGCATAATTCAAGACAAAATGGTAATGAAAATCAACATAGATTAGTGAAACGACAATTATCTATTCCCTGGTAATCATTTTCACTCCCACCCAACATGAAAGCTGCATCTCTGTGTCATCTCTTCCAGTTGTAAAAAAGATGATTCTGATCAAATTCGTAGGCATAAAATTTTTTGACTTTTTTGGTCTGAAAATTTAACTGATCTCTTACCAAAAAAGTTGATATTTTACATTTATTATTTTACTCTATTCTATTAAATTTTTTAGAAATCTGAATCTGACAAAGCATACATTTAAAAACTTTTTGAAAATTAAAAATACTTATGAAACATTCTTATAGAAACTAAAACTAAAAACAATTTTAGATTCTTAGAGAGCGTCTCTCAAATACTTCAAGTTATATGCCTCTAATAATAGATACTTATTTTTTATTTTGCTGTGATACAGTTTGACTGTCCTTTGTATCAAACTACATCATTTCTATTCTATTTTGTTGTGCAGTATTTATGTTATGCATTTTATATTTTAAAAGTTGTAGTCCAGGCCAGGCACAGTGACTCACGCCTGTAATCCCAGGACTTTGGGAGGCTGAGGCAGGCAGATAACTTGAGACCAGCAGTTTGAGACCAGCCTGGCCAACATAGCAAAACCACGTCTCTATTAAAAATATAAGAAAATTAGCTGGGCATGGTGGTGCACGCCTGTAGTCCTAGCTACTTGGGAGGTTGAGACACAAGAATCGCTTGAGCCTGAGAGGCAGAGGTTGCAGTGAGCCAAGATTGCACCACTGCACTCCAGCCTGGGTGACAGAGTGAGACTCCATCTCAAAAAAAAGAAAAAGACTAACTCAAAAGTGAAGAAGCTTGGCAGTCGCCACCTTAAGCAAGTGATCAAAGTGAGTATCATTAGAAATAGAATAAATCAAAATCTGCCCTATGTAATAGAATACAATGAGCAGAAAATGGCATCACTTCTGTTATTCCTGCCAACGATGCATATCTGAATCTAATGGAAAGGAAACGGACAAATGCAGATCAAGACACACACCACAAAACAACTGGCCTGTTACCTCCAAACATGACATGGGTGTAAGTCACAGAAGCACCAAGGAACTCTTCCAGACTGAAGAAGACAGCAGACACAGGCAACTAAATGCAATGCATGATTCTCAGCTGGGTTCTTTTGCTAGAAGGGACAATATTGAGACTACTGGTGAAACATATATGGGACCTGAGGATTGCATGGCAGGAACATAACATCAATTCCCTGATTTAGTGGTTGCATTGTGGCTATGCAGGAGAATGTCCTGTTTGTAAGAAATGTACACCAAAGCTTTAGGGGTGATGGGACAACAGGTTGGCAATTGACCCTCAAATGGGTCATAAAAAAGTTCTTTGTACTGTACCTGCAACCTTTCTACAAGTTGATTATTGTTTCAGAATGATTACATTTATTTTTAAAAAATTATTTTTAAAATGACATTTTGAATGTCAAAGGATGAGAAATTCTTGACAAAACTGATGAAATCTTAAAATGCTTCTGCAAATCAGGCCTCAGAAGTCACACTTGATAGAAGTGACATACACTGTGTATAAAAATCTCAAACACTGGGCCGGGCGTGGTGGCTCACGCCTGTAATCCCAGCACTTTGGGAAGCCGAGGCAGGCAGATCACAAGGTCAGGAGATCGAGACCATCCTGGCTAACATGGTGAAACCCCGTCTCTACCGAAAATACAAAAATTAGCTGGGCATGGTGGTGGGCGCCTGTAATCCCAGCTACTGGGGAGGCTGAGGCAGGAGAATGGCGTGAATCCGGGAGGTGGAGTTTGCAGTGAGCTGAGATCGCGCCACTGCACTCCAGCCTCGGCGACAGAGCAAGACTCCATCTCAAAAAAAAAAAAAAAAACAAAAACAAAAAACTAACACCCTCTGCAGCGGGCTTGGCTCAGTTCAGGGAGGAAGCCCTACCTGAAAAGGCTGCACCTTCGGCTGTCACTCTTTCCTCATTCAGCCCAACGTTTGGTTACATCTTCTGTCATTCAGGGCCTGAGGGCGCGGTCTTAAACGTTATCCATTCAGCGACGCTGGCCTGGGAACCGTCCAATCAGGCACGCAGATGGAGCGGAAATGGCGGTGTCCTGGATGTGGCGGGGTCTTTGTCTCTGGCTGCAGTCCGAGTGCCTGGTCTAGTCTTGCTGTTCTGCGTCCTGTTCTCCTAGACACCCAGCCTCTGTGGCCCTGTGACTTGCAGGTATTGGAGAACCACAGCTAAGACGCCAGGACCCCCAGAAGCCTAGAAATGGTGAGAGTTCCGGGTCCGACATCCCGAGAGAGGGGAAGGGGCTGGTTGGAACCGGTGGCAAGAGGCTGTGGCGGGACTCAGGCCTCCCCGCAGTCGGCTTCACAATCTGCGCCCCGAATTCTCCTTGCCCAGCCCGGCCTCAGTCCCTTTCAGCCATCAGATTGGCGGCTGCGCTGGCAGCCGGGCGCCCGGGCGTCCTGTCTCTTCCCTGCGCAGTGACTGTGCCCTGGCCTGGAGCCCTTTCTCGGCAGCTCTGCATCCGTAGTGCCGCGTCTCTCCCAGATTGTGCAGGGACCACGGGAGGGTGGTCAGGGGACAATCCTGACTCGGGGTGCGGGTTCATGAATGGAAAGAGCTTTGGTTTGGTTTATGGGGTTCCTAGTTCCTCTTTTCGCCTATTAAAAATGTATGGGAGTTATGGCGAAAATACTTAAAAATTTAAGCAAGGAGTGGTTGAAAAATTGTAGAGCACCCAGCTATGGGTTGTAGTTTGTGGTCCATGAAAAGATCTCGAAGGAAAGATGCATGATGAAAATACCCAAATTCAATAATTGGTTAGGTACATTTACATAGTTTCTTAATTTTCGCCTTGAGCCTGCAGATTTCCTGGTTGTGTAATTAGAGCTTACTTGGCAGTTTATCATTGATTAAGCCTGAATTTTGTTTCCCCCAATGTAGTAATTTCTTAAAAAAAAAAAAAATGTATTTGAGTTAGATTTTTTAAAATTAGGAATCCAGGGACTGGAGCCACCTCAGTCTATTTGCCACCACATGGGACTGATTTTCACTTGCATGTTTCACTGGGTCCCAAGCAGGATCTCAAGTCAACCCCTCACACCCCATTTCTCCAGCTTAACTCTGGCTTGCAGTAAAATACTCAATTTTCAGTTCCTTCTGAAAATCTCAAATGCCAATTTCCTCTCCCTAATTTACATTATTTATTATTTGTCCTTTAGTGTACATTTTTGATAGTGCATTTTAATTAATCATTTTTTGACAAAGCATTAGATGGCATATTGAAAAAGATATGTTTTCTGTTTGTAAATATTTCCCATGAGAAGAAAGCAAAGAATATCCCCTGATAGTGAATTGTAAAAATCTCTGTGCCTCTTTTGCTTTTGTCTTCCCTGGGCACAAAGATTTTATGAGAATGTTTTAGTGTCAAGATATTTTTATTTTGCAAACGTTATGGGGTGATTTGTCCTCAGCAACCCTGTCGTTTTTTATTGGTCCTGGTGGTACTGTCTGTGAATAAACCAAGATAACCTCTATGGCTGTGTCTGCTACAGTATCTAATAAATATCAGCTCCTATGTCATTTTCTTTCATAGGACATCCTGAGGTAGGGAGTGTAGCCTCTCAAGGGAGCAAGAGAATACCCTGGGGAAAAGATGAATCTCTTGGCGTACTCTTCCTTTGACAAGCTAACCCCCTGAGACATTAAAATTGTCTTCACCCAACCCAGCTTCCATTTCTTGGAGACAGATTGCTGGTCCACCAATCACATGCTGGTATTGAGGGGAAAACAGAAATAATTTCTGCCTCCTAAATGCTCTAAGATTTGTGAAAGACAAAATAGTATCCCAAAAGAAAGAAAAAACCTGACTTCAGTGAGATGGTACAAAAACTTGCAAAGTAAAATACACTTGGAGCACTCACTTGAGCATAGTGCAGTATCTCCTCAGAGAGTGGTCACTGAGCACTTAAGTGAGCAGGATGGAGTGGGAGAATCTCTCAAGTGATTGGATGATCTGAATTCACACTTGAGTCATACAAATCTCCTTTTCTCTTTTGTTCTTTTGTTTTGTTTTGTTTTTTGATGGAGTCTGTCACTCAGGCTGGAGTGCAATGGTGTAATCTGGGCTCACTGCAACCTCTCCCATGTTCAAGCGATTCTCTTGCCTCAGCCTCCCGAGTAGCTGGGACTACAGGTGTGCACCACCACACCCAGGTATTTTTTTTTTTTTTTGTATTTTTAGTAGAGAAGGGGTTTCACCATGTTGGCCAGGCTGGTCTTGAACTCCTGACCTTGTGATCCACCCGCCTCGGCCTCCCAAAGTGCTGGAATTACAGTCTGAGCCACTGCGTCCAGCCTACACATCTGTTTTCTAATCAGCACTGCTACTCCCTGGGTTTGTCACCTGGAAAAGATTTGTTCACTTTTATTGACTTTAGTTTTTTAACTGTAAATTGCATTTATTAGTAGAGTTTAAAAGGTAAGAAAATACTTATAATATTTACAAAGGGCCTAAAAGTTGTGCATTTCAGAAAAAAATTAATTATGTATTCTACTTGTTAAAAATTGTTTACCTTTTTCCTTCCCAAAGTGAGTTTAGGAATTTTTTCAGATGGATTTTTTATGACTGAGTGATTTCAAGCAGAATTCCAAGACTTTGCTTTTAAAATGCTACCAAGAAAAACAATAGGGAAAATCTCTCCTGCATTTTGGCTGTAGAAAATGAATACATTTCTGGCCAGGCGCGGTAGCTCATGCCTATAATCCTAGCACTTTGGGAGGCTGAGGCTGGTGGGTCACCTGAGGTCGGGAGTTCAAGACCAGCCTGGCTAACGTGGTGAAACCCCATCTCTACTAAAAATACAAAAACTAGCCGGGCGTGGTAGTGGACATCTATAATACCAGCTACTGGGGAGGCTGAGGCAGGAGAATCACTTGAACCAAGGGGGCGGAGGTTGCAGTGAGCCAAGATTGTGCCACTTCATTCCTGCCTGGGTGAAGAGCGAAACTCTGTCTCAAAAAAAAAAAAAAAAATACATTTCCACAAGAAAATGTGGTAGATAATTGGTGAGTTAGGTAGATTCATAAAGTATCACTTCCTTTTATTGCAGGGTAAATTTGTGACAGTGAATATCTCTGTTCTGTATCTTGTTATCTTGACTTCTGAGTTTCATGCTAAATTTTATGAGATAAAACTTGGTAGCTCCTAGAAATGTTCCCATATGACTAATTGTTTACTACATGATTTTTAATGGAAATAATACAGTAAGACATGCATTATCTGAAAGGAATTGATACTTTTGCTTTTCTCATTGAGGTATAAAATGTAAGCACCTTATAATTTCATCCCCTTATATGAACATGATGTTTGAGTAATGCTGCTGAATTTTTCACACATGTAGTTTCGAAAACCAAGTTGGTAACTGACAATGGAAATCAAAACATGAGCCTAGTGACTTCAAGCTAAGGCTAATAATGAGCCTGCAAAAGAAGGTTATTAATGGCCCAGTTAGTTTTTTTCGAAGAACCTCTCTTGCAGATGTCCCAGCCTGCTCACCTCAGCCATGGAAGAAACCTTTATAGTGAGAGAAGCTACAGAACCCTGGAAAGCTGGGGACCCACAGGCAGATGCAGTTAAGGTTCAGAAGGAAAAGAACTGGCAGGATTTTTGTGAAGATGAAGTTGTTATTGTTTTGAAGCAGTTTCTAGACTATTTAAAATAAACCAAAGTAAGATTAATATAAAAACTTCCAAAGGAGTATTGTAACAGAAGAAAATACCTACTACAATATCTTTAAAAATTGCAAGTTCAGGCAGACAAGGGCTTCCTTTTATAGAAAGGAACAAACAAGATTAGAATGAAGGTAGGAGGGAAATGGCAAATGGAGGGTGAAAAAATTAGATTCTAAGGCCGGGCGCGGTGGCTCAAGCCTGTAATCCCAGCACTTTGGGAGGCCGAGGCGGGTGGATCACGAGGTCAGGAGATCGAGACCATCCTAGCTAACATGGTGAAACCCCGTCTCTACTAAAAATACAAAAAACTAGCCGGGCGTGGTGGCGGGCGCCTGTAGTCCCAGCTACTCGGAGGCTGAGGCAGGAGAATGGCGTGAACCCGGGAGGCGGAGCTTGCAGTGAGCCGAGACTGTGCCACAGCACCCCAGCCTGGGCGACACAGGGAGACTCCGTCTCAAAAAAAAAAAAAAAAAAAAAATTAGATTCTAGATTAATGTTTTACTCTGAAGTCATCATGTCCTTAGGAAGGACATAAAATGGGGCTGTATTTTGACACAGATTGAGTGTAGCTGAATGTTAAGGAGGCTCTGGGGGAGGAGATAAACTTTAAGTGAAGTTTGATTAAAAAGTTTGATTAAAAAATTATTTTGACCACTGAAGAAAATTTCAGCTGATTTTTTTTTTTTTTTTTTTTTTTTGAGATGGAGTCTTGCTCTGTCACCCAGGCTGCGGTGCAGTGGTGTGATCTCCACTCACTGCAACCTCCGCCTCCTGAGTTCAAGCAATTCTCCTGCCTCAGCCTCCTGAGAAGCTAGGATTACAGGCGCCCACCACCATGCCCGCCTAATTTTTTTTTGTATTTTTAATAAAGACGAGATTTCACTATGTTGGCTAGGCTGGTCTCGAACTCTTGACCTCAGGTGATCCACCCACCTCAGCCTCCCAAAGTGCTGGGATTACAGGCATGAGCCACCGCTTCCAGCCAGCTGATTTTTTAAAAATGAGAACGAGAAGAAAATGTGCAGTCTGCGTCTGGCTATGTGATAGGTAAGAAAAAAGAGCACCAACTAAGCCATAATGGAAAGCGTGTTTCTTTCTATAAACTGTTTCTGGAGAACACAAAAGATAGAGAATTTTATTAATCACAGCTATTTACCAGGATTATCGAAGTGCTTCATCTTTCCCCATTTTTTTCTTTGTTCTATACATTTCTTACATTTAACTTTTTGGGATTGTATTTTTTATAAGCTGGTAAATGTAACTACCAGCTTTTTGCTGAGTTCTGTGAGTAGCTCTATCAAATTATGAAACTCGAGGGAGGTTATGGGAGTCCATAATTTTTCAACAGTAGCTTAGAAGCATACATGGGCCTATGGGGTTTGTGACAGGCATCTGCCATTAGGACAATGTTGTGAAAATGAGCCCTGAATCAAGGTCTGTGCTGACTTTGAGTGGTGTCAGAATTCAAATTCAAATGTTAGACAAGTTGGTGTTGGAGAATGGCTTGGTGTTCAACAAACTCTACAGATTTGGTACAAGAAAAAAGATATCACAGAGACCTGGCCTGGAATAAAACTCTGGTTTGTCTGGGAATGGGAAGCTCTGCTGTCCTGTACACAGACTGTCACACTGCCCATTGTCCTGTGATTCCTGGTCTCCCAGAGAGAGAGAGGATCCAAACTTAGAGGAAAGAAACTCTGACAGCAAACCCCTTTTCCTACAGCTGTCACCACAGGATTCCCACTCACTCACAAGCAAACCCACTAGATATTAATGTGTCCAGACGTCTCCCAGGACTAGACACCACCCTGAGAAATTTTACAACAGCATTTTTGATTCTAGTGTTTCTTGACAAAAACCTACAAAAGTGTCTACAAGTCTCCTGGCATATCCCAACCCCTAGACACTGAATCTGCAACAGCAACCTGTTTTCCCTACCAGGTGAGGGTTCTGGACCTCCTGTTCATAATCTCATCTGCCTGCATAAACACAAAAATCCATCAGAATATACTTCTACTTGAGCCGCTATCTGTAGCACAAACCAGTTCTTCCACCTACATTGCACTGTTTCCCACTCATAGATTTTTATTCTTTTAACTTTTATTTTTGGTTCAGGGGTACATATGCAGATTTGTTATGCAGCTAAAATTGTGTCATGGGGGTTTGGTGTGCAGATTATTTTGTCACTGAGGTACTAAGCATAGCACCAAACTGGTAGTTTTTCTGATCCTCTTTATCCTCCCATTCTCCAAGCTTAACTAGGCCTCAGTGTCTGTTGTTCCCTCTTTGTTTTTTTGTGTTATTATTCAGCTCTTACTTAAATTTTTTTGTTTGTTTGTTTTGAGATGGAGTTTTGCTCTTGTTGCCCAGGCTGGAGTGCAATGGTGCGATCTCGGCTCACTGCAACCTCCTCCTCCCAGGTTCAAGTGAGTCTCCTGCCTCAGCCTCCCAAGTAGCTGGGATTACAGGCATGCACCACCACTTCTGGCTAATTTTGTGTTTTTAGTAGAGATGGAGTTTCTTCATGTTGGTCAGGCTGGTCTTGAACTCCCGACCTCAGGTAATCTGCCCACCTCAGCCCAAAGTGTTGGGATTACAGGTGTGAGCCACTGTGCCCGGCCTCAGTTATTACTTAGAAATAACATGCATTTGGTTTTTTGCTGCTACATTAGTTTTCTAAAAATAATGGCCTCCAGCTTCATTCTTCTTGCTTCAAAGGTCATGATCTTCTGTATTTGTGTGTTTTAACAGCTGGCCACACAGTATTCTATGATATTTATCTACCATATTTTATTTATTTATTTACTTTTTATTTTATTATTTTATTTTTTTTTGAGATGGAGTTTTGCTCTTGTTGCCCAGGCTGGAGTGCAATGGCACAATCTCGGCTCACTGCAACCTGTGCCTGTCAGGTTCAAGCGATCCTCCTGCCTCAGCCTCCTGAGTAGCTGGGATTACAGGCATGCGCCACCATGCCTGGCTAATTTTGTATTTTTAGAAGAGACAGGGTTTCTCCATGTTGGTCAGGCTGGTCTCGAACTCCTGACTTCAGGTGATCTGTCCTCCTCGGCCTCCCAAAATGCTGGGATTACAGGTGTGAGCCACTGCGGCTGGCCTATTTATTTATTTATTTGAGATGGAATTTTTCTCTTGTTGTCCAGGCTGGAATGCAATGGCACGATCTTGGCTCATTGCAACCTCTGCCTCCTGGGTTCAAGCGATTCTCCTGCCTCAGCCTCCTGAGTAGCTGGGATTACAGGCTCTTGCCACCACGCCTGGGTAATTTTTTTGTGTCTGTTTTTTTAAATTTTTAATTTAATTTTAATTTTTTTTAGTAGAGACGGGGTTTCACCATGTTGGTCAGGCTGGTCTCGAACTCCTGATCTTGTGATCTACCCGTCTCGGCCTCCCAAAGTTCTGGGATTTCAGGTGTGAGCCACTGCACCCGGCCTAAACCTTTTATTTTATTTTATTTTTGAAGAAAGGGTCTCACTCTGTTGTCCAGACTGGAGTGCAGTGGCATGATCTCAGTTTACTGCACCCTCAACCTCCCAGGCTCAAGCAATCCTATTCTACTTTAGCCCCCCAAGTAGCTGGGACTACAGGCACACGCCACCAGCCCTGGCTAATTTTTTTTGGTATTTTTTGTAGAGACAGGGTCTTGCCATGTTGCCCTAGGTAGCCTCAAACTTTTGAGCTCAGGCAATTTACGTGACTCACCCTCCCCAGATGCTAAGATTACAGGTGTGAGCCACCATGCCCAGCCATACCATATTTTCTTTATCCAGTATACAATTGATAAGCATTTAGGTTGATTCCATTTCTTTGCTGTTGTGAATGACATGGACTGCAATGAACATGCAATGTCTTTATAATAGAATAATTTATATTTTACTGGGTATATGCCTGATTATGAGGTTCCTAGGTCAAAAGGTAATTCTGTTTTTAGTTCTGTGAGAAATCATCACACTACTTTTTATAGTGGTTGAATTAATTTACACTCCCACGGGTAGTGTATAAGCATTCCCGTTTCTCTGTAACCTTGCCAGCATCTGTTATCTTTTGACTTTCTAATACTAGCCATTCTCACTGGGTGAGATGATATTTCACTGTGGTTTTTCTTTGAATTTCCCTAATGATTAGTGATGAGCATTTTTTATATGCTTGTTAGCCACATGTATGTCTTCTTTAAAAAAACACCCTTTTCATGTTTTTTGTCTACTTTTTAGTGAGGTCTTTTTTTTTTCTTATAAACTTAAGTTTCTTATAAATAATGGATATTGGACCTTTGTCAAAAGCATGGTTTGCAAATATTTTCTTTTATTCTGTGTGTTTTTTGTTTACTGTGTCGATGGTTTCCTTTGCTGTGAAGAAGCTTTTTAGCTCAGTTAGCTTCCATTTGTCAATTACTGCTTTTGTTGCAATTGCTTTTGGTATCTTTATTTTAAAATTTTTGCCGGCTTCTCTGTCTAGAACGGTAGTTCCTAAGTTATATCATGGATTTTTTTTTAAATAATTTGAAGTTTTACATTTAAATCTTTAATTTATCTTGAGTTGATTTTTGTATATGGTGTAATGAAAGGGTTCAGTTTCAATCTTCTACATAGTATTAGCTAGTTATTCCAGTACCATTTATTAAATAGGAAATTATTTCCAGATTCCTCTTGTTAGCTTTGCCAAAGACCAGATGGTTGTAGGTGTGTGGTATTATTATGGGCTCTGTATTCTGTTGTATTGGTCTATGAGTTTGTTTTTGTACCAGTACCATTTTGCTTTGTTTACTGTAGCCCTGTAGTATAGTTTGAATTCAGGTAATGTAATGACTTCAGCTTTGTTCTTTTTGCTTATAATTGCCTTGGCTATTTGGGCCCTTTTTTGGTTCCATAATTTAAAAAATTTTTTGTTCTGTTTTTTAGTTCTGTTAAGAAATATTTTTGATAGTTTGATAAAAATAGCATTAAATCTGTAATTTCTTTGGCAGTATGACCATTTAAATAATATTGATCTTTTCTCCTTTTTGTTTTTTTTTTTAGAGAGAGTCTTGCTCTGTCACCAAGGCTAGAGTGCAGTGGTGCGATTTTGGCTCACTGCAACCTCTGCCTCCCAGGTTCAAGCAGTTCTCTGCTAAAGCCTCCTGAGTAGCTGGGATTACAGATGCCCGCCACCACGCCTGGCTAATTTTTGTATTTTTAGTAGAGATGGGGTTTCACCGTGTTGGCCGGGCTGGTCTTGAACTCCTGATCTCATGATCCACCCACCTCGGCCTCCCAAAGTGCTGGGACTACAGGCATGAGTCACTGCGTCCGGCCAATATTGATCTTTTTTATCCATGAGCACAAAATGGTTTTCCATTTGTTTGTGTCATCTCTGGCTTCTTTAAGCAGTATTTTCACAGTGTTGTCATAAAGATCTTTCACCTCCCGGGTTAGCTGTATTCCTAGATATTTTATTCTCTTCGTAGTGATTGTGAAGGGGTTCTGTTTTTGATTTGGCTTTTGCCGTGCATGTTTTTGATTTATAGAGATGCCACTAATTTTTGTACATTTATTTTGTATTCTGAAATTTTACTGAAGGGTTTTTTGTCAGTTTGAAAAGCTATTCTAGGCCTGGCGCAGTGGCTCATGCCTGTAATCCCAGCACTTTGGGAGGCCTAGGTGGGCAGATCATCTGAGGTTGGGAGTTTGAGACCAGCCTGACCAACATGGAGAAACCCCGTCTCTACTAAAAAACCAAAATTAGCCGAGTGTGGTGGTGCATACCTTTAAACCCAGCTACTCAGGAAGGCTGAGGCAGGAGAATCGCTTGAACCCGGGAGGCGGAGGTTGCAGTGAGCCGAGATCACGCCACTGCACAATAGCCTGGACAACAAGAGTGAAACTCGGTCTCAAAAAAAAAAAAAAAAAAAAGAAAAGAAAAGCTTTCTGCTGAGATTACAGGGTTTTTCAGATACAGCATTATGTCATCTGTAAACAGAAATGTTTGACTTCCTTTCTTCCTGTTCGTATGTCTTTTATTTTTTTATCTTGCCTAATTGCTCTGGCCAGGACTTCCAATTTTATGTTGAATAGGAGTGTTGAGAGGAGGCATCCTTGTCTTGTGCCTGTTTTCAAAGAAAAATGATTCTAATTTATGTGTGTTCAGTATGTTGGCTGTGGGTTTGTGATAGATAACTCATTATTTTGAAGTATGCACCTTCCATCCCTAGTTTGTTGAGGCTTTTTAACATAAAAATGTTAAGTTTTATTGAAAGCCTTTTCTGCATCTATTGACACAGTTTTGTGCTGTCTTTAGTTTTGGTGTTTTTTTTTTTTTTTTTTTGATACAGAGTCTTGCTCTGTCACCCAGGCTGGAGTGCAGTGGCACCATCTCGACTCACTGCAAGCTCTACCTCCCAAGTTTAAGCATTTCTTCTGCCTCAGCCTCCCAAGTAACTGGGGTTACAGGCACCCGCCGATAAGCCCAGCTAATTTTTGTATTTTTAGTAGAGATGGAATTTCACCATGTTGACCAGGCTGCTCTTGAACTCCTGACCTCAGGTGATCCACCCGCCTCAGCCTCCCAGAGTGCTGGGATTACAGGCATGAGCCACCACTCCTGGCCCCGTCTTTAGTTCTTATTATGTGATGAATCACATTTATTAATTCACACGTGATTTTTTTTTTCCTTTGAGATGGAGTCTCACTCTGTTGCCCAGGCTGGAGTACAGTGGCACGATCTCAGCTCACTGCAACCTCTGCCTCCCGGGTTCAAGCGATTCTCCTGCCTTAGCCTCTCAAGCAGCTGAATTACAGGTGCTTGCTACCATGCCCGGCTAATTTTGTGTTTTTAGTAGAGACAGGGTTTTGCCATGTTGGCCTGGCTGGTCTCGAACTCCTGACCCTGGGTGATCTGCCTGCTTTGGCTTCCCAAAGTGCTGGGATTACAGGCGTGAGCCACCATGCCCCACCTCATGTATGTTGAATTAGCCTTGCATCCCCAAAATAAACCCTACTTGATCATAGTTGGTTAGGTTTTTGATGTCCTGCTCAATTTGGTTTGCCAATATTTTGTTGAGAATTTTTGCATCAATGTTCATCAAGAATATTGGTCTGAAGTTTTCTTCTTTTGTTTTATCTCTGTCAAGTTTTGGTATCAGAATGGTGCCATTTTTAGTTTTTTGGAATAGTTTTAGTAGAAGTGGTACCAGCTGTCCTTTGTACATCTACTAGAATGCAGCTGTGAATCTATCTGGTCCTAGGCTATTTTGGTTGGTAGGCTATTTATTACTAATTAAATTCTCAAGCTTGTTATTGATCTATTAAGGGCTTTGATTTCTTTTTTGTTCAGTCTTGAGAGGATATATTTATTCAATAATTTTTCCGGCCGGGTGCGGTGACTCACGCCTGTAATCCCAGCACTTTGGGAGGCCGAGGTGGGCGGATCATGAGGTCAGGAGATCAAGACCATCCTGGCCAACATGGTGAAACCTCGTCTCTACTACAAATACAAAAATTAGCTGGGCGTGGTGGCGGGCACCTGTAGTCCCAACTACTCTGGAGGCTGAGGCAGGAGAACGGCGCAAACTCGGGAGGCGGAGCTTGCAGTGAGCCAAGATCGTGCCTGTGCACTCTAGCCTGGGTGACAGAGCAAGACTCCATCTCAAAAAAAAATAATAATAATAAATTTTCCATTTCTTCTAGATTTTCAAGTTTGTGTGCATAGACGTATTCATAGTAGACTTCAATATATTTTTGTGGGGTCAGTGGTAATGTCCCTTTTGTCATTTTTAATTGTGTTTATTTGGATCTTTTCCTTTTTCTTCATTAATCTTACTGGTTATTTTATTTTATTTTTTTTAAAGATTTTACTCCTGTAATTGTTGATCTTTTGTATAGTTTTTCATGTCAAAATCTCCTTCCATTCAGAAATTATTTTGGTTATTTTTTCTGCTAGCTTAGAGGTTGATTTGCTCTTGCTTCTCTCGGTGTTTTATTTATGATGTCAGGCTGTTAAACTGAAGTCTTTCTAACTTTTCAGTGTAAGCATTTAATGCTATATTTTTTTTCTCCTAATGCTGCCTTAGCTATGTTGCAAAAATTCTGCTATGTTGTATTTGTTCTCATTATTTTCAAAGAACTTCTTGGTTCCTGCCTTAATTTCATTATTTACCCAAAAGTAGTTCAAGTTCAGGTTGTTTAATTTCCTTGTAATTGTATGATTCGAGTGATTTTCTTTGCATTGAATTACATTTTTATCAAGCTGTGGCCTCTGTGTGTGGTTCTAGAGTATGTGCCATGTAATGATGAGAAGACCATACTATGTTGTTTTTAGATGGAGAGTTCTGTAGAAGTCTATTAGGACTGTTTAGTCATGTGTTGAGTTTAGGTCTTAATATCTTTGTTAATTTTCTGCCTCAATAATGTGTCTATTAGTGCCCGTGGGTGTTGTAGTCTCCCACTATTATTGTGTCAGTATCTCATTCTCTTCATAGGTCTCTAACAACTTGATTTGTTTATGTGCACCCATCAATTTATTATAACACCTTTCTCTCTTCTGCTTTTTTACCGTAAACATTCTTTCAGGTTCACAATTCAGATGTCCAAGAGTTCAAGAACATGTCCAGTGACCTGGTTGTTTTAGGAGAAAATGTAAATTAGTAATAAGAGGCTTTATTCATATACATGAAAATAAGGGAGGATATATTATTCATCTCTGTTTTATTAAAGCATTTAGATTATATGTAGATATTTTTCTCTGCTTTTTTGAAATATACGTAAATTATATTAACAGCTAAATAAACCTTTCGTCATTTTTTTTTTTTTTTTTTTGAGATGAAGTCTCGCACTGTCGCCCAGGTTGGAGTGCAGTGGCATGATCTTGGCTCACTGCAAGCTCTGCCTCCCGGGTTTACGCCATTCTCCTGCCTCAGCTTCCTGAGTAGCTGGGACTATAGGCACCCACAACCACGCCCGGCTAATTTTTTGTACTTTTAGTAGAGACGGGGTTTCACCATGTTAGCCAGGATGGTCTTGATCTCCTGACCTCGTGATCCGCCTGCCTTGGCCTCCTAAAGTGCTGGGATTACAGGCGTGAGCGACTGCACCCGGCCTTGTCATTCTTTTTGACTCAGGATTGTCTTTATTTGTAACCTGAGATTCATTACTTTGTTTTTGCTTTGGCAAAAGTTTATTTTTTAAATTTTATGTCATTAAAAGTACACACAGATTTGTTCAGAGTAAAGCTCATTTTAAGAGCACATGAAAGTTGGACACAAAGGTAGAATTACATTTAGCTGTAGAATGATAAATACTAAAAGATACAGAGTAAGTTCCTTTGACAGAAATTTGATTATCCAAGGTACTTATTTGCAGGCTGAAGTACTTACAATACAAAAACAAGGTCCGGGTGCGGTGGCTCACGCCTGTAATCCCAGTGCTTTGGGAAGCCAAGGCGGGCAGATCATTTGAGGTCAGGAGTTCGAGACCAGCCTGACCAACATAGTGAAATCCTGTCTCTACTAAAACACACACACACACACACACACACACACACACACACACACACACACACACACACACACACACACACGCCAAGCATGGTGGCGCATGCCTGTAGTTCCAGCTACTTAAGAGGCTGAGGCAGAAGAATTGCTTGAACCTGGGAGGCAGCAGTTGCAGTAAGTGCAAATCTCGCCACTGCACTCCAGCCTGGGCAACAGAGTGAGACTCCGTCCCCCCCAAAATAAAATAAAATAAAAATGCAGACTCAGTCAGATATTGCTGCTTTCTGTTTTCTCTGTAAACTTTAAAAAGCCAACAAAGATTACAATACTTTAAGATGGAGATTAGTTGTCTTCATTTGTGCCAGATGTATTTGTGTTGTGACGAGAGTGCCAAGTTTAAGGGACTCTGTGCTGTGCCTGCTTCTCTAACTAATGCTAATCATGAGCCAAGGGGGAGCATCATCAGCATTGACAGGGGACTTGTGTAAAACACCCATTCATGGACCTTTCCATACCTGCAAAATCACATTACATAGAGTGAGACCAACATTACCAAGTGATTTATAAGCTCATTAAAGCTTGAGAGGCAATGCTTAGTTAATTGGTTATAAGCCCAGGCTGCTGATTACACTCACATGGCCAATTTGCAGAACTCTCTTTACTGGTGCCCTTCCCACAGGTTCTGTTTAATGTTCTGGGTGGAAGCATTCTTGTTATTTTAATTAACTGCCTCATGTAACTCTAAGTTGTGGCCAGAATCAAGTATAGGGGGTTCAAGATACATTTATAAGAGTTAAGTTTCACCTATGCCTAAAGGGTAGTCCTAGAGCCTCTTTTGTTTGGGTTTCATAGGGACAGGGCAGTGTGGCTCATATTTTTATTACTGCAGCAGAAATTGCTGGCAGGAGAGGGCACCTGAAGACAGGAAAGGAGAAACTTATATTTTTATATCTGTACAGCAGCTCATTGTTGCTGAATCTCTTCTGTTATAAAGTACAGAAATGGGTGGAGTTTTTTCTGTTTTGAGTCTTCTGCCTGTGAGTGTGGTGGTAGCAGGTAAACAGGTGGTGCTGACACCTTTTAAGGCAGAGTCTCAAGATGCGGTGTAGTTTGTCCAGAGAATCTTATCTGAGAAAGAATTCTAGAAAAGAAGGAGAAAAAGGAAAAAATGGCATTATAAATGATGAAATATTGAATACTTATTTTATTTTTATTTTACTTTAAGTTCCAGGATACATGTGCGGAATGTGCAGGTTTATTATATAGGTTTATGTGTGCCACGGTGGTTTGCTGCACGTATTGACCCATCTTCTACGTGCCCTCCACTCCACAACAGGCCCTGGTGTGTGTTATTCCCCTCCCTGTATCCATGTGTTCTCATTGTTCAACTACCACTTATGAGTGAGAACATGAAGTTTTTGGTTTTCTAGCCCTGTGTTAGTTTGCTGAGGATGATGACTTCCAGCTTAATCCATGTTCCTACAAAGGACATGATCTTATTTCTTTGTATGGCTGTATAGTATTCCATGGTGTGTATGTACCACATTTTATTTATCCAATCTGTCATTGATGGGCATTTGGGTTGGTTCCATGTCTTTGCTGTTATGAATAGTGCTGCAATAAAAATACGTGTGCATGTGTCTTTATAGTAGAATGATTTGTATTTCTTTGAGTATATACCCAGTAATGGGATTGCTGGGTCAAATGGTATTTCTGGTTCTAGATCCTTGAGGAATCACCACACTGTCTTCCACGATGGTTGAACTAATATACATTCTCACCAACAGTGTAAAAGCGTTCCTATTTCTTCACAGCATCACCAGCATCTATTGTTTCTGACTTTTCAATAATCACCATTCTGACTGGTGTGAGATGGTCTCTCATTGTGGTTTTTATTTGTATATCTCTAACGATCAGTGATGTTGAACTTCTTTTCATGTGTGTTGGCTGCATAAATGCCTTCTGAGAACTGTTTGTTCATCTTTTGCCCACCTTTTTTTTTTTTTTTTTTGAGATGGAGTCTCACTCTGTCTCCCAGGCTGGAGTGCAGTGGCACTATCTCTCCTCACTGCAACCTCCACCTCCTGGGTTCAAGTGATTCTCCTGCCTCAGCCTCCCGAGTACCTGAGACTACAGACGCCCACCATGATGCCCAGCTAATTTTTGTATTTTTAGTAGAGGCAGGGTTTCACCATATTGGCCAGGCTGGTCTTGAACTCCAGATCTCAAACAGTCCACCCACCTTGGCCTCCCAAAGTGCTGGGATTATAGGCGTGAGCCACCATGCCCAGCCTTTGCTCACTTTTTGATGAAATTTTTTTTTTTTCTTGTAAATTTTTTAAAGTTTCTTTTAAATTCTGAATACTAGATCTTTGTCAGATGGGTAGATTGCAAATTTTTTCTCCCATTCTGTAGTTTGCCTGTTCACTCTGCTAATAGTTTCTTTTTCTGTACAGAAGCTCTTTAGTCTAATTAGATCTTATTCTTCAATTTTGGCTTTTGTTGCAGTTGCTTTTGGCGTTTTTGTCATGAAGTGTTTGCCCATGCCTATGTCCTGAATGGTATTGCCTAGGTTTTCTTCTAGGGTTTTTATGGTTTTGAGTTTTACATTTAAGTCTTTAATCCATCTTGAGTACATTTTTATATAAAGTGTAAGGAAGAGGTCCAGTTTCAGTTTTCTCCATATGGCTAGCCAGTTTTCTCAGGACCATTTATTGAATAGAAAATCCTTTCCCCATTGCTTGTTTTTGTCAGGTTTGTTGAATATCAGATGGTTGTAGATGTGTGGTGTTACTTCTGAGGGCTCTTTTCTGTTCCATTGGTCTATATGCCTGTTTTTGGAGCAGTACCATGTTGTTTTGCTTACTGTAGTCTTGTAGTATATCTTGAAGTCAAGTAGTGTGATGCTGCCATCTTTGTTCTTTTTGCTTGAGATTGTCTCGGCTATATGGGCTCTTTTTTGGTTCCATATGAAATTTAAAGTCAGTTTTTTCCTAATTCTGTGAAGAATGTCAATGGTAGTTTGATGGGAATAACATTGAGTCCATAAATTACTTTGGGCAGTATGGCCATTTTCATGATGTTGATTCCTTCTATCCATAAGGATGGGATGTTTTTCCATTTGGTTGTGTGCTCTCTTACTTCCTTGAGCAGTGGTTTGTAGTTCTTCTTGAAGAGGTCCTTCACATTCTTTGTTAACTGTATTTTTACATATTTTATTCTTTTTATGGCAATTGTGAAGTTTATTTATGATTTGGCTCTCTTTTTGTCTATTGTTGGCTTATAGGAATGCCTGTGATTTTTGTACATTGATTTTGTATCCTGAGACTTTGCTGAAGTTACTTATCAGCTTAAGGATTTTTTGGGCTGAGATGATGGAATTTTCTAAATATAGAATAATGTCATCTGAAAACAGAGAGAATTTCACTTCCCCTTATTCTATTTGAATACTGTTTCTTTCCCTCGCCTGATTGCCCTGGCTGTAGCTTTTAATACTGTGTTCAACAGGAATGGTGAGAAAGGACATCCTTGTCTTGTACTGGTTTTCAAAGAGAATGCTTCCAGCTTTTTCCCATTCAGTATGATATAGGCTGTGTGTTTGTCATAAACAGCTCTTACTATTTTGAGATATGTTCCCTCAACACCTGGTTTATTGAGAGTTCTTAACATGAAAGAAAGTTGAATTTTATCAAAGGCCTTTTCTGCATCTATTGAGATAATCATGTGGTTTTTGTCTTTAGTTCTGTTTATGTCATGAATTATGTTTATTGATTTGCATATGTTGAACCAGCCCTGCATCCCAGGAATGAAGCCGACTTGATCATGGTGCGTAAGTTTTTGTTTTTGTTTTTTTGAGACGGAGTTTTGCTCTTGTTGCCCAGTGCAATGGTGCGATCTCGGTGCACCGCAACCTCCGCCTCCCAGGTTCAAGTGATTCTCCTGCCTCAGCCTCTCAAGTAGCTGGGATTACAGGTTTGCACCACCACACCCGGCTAATTTTTTGTACTTTTAGTAGACACGGAGTTTCTCCGTGTTGGGCAGGCATGTCTTGAACTCCTGTCCTCAGGTGATCTGCCCGCCTCGGCCTCCCAAAGTGGTGGGATTTCAGGCGTGAGCCACTGCACCTGGCCTGGTGGATGTTTTTTAAAGGGCTGCTGGATTCCGTTTGCCAGTTTTTTTTTTTTTTTTTTTTGACAGTTTCATTCTTGTTGCCTAGGCCGGAGTGTAAAGGTGCAGTCCCAGCTCACTGCAACCTCCGCCTCCTGGGTTCAAGTGATTCTCCTGCCCCAGCCTCCCATGTAGCCTAGATTACAGGTGCCCGCCACTACACCCTGCTAATTTTTTCTTTTTTTTTTTTTTAATTAGAGGCGGGGTTTCACCATGTTGGCCAGGCTGGTCTCGAATTCCTGAACTCAGGTAATCTGCCACCTCGGCCTCCCAAAGTGCTCTGATTACGAGTGTGAGCCACCATGCCCGGCCTTGGTTTACGAGTATTTTATTGAGGATCTTCGCATCGATGTTCATCAGGAATATTGGCCTGAAGTTTTGTTGTTGTTGTGTCTCTTCCAGGTTTTAGTATTAGGATGATGTTGATGTCATAAAATGAGTTAGGAAGGAATCCCTCTTTTTCAGTAGCTTGAAATAGTTTCAGAAGGAATGGTACCAGCTGCTCTTTGTACCTCTGGCAGAATTTGGCTGTGAATCTGTCTGGTCCTGGGCTATTTTTGGTTGGTAGGTTATTCATTACTGCCTCCGTTTCAGAACTTGTTATTGGTCTATTCAGGAATTTGACTTCTTCTTGGTTTAGTCTTGGGAGGGTATACGTGTCTAGAAATTTATCCATTTCAGCTAGATTTTGTAGCTTATTTCCATAGAAGTGTTTATAGTATACTAGTCTAGCCAGCAGTCTATTTTGTTAATTTTTTTTTTTTTTTTTTTTTTTTTGAGACAGAGTTGATTGCTCTGTGGTCCAGGCTGGAGTGCAGTGGCACAATCTTGGCTCACTGCAACCTCCACTTCCCAGGTTCAAGTGATTCTGCTGCCTCAGCCTCCCGAGTAGCTGGGATTACAGGCGTGCACCACAATGCCCAGCTAATTTTTGTATTTTTGGTAGAGACAGGGTTTCATCATGTTGGCCAGGTTGCTCTCCAACTCCTGACCTCAGGTGATCCCCCCCATCTCGGCCTCCCAAAGTACTGGGATTATAGGGGTGAGCCACCGTGCCTGGCCCTATTTTGTTAATTTTTTCAAAAATATCTCCTGGATTCATTGAGTTGGTTTTTTTGTTTGTTTGTTTTGTTTTGTTTTTGTTTTTGTTTTGAGGGTTTTTCATGTCTATCTCCTTCAGTTCTGCTCTCATCTTAGCTATTTCTTGTCCTCTGCTAGCTTTTGGAATTGGATTTCTTTGCTCCTGCTTTCTAGCTCTTTAATTTTTTTTTTTTTTTTTTTTTTTTTGAGATGGAGACTCGCTGTGTCATCCAGGCTGGAGTGCAGTGGCATGATCTTGGCTCACTGCAACCTCCGCCTCCTGGGTTCAAGCAATTCTCCCTGCCTCAACCTCTTGAGTAGCTGGGATTATAGGCACCCACCACCACACCTGGCTAATTTTTCTATTTTTTAATAGAGATGGGGTTTTGACATATTGGCCAGGCTGGTCTTGATCTCCTGATTTCAGGTGATCTGCCTGCCTCAGCCTCCTAAAATGCTGAGATTACAGGCGTGAGTCACTGCACCATGACTTAGCTCTTTTAATTGTGATGTTAGGGTGTCGATTTGAGATTTTTCTAGCTTTCTGATGTGGGCATTTAGTGCTATAAATTTCCCTTTTAACTCTGTCCCAGAGATTCTAGTATGTTGTGTCTTTCTTCTCATTGGTTTCAAAGAACTTCTTGATTTCTGCCTTATTATTTACCCAGGAGTCATTCAGGAGCAGGTTGTTCATTTTTTATGTAAATGTGCACTTTTGAGTAAGTTTCCTAATCGTGAGTTCTAATTTGACTGTGCTGTGATCTGAGAGACTGTTTGTTACCATTTCAGTCCTGTTGCATTGGCTGAGGAGTGTTTTACTTCCAATTATGTGGTTGAGTTTAGAAAAGTGCTATGTGTCACTGAGAAAAATGTATATTCTGTTGATTTGGGGTGGTGAGTTCTGTAGATGCCTATTAGGTCCACTTGATCCAGAGCTGAGTTCAAGTCCTGAATATCCTAGTTAATTTTCTGTCTTATTGTTCTGTCTAATATTGACAGTGAGGTGTTAAGTCTCCCACCATGATTGTGTGGGCATCTAAGTCTCTTTGTAGGTCTCTCAGAACTTGTTTTATGAGTCTGAGTGTTCCTGCATTGGGTGCTTATATATTTAGGATAGTTAACTCTTCTTGTTGAATTGATTCCTTTACCATTAAGTAATGCCCTTCTTTGTCTTTTTTTAATCTTTGTTGGTTTAAAGTCTGTTTCATCAGAGCTAGGATTCCACCCCCTGCTTATTTCTGTTTGCCATTTGCTTGGTAAATTTTGCTTCATCCCTGTGTGTGTCTTTGCACATGAGATGGGTCTCCTGAATATAGCACACTGATGGGTCTTGACTCTTTATCCAATTTGCCAGTCTGTGTCTTTTAATTAGGGCATTTAGCTCATTTACATTTAAGAATAGTATTGTTCTGTATGAAGTTGATCCTGTGATCATGATGGCGTCTGGTTATTTTGCACACTACTTGATGCTGTTTCTTCATAGTGTCATTGGTCTTCATGGTGTGTTTTTGTGGTGGCTGGTACCAGTTTTTCCTTTCCATATTTAGTGCTTTCTTCAGGAGCTCTTGCAAGCCAGACCTGGTGGAGACAAAATCCCTCAGCATTTGCTTGTCTGGAAAGGATTTTATTTCTTTTTCTACTCATGCAGCTTAGTTTGGCTTGGTAAGAAATTCTGGGTTAAAAATTCTTTCCTTTAAGAATGTTGAATATTGGCCTCCATTGTCTTCTGGCTTGTAGGGTTTCTGCTGAGAGGTCCAATGTTAGTCTGATGGACTTATTTTGTAGGTGACCTGGCCTTTCTCTCTGGCTACCCTTAACATTTTTTTGTCATTTCAACCTTGGAGAATCTGATGATTATGTTTCTTGGGGTTGATCTTCTTGTGCAATATCTTAGTGGTGTTCTTGGTATTTCCTGAATTTGAATGTTAGCTTGTCTTGCTAAATTGGGGAAATTCTCCTGGATGATATCCTGAAGCGTGTTTTCCAGCTTGTTTCCATTCTCCCCCTTTCCTTCAGGTATTCCAGTCAATTGTAGGTTTGGCCTTTTTATGTAGTCCCATATTTCTCGGAGGCTTTGTTCATTCCTTTTCAGTCTTTTTTCTCTAATTTTGTCTGCATGCCTTATTTCAGCAAGGTGGTCTTCAAACTCTGATATTTTTTTCTTCTACTTTGTCAGTTTGGCTATTGATACTTGTGTATGCTTCATCAAGTTCTCATGCTGTGTTTCTTAGCTCCGTCGGGTCATTTCTGTTCCTCTCTAAACTGGTTATTCTAGTTAGCAGCTCCTCTCTCTAACTTTTTTCCAAAGTTCTTAGGTTTTTTGCATTCGGTTAGAACGTGCTCCTTTAGCACTCAGTGGAGTTTGTTATTGCCCATCTTCTGAAGTCTACTTCTGTCAATTTGTGTCTCTCATTCTCCGTCCAGTTCTGCACCCTTGCTGGAGAGGCATTGCAATCATTTGGAGAAGAAGAGGCACCCTTGCCTTTTGGGTTCTCAGTGTTTTTTTCATTGATTCTTTCTCATCTTCATGAGTTTGTCTAGCTTCTATCTTTGAGGCTGCTGACTCTTGGATGGGGTTCTTGTGGGGACTTTTTTGTTGCTGTTACTCATTTCTGTTTGTTTTTCTTTCAGTGGTCAGGTCCCTCTTCTGTATGGTTGCTGTGGTTTGCTGGGGGTTCACCTCAGGCCCTATTTATCTGGTTCACTCCTGAACCTGGAGATATCAAGGAGGTTGGAGAACATCAAAGATGGGTGCCTCTTCCTTCCTCTGGAATGTCTGACCTTAAGGAACACCAATCTGATGCCAGTAGGAACACAGCTGTATAGGGTGTCTGACAACCCCTGTTGGAGTATCTCACCCAGTTGGGTGGCACGAGGAACAGGACCCATTTAATGAAGCACTTTTATTGTCCCTTGGTGGAGGGGTATGCTTCACTGGGGTTAAACCCACTCCTCTGGGCTGCTTGGATTACTTAGAACTAGCAGGAGGAAAAGCTAAGTCTGCTCGTCCACAGAGACTGCGGTCACCTCTCCCCTTAGGGACTCAGACCCAGAGAGATCAGAGTTCTGTCCCTGAGCCCCTGGCTGAAGCTGTTGGAGTTCCTGCAGGGTGGCCCCACAGAGTGAGGATGGGTCAGAGTCAGGCCTAAAGAGGTGCTGTAGCTGCAGTCTGGCACAGCTGGTGTGTTGGGCTGTGGGGGACACCTCTTGGAACCACGCCATCCAGCATCCCTGTCTCCAGCAGGGGAAAAGCACCGCCAGGAGCTATAGAGATGGCTGCCGCCCTTCCCCTGCCCAGGGAGCCTAGTGTGTTAGACAGCTGTCAGTCCCAGTACTGGTTGCTGCCCCTCCCCAAGGAGCTCAAATGGCTTAGACAGCAGGCAGCCACAGCTGTGGTGCTGGTCACCCCTCCCCTGGGAACTCAGCAGGCTTAAACCGATTTTAGCTGAGAGGTTGTTGAGAATCTGCACAGCTCTGGGGTTGGGACCCTAGGCCCCGGTGGCATGGGTTCCTGAGTGAAATCTTTCAGTCTGTGGGTTGCACAGTTCCATGGAAAAAACATGGTTTTGTCAGCTAAGTAGCACACTCATTCACTGCCTCCCTTGGCTGGGGGGTGGGGACTCTTCTGCCCTGTGCGGCTGTCAGGTGGGTGGCTGTACCACACTCTTCTTTCTTCCTCTCCATGGGCCATGCCAGCTGCCTAGTCAGTTCTGATGAGAGAACCTGGATACCTCAGGTGCCAGTGCAGGATGCACAGGCCATTATGGTTCTTTTTGGTGGGAGCCTCTGATCACCGCTGCTTCTAATTGGCCGTCTTTGCCCCACCCCTAAAAAATGTTTTTTGTTTTGTTTTTGTTTTTTGTTTTTTAAGCTAAACATGTCTCAGATGAAGAGCTGTGTCCACTCTGCCTCCTGGAATGCCACGTGTTCAATACTTGCAGAGCTTTAATTTTCTACTTGTGCTTTTTCTTCCTAATGAGTTTGTTTTAACTACTTTTTAGTTCTTATTATAGTCAAGGGGGTCTGAAAAACATTTCTTTCCTATATACCAGAGTCTTCTCTACATTATCAAGATCCTGCCTTCTTATATGTCATAACGAATTCTCACGGTGAATTTATGAACTTCAATATTAAGAATGTTTCTTTTGTGGCTGTGGAACATGGAAAGGTGTGGATACTCAGTATTCCTATTGGGGAGAAGCTGGGGTCCTTAGTAAAGATGGAGAGCATGTAATGTTGAGGTTCCATCTCTGTTCTCCATTAGCTGTATGCAGAACAGGATTAAGAAAATGCTTATTTAAACAGGATGGCATTTATTACCCAGACAGTTTTGAAAAAAAAAATTATTAGGAGATACTTACTCTTCAGGGTGTGAAAAAAAGACTACTGAAAATCACCATTAAAATGTACAGAACATGGGAGATACTGGTATCTGGAACTTTGCATAAAACCAATGTTTCCTTATGATTAAATTCAGGCTATAATTTACTTTTGGCTGGGAGATACCATAGCAGTGATGCCGTGTCCTTCTCTGTGCATCAGCACACCATAAAAATTTGTCTTCATGCAGTTGATGTTAGTAACTCACTTGGTTAATGAGCTCTGTGACATATTTTTTTCTATAGAGTTAATTATTTTTCTCTTAATTATTATATATCTTTATTCAGCAGATGTGCATGAACAATCACATTTAATCTGGTAGCTGACCTTTCTTAGGTTTTCTTTCCATTTATCTGTCTTTGGAAAATGAAAGCTCTCATCTTTGTTTATAGGCCAGAAAAACTGAAAAACACACAGGCTCTTCCACTTACTGGATGTTTGACAAAATTGTTTCCTTGGACCAAAAACATGGGCATTACTGGTGAGCTTGTTAGAGATTCAGAAACTCAGATTTTATTCCAGATTTTCTTTTTTTTTTGAGACAGAGTCTTGCTCTGTCATCCAGGCTGGAGTGCAGCGGCGCAATTTCAGCTCACTGCAAGCTCCACCTCTGGGGTTCACGCCATTCTCCTGCTTCAGCCTCCTGAGTAGCTGGGACTACAGGCACCCACCGCCATGCCCGGCTAATTTTTTGTATTTTTAGTAGAGATGGGGTTTCACTGTGTTAGCCAGGATAGTCTCGATCTCCTGACCTCATGATCCATCCACCTCAGCCTCCCAAAGTGCTGCGATTACAGGCGTGAGCCACCACGCCCAGCCCAGATTTTCTGAAAAAATAATCTGCATTAACAATATCTCCAGTTTATCATACACATTAATATTTGAGCAGTGTTTTCTAACTGAATGTCTTTTCCATCTGAAAAATTTACACAACTTATTCTGTATGATGTAAATATAGCATTCAAAAATGTACATGTTAGTGTTAATGCCCTCAATTTTATATTTCATCATCCAGAAAAGTATCATCTATACATTGATGTTGTGGATCTTATACCACTCTCTTTTCTCAGAGTTAGAGAATACATTAGAGAATATTTCTGTGTTGAAAGTTATTTATTAAATATTTTCTGTCACTCCTATAAGTAAGAACCAGTTCTCTTTACTCTTGTTTTGCCTTGAGTCAAATTAAAAATTCTGTTCCTGGCCACTTGGTAAATATGTGTGTGTGTGTTTGTATGTTTTTCAGGGAGTGTTGACATTTAGGGATGTGGCCATAGAATTCTCTCTGGAGGAGTGGCAATGCCTGGACACTGCACAGCAGAATTTATATAGGAATGTGATGTTAGAGAACTACAGAAACCTGGTCTTCCTGGGTGAGGATAACTTCAGTACACAATTCCCTAATATACCCTATAAGTTTTATTTCTCTTTTTTTGTAGAATGGTTTTTGGTAAATTATGCTTTCAGATCTCTGTGTTTTTTGTTTGTTTGTTTGTTTTTAAACTTCAAGCTTTGTCTATGTAGAAAGGAATTTCAAGATGTTTCATTTTGACCTGAACTTTCCACACTCCTGAGCTGATCTGTGTCCTTTCACTCTAGATTAGTGTTAATTTTAGAAATTTAGTGGCATAACATAACTGTTGTCCACATCTTAAAATGTAATTGCCACTACCAATTTTTGATTTAGTAGTACCACGTAGTAAAATTAAGAACGTACAAAATTAAAATATTTCCTAAATATTTTAAATTTTTTGTTGTAAATTAGTATTTTGGAATTAATTTACTAGAATATTCTATTACATCATTTTTACTGAACCCATTACCAAATTGATAATTGGAGAATATGAGCATGATTCATGCTATTTTTAATAAAACAGGTATTGCTGCCTCTAAGCCAGACCTGATCACCTGTCTGGAGCAAGGAAAAGAACCTTGGAATGTGAAGAGACATGAGATGGGAGCTGAACTCCCAGGTAGGTGAGAGTGAAAGTGAATACAACAGACAACACAGATGAGAGGTCCAAAGCAGAAAAAAGAAAAGTCCTTAAAATGATTTGAAATCTGTGTTCCAAAGGAAATAGTTTCTAGGAAGCCTGAATTTTTTTTTATTTTGCTCTCACAAAGAAGCATCTTCTGTCTGATCTTTGTAAAATCACTAAAGATTTTACTTTCCCTTTGGTGACCTTCCTTCAAGTTTACAGTGACAGCCAAGAGAGTCCTCTTCGTGGCATATGAGAGACTGCAAAATCTGACTGCTTCTTTGTTGTTTTTGAAAACACACAGATAATCTGCAAAATTTTGAGAAATTCTGTGTTAAACTGTTTTTTAAGTTCTCTTTTTACATCATGTCCTAAGTGTGTGAGAGTAGTGGTTTCTGTTCCGTTGTCTTTTTATTGCTAATTTTTCTGCACATTGCATTTTGTCTTCTTCTTATAGTCTTGAAGTATAGTTTGAAATTATAAAGTATGATGTTCTTGTGCTTTGTTCTTTTTTTTTTTTTTTTTCAAGATTGCTTTGGCTATTCAAAGTTTACTGTAGTTCTGTGTGAAAATTGTATTTTCTTTTTTTTGTTGTTGTTTGAGACGGAGTCTCGCTCTGTCACCCAGGCTGGAGTGCAGTGGCACCATCTCGGCTCACTGCAACCTCTGCCTCCCGGGTTCAAGCAATTCTTCTGCCTCAGCCTCCCGAGTAGCTGGGACTACAGGTGCAAGCCATCACACCTGGTTAATTTTTGTATTTTTAGTAGAGACGGGGTGTCACCATATTGGCCAGGCTGGTCTTGAACTCCTAGACTTCATGATCCACCTGCCTCGGCCTCCCAAAGTGCTAGGATTACAGGCATGAGCCACCACGCCTGGCCGAGAATTGTATTTTCTATTACTGTAAAAAAAATACTGGAATTTTGATAGGGAATTTATTGAATCTAGAGATCATTGTAGATAATATGGCACTTTAATAATATTCTTTCAGCCGGGCATGGTGGCTCACACCTGTAATCCCTGCACTTTGGGAGGCCAAGGCAGGCGGATCACCTGAGGTGATTTTTGACCCTGACTCAAAAACACTGTACTGTACATTTCAGGCATGTGAAGTATATTTACATTGTTTTATAAAAGACTTCTAGAAATTTTACAATACACATTAAACAACTACCAATTTTTCCCATTTCCTGGCACTTTTCAAATACCATTCTTTTTTCTAAGAGTATAACTGCTTTATATATCTCATAAAATCTCTGTCTGTGGCTGGCTCATTTTATTTTGCATAAAGTCATCAAGAGTTACTTTTATAGTTGTTAGAATATTTCCTGCTTTTTTTCAAACTGAGTAATATTTTGGTATTTTTATATTTCAAATTATATCTGCTGAACGATTTGGTGACCGAAATTTGCCTTGCTTTTACCTATTGACTTTTAGTAACAATGCTAAAATAATTGTGGGTATGCAAGTGACTCTTCATGTGACCATATATGTGAGAGTTTATATATGTGCTGCATTCTATTTTATTAGTCTACCTTTTCACCTTTATACTCATACCAAATTGTTTTAATTCTGTAGCTTTGTGATGTGTTTTGAAATCAGGAACTGTAATGCCTCCAACATTGTTTTGTTTCGTTTTTAATATTTTTGGGTACTTTATTGTCTGTAGAGATTCTGTATACTCGAAGGATTGCTGTTTCTGTTTCTTCAAAAATGTAATGAGAAATTTGAAAAACATTGCGTTAAATCTGTAGATTGTATTGAGCAGGATGGACATCGTTACAATATTACCTTTTTCAGCCTTTCACAAGAGCATGTTTAAGAGTGTGTTAATTTCTATATATTTGTTAATTTTTCAGTTTTTTTTCTCTTATTGTATACTCATTTCATTTTGGTGATAGAAAGTAATTTACAAAATTTCAGTTTTAAAAAATTTGGTGAGACTTATTTTCTTTTTTTGGCATAAGAGGTGGTCTATCAAGGAAAATGTTGTATTAGCTGTTGAGAACCATGTGTGTCCTGGTGTTGAGTGTTTTCTATACCTCTGTTAGAAATAATTGTGTTATACTGCCTGGAAGCCCTGTATTCCCTTACTAATATTCTCATTTAATTTTTATTGCAGAAAGTGCAGTGTTAAAATACGCTACTATAATTACGTTGCTGTCTATGTGTCTCTGTTGTTCTGTCAATATTTGCTATATATGTTTGGAGCCCTAATGTGAGATGCACACACACACACACACACACACACACACACACACACACAGATATATATACACATTTTTCATAGGTTCCCAGTGAGTAAATCTCAAGTCATCATTGTTGTTGTTGTTGTTGTTTTGAGACAGAGTCTCACTCTGCGTCCCAGGCTGGAGTGCGGTGGTGTGATCTTGGCTCACTGCAACCTCTGCCTCCTGGGTTCAAGCAATTCTCCTGCCTCAGCCTCCTGAGTAGCTAGAATTACAGGTGGCTGCCACCATGCCTGGCTAATTTTTCTATTTTTAGTTGAGACAGAGTTTCACCATGTTAGCCAGGCCAGTCTCGAACTCCTGATCTCAAGTGATCAGGAGGATCACTTGATCCTGCCTCGGCCTCCCAGAGTGCTGGGATTACCAGCATGAGCCAATGTGCCCAGCCTAAATCTATAAGTTTTAATGTCCTTTTTTGTCTCCTTGGAGTTTTGACTTCAAGTACATTTTATAAAATATGACAGTTTTTGACGTAAGATGTAGCTTGCATAATATTATGTTGATTTCTTCTGCTCTCATTTGATTAATATTTGTATGAAATGCATTCTTCCATCTTGCCCCTTTTAGTATTTTTTATCATTAGATCTCTACTGACTTTTGTAGAAAAAAAAGTTGGATCTTGGCTTTTAAAAATTTTAATAAATCTATTTATTGAAAGTGTGTCCCTTGATTTGAAAGTTAATTTGATATATATATTTAAGTAATTGTCTGATAGAGACCTTACTGTTATGTTTTTATTTTATTTGATTCTTGCATCTTTGTTTCTCATTTTCTCTCTGTCTTTGTGTCTTTTGCTTTTTGTATTGATATGCTTTTACTTATTTCTAATTCACTTTTGTATATTTGTACAGATTTTTTTTTTTTTGTGGTACCTTGGGGCTTCCATAAAACCTCTATAAGAAACAACAGTATATTTTTAATTTGGTACAGAATCAACTTCAGTTGAATAAAAAAATTCTTCCTTATTACATCTGCCCTGAAATTTGTCATTGATGTTGCTAATTATGTTTTTGCATTGTATATTCATTAACAGATGTTTATAATTTCTGTGCTTTTATTTTTCAAAATTTAGTGAATAATTTAAAATGTTTTCTGCACCATTATGATAATGCCACAAGATTCTATTTTTGTGTGTGTGCATATCTTTCCCAGAAAATAGTGTATTTTTATTTGTGTATGTGTTTTTTTTTTTTTTTTTTTTTTTTTTTTTGAATCCTTTTACTTTCAGGTTAAGGAGCTGCGTTCACCATCTTTTATATGCAGGGCATATGCAGTACTAATACACTTTTTCAGATTTTGGTTGTTTTGGAAGGTTTTTCCTTTTTATTTGGCAGGACAGATTTGTTGATGGTATTATTCTCACTTCATGGCAGTTTTTTGTTGTTTTTTTGTCTTTTTTGTTTTTCAGGACTTTGTGTCACACAGTTTCTTTCTGGCCTGCAAAATTTTTGTTGATAAGTCACTGGTTATATCATAAGACTATGTTTGTAAATGACACATTACTTTTATCTTGCAGCTCCGAAGACTTTCTTCTTGTCTGTGATTTTTCAAAATGTGCTTAACATGTATTTGTTATAAATATCTTTGTGTGTATCCTAATTTGTTTGTTGAACTTCATTTTTACATCATTTTTCTTTTAGGATTTTCCAGTTATTTTTTATTTTTCTATTTTTTACCTCCAAATTTTTTTTAATATTTTGATATTTTTGTTTTTATTCTCATTTTTGTGATTTTCTACAGTGGACTGACTGTATTCCTGTTTCACTCATTGGATATTATTCAATTTATTAGTGTTTAAAATTAATGTGTACATCTTTTTTATGATTTCTTTCTGGAATTTACACAATATTTTTGATGAAATCATGTTGCTCTGTTTTGTATACATTATAATCTTTGAGATTTGGACATTTTAAAAAGCTACCTGTCACAGTCTTTAAAATGCATTTTTTTTCTGACATAGTCTGAAAACAATTATCTTGGCTAGAGATTCTGGGAGTCTCTCAAACATGTTCTTAGGATGTGCCTTGTCTAAAATTTTGTGTTTACTTTTAGTCAAAGGTGTTTATTCATGTTGTTTCTTCTTCTTCTTCTTCTTCTTCTTTTTTTTTTTTTTTGAAACAGAGTTTTGCTCCTGTCACCTGGGCTACAGTGCAATGGCATGGTCTCAGCTCACTGCAGCCTCCACCTCCTGGGTTCAAGTGATTCTCCAGTCTCAGCCTCCCACTTAGCTGGGATTACAGGCTTGTGACCCCATGCTCAGCTACTTTTGTATTTTTAGTAGAGATGATTTCACCATGTTGCCCAGGCTTAGTCTCAAACTCCTGACCTCAGTTGATCTACACACCTTGGCCTCCCAGAGTGCTAGGATTACAGGTGTGAGCCACCACACTCAGCCTATTCATGTTTCTTCTTAATAACCAATAATCACTTGCTATAATTGTTTTCTGTCTGTAATACCACAGTCTTTCTGCTGCTGTAAAACTTACCTTTCTTATTTATTTATTTATTTATTTATTTATTTTTATTATACTTTAAGTTCTAGGGTACACGTGCACAACATGCAGTTATGTTACATAGATATACATGTGCCATGGTGGTTGATGCTATCCCTCCCCCAGCCCCCACCCCCCAACATGCCCCAGTGTGTGATGTTCCCTGCCCTGTGTCCAGGTATTCTCATTGCTCAATTCCCACCTATGAGTGAGAATGTGTGGTGTTTGGTTTTCTGTCCTTGTGATAATTTACTGAGAATGCTGGTTTCCAGCTTCATCCATGTCCCTGCAAATGACATGAACTCATTCTTTTTCATGAGTGCATAGTATTCCGTGGTGTATCTGTGCCACATTTTCTTAATCCATTCTATCATTGATGGACATTTGGATTGGTTCCAAGTCTTTGCTATTGTGAATAGTGCCACAATAAACATATGTGTGCATGTGTCCTTATAGTAGCATGATTTATAATCCTTTGGGTATATACCCAGTAATGGGATGGCTGGGTCAAATGCTATTTCTAGTTCTAGATCCTTGAGGAATTGCCACACTGTCTTCCACAATGGTCGAACTAATTTACACTCCCACCAACAGTGTAAAAGCATTCCTATTTATCCATATCTTCTCCAGCACCTGTTGTCTCCTGACTTTTTAATGATCACCATTTTAACTGGCCTGAGATCGTATCTCATTGTGGTTTTGATTTGCATTTCTCTAATGATCAGTGATGATGAACATTTTTCCATGTGTCTGTTGGCTGCATAAATGTCTTCTTTTGCGCGGTGGCTCAAGCCTCTAATCCCAGCACTTTGGGAGGCCGAGACGGGTGGATCACGAGGTCAGGAGATGGAGACCATCCTGGCTAACACGGTGAAACCCCGTCTCTACTAAAAAATACAAAAAACTAGCCGGGCGAGGCGGCGGGCGCCTGTAGTCCCAGCTACTCGGGAGGCTGAGGCAGGAGAATGGCGTGAACCCGGGAGGCGGAGCTTGCAGTGAGCTGAGATGCGGCCACTGCACTCCAGCCTGGGCGACAGAGTGAGACTCCGTCTCAAAAAAAAAATAATAATAATAAAATAAAATAAATAAATGTCTTCTTTTGAGAAGTGTCTGTTTACATCCTTTGCTCACTTTTTGATGGGATTGTTTTTTTCTTGTAAATTTGTTTAAGTTCTTTGTAGATTCTGGCTATTAGCCCTTTGTCAGATGGGTAGATTACAAAGATTTTCTCCCATTCTGTAGGTTGCCTGTTACTCTGATGGTAGTTTCTTTTGCTATGCAGAAGCTCTTTAGTTTAATTAGATCCCATTTGTCTATTCTGGCTTTTGTTGCCATTACTTTTGGTGTTTTAGTCATGAAGTCTTTGCCCATACCTATATCCTGAGTGGTATTGCCTAGGTTTTCTTCTAGGGTTTTTATGGTTTTAGGTCTAACATTTAAGTCTTTAATCCATCTAGAATTAATTTTTTTTTTTTTTTGAGACAGAGTCTTGCTCTGTTGCCCAGGCTGGAGTGCAGTGGCCGCATCTCAGCTCACTGCAAGCTCCGCCTCCTGGGTTCACGCCATTCTCCTGCCTCAGCCTCCCATGTAGCTGGGACTACAGGCGCCCACCACCACGCCCGGCTAGTTTTTTGTATTTTTTAGTAGAGACGGGGTTTCACCATGTTAGCCAGGATGGTCTCGATCTCCTTACCTCATGATCCGCCCATCTCGGCCTCCCAAAGTGCTGGGATTACAGGCTTGAGCCATCGCGCCCGGCCTGAATTAATTTTTATATAAGGTGTAAGGAAGGGATCCAGTTTCAGCTTTCTACATGTGGCTATCCAGTTTTCGCAGCACCATTTATTAAATAGGGAATCCTTTCCCCATTTCTTGTTTTTGTCAGGTTTGTGAAAGATCAGATGGTTGTAGATGTGTGGTGTTATTTCTGAGGGCCCTGTTCTGTTCTATTTGTCTGTATATCTGTTTTGGTACCGTACCTTTTATCTCAGCACACTCAAACTGTCATTTGAAAGAATACCACTGTTTCTTTCAGAACTTTTATGCAGTGAGAGACAGGAACGAGTGTCTGTAAAAGCACCTGCCATTGAGAAATAAAGATGTATAAGCCATTATTTTATTTGTCTTTTAAAAATGAAACCAGGAGTTGGCAGTTTATTTCTAAAGTCACTATATTATATAGGGAAGCAGGAAGATCTGTGTTGGGTAAATGTAACAGACTTTACGTTCTTCTATGTGCCTCTTTGCGTTGGACTCACCTGGGGCACTGCACACACTTAACTTACTTTAATTTTTCACAAATGTAATTTGGTCTGTATGTTTTTGTTACTTTATATGGCTGTGAAAATGTTACAGCATGTAATATTTGGCTGTGCCATCTTGTGATGTAGTCTATCATTTTATAGGTTAGATTTGTAAAGTATATTCATCTGAGTCTAGTAAGTAAAGTAATTTATTATTTTTATTTCTTTCAGTTGTATGTTCTTATTTTGCCCAAGACCTTTGGCCAAAGCAGGGCATAAAAAATTATTTCCAAAAAGTGATACTGAGAAGATATAAAAAATATGGACATGAAAATTTACAGCTAAGAAAATACTGTAAAAGTGTGGATGAGTGTAAGGTGCACGAAGAATGTTACAATGGACTTAGCCAGTGTTTGACAACTACCCAGAACAAAATATTTCAATGTGACAAATACGTGAAAGTCTTTCATAAATTTTCAAATTCAGACAGATGTAAGATAAAACATACTGGAAAGAAGGCCTTCAAATGTAAAGAATGTGAAAAGTCATTTTGTGTGCTTTCACACTTAGCTCAACAGGGAAGAATTCATACTGGAGAGAAACCCTATAAATGTAAAGAATGTGCGAAAGCCTACAATGAGGCCTCAAACCTTTCTACACATATAAGAATTCATACTGGAAAGAAACCCTACAAATGTGAAGAGTGTGGAAAAGCCTTTAACCAGCTCTCACACCTTACTACACATAAGATAATTCACACTGGAAAGAAACCCTACAAATGTGAGGAATGTGGCAAAGCTTTTAACCAATCTGCAAACCTTACTACACATAAGAGAATTCATACTGGAGAGAAACCCTACAAATGTGAGGAATATGGCAAAGCTTTTAGCCAGTCCTCAACCCTTACTGCACATAAGATAATTCATGCTGGAGAGAAACCCTACAAATGTGAAGAATGCGGCAAAGCTTTTACTCAGTCCTCAACCCTTACTACCCATAAGATAATTCATACTGGAGAGAAATTCTACAAATGTGAAGAATGTGGCAAGGCCTTTAGCCGGTTCTCACACCTTACTACACATAAGAGAATTCATTCTGGAGAGAAGCCCTACAAATGTGAAGAATGTGGCAAAGCTTTTAACCTATCGTCACAACTTACTACACATAAGAGAATTCATACTGGAGAGAAACCCTACAAATGTGAAGAATGTGGCAAAGCTTTTAATCAGTCCTCAACTCTTTCTAAACATAAGTTAATTCATACTGGAGAGAAACCCTACAAATGTGAAGAATGTGGCAAAGCCTTTACCCAGTCTTCATACCTTACTACACATAAGAGAATTCATACTGGAGAGAAACCCTACAAATGTGAAGAATGTGGCAAAGCTTTTAATCGGTCCTCAACTCTTTCTAAACATAAGGTAATTCATACTGGAGAGAAACCCTACAAATGTGAAGAATGTGGCAAAGCCTTTAACCAGTCTTCACACCTTACTACACATAAGAGAATTCATACTGGAGAGAAACCCTACAAGTGTGAAGAATGTGGCAAAGCCTTTAACAACTCCTCTATTCTTAACAGACATAAGATGGTTCATACTGGAGAGAAACTCTACAAACCTGAAAGTTGTAACAATGCTTGTGACAACATCGCAAACATTTCCAAACATAAAAGAAAGTGTGCTGGTGAGAAATCACAGAAATATGAATAATGCGACAGAGCCTTTAAATGGTTATCACACTTGCTTGCAGGTTAGGTAATTCACACTGGAGAAAACTTCTACAAGTGTGAACAATGTGGCAAAACTTACACAATGCTCATACCTTATTGCACACGAAAGCCTTTATACTTGAAAATAAATGCACAAATATAAAAAAAGTTAAAATGATTAATATCTCCTCACATCTTACTCAACATCAGAGAATTTATACTTAATAGCATTAAAAGTGCAATTACTGTCAAAAGAGTCTTGAGAAAATGTAAGCTTTTAAAGTGCTGAAGAGGATTTATTTTGAAGACAAACATTACAAATATAAACAAAGTTGTGGTAAGTTTACTTGTAACACAGATCTTGTTGTATTCATTTTGCATTAGAGGCAAACCCTGAAGCAATTGCTCAAACTTCATTCAACGTCAGAAAATTTATATAGAAGAAAAACCCTGCAAATATAATAAATTCGGAAAAAAACATTTATTCAAAAACTACAGGTTAGAAAACTCCAGAGAGTTCATATTAAAATATATTTTTACAGTTGTAGTAAATAGAAAAAAATATTTAATTGTATGTTAAGTCTGTAAATATCAGAGAATTTACATTAGAAACATATAAGGCACTGACACTTCAGACTTTACACTGAATCAGAGTTCTGAGTTTAGAATACAATACAAAACTAAACTTGGTAGAAAAATTATTTGTTTATAACTTTAAAAGAGTAGAAGGTTTTTTGGAGAGTTACAAGTATACTCTTTTTGGGGGAAAGATTACAGGTTTTTTTGAAAAGTAAATAATGTGGCAAATTCTCAAATTGCTTCATACAAATAATGTTGTGATTAACTCAAATTACTTCATGTTAAAGTTGTAATTAACTCTCAAATTACTTCATGCTAAAGAAATTAGTTTCTTTTCTTTTTTTTTTTTTTTTTGAGATGCAGTCTTGCTCTGTCGCTGCCCAGACTGGAGTGCAGTGGCGTGATATCGGCTCACTGCAACCTCCATATCCAGGGTTCAAGTGATTCTTTTGCCTCAGCTCCCTGAGTAGCTGGGATTACAGGGGCACACCACCATGCCTGGCTAAGTTTTATATTTTTAGTAGAGCCAGAGTTTTGCCATGTTGGCCAGGCTGGTCTTGAACTCATTACCTTAGGTGATCCACCCAGCTCTACCTCCCACAATGCTGGGATTACAGGTATTAGCCACTGCGCCTGGCCCATGCTGTTTCTTTATTCCTATTGTATTCATATATGAAAGCATGTGACCAAAAGATACGAGAGATTATTTTTTATTAGGTGAGCATTTATTACCTCTTCTATGAAAGAGTAAGGACATTAAAATGTAAGATGCATGATGAAAATCTAAGAGTTTCTTTGTAATTCACTTACAGTATTGAGTGATGTGTGAGGTAGCTGTTCAGAGTAATATTCTGCATTGTAATGAGAGACAAATATTTTTAGTTTTAGTTAAAATTAAAAATAAATTAGTATATTTTACTAATTGTACTTTTATGAATAAAAAGCAGTACATGTTAAAAATTTTAGATTATGTCTGAACTTAATTTCTTAATTCAGCATTTTTAACAATTTAAATATTGTGCATTCAATCAAGTCACATTATTCCACTTACTTTAACCTAGTCCTCCTTACTCAAGGGTATAGGTAAGAGGTGGTAACAAGGCCAGGCGTGGTGGCTCATACCTGTAATCCCAGCACTTTGGGAGGCCAAGGCGGGTGGAACACCTGAGGTCGGGAGTTCAAGATCAGCCTGACCAACATGGAGAATCCCGATCTCTACTAAAGATACAAAATTAGCCAGATGTGGTAGTGCATGCCTGTAATCCCAGCTATTTGGGAGGCTGAGGCAGGAGAATCCCTTGATCCCAGGTGGCAGAGGTTGCAGTGAGCTGAGATCGTGCCACTGCACTCCAGCCTAGACAATAGAGCGAGACTCTGTCTCAAAAAAAAAGACACTTTATTAAAATGATTTGTCTTGTTCCAATATTGATTATTCTGAAAATAGCTACAAATTCATACTCAAACACACTTAATCCATAATCATCTTACACCTAAGGTTTATATTTAGACTAATAGATGTGTATACTTAACTCTGTAAATCAAAACTAAAAGTCGGTATGCGTTTGCAAGCCGAGAGGTCACATATTCAAAGAAAAACATACAAGAAATTATTTTTAAGTATTTATCCAGGACTCAAAAATGTGCAAATTTTATACACGTATATAATTTTTATTATAAAAATAACTTTATTATAAAAATATAAAATTATTTAAAAAATAAAATATTGTACAGTGAGCTGTTCATAATACAAAAAACAAATTCTAAAGGTGATGGATACCTCATTTGCCCTAATGTGATTATTATATGCCTCTATCAGAATATGCATATGTAACATAATTATGTTGGCAAGATTGTGCCACTGCACTCCAGCCTGGGTGACTCCAGCCTGGGTGACAGAGCAAGACTCCATCTCAAAATAAAATAAATTTAGTCATGTACACAAAACAATTTTTACCTGTAATTCTAAAATTAGTGCATTAAATTATATTTTATTTAGTTGGAACTTTCCATTTTGTTCTTTTAATTGGCGAACACTATATAAGCCTACTTATGTTTTTTTTTTTCACTTTTTATGATGGATATAAGTAAATTTATTCATTAGGCAATTTGTTCAGGTAAGTACTAGGGAAGTTTCATAAGTGATGAGAATGTTTTTATACATAAATGTAGCAAAGAAACATGACAGTTTGCTTGCTGGGTAACAGATACTCCATAATAAGGCATACATATTCATGTGAAACTTGCAACTTCAAGTCAGGTAGAAAATATCAAAGGTAAACAAATAACATTGATTCTTCATGTGGAGAGGACATTTTTTTCAGGCTGCAAAGCTGAATTTTGCTGAATTTAAAAAGAAATTCTGCTTCATTTATTTTCTAATTATCTTAAGCTTTGTTTGTCTTTTTATGTGTATTCCACCCATGTATGCATCGTGGCCCTTCTTCTTTTTCTGTATTACAGTCTTCCCAGTTTTCTTCTTTTTCTGTACTACAGTCTTCCCAGTTTTCTTCATGCCATGTCATTTCACATGGTATTTTGTGGGTTTTGATGAGAACTTTGGTGTTTTTTAATGCACTGAAAAATTGGTTTTAACTGGAGAGTTTGCTTATCAATGTAACTTTCAGATCAGTTAATTAAGATAAATGGCATACATGTCCACAGGCGCAAGGATTAAATCAGTTCGCATGGAGCTACTTTCTTTGTAAAAAGAAAAAATATTGTTTGAAAAAGAAAGTCTTACTAGATTCTTACCCAAAATGTGACAAATATAAAATTTGCTAGAAAATATAGAAATTAGAATATTAAGAGTTTATGGTAAGTGAACCATATTAAATTATTATTATTATTTTTTAAGATGGAGTCTCACTCTGTCACCTAGTCTGGAGTACAGTGGCACAATCTGGCCTTACTGCAACCTACATCTTCCAGTTTCAAGCAATTCTTCTGCCTCAGCCTCTCGAGTAGCTGGGATTGTAGGCACCTGCCATTGTGCCTGGCTAATTTTTGTATTTTTGTGGTGATGGAGTTTCACCATGTTGGCCAGGCTGGTCTCGAAGTCCTCATGATATGCCAGCCTTGGCCTCCCAAAGTGCTGGAATTACAGGCATGGGCCACTGGACCCAGCAAAGAAAACTAGTTTGTATCAATAAAAGAGCCCAAATAGCCAAGGCAACTTCAGGGAAAAAAAAAAAAAAAAAAAAAAAGAGAGACCTCGTATTACTTGATTTAAAATTGTACTACAAGCTATAGTAACCAGTATATGATTCTGATGTGAAAATATACATATAGATCAATGGAGAAGAAGAGAAAACCCTGAAATAAAGCTACACGTTTACAAACAAGTTAATTTTCACAAAGCCCACAGAAATTAACAAAGGGAAAATAACTCCCTATTTAATAAATGGGGGTTAGACGCAGTGGCTCATGCCTGTAATCCCAACACTTTGGGAGGCTGAGGCTGGCGGATCACGAGGTCAGGAGTTGAAGACAAGCCTGGCCAACATGGTGATACCCCATCTACTAAAAATAAAAAAATTAACCAGGCATGGTGGCAGGCACTTGTAGTCCCAGCTACTTGGGAGGCAGAGGTTGCAGTGAGCCAAGATGGCGCCACTGCACTCCAGCCTGGGTGACAGAGTGAGACTTTGTCTCAAAAGTAATAATAATAAATGGTACTGGGGAAACTGGTTAGTCATATGCAGAAAAAAGTGGACCCCTACCTCTTTCCATACAGAAAATATAAGTCAAGATAGATTAAAGACTTATCTGTGAGTCTTCAAGGTACACAAATCCTAGGAGAACATTTAGGAAGCACTGTTCTAGACACTGGCCTCTGGGATGAATTTATGAATAACATCTTAAAAGTGTGAAAAAATTCAAAAATTCGCATCTAATTAAACTAAAGAGCTTCTGCACAGCCAAAGAAACTATCAACAAAGGAAACAGATACCCTACAATATGAAATAAAATATTTGCAAAGTGCATACCAGTGATTAATATATCAAATCTATAAGAAATTTAATTTGACAAAGCAGAAAATATCAACACTTCTCAAAGGAAGACATAAGAGTTGCCAATAAACATTCAAAAAATGCTTAACATCCCTAATTATCAGAGATGTAAATCAAAACGACAAGGTGATACAATTTCACACCAGTTAGAATGTCTGTTATGGCAAGTCAAAAATTAACATGTTGAAGTTGTGGAGAAACAGGTATCTGTTTCAACTTCATCCTGACTTCAGGAGAAATTGGTGCCTATAAATCTTAGATTGGATAAGAAAAATGAGGTACTTATACAGCCTGCAATTCTATGCAGTCACAGAAAAGAATGAAGTAATGTCCTTTGTGGCAACATGAATGCAGCAGAAGGCCATTAATGTAAGCAACTTAACAGATCAGTAAAACAACACATGTTCTCACTTATATGTGGGAGGTAAACATTGGGTGCACATGGAAGCAAAGATGAAAACAGTAAACACTGGGAATTCTAAAAAGATGGAAGAAGAAAGGGAGACAAGCATTGAAAAACTACCTATCAAGTGTAGTGTACACTGGGCAATGGGATAGTTAAGTGTCCAAACTTCAACACCATGCAGTATACCTATGCTACCAATCTGCATGTGTATTCCCTGAATCTAAAATAGAAATAACAAGATGTTTTGTGGTATAATGACTTGTTATATTTCTGTAGTTCCAAGTTAATAGTTGGAATTAGCAGTGAAAGACAGAATTACTCCTTAAGGCATAGGGGTAAATGTTTCTATACCAGGTCTTCCCACAATTTGTAAGTTATCTTCTCTGAAAGTTCTTGGCCTATAGCCCAAGATGTGTTTTATTCCCAAGTGTGCAGTTAAAATAAATGACTCTGGCTGGGCGTGGTGGCTCAAGCCTGTAATCCCAGCACTTTGGGAGGCCGAGACGGGTGGATCACGAGGTCAGGAGATCGAGACCATCCTGGCTAACACAGTGAAACCCCGTCTCTACTAAAAAATACAAAAAACTAGCCGGGCGAGGTGGCGGGTGCCTGTAGTCGCAGCTACGCGGGAGGCTGAGGCAGGAGAATGGCGTAAACCCGGGAGGCAGAGCTTGCAGTGAGCTGAGATCCGGCCACTGCACTCCAGCCCGGGCAACAGAGCCAGACTCCATCTCAAAAAAAATAAATAAATAAAATAAATAAATAAATAAATGACTCTGGATTTAAGGGAGGTTCCAAGATGGCCCAATAGGAACAGCTGCAGTCTACAGCTCCCAGTGTGAGTGACGCAGAAGATGGGTGATTGCTGCATTTCCAACTGAGATATCGGGTTCATCTCACTGGAGCTTGTCGGACAGTGGGTACAGCCCATGGAGAGTGAGTGGAAGCAGGGCGGGGCATCATCTTACCTGGGAAGCGCAAGGGGTCAGGGAATTCCCTTTCCTAGCCAAGGGAAGCTGTGACAGATGGTACCTGGAAAATCGGGACACTCCCTCACTAATACTGCACTTTTCCCATAGTCTTAGCAAATGGCACACCAGGAGATTATATCCCACGCCTGGCTCAGAGGGTCCTATGCCCATGGAGCCTCGCTCACTGCTAGCACAGCAGTCTGAGATCAAACTGCAAGGCTGGGGAAGGGGCATCCACCATTGCCCAGGCTTGAGTAGGTAAACAAAGTGGCTGGGAAGCTCGAACTTGGTGGAGTCCACCACAGCTCAAGGAGGCCTACCTGCCTCTGTAGACTCCCACCTCTGGGGGCAAGGCATAGTGGAACAAAAGGCAGTAGAAACTTCTGCAGACTTAAACGTCCCTGTCTGACAGCTTTGAAGAGAGTACTGGATCTCCCAGCATGAAGTTTGAGATCTGAGAATGGACAGACTGTCTCCTCAAGTGGGTCCCTGACCCTTAGGTAGCCTAACTGGGAGACACCTCCCAGTAGGGGCCAACTGACACCTCATATGGCCGGGTGTCCCTCTGACACGAAGCTTCCAGAGGAAGGATCAGGCAGCAACATTTGCCGTTCTGCAATATTTGCTGTTCTGCAGCCTCCACTGGTGATACCCAGGCAAACAGGGTCTGGAATGGACCAAAACCCCAACTGTACGTCACCATCATCAAAGACCAAAGGTAGATAAAACCACAAAGATGGGGAGAAACCAGAGCAGAAAAGCTAAAAATTCTAAAAATCAGAGCACGTCTTCTCCAAAGAAACGCAGCTCCTTGCCAACAATGGAACAAAGCTGGACAGAGAATGACTTTGTCGAGCTGAGAGAAGGCTTCAGATGATCAGTAATAACAAACTTCTCGAAGCTAAAGGAGAATGTTTGAACCCATCACAAGCTGAAAACGTTGAAAAAAGATTAGACGAATGGCTAACTAGAATAAACAGCGTAAAGAAGGCCTTAAATGACCTGATGGAGCTGAAAACCGTGGCATGCACAAGCTGCAGTAGCCAATTTGATCAAGTGGAAGAAAGTATCAGTGATCGAAGATCAAATGAATGACATGAAATGAGAAGAGAAGGTTAGAGAAAAAAGAGTGAAAAGAAACGAACAAAGCCTCCAAGAAATATGGGACTATGTGAAAAGACCAAATCTACGTCTGATTGGTGTACCTGAAAGTGACAGGGAGAATAGAACTAAGTTGGAAAACACTCTTCAGGATATTATCCAGGAGAACTTCCCCAACCTAGCAAAGCAGGCCAACATTCAAATTAAGGTAATACAGAAAACACCACAAAGATACTCCTCTAGAAGAGCAACTCCAAGACACATAATTGTCAGATTCACCAAAGTTGAAATGAAGGAAAAAAATGTTAAGGACAACCAGAGAGAAAGGTCAGGTTACCCACAAAGGGAAGCCCATCAGACTAACAGTGGATCTCTTGGCAGAAACTCTACAAACCAGAAGAGAGTGGGGGCCAATATTCAACATTCTTAAAAGAATTTTCAACCCAGAATTTCATATCCAGCCAGACAGCTTCATAAGTGAAGGCGAAATAAAATCCTTTACAGATAAGCAAATGCTTAGAGATTTTGTCACCACCAAGCCTGCCTTACAAGAGCTCCTGAAGGAAGCACTAAACATGGAAAGGAACAACAGTTATCAGCCACTGCAAAAACATGCCAAATTGTAAAGACCATTGATGCCAGGAAGAAACTGCATCAACTAACGAGCAAAATAACCAGCTAACATCGTAAAAACAGGATCAATTCACACATAACAACATTAACCTTAAAAGTAAATGGGCTAAATGCCCCAATTAAAAGACACAGACAAGCAAATTGAATAAAGTCAAGACCCATCAGTGTGCTGTATTCAGGAGACCCATCTCATGTGCACACACACATAGGCTCAAAATAAAGGGATGGAGGAAGATCTACCAAGCAAATGAAAAACAAAAGAAAAGCAGGGGTTGCAATCCTAGTCTCTGATACAACAGACTTTAAACCAACAAAGATCAAAATAGACAGAGAAGGCCATTACATAATGGTAAAGGGATCGGTTCAACAAGAAGAGCTAACTATCCTAAATATATATGCACCCAATATAGGAGCACCCACATTCATAAAGCAAGTCCTTAGAGACCTACAAAGAGACTTAGACTCCCACACAATAATTAGGGGAGACTTTAACACCTGACTGTCAACATTGGATCAACGAGACAGAAAGTTAGCAAGGATATCCAGGACTTGAACTCAGCTCTGCACCAGGCGGACCTAATAGACATCTACAGAACTATCCACCTGAAATCAACAGAATATATATTCTTCTCAGCATCACATCACACTTATTCCAAAATTGACCACGTTGTTGGAAGTAAAGCACTCCTCAGCAAATGTAAAAGAACAGAAATTATAACAAACTGTCTCTCAGACCACAGCACAATCAAACTAGAACTCAGGACTAAGAAACTCACTCAAAACCACTCAACTACATGGAAACTGAATAACCTGCTGCTGAATGACTACTGGGTACATAATGAAATGAAGGCAGAAATAAGGATGTTCTTTGAAACCAATGAGAGCAAAGACACAACATATCAGAATCTCTGGGATACATTTGAAGCAGTGTGTAGAGGGAAATTTATAGCACTAAATGCCCACAAGAGAAAGTTGGAAAGATCTAAAATTGACACCCTAACATCACAGTTAAAGAACTAGAGAAGCAAGAGCAAACACATTCAAAATCTAGCAGAAGGCAAAAAATAACTAAGATCGGAGCAGAACTGAAGGAGATAGAGACACAAAAAAACCCTTCAAAAAAATCAGTGAATCCAGGAGCTGGTTTTTTGAAAAGATCAACAAAATTGATAGACTGTTAGTAAGACTAATAAGAGAGGGATATCACCACTGATTCCACATAAATACAAAGTACCATCAGAGAATACTATAAACACCTCTACACAAATAAACTAGAAAATCTAGAAGAAATAGATAAATTCCTGGACACATATACCATCCCAAGGCTAAACCAGGAAGAAGTTGAATCCCTGAATAGTCCAATAACTGGCCCTGAAATTGAGGCAATAATTAATAGCCTACCAACCAAAAAAAGTCCAGGACCAGATGGGATTCATAGCTGAATTCTACCAGAGTTATAAAGAGGAGCTGGTACCATTCCTTCTGAAACTATTCCAATCAATAGAAAAAGAGGGAATCCTCCCTAACTCATTTTATGAGGGCAGCATCATACTGATACAAAGCCAAGCAGAGACACAGCAAAAAAAGAGAATTTTAGACCAATATCCCTGATGAACTTCGATGCAAAAATCCTCAATAAAATACTGGCAAACCGAATCCAGCAGCACATCAGAAAACTTATCCACCATGATCAAGTGGGCTTCATCCCTGGGATGCAAGGCTGGTTCAACATATGCAAATCAATAAACATAATCCATCATATAAACAGAACCAAAGACAAAAACCACATGATTATCTCAATAGATGCAGAAAATGCCTTCGACAAAATTCAACAGCACTTTATGCTAAAAACTTTTTTTTTAAATCTAAAATATATTTATTGAGATGGTTTCCCACTCATGTTGATTCAGAGTGCTTTTAGTGCTGCTTCCTTCTAAAGGAACATCCTTCTGTAAGCCTTGCTTTTCCTCCTGTAGGCTGGCAGAGGACAGTGGAGCAGCCAACACACAAAACTACTGTTTGTGCATGGCTAAAGACCGTGGTGATTTTATAGCATCCTGGGCATTTCACATCCATAAAGTAGGAATTGGGGCTCTGCACCAGGCGTTTCTTCTTGTGTTTCCTCTTTTCCTCTTCTGGGGAGGGATGAAGGAAATCCTTTGTGAGAGGCATGTTCTCGTGTGGGTAGGTCGTCACTACCGGAAAGGGCACTAAAAACTCTTAATAAACTAGGTATTGATGGGATGTATTGTTGGGGTCCGTGGCGGGGGTGGTGGAGAATGAAAGAACACACAAAAGACAAAGACACACAGAGAACATGGTGGCCGCACTCAGAGCCTCCGCCTCACTTTATTTATACTCCATAAACCCCATGTCAGCAGAAAGAATGCAATGCAAAACAAACTTTCTTTTTCCAGATGTAAACTTCTACTCAGTTCCTTGTTTCTATGCTCTTCCTTATCTGCCCGCCTTCTTGGCGCCTACGGGAGTTCATTAAAAGTTCAATTGGAGATACTGTCTTTGAGCCCTATCTATTCTCAGCATACTGTTTTCAAAGGCCCCTGCATTTCCCCCCCCCTTTTTTTTTGTTTTGCCTCAATCCTAAAAAGGTAGCCCATATTTGTTCTTGTGTTTTCTTTTGTTTTTGGAGGCGACGGAGGGAGCATCGAATCACCAAAAGAAGTAGACCCAATCCAAGTGCCCAAAGCAATATACTTCCAGAGATTGTAGAAATCCATGTTTTCATCTGGGTCCATGGGTTAAAGGCAGCAAGGCGTTGACCCATCTCCTGAAGGGTTACAGTTCCGGACAACACATGTAATTGTTGTCAAAATGCTTCGAAAATGTTCTGAGTGAGCTCTTGGATGTCCAAACTAATATTTTTATGGCCTATTAATAATTTTCGGATTATGGTCCAATTTTGAGAGATATTAAAAGGCACAGGCATTACACAAAATTGAGTGGAGTTCCAATCACATTGTAATGTTATCCAAGTACTGAGTACAGTGAGCTGATCTCCAAGCCATGTCAAGGCTTGCTCCATGTTGTCCAATCTTTCAGCAAGTTGAGAATCAATGTTTCGTTGTTGAAGCCATAACCGGTGAGATTGTTCGTGCCATTGCTGCACAAATTCAGCATTTTGTATGCTTTGATGAAGAGCGAGCCCTGCTACGGCCGCAGTGGAGACGATGGTGACAAGGCTCATCACCGAGGCAATTATAAGTCCAAGGGCATGGAGGGTTCGCTGGAGAGAAGTCCAAATACAAGTCTCAAGAGGTGATGCCCCCCACGGTCGCGTAAGTTTAACAGGTAGCCAAATTTCCTTACGAGCCCTGAGGATATAAATATCCCCAGTAAAGTTGTGCCACCAGGAATGATTGAGGCAAGACAAAAATGTACACGTATCTGTACAATTAACAATCCCCGTATCATTATCCCATGTCAAATTCCCCACTAATAATAGGTAGGGCTTACGGACACAAGCAATAATATATCAGGAGGTATTTCGATATAACTGAATATGAAAGGAGTTATTCGGGTTAGAAAGATTAAGGGACATATTCCCCACAAAAGTGCTAATGGCATCGCCTGCAGCTAACAACTTCCAAAGATGACTCTGTACTTAGGCCAGGCCTTCATGCCATACCAAGGTTTCATTACTGTTAGCGGCAATACTTTTATTTACCCGATGCCATTTCAAAGGTATGTGACTAAATTTTATTTGAAAATCACCGTGCACACTTCAATCAGTTATTTGCATTCCATTGTATTCTAATAAAATCTGGGGTTTAGTTCCCCGACATTGTTGCCACTCCAGCACCTCAATATTAGGAGAATCCTCTGGAATAGGACAAAAAGGTAAAGAACTAGGAATCGTTTCATTACTATATACAGTATGATTATATTAAAAGCTTCTAGTTACAATAATAACAGTATTAGCAGCCACATGACTATGATTATAGCGAACAGCCCAGGCTTCATGCGATTTTCGGAGACAATGAGGACTATTTCCCATGCATATTGGAAGTCCTTCCACTCCAAATTGGTATGTGCTGTTTGTGATTCCCGTTTCCCGTTCTGTGTTGTCCTTGTCCATATAGGGGGACGGCATCCAAATAGTGTCATTGGTGAAAACCTTAATTTCCGCCTCCCCCCAGGCGAGTCCCTGATACAAGGGTGGAAAGGGAATATAAGTCCAATGTTCATATAAAGCCTCACTAAGGGAAATAAGTCCCCCGCCGAGGCACATCCAACAATGGAAGAAATGCATGCTGAATCCAGTTTTCTTTTCAACAGGGTTTCAATAATCTTGTAGGAAACCACTCAGGTCCGCTCCCTGTAAGGCCAAGAGCATAGCCCCGTCCCTGTTTTAGAACTTGCCCTTGAACATACTTACCTTCTTCATTAGGATACCAAATCTTTAAATTGTCAGTGGGGACTATCACCGAGGGAGGTGAGGAAAGATGGGTTACAACAGCGGAGTCTTACAATTGTCTCCATTGATTCAAAAAAAATTAAAGTAAAAAGAACCTTCAAAATCAAAAAAATTAAAGTAAAAAGAACCTTCAAAATCTAGTTTTTTGGGGGGCTCATTTCCCCCTTTTTTTTTTTTTTTGTTTTTTTTTAACAGTTAAGTTTTTAAGGTTAAATTTGCGCGCTTAATGATGGCTTGACCTTGACTGTTGCCCGGGATACCAGTGACATGTTGAATATTGTAGTGCTGTAAGAAAACTTGTAATTTACAAGAGACATAGGCAGGGGCATTATTAGTTTTAAGTATAAGAGGAATGCCCATGATGGCGAAACAAGCTAAGAGATGAGTAATAACAGAAATGAGAAAAGGTATCAATGGTATGATGAACATACTTTAATCGTCCAAAAGAAGGGACTTCTCGTGGATTAACCCCAGGATGGAAGGATGGAATGCTCAAAGGAGCACAGGAAGGACAAGCTCGAATAAGAGAACGAGCTTGTTTATGAGTTAAATGAAACCGTCGTTGAAGGCCAGAACTATTAGTGTGATGTAGAGTATATTTTTGTTCTGCAGCATGTAGGTGGCCGATTAAAAGCAAATCAATCTGAGTATTACCATGAACTAATGGTTCAGAAAGTTGAGAATGAGAACGAAGATGAGTGATGAATAAAGGAGCTCGACGTTGGCTCAAAGTAGAGGATAACAAAGAAAAGAGTTTCTGAAGAGAAGAAGTAGCACAAAGAAGTAAAGTGGCCTGAGAAATATAAGAAGTAATATAAACGGCGTATTAAGAATTACTAATAATGTTACAACTAGTAGTAGGGAAATCAAGTAAGACCATGAAAATAGTAAACAATTCTTCCTGTTGCACCGAGGGATAAGGATAAACTGTAACTCGAGATTGATGAACACTCCAATATCCAGCCTTACCATTGCTACTAGCATCAGTAAAAAAGGTAGGACCTTGAACAGGAAATATAGAAATTGGTGAGAAAGGCAACACAGAATGTTGTCTAAAAAATGAAAAGATCAGAGACTTAGGATATTGGGTAGAAAATTGACCAACAAATGAAGCACAAGCAACTTGTCAAGAATCAGAAGTTGCAAGAAGATAAGTAATCTGATTATGAGAGAATTGAGAGATAATTAAGGAAGGATCTCCTCCCCAAAGTTATCGACGATGTCGTCCTCTGATGATCAGTTTAGCTAAATGATCGATATAAGTAGCCAAGCGTTTAGATATTTTATTGGACAAAAAGATCCATTCTAGTGGCCGATTAGTTTGATGAATCATTCCTGTGGCAGAATGTAAAGTATGAAATAAACAAAAGGAAAGGGAAACATTGGGAAGGAGATAATATAAATGGGCCTTTTGAAGTTGCTCTTCTACAAGCTGGAGTTCCTGTAAAGCCAAAGGAGTTAAATGGCATGAGTTGTCCAACTGACTGTCTCCTTCTAGAATAGAAAAAAGATATTATATTCCTAAAACAGGACACATCTTTTGAAAGTCATTTAATGTTTTGAAATGATCACGTCGAGTTTGAGTTTTTTGAGGTCGAATATTTTGTGCTCCTAAGGTATAACCTAAATATTGAATAGGAAAATCCAGTTGAATTTTTTCTGGGGCAATATGAAGTGAATAGAAAGAAAGCTGAGTTTGTAATGATGCAAAAGGACAAATTCTTGACATAAGGTAGGGCTGTTTAACATACCTTGAGGTAAAACTTTCCATTGATATCGAGAAAGTGGCTGAGAATTATTAGAAACAGGGACAGAGAAGATCCATGCAATGATAAATTAACACAGTTGGAAACTGATTTTTTACAGGATTTAAAGTCCTATGTACGAATTTTTGACATATAGTAGGGCTATTAAGTATACCCTGGGGAAGAAGCTTTTACTGATATTTTTGAATGGGTTGTCCATTATTATATTTAGGAATAATAAAGGCAAACTTTTTACAATCTTGAGGTTGTAATGGAATAGAGAAAAAACAATTTTTGAGATCTATGACCATTAATTTTTAACTTTGTGGGATAAGGGCAGGATTAGGAAGACCAGGCTGTAAACTTTTCCTTAGGTTGAATGTAAACATTTATAGTTTTAAGACAAGACAAAGACGGGAATTCCATGCAGAAATACGTGGCTTTATATTCCTCTCGGCCATTTGTTTTTTGACTTACTCTTTTAGAGTCCTAAGTATTTCTTTAGATAATGGTCACTGTTTCACCTAAATAGGAGTGGTGGCTATGAGTTTAAAGGATTGTAGCCCATTTTGAACATCATATTTTTGGCAGCTGAGAAAATATGAGGAATGTTTAAAAAAGCAGCAAATTGTTGTGAAAGATCTTGTTCCCAAAAATTAATATTGATAGGAACAATATAAAAAAAACACTTGACCTTGTTGACCTTTAGGACCGACACAGGTTAAAGGTTCTGCGTCTTGATAAACCACAGAAGCAGCACCCAAGCCAGTGAGTATAACTGAAACTTGTCTTTTTTCCCATTGTATAGGCCACTAATTTAAACAAATAATAGACATATTCACCCCCATATCAATTAACTCTTTAAAAACTATTTCATTAATGTGCAATGAACATAAGGGCTTTTAATTACAAACTAAAGTTTCCCAAAAAACAGTTTTTTTCTGTGCTACCAAACCCTCCCTATTGAGAATATGTTTCCCTGCCTCTAGGCGTATAAATTGTGAGACTTGAACCATAATAAGAATTTTATTAGTAACATCATGTCCTTTTGGCAAAGGGCCACACACTCTAATAGCTAATTTATATACTCCTCTATTAGGAGACAAAGTATAAGGCTTATCCCGGCCCGCGGGATCGACAGAGCAGGCCCTGGAGGAGGGGGTGGGAATTTGGGGAACAAGAGACACGAGAAATGGAGACAAGACAGTGCTCTGATCAAGTCTCGTTTAATGGCGGTAATGCACTGCCTTATATACACTTGGAGGGGAAGGGGTTGGGCTAAGGCGGAAATGATCTCATTGCCGAGGGTGTGGCCAGGTTGGTTTCGGTTTCTCCGGTAGAACGTCATGTTGCGCCTGCGCTGTTAAGTAACAACTAAGTAACAATTTTCGCGTGCGCGGGAAAAGTGAGTGAAGAAGAAGCAGGAAGAGCGCCATCTTTAATGAGGTATTGATACAAAAGAGAAAAGGCAAATACAGGGAGGAGGTAGAAGGTGGAAATGAATAGAGCTCAGGCGTTTAATCGTTAATTGTTATTTGCTATGGCCGGGGCGTGCAGCTCCGGACAGGTCCCCCTTTTTATATTTTTATGATAAGAAAACCCCTCGGGAACTGCGCCTGTCTTAGGTTGGGTCAACTCACCCCCACCTTCTAGGCCCGTCATGGGATAAGGCAGCAGCAAGGGCGGCCCTCCTGTCTTAGGCTCCGATAGTGTCCTCTTACCCGTCATTGACTGTCCAGTTCAGCACACAGGGGAGGTGGTCTTATTAAGGTAAATAAGACTCACCATTTTCAGTCATCTCAAGGCGATGATAATGGACCTGTATAGGTTTGGCCTGGAAGGCCTCGATTTGTTGTCTGACAAATGCCATAAGCTGATTAAGGATTATAGGCCCGAGAGTGAGGAAGAGTAGAAGAGTAAGTAAAGGACCAAGAAATGGCAGGAGATAGGGGAGAAGTCCATCGAGTCCAGTCCACAGTGGATTGGCGGCCAGGCCTTTTCTGCACTTTTCTAGTTCTTCTTGCAAAGTTTTTATCTTATCTCTGACGATTCCGGATTTGTTGGCATAAAAACAGCACTTTTCCTGTAAAGCCAAACATATCCCTCCCTGTTCTGCCGTTAACAAATCTAGACCTCTTCTATTCTGGAGAACTACTTCAGCTAATGAGTCTACTTGGTCTTGTAAATCTTGTATAGTACTGGATAAGGTCTGTACATCTGAAATTAATTGATTGGATAATTTAGTATATTGGGTTAGTGAGACTCCTAGGCCTGTGGCTCCTGTAGTAAAAGCAGTGGTGATTCCTAGTCCAGCCAACAAGGGAATAAATTGTATGGCTCGTTTCGGTCTATAAATAAAATGTTCAATAGCGGGGATGGGGATAGGTTCATCTCCAGGGATGATATCAATGTTGGGGAGAAGAGTGGCCAGAACACAAAGCCCTGTCCAATTTGTAGGTAGATATGTATATGCCATGTTGTTTCCACAAACGAAAACCGAGCCATTTATGGCACACAAAGGGTTGGTGGCATTGATTATGGAGGTACAGTTGTCAAACACAACATAGCCTAAATCAATTTCTTTAGTGTTATTATATGATGGTGAAAAGAGGCAAGAGGAATTAGAAAATGTCATCGGTTGAACTAAGGGGGGGGGGGTAATAGGACAGGAATTATTTACTAAGGATTCATTTGAGTAATTGACATAGGACAATGAAAGGTTAGGTATAGCTAGAGGAATAGGGGGGCCCATTTTAAGACAAAGCCAACAATCGTGGGCCAGGCTTGTATTGGACATTTGAAGTAACTTGTAAGTAGCATTGAGGATATCGAAAGTTTGAGCATCGAGCCTAAAATTATCTCTAAGCTCAGGTAGGGCTAAAGGGTGATATTGAAGTTCAGGATATAGAGCTTTATGAATTTCTTCTAATTTTTTCTGGACGGTTTTAATTCTTGCAATATCTAATGGGCCTCCTCCATCAGAAATGTGAATGGGGGCAGTAGTGCTCCAACAAACAGGCTTTCCTTTTTGGCCGTTACAAGGAGATTGTACAAGTTTATTAGTGGATCCTAATACTTGTACGTCATTGATGCCTCCTGTTTGTGTTTTCAGTAACGTGGCCGTATAGTATGTTCTATTGCCTGATTTGCATTGTTGATAGGAGGTATAACAGGAACTATGTGCAGAAGATTGGAAAGAGCTACAAGGGCATTCTAGGAGCGGCCCGTTAGGTGAGGTATCTCTTGGGGTAGACTTACATTTCCATAACTGGTTTGGCATTAAGTAAGCTGTCTTGCTCGTGCAAGTCACCTGGGTGATTCTATCTGATGGAGGTTCAGATATTTGTCCCCCTCTGCAATCACAAGGCTGGCCGTATTGTTTTCGTAATAATTCTCTTGCCTTACGAGGGTCACCAAAACCTGCATAGACTGTCACTATGTTATATAGAGCGATTATTCTCCAAAGGAATTTCATGTTAGGCTTCATTTTCTGAAAAACAAGAAGGAAAGAACTTCTCAGGGAGATTTATCTTCCCTGGACTGACAATGGTTATGATTTATTTGTCTTACCAATCTTTCAGGCAGCCATCTGGCTGCATCATTTTTTTGTGAGAAGATGCATACTGAGCCTCTTCCCCAAATTAAAACTGGATCGGGGCCATGCCATGAATTATCAAGTGGATCTTTCCATTTTACCATTGCAAACTGTTTTTGAGATTCAGGATGCCAGAAACGATCGGCAGCCGATTTTCCATGACTGTCCAAATTTAAAAAATTAAGGATAAACAGGGCATGATTGAGTGTGTTTCTGGGGGTACCCTTCACGGGGTACCAGCTCCCCCCTTTTAATTTTGTGATAACAGTTTTTAATGACAGATGAGCTCATTCTACTATACCTTGTCCTTGGGGATTGTAGGGAATGCCTGTGGTATGTTTAATTTGTAGGGTATTACAAAATTGTAAGAAGGTTTTGGCTATATAACCGGGGCCATTGTCTGTTTTGATTTGTTTGGGTATTCCTAAAATAGAAAAGCAGTGTAATAAATGAGCTATGACATGTTTGGTGGCCTCTCCTGTTTGGAGAGTTGCACTAATGAATCCACTATAGGTGTCTATGCATACATGGATATATTTTAGTTGACCGAATTCTAAGTGGTGAGTAACGTCCATTTGCCAAATTTCGTTGGGGATGAGTCCTCGGGGGTTAACTCCTAGATGGGGAACAGGTAAATATGTTATGCAGTTGGCGCATTGTTTAACTATTTGTCGAGCTTGTTCTCTGGTAAGTTTAAACATAAGCCTTAGGGTTTGGGCGTTTAAATGATGTAAGGCATGTGCTTTTTGTGCTTGTTGCAAATTGTCTGTAGTGACTATGGCTATGGTTTTTGTTGCCGTGTCGGCTGTTGCGTTACCTTGTGCTAAAGGTCCCGGTAATCCTGAATGTGCTCTAATATGCCCAAGAAAAAAGGGAATAGTTCTTTTTTGAATAAGTTGTTGACATTGTAAAAATAGGTTAGCTGTGTCTGAAATATGTTTAATTTGAGACACCGTCTCTAAGAGGGGTACTGAATGAGCCCGGTAGGCGCTGTCTGTATAAATGTTAAGTGGCTGACAAGGAAAAGCTGATAGTGCTGCAATTATAGCTTGCAATTCGACCAGCTGAGCTGATGTATAAGTGGTCTGGAACTTAACGACTACATTATTGTAGGTGTAAGCGGCAAGTCCTGTGGAAGATCCATCAGTGAAAATTAGTAATGCGTCATTGAGGTTCTTTACTGGTAATATGGGGAAACACAAACGCATGAAGTTTGCAAAATTGAATGAGTTTGTTAGGTGGGTAATGGTTGTCAATCGCGCCAGTGTAAGAAGCGCAAGCAATTGGCCAGGCTTCCGTATTTTGTAACAGCCAATGGATGCGTGATTGAGTGTAGGGCTGTATAATGGTAGAGGGTTCTATTCCAAAGTATTTTCTACTGTTTTCTCTTCCCAAGATAATTAGATCAGCTATGGCATCATAATAAGGCAACAAAACTTTTTTAGGGGAGGAGGGCAGGTGTACCCACATAATGGGATTGTTCTGCCAAAATAGGCCAGTAGGGGTTATTGTTGTGTTAAAAATAAGGAATATTAATGGCTGAGAATAATCAATACTGGTAACAAATTGTGTTGCAATGGCATGTTCTACCTGTTGGAGTGTTATTAATGCTTCTTTAGTAATGGACCTGGGGGATTTTGGATTAGAGTCTCCTTTTAATATATCGAAAAGAGGTTTTAACTCTCCTGTGGTGAGCTTTAAGTACGGTCGAAGCCAATTTATGTTTCCCAGTAACTTTTGGAAATCATTTAAAGTTTTTAAATGATCACAACGTATAACGGCCTTTTGATTAATGATTTTGGGTCCATTAATTTGGAAACCAAGATAGGTGTATGGATCTTGTAATTGTACTTTTTCTGGGGCTATTTGTAATCCGGCTGCTGTTAACTCTTGTTTAAGTTGGGCGAAGCACTGTAAGACTTGTTCGCCAATTTCTCCTGCTATTAAAATATCATCCATATAATGTATAATATACATTTGTGCCCATGTTTTTCTGACTGGCTCTATAGCGGCAGCTACATATTTTTGACACAAGGTAGGACTATTGGCCATACCCTGAGGTAAGACTTTCCATTGATAGCGCTTCATTGGTTGTTTAAAATTTGTAGATGGAAGACTAAAGGCAAATCTTTTTTGGTCAGCAGGGTGAAGGGGAATTGTAAAAAAGCAATCTTTAAGGTCAATAATGATTTTAAAATATTTTTGAGGAATCGCAACCGGTGAAGGTAATCCTGGTTGTAAGGCACCCATAAGGATCATAGTGATATTTACTGCTCTTAAATCTTGTAAGAGTCTCCATTTACCAGACTTCTTTTTAATAACAAAAATAGGTGTATTCCCAGGAGAATTACTTTCCGCAATATGTCCTGCTACCAGTTGTTCCTGCACTAACTGTTGGGCGGCACTTAGTTTATCATTGAGTAAAGGCCACTGATCAACCCAAACGGGCTCATCTGACTTCCAAGTAATGGGGTCAGCGCACCTTTGGGGTGCAGGTATGTCAGTGGCCTGAGCTAAAAATTTCCAAACCCCTTTTTATCAAGTTGTCCTGAACAGTATAGGCTGTGGGATACCGTTTTCTCCTCTTCCAAGACCTTTACCAGGGGTGTATCCTTGAGTTAACATTTGTGCAGTAACTATATCATTTGGACTACACATTATAATTTTCATTTGAGAGAGCAGATCTCGCCCCCAAAGGTTAACAGGTAGGTAAGGGATGACAAATGGCTTAATGAGGCCTGAATTGTTTTCTTTATCTGTCCATGTTAGGTATTTAGAACTTTGTTTAGGATTACTGCTTTGTCCAATTCCTCTCAAGTGAGTTAAAGTTTCTGTAGTAGGCCAATGAGAGGGCCAATCTTCCTGTTTAATGATCGTTACATCAGCCCCTGTGTCTATTAGTCCAGTGAATGCCTTCCCGTCTAACCATAAGGTTAGAGAGGGTTTTTGATTTGTAATTGGTTGCACCCAATATATATCTGATGATCCGAAACCTTTTATATTTCTATTAGAGTGTTGGATATTATTATCTGTTTTAACCAAAGGTAGCAGGATTAACTGAGCTATTCTAACTCCTTGAGGGACAGTAATAATACTATCAATAGCTCTGGCCATAATTTTAATTTCTCCTTCATAATCATTATCGATAACTCCAGGGAGGACTTGTAAGCCTCTCATGGTGACACTACTTCTTCCTAAAAGTAGCCCAAAAGTGTTAGGTGGTAAGGGTCCATATATTCCGGTATTTAAGGTTTGCGGTCCCATTTCAGGTGTTAGTACTGTGTGGGAGGTGGAACTGAGGTCCAATCCTGCACTTCCTGGGGTTGCTCTACTAAGTTTTGAAATGGATTGCTGTTGCTGGCTGGAACAAAGCTGACTGCCCCATATGCTTGTTTCGGGGCCTGAGGCTGGCCCCTCATCCCGTTTCCCTGCCTGGGGGGTAAAGGATTTCCTTGACTGTCAGTTTTAGATTTACATTCGTTTGCCCAGTGCCTTCCTCTTTTACACCTTGGGCAAAGGCCTGGGATTTTTGCTTCTGGATTCTTATTTTGGTTTTCACAGCAATCTTTTGCAAAGTGTCCCCTTTTACCGCATCTAAAACATCCCCCTTTATCTTTACCTTTGTTAATGAGGAAATCTTTTACTGTTTGGCTGCTAAAAGCGGCGGCCATTGCTAGGCCTTGTTGATATGAGGGCCCAATATCTGAACAAAGGCGAATGTATCCTGTTAAATCTGTTTTCTTTCGATAAGGTCTGATTGCCGCTTGGCAGGCGGGGTTAGCATTTTCATAAGCTAACTGTTTAACATAATCTACACCCGTTTCTGCATTTCCAAAGATTCTACCTGCCGTGGTCATAAGTCTATGCACAAAGTCTGAAAATGGCTCATCGGGTCCTTGTTTAACTGCTGTCAGCGAGGCCCCTGGATCTCCTTTAATGGGAAGTTTTCTCCAGGCTTTTGTAGCAGCAGCCTGGATTTGTGAGAACAGTCCAGGGTCATATTGCATTTGGGCCTGAGTGTCTGCATAATTACCTGAACCAGTTAACATATCAAAATCCCAACCGTTTCCTACCTGTTGATTTCTTTTAGGTGTATCTCTACAATTTTCAAAGAACTCTGACTTCCAAATTAAGTGGTCTCCCCCAGAAAGAACTGCCCTAACTAAGGTATTCCAGTCTGTAGGAGTGAGCCAATTCTCAGCTACAGATTCCACTATAGCAAGAGTATATGGAGCAGTAGCCCCATACTGAGAGGCAGCAGTCTTTAACTCTTTTATAATAGTAAAATCAAATCCAGTATGATGCCTCCAAGCCTGTCCCTGTTCATCTATGGTTTCAGTGACCGGAAAAACGTCTTTGGGGGAGGAGTCTTCTCTATGTCGGCTAGCAACTAACCTCCCTCTTGGAACATGTTGTCCAGGCCGCTGAAGTGGGCGCAAGGAACCCTCCATAGCGTCTGAGTTGGGTATTTTTTCATTTCCTGTTTTTAGCTTTTGGAGCCTAATTATCAATGATTGATGTAACTCTTCAAGTTTAATTTGTTCTTCTAATTGAGCAATTTTTTGTTTTAATTCTTCTTTGGGATCTATTGCTGCCATAACAAGGGGCGCAGAAGCCTCATTATGTGTCTTATTATATGGGGGTGGGTATGAAGTAAAGGGAGGCAAATCAGGATTGTGATATTTAGCCGCCTCTTCCTCTAAATCATCCCAATTTATATCTGATTGATTAGGCTTATTAATTTCCTCCTCTTTTTGAAGCATCTGTAAAATTGGGTATTTTTTTTGTTTGCTTTCGTGTGGCATTTCCTTATCTGTTACAGAAGGAGACTTGATTTCCTCATGATCACTTTTGAGGGAAATGAGATCCTCCTCCGTATCTTGCGGAGGCTTTGTGAGGTTAGAGCGGGAGCTAACCTTTAAAATATGCTCTGTCTGAGCGACTGCAGCCATGACTTGCGGATCGGCCTCCTTCCTGTCTATTAAATCTCTAATGAGGTTCCAATAAGAGAAGGCGGTCACGGGAATTTTTTTCTGGCCCAAAAGTATTATAATAGTCCTGAAGACAATCCCCTACTCTACACCATCTTTTAATATCAATAGTTCCTTCCTGTGGGAACCAAGGGCAAGTGTCTTTTACAAAATCAAAAAATTTAAACAAATCATTACCTTTAACCTTTACTCCTCGTATCTTTAAAGCCTCTTTTAATTGTCCTACATATATTTGATGCTGGCTTAATTCTTGTCCCATTTCAGACGCGTCACTTACCTTCGATTCTGACGCGGCAGGTTCCCGCGGTGATCGGAAGAGTTTGACTCCTTTTGTCTTTGTTAACGGTCGACCGTCCTTTGGCGTCCTCTTCCTCACGGAGTCCCTCGTTTCCAGGTCCCTGTTCGGGCGCCACGTATCCCAGCCTGTGGGATCGACAGAGCAGGCCCTGGAGGAGGGGGTGGGAATTTGGGGAACAAGAGACACGAGAAATGGAGACAAGACAGTGCTCTGATCAAGTCTGGTTTAATGGCGGTAATGCACTGCCTTATATACACTTGGAGGGGAAGGGGTTGGGCTAAGGCGGAAATGATCTCATTGCCGAGGGTGTGGCCAGGTTGGTTTCGGTTTCTCCAGTCGAACGTCATGTTGCGCCTGCGCTGTTAAGTAACAACTAAGTAACAATTTTCGCGCATGCGGGAAAAGTGAGTGAAGAAGAAGCAGGAAGAGCGCCATCTTTAATGAGGTATTGATACAAAAGAGAAAAGGCAAATACAGGGAGGAGGTAGAAGGTGGAAATGAATAGAGCTCAGGTGTTTAATCGTTAATTGTTATTCGCTATGGCCGGGGCGTGCAGCTCCGGACAAGGCTGAGTAATAGCTAAGTCAGCAGCGGCACTCTACTTAGTTGCCGCATAAAGCTGAGAAACTGGGGTAAGGTGTGGGATCCTTAAGGAGGACTTGAATTTATTCCTTGATGTTGTAGGCCATTGCTCACTGGGTATTGTATGCAGGTTCAGTCAATAACAAATATTTGTAAACAAATAAAGTGATTACAGGTGCAGAAATTCAGTTCGTAGCTTACTATTCAATAGAGTATCTGCTTTGTAAAAGATGGTGGACCACAAAATACTCAACGGATTTTGGTTTTCAAAACACAGTGATGCTATCCAAGGCTAAATGGATACTTGAAATTGGGATTGGATCTGGTGCTGAGATACAACTTTTACTTAGTTACTGATTTTTCTTTCCTCCGATTATTCCAAGGAGAGTGACTACCATTTTTGTACTTTATAGAGCAGTCTAGAGGAAAGGCTTAAGCATGTAAGCTCTGGGGACAGAAAGTCATATTTTCAAAATATAATAGCTATATGACCTTGGATACATTTATAAAACTGTCTTAACTCTGTTTTCCTGTCTACAAAATGGTAATAATTATAAAATTTGTCAGTCTTAAAGGAATGTTGGAAGAACTAAATGCAAGTGAAGATTTTTTCACAGTAGTGGACACATAGTAAGTACTCAGTATACTATAGCTATTATTACTGTCATTATTGTTAATATTACGTCTATTTATTTTAGCTCTTTAATGTAACAAGTGCAGAACCATAATCTCACATCCCTCAGAGTCACGCTGATCTTGTATTTTTTGGTCCTTTGACTAGTTTAGTGATTTATTACAAGAAACCCAGTTAGTTTGTGCATTCTTTTCCTTTCTTATATTTCTCATTTGTAAAGACTGATAAACCAACTACACTTTCAGACTTGGTGACATAAATTGTTGGGGCCCCAAGCCTGTGGGCCCCGGCTCCCGTTTCCCAGGAGAGGAGACAGTAAATTTCCACTTTTATCAGTTTTGGAACGACATTTATTTGTCCAAGGTCGACCTTTACCACAACATTTGTACACCTCTGAAGGCAGCTTTCTGCCTTGAGGGATAAAAGTGTTCAATTTTTATGACATTCTTTTTTGAAATGTCTAGGTTTACCACACTGAAAGCAAACACCTTGTTTGTTATTGCCTTTTAAGGCTTTAGACAAAGCTCCAGCAAATAATTGAGCATTATAAATAGCCCCTCCAACACTAACACAAGTTTTAATATATTTATCTAAATTGGCCCCATTGGCCTTTAACGATTTTAACAATTTTTGATAGTCAACATTAGCATTTTTAAAAGACAATGTTTGTAACAAAATTTTTGAAGCAAGGTCAGCACCCACAATTTTCAAGACAGTATCCTGAGGACGGGCTACGAAATCTAGATATGGTTCATTTGTGCCCTGTAAAATCTTCACAGAGGAAAGGGAAGATTTTCCTGTTATCTCTCCCTTATTTTAGGCCCTTAAAAACAAAGTCTTGATTTGAGTAAGGGCAACATCATCTAGACCAGCCTGAGCATTAAGAGTAGCATATTGGCCCGTGCCTGTGAGTTGTTCCTCAGTGGCTCCTGGGGGATCACACATAACATTTTTTCTAGCCTGTACATGCGCCTTGTTCATTTACCAGCTGTGCAATTGTAACTACTGAGAACGATCAAGAAAAGCCTTCCCCAAAGTCTTCCAGTCTATAGGAATTATCAAATTTTCTGATGAAAAAATATCAAGAAGACCAAGGATAGGGGTCCATAGTTAGAAATGGCAGCTTTCATTTCTTTTAAAAATTTAATTTGTAAGGCATTAAATTGGACATTATTGCCACCATTTGAAAACTGAGCATTAGGAGCAAAAGAAGCACAAATGATTGGAAACAGATCCAGCTCCTTACATTTTTTTATCTTTTCCTTTTCTCCCTCCCCCAACGGCAGGCAAGGCACTGAGAAAACTTTGCCAAACAAAGGTAAAGATAAGGAAGCCGGGGGGTTGGAGGCACTGGAAAATCCTCTTTTAACAGGGCAGAAGGAAAAGAAACAGGGAAAGCTCGCAAAGGTAATTAGAAGAATGTATCTGTAATATTTGTTGAAGCATTTCCATAATACACTGCATGTCAGAATTTCCCTTAGAAGAAGGAAGAGCTGGCTTTTTCTCTTCTCCCCCTTTTGTTACCCTGGCACAAATGGGCTCCATTTCAGATTTATTTTTTCCCAAGTCCTCAGATACCTTTGTTCCTGTGGCTACATTACCACACTCTGAATCAGTCTCAAGTAACTCTAATGTCTGAGTGATAGAGTTACACAAGGTCCACAATTTTAGAGGCATAATATCCCCTAACTGGAGAGCTCTAAGCAGAGCTTTTACTACCTGTAACCATTTTCTCTGATTCAGCTGCACTTTAGTCTGATACTGAAACCAGTAACAATGTTGTTCAACATGGGCAAACAATCGCTTCAAAGTCTTTTTCTTTTACTTCTACTCCTATAGACAGCAACAGTCTTTGAAACAGCTGTAAATATTCTGAGGCCAGAGAGATGGATTCCCATAATGAAAGCTTAAGAAGGTTCCCCTTAACAATATCCGAGCCTTACCCGCTCCTAGGGGGTTCCCCTTCTTGTTCTCCCCTACTCACCCATGCGACCCTGCTCGCTGCGCCACTTGTTGGGGTCCGAGCCGGGGGTGGTGGAGAATGAAAGAACACACAAAAGACAAAGACACACAGAGAACATGGCGGCCGCACTCAGAGCCTCTGCCTCACTTTATTTATACTCCATAAACCCCATGTCAGCAGAAAGAATGCAATGCAAAACAAACTTTCTTTTCCCAGATGTAAACTTCTACTCAGTTCTTTGTTTCTATGCTCTTCCTTATCTGCCCGCCTTCTTGGCGCCTACGGGAGTTCATTAAAAGTTCAATTGGAGATACTGTCTTTGAGCCCTATCTATTCTCAGCATACTGTTTTCAAAGGCCCTTGCAATGTATCAAAGTAATAACTTTATGACAAACCCACAGTCAATATCATGCTGAATGGGCAAAAACTGGAAGCATTCCCTTTGAAAACTGGCACAAGACAGGGATGCCCTCTCTCACCACTCCTATTCAACATGGTGTTGGAAGTTCTGGCCAGGGCAATCAGGCAGGAGAAATAAATAAAGAGTATTCAGTTAGGAAAAGAGGAAGTCAAATTGTCCCTGTTTGCAGATGACATGATTGTATATTTAGAAAACCCCATTGTCTCAGCCCCAAATCTCCTTAAACTGATAAGCAACTTCAGCAAAATCTCAGGATAGAAAATCAATGTGCAGAAATCACAAGCATTCCTATACACCAGTAACAGACAAACAGCAAAATCATGAGTGAATTCCCATTCACAATTGCTTCAAAGAGAATGAAATACCTAGGAATCCAACTTACAAGGGATGTGAAGGACCTCTTCAAGGAGAACTACAAACCACTGCTTAACAAAATAAAAGAGGACACAAACAAATGGAAGAACATTCCATGCTCATGGATAGGAAGAATCAATATCGTGAAAATGGCCATACAGCCCAAGGTAATTTATAGATTCAATGCCATCCCCATCAAGCTACCAATGACTTTCTTCACAGAATTGGAAAAAAAAAAAAAAAAAAAAAAAAAAAAAAACTACTTTAAAGTTCATATGGAACCAAAAAAGAGCCCGCATTGCCAAGACAATCCTAAGCCAAAAGAACAAAGCTGGAGGTATCACACTACCTGACTTCAAGGTATACTACAAGTCTACAGTAACCAAAACAGAGATATAGACCAATGGAACAGAACAGAGACCTCAGAAATAATACCACACATCTACAACCATCTGATCTTTGACAAACCTGACAAAAACAAGAAATGGGGAAAGGATTCCCTATTTAGTAAATGGTGCTGGGAAAACTGGCTAGCCATATGTAGAAAGCTGAAACTGAATCCTTTCCTTACACCTTAAACAAAAATTAATTCAAGATGGATTAAATACTTAAATGTTAGACCTAAAACCATAAAAACCCTAGAAAAAAAACGTAGGCAATACCATTCAGACATAGGCATGGGCAAAGACTTCATGACTAAAACACCAAAAGTAATGGCAACAAAAGCCAAAATTGACAAGTGGGATCTAATTAAACTAAAGAGCTTCTGCACAGCAAAAGAAACTACCATCAGAGTGAACAGACAATCTACAGAATGGGAGAAAATTTTTACAATCTACCCATCTGACAAAGAGCTAATATCCAGAGTCTACAAAGAACTTAAACAAATTTACAAGAAAAAAATCAACCCCATCAAAAAGTGGGCAAGGGATATGAACAGACACTTCTCAAAAGAAGACATTTATGCAGCCCACAGACACATGACAAAATGCTCATCATCACTGGCCATCAGAGAAATGCAAATCAAAATCACAATGAGACACCATCTTGCACCAGTTAGAATCGCAACCATAAAAAAGTCAGGAAACAACAGGTGCTGCAGAGGATGTGGAGAAATAGGGATACTTTTACACTGTTGGTGGGACTGTAAACTAGTTCAACCATTGTGGAAGACAGTGTGGCAATTCCTCAAGGATCGAGAACTAGAAATACCATTTGACCCAGCCATCCCATTACTGGGTATATACCCAAAGGATTATAAATCATGCTGCTGTAAAGACACATGCACACGTATGTTTATTGCGGCACTATTCACAATAGCAAAGACTTGGAACCAACCCAAATGTCCATCAATGATAGACTAGATTAAGAAAATGTGGCAGATATATACCATAAAATACTATGCAGCCATAAAAAAGGATGAGTTCATGTCCTTTGTAGGGACATGGATTAAGCCAGAAACCATCATTCTGAGCAAACTATCGCAGGGACAGAAAACCAAACACTGCATGTTCTCACTCATAGGTGGGAATTGAACAATGAGAACACCTGGACACAGAGTGGGGAACATCACACACTGGGGCCCGTCGTGGGGTGGGGGTAAGGGGGAGGGACAGCATTAGGAGATATACCTAATATAAATGATGAGTTTAATGGGTGCAGCATACCAACATGGCATATGTATACATATGTAACAAATCTGCACATTGTGCACATGTACCCTAGAACTTAATGTATAACAGAAAAAAGACTCTACATCTATATTTTTTATGTATTACCTATACACTAGACTAATTTGTTACTCTTTTGAGATAGGTGATTTAATCACTTTTCTTTTTTTAAAAAGAATGAACCATTTTTTAAAATTTGAGGCTGTGAAGATCATGCTAAATTACTGAGTTAACGAAAGAAAATATTTTTCTTAAAAAAAAGCATAGAAGTCTTATGACCATAGCCAAAGAATGATGAAACAGAGATTGTGTGTTAAAAGCACACTGCTGCAACCATTCCATCACAATCATTCTCAGGAAAAAATAATGGGTCAGAAGGAATTTTTAGAATTTTTTTTTATTCTATATGTGCTTCATTCTTTTTCTTTTTTCTTGTTTTGAGATGGGACTTCGCTCTTGTTGGCCAGGCTGGAGTGCAATGACACGATCTTGGCTCACTGCAGCCTCCGCCTTCTGGGTTCAAGTGATTCTCCTGCATCAGCCTCCCGAGTAGCTAGGATTACAGGTGCTTGCCACCACACCCAGCTAATTTTTGTATTTTTAGTAGAGCTGGGGTTTCACCATGTTGCTCAGGCTGGTCTCGAACTTCTGATGTCAGGTGATCCATCGCCTTGGCTTCCCAGAGTGCTGGGATTACAGGCATGAGCCACTGCACCCAGCCCATTGTTTTTCATATAGAAATCTACACTTCAACAAAAGATGCCGTGAATTTCAAGTTAACATGCTCACACATACATATTCTCCCTAGAAAGCTACTGCTGTGTTTACAGTAAATGTGTAACATTTCTGATCTTTTGGCTGCTGTGTTTGTGTGAAATAAGAAGACAGCAAGTAAAGCAGAGTCAACCATGACTTTCTAGTTTCAACAGCCACAGATTCTGAAATTTAATGTTATGTCAACTGGAATAATGACAGTATTTCAAAACTGGAAAAAATTGATAACTTTATATTTTTAGTTAATTATAGTTCATAAAAACTAGTTTCTGAATTGTTACATGTTAAACAACTTGAAAATGCAGATATCTAAAAGTTTCATCTAGATGATAGTATTACTAGATGAATTACTAATATTAAGAGCGCTTAATTGTGAATCAAATTTGCTTCTTTGTGTTTCCTGGAAAGCAGTTATTTATCTTCTACGTGTAAATAAAGGAAAGGCTCTTTGTAATACTAATCATACAGATCTCCTAAAATTAGCACTATTTTTAGATTTGAATAAAATTCATAGGCCTGTAAGTAATGTAAATGTTAATATTTCTTTCTAATAAAAGTGAAATAGCAATAGAAATAAGTTGTTAAAATGAGTTTTAAAAGCTTCACGTATTTATTAAATAACATTTAATGCCACATTATAAGTGACTAATCAGTAATTTCAATCTATTCACTGTGAAGACTTTTCTTAAATTATTCAATCAAAAAAAGCTATACTCTTTCTGAAATTTTCAGAAACTGTAGACCATTCAATATATAATAATGTACATGGATACCACAGATATTCTATATAATAATAGGCTCATTCTTGCTTTTAATATAAAAATTCAATATATTTCAAAAGTGAAATTGGTGGCTCCTAGAAATCATGAGAGGAAAACCATTGTTAGTATCCGTTTACCAAAGCGTACTAAGCTTAGCAATGAGTACTTTTTTTTTCTGTTTCTTTTTTTTTTTTTTTTTTTTTTTTGAGATGGAGTCTCGCTTTGTTTTTGAGGCTGGAGTGCAGTGGCGGAATCTCAGCTCACTGCAGTCTCCACCTCCCGGGCTCAAGCAATTCTGCCTCAGCCTCCTGGGTAGCTGGGATTACAGGTGCCCGCCACTATGCCTGGGTAATTTTTTGTGTTTTTAGTAGATGGGGTTTTACCACGTTGACCAGGCTGGTCTCAAACTCCTGACCTCAAGTGATCTGCCCGCCTCTGCCTCCCAAAATGCTGGGATTACAGGTGTGAGCTACTGTGCCCAGGCAGTAATGAATACTTTAAACCAAAAATCAAGTTGTAAATACTATCTATGGGTAAAAAGAAGTGGTTTTTAAATTCCTATGCATTTCTATTAAATTAAAAAAATTTAAAGCCAAAATGTAGGTCAAGAATAAAAACAAGCATTGGTTGAAATAGGGTTGAACATAATGGTTAAAATTGAAACTCAGTATTTGGTTGTTCCTGATTGCATCCCAGTTCGGCCACTTACCGGTTGTATGACCTAAACACAGTTTTTTGCCTCTCTGTGCATGGCTCTTCAGCTGTACAGTAAGGATAACAGTGTCTAAATCCTAGGGTTTTGGTAAAATTTAGAAAGTTAATGCAAATAAAGGTGCCAGAAAAATGCCCAGTACCTAGCTAGTGTACAGGAAATGTATTAGCTCTTATTTCTTCATTCTGGTAGATCATGACAAATGTTAAGCCTGAAAACAAGACGGCCATACCACTGGTTTGTAACCCACATTCATTCTAATTTGTCCATCTGGGGCTATAATAGTAGTTGAAAGTTTCTAATACTATCCTTGGCAAATTCCCATATATTCACATACAGCATGGATATAAATATTATGAAAAAATGTCTCATTGAGAACTGCTGTCTAGGACACTAGTAACACTAGATATACAACCACTTAAATGCTGAGTGTCTGTTTTATAGTTAGATAATTAAGCAAATTGTTTCATTGCTTGTTTAATAAACTTATGATTTTTGTTTATTTGGTTAAATTTATTTATTCATTTATTTATTTAGAGACAGAGCCTCACTCTGTCATCCAGGCTGGAGTGCAGAGGTGTGATCTCGGCACACTGCAACCTCCACCTTCCAGGTTCAAGCAATTCTCCTGCCTCACCCTCCCGAGTAGCTGGAATTACAGGCACCCGCCAACACATCCAGCTAATTTTCTGTATTTTGGGTAGAGACAGGGTTTCACCATGTTGGCCAGGCTGCTCTCAAACTCCTGACCTCAGGCTATCCACCCGCTTCTGCCTCCCAAAGTGCTGGGATTACAGACGTGAGCCACCGCACCTGACCTAAATGTATTTTACATATATATATTTAAATAACTTTTTTTCTCTAACAAGTGAAAAAAATTATTTACAAATTTAGAGAGGTTTTACTCCAAACAGTTGTTTACAGTCTGTCTTTTAAGTTATTATATTATTTTGAACATTAAAAATCAACATACTTTGTTGGTTCAGACTATTCATAATTTTAAAAGTTTACTACTGGCCGGGCGCGGTGGCTCAAGCCTGTAATCCCAGCACTTTGGGAGGCCGAGACGGGCGGATCACGAGGTCAGGAGATCGAGACCATCCTGGCTAACACAGTGAAACCCCGTCTCTACTAAAAAATACAAAAAAACTAGCCGGGCGAGTTGGCGGGCGCCTGTAGTCCCAGCTACTCGGGAGGCTGAGGCAGGAGAATGGCGTGAACCCGGGAGGCGGAGCTTGCAGTGAGCTGAGATTGTGCCACTGCACTCCAGCCTGGGCGACAGAGCGAGACTCTGTCTCAAAAAAAAAAAAAAAAAAAAAAAAGTTTACTACTTACATCACTAACTGAACATGCTATTTGAAATAAAATGTGTATGTTTTCTGAAATTTTAAGGTGAACGAACACTTTTTTCTCTGGTGCAATTTCTTAAAGTTTCTCTCATTTTAAAAAAACCCAGTAGTAATAGTACTTTTGATTGGCAAATCAGAGTTGTATAATTTATGGGGTACAATGTGATGTTTCAATATATGCATATAATATAATAATATAAGTCAAGTTTAATAACGTATCTATCAACTTGCTTACTAATCTTTTTTGTGGTGGTACATTTGAAATTTAGTTATTTTGAAATACAGTACTTGGCCAGGCACCGTGGCTCATGCCTGTAATCCCAGCACTTTGAGAGGCCAAGGTGGGCAGGTGGATCACCTGAGGTTGGGAGTTCAAGACTCAGCCTGACCAACGTGGAGAAACCCCGGCTCTACTAAAAATACAAAATTAGCCAGGCATGGTGGTGCATGCCTATAATTCCAGCTACTCGGGAGGCTATGGCAGGAGAATCGATTAAACCCAGGAGACGGAGGTTACCATGAGCCGAGATCATGCCATTGCACTCCAGGCTGGGCAACAAGAGCGAAACTCCGTCTCAAAAAAAAAAAAAAAGAAAAAAAAAAAAAAGAAATACATAGTACTTTATAGTTGACTATAGTCACCCTGCTGTGCAATAGATCTGGAAATCTACTTATCCTTTCTATTTAAAACCTTGTACCCTTTGATCAACAACTTCCTATTTCCTTCCCACCACACCCAGCCTCAGGTAAACATTATTCCACTTTCTACTTTTTTGAGTTAGAATTTGTTAGATTTTACATATAAATGAGATCATGCAGTATTTGCCTTTTTGTGTCAGTATTATTTCAGCTAGCATAATTCTTCCAAATTTATCTATATTGTTTTAAAGGGCTAGATTTATCCCTTTTATGGCTGAATAGTAGCCAATTGTGTATTTATACTTATACTTTTTTTTTTTTTTTGAAATGGAGTCTCAGTCTGTCACCCAGCCTGGAGTGCAGTGGCACGATCTTGGCTCACTTCAACCTCCACTCCCAGGTTCAAGCAATTCTCCTGCCTCAGCATCCCAAGTAGCTGGGACTACAGGTGCCCACCACCACACCCGGCTATTTTTTCTATTTTTTAGTAGAAATGGGGTTTCCCCATTTTGGCCAGGCTGGTCTCAAACTCCTGACCTCAGATGATCCACCCACTTTGACCTTCCAAAGTGTTGGCATTACAAGTGTGAGCCTCTGCGCCCAGCCTAACAATCATTTTTAATAAAAATTAACACATTGAATAATTGAATACATTTTCATTGTTATATATGTGTGTAAATGTATAAAATGGTACATGAAAAAGAAATAAGCCAGAAAAAATATGTTAATATTTGTAATAAAATAGGAAGGTAGTTAATTATTATTTGTAAATGATATCTTTGTTTACTTAGATAACAAAAGAAACTACAAGACTACTTTAATAGTCTATTCAGGTGGGGAGGCAAAATTCTAAGGTGGTCACCAGGATTCCCAATCTGTTGCACACCTGCTGTGTAATCCTCTCCTGTGGCGTGTAAAAAAAAAAAAAAAAGTGACTGTGGTGGAAAATCATACATGAAATTAGGTTGCTAATGTATTGACTTTGTGTTCATCAAAAGAGAGATTATCCTGATTGGGCTAAACTTAATCAGAGGTGCTTTCAAAAGAAAGACACATTGTAGAAAAACACCCCTGCTGGCCTGGAAGTACGTGACTTCTAGGTGGAGCATATTGTAAGCTGCTCTTGGTGGCCACATGGCAGGAAACATGTTTGTATATTGTCATCATTCCTGCCTCCCACATGTTGCTTCCAATAGGGAGGAAGGGAGGATCCCATGGCAGAGATAAAAAGGGGATCTCCTTCATGCAAGAAATAATCACTTCTCATCTGGGATAGCTTAAGATAAACAGAGGAGACCACAACATGAGCACATCAATGGAAGGAAAAGGGCAATCTGGCTGAAAGGGCTCTCTGGCATGATGAAGCAACAGTTACTAGGTCATAGTGAATGATCAACTTCTGGGATAGCAATAGTCAGCCAAGAAAGCTGAACTCATTCTTATTCTGATTAAATCAGTGTATCTGCACCATTCTGGTGGCCCACTGTTACACTACACATTACAGAAATAACATGGAGACCAGTGAATAACTTCTTAGAATTGAGCTTATCATGAAAAAGCATATCTTATTTGTTTTCACAATTGAAAAACCTCAAAAACATAATGAATCTATTAATAATGAACTTCTCATTTTAGAGGATTCTACTATGCTGTCATATAATATTAAACTTTAAACACTTTAATATTAATATGTCTTGAATGCATAAACAGTATGCAGATAATTTCTCTTAGATTAACACGATAAAAGTAACAATTAGAAAAAACATTTTGAAATGGGATAGAATTCATCAAAATCACATCTTTTCAGTGGTTTAGCATAATTGCCGTGCTTTTCGAAATGGCTAGATTATTAACAAGAAGCAAAGACAGTCTCGGCTTTGTTCAATCATTAAGTTCTTGTCCATTTAAAATCTAAAATTCTGGCTAAAGGATTTAAAGGCTGTATTCTTTTTTCTTTTTTCTTTTTTTTGAGATGGAGTCTTGCTCTATTACCCAGGGTGGAGTGCAGTGGCACAATCTCGGCTCACTACAACCTACGCCTCTGGGTTCAAGTAATTCTCCTGCCTCAGCCTCCCAAGTAGCTAGGACTACAGGAGCATGCCACCATGCCTGGATAATTTTTGTATTTTCAGTAGAGACGGGATTTCACTATGTTGGCCAGGCTAGTCTCAAACTTCTGACCTCGTGATCCACCCACTTAGGTCTCCCAAAGTGCTGGGATTACAGACATGAGCCACCACGCCCAGGGTAACTTTACTTCTTTTCTTTTTTTTTTTTTTTTTTTTTTGAGTCAGAGTTTCGCTGCTGTTGCCCAGGTTGGGATGCAATGAAACAATCTCTGCTCACCACAACCTCCGCCTCCCGGGTTCAAGCGATTCTCCTGCATCAGCCTCCCGAATAGCTGGGATTACAGGCATGCATCACCACGCCCGGCTAATTTTATATATTTAGCAGAGACACGGTTTCTCCATGTTGGTCAGGCTGGTCTCGAACTCCCGACCCAAGGTAATCCACCCGCCTCAGCCTCCCAAAGTGCTAGAATCACAGGCGTGAGCCACCACGCCTGGAGTAACTTTATTTCTTTAAGAAGTCATTTTAGCCGGGCGCGGTGGCTCAAGCCTGTAATCCCAGCACGTTGGGAGGCGGAGACGGTCGGATCATGAAGTCAGGAGATCCAGACCATCCTGGCTAACACGGTGAAACCCCGTCTCTACTAAAAAATACAAAAAACGCCGGGCGCGGTGGCTCAAGCCTGTAATCCCAGCACTTTGGGAGGCCGAGACGGGTGGATCACAAGGTCAGGAGATTGAGACCATCCTGGCTAACATGGTGAGACCCCGTCTCTACTAAAAATACAAAAAACTAGCCGGGCGAGGTGGTGGGCGCCTGTAGTCCCAGCTACTCGGGAGGCTGAGGCAGGAGAATGGCGTAAACCCGGGAGGCGGAGCTTGCAGTGAGCTGAGATCCGGCCACTGCACTCCAGCCTGGGCGACAGAGCGAGACTCCGTCTCAAAAAAAAAAAAAATACAAAAAACTAGGCGGGCGAGGTGGCTGGCGTCTGTAGTCCCAGCTACTTGGGAGGCTGAGGCAGGAGAATGGCGTGAACCCGGGAGGCGGAGCTTGCGATCCGGCCACTGCACTCCAGTCTGGGCGACAAAGGGAGGCTCCGTCTCAAAAAAAAAAAAAAAAAAAAAAAAAGTCATTTTAAATATAAATTTATTAAACTACTTCATGAAAAGAAATGTAATTTCAGGACTTTAAGAGGTCAAGGTGGGCTGATTACTTGATTCCAGGAGTTTGAGAACAGCCTGAGCAACGAAGCGGAAGCCTGTCTCTACCAAAAAACAAAACAAACAAACAAAAAAAACCCAAAAAACTAGCCGGGTTTAATGGCATGGGCCTGTAACCCAGCTACTTAAGAGGTTGAAACTAAAGGATTGTCTGAGTTTGAGAGGCTTGAGGCTGCACCTCACTGCCATGATCACACCACTGCAAACCAGCCTGGCTGACAGAGTGAGATGAGACCCTATTTCATTAATTAATTAATTAAAAGGAAAAAAAAGAAGATGCCTGAATGACTTAAGAAAAAAAGCATACAATATGTTCTCTACAAGAGACCAATTTTAGCACTGAGTCAAATAGTCTGTAAGTAACAGAATTTTAAAAAAATCTATATTTCATGCAAATAATAGCCACAATTGGGTGAGGTAGTCATGATTATATTGGACATATCATGCTTTAAGTCAAGTACTAGTATGAGACAAAGATTAATATTATATAATAGTAAAATGGGTCAATTTACCAGGAATCTATAACTGTCATATTTATGTGTATAGGTATGTATAACAGGGCTCCAAAATATACAAATATTGACAAAGGTGAAGCAAGAAATATCATAGCAACATAATAGTTGCTGATACTGAGACCCCATTTTCAATAATAGAAAATTCATATAAAAGATTAAGAAAACAGAAAATGTAGATAACATTCTAGACTGTAATATTTTGCATATAGAGAAATATCTGAGAGTAGATAATTTATAAAGAAAAAAGTTTATTTGGCTCACATTTCAACAGACTGTACAAGAAGTGTGTGCCGGTATCTGTTTCTGGTGTGTTCTCAGGAAGCTTACAATCATAGGGGAAAGCGAAGAGAAACTGGACATATCACATGGTAAGTGATAGAGCAAATGTGAGGTAAAAAAGCCAGGTTCTTTTAACATAGTTTCTCAAAACTATACAGACATTTGTGCATCCCCAATATGGAAAAGCAGTCAGATTGTTGAGTCCTTTATATGCCATGAACTCGACTTTGGCTCTCATTGTAAACCTGAAGGGAAATCACTACAATGAAAATAGAACCCTTGGAGAACTTTAAAGCATAAGACAGAAGATGCCTCTACGTGATAGTAAAATTTAAAAAATCTCAGTCTTCTCAGAAACTACTTCCTTTGGAGCACATCTTCTCAGGTCACATTTTGAGAACTGGCTTTCTCCTTGACCTCTGGACCTCTCATCTGTGGTGTTTGTTGTATTCACTCTCACATACCTGGGGGTTTAGTTATCATCTCATGTCTCTTCATATTCCAAGACTCTTTCCCTTGCTTCAGACAAGTCATCAACTCTAGCTTAGAGACAGCAATACCTGTTTTATTAAAAATAAATAACATAAATATTGCTCATATTCCCCAAATAATGTGCTCATTAAAGAGAATGTAATAGAATATTCTAGTAAATTGATCCCCAATACTAATTTATAACATATATTTCTAAATATTTAGAAAATATTTTCAATTTGTACAGTCCCTTAATTTTACTACCCGGTACTACTGAACCAAAAATTGGTGGTGGCAATGAGATTTTAAGGTGTGGGCAACTATGTTTTATGCACTAAATTTCTGCAATTTTCACTAATCTAGAGTGAAAAATGCAGATCTGCTCAGAAATATGGAAAGTTCAGGTAAAAATGAAATATCTTTTAAAAATTCCTTTCTGGCCGGGTGCAGTGGCTCACGCCTGTAATCCCAGCACTTTGAGAGGCTGAGGCGGCCGGACCACCTGAGGTCAGGAGTTCGAGACCAGCCTCAACATGGAGAAACCCCGTCTCTGCCAAAAATACAAAATTAGCCGGGTGTGGTGGTTCATGACTGTAATCCCAGCTACTCGGGAGGCTGAGGCAGGAGAATTGCTTGAACCTGGGAGGTGGAGGTTGTGGTGAGCCAAGATCATGCCATTGCACTCCAGCCTGGACAACAAGAGTGAAACTCCATCTCAAAAAAAAAAAAAAAAAAAAAAAAAAAAAATTCCTTTCTACACTTACAAATCCCTGTTTTCAGAAAACAGGTATCTGAAACTCATTTTTGCTAAGTATAAGTCACCAAAACACATTCTACAGAAAAGAGAAATGAAACCTATAGAATATAATAGGAATTGTTTAATTAAAATTATCCTCACCCAGGAAGACCAAGTTTCTGTAGTTCTCTAACATAAAATCCCTATATAAATTCTGCTGAGCCGTGTCCAGGCATTGCCACTCCTCCAGAGAGAATTCTATGGTCACATCCCGAAATGTCAATGATCCCTGAAAAACACACCTAAGATACATATATATTTCCCAAGTGGCCATGGACAGAATTTTTAATTTGACTCAAGGTGAAATGAGAGAGTTAAGAGAACAGGTTCTAACTTATAGGGATGACTGAACGTATGTAATAAAATAATTTTCAACACAGAAATATTCTCTAATGTATTATCAAACTCTGAGAAAAAAAGAATGGCATAAGATCCACAACGCCAGTGTAGATAAGATACTTTTCTGGATAATAAAGTATAAAATTAAGGACATGATAACAAACATGTACATTTTTGAGTGCTATTTTTTAAATCATACAAAATAAATCTTGTACACTTTTCAGATGAAAAAGACATGTTGAGTTAGAAGACACCTCTCAAATTTTATGTGTAGAACTAACTGGACATCTTGTTATGCATATTTATTTTAGAAGATCTGGAATAAAGTCTGAGTTTCTGAATTTGACAAGCTCACCAGTAATGCCTGTTTTTGGCCCCAAAAGAATATTTTGTCAAACATTCAGCCAGTGGAGGAGCCTGTGTTTTTCCCAGTTTTTCTGGCCTATAAACAAAGATGAGAGCCCTCATTTTCCACAGATAGATATATGCAAAGAAAATCTAAGAAAGAAAGGCAGGTGCCAGATTAAATGTGATCATTGGTGCACATCAGCTACATAAAGATACTTAATAATGAGGAGAAAAATAACTCTATAGTGAAAAAATCTGTCAGAGAGCTTTTTTTTTTTTTTTTTTTTTTTTTTTTTAAGACAGAGTTTCTGTCTTGTCGCCAAGGCTGGGGTGCAGTGGCGGGATCACCACTTACTGCAACCTTCGCCTCCCGGGTTCAAGCGATTCTCCTGCCTCAGCCTCCCGGGTAGCTGGGACTACAGGCATGTGCCACCGTGCCCAGCTAATTTTTGTATTTTTAGTAGAGACAGGGTTTCACCATCTTGGCCAGGCTGGTCTCAAACTCCTGATCTTATGATCCACCCGCCTCAGCCTCCCAAAGTGCTGGGATTACAGGCGTGAGCCACCGTGCCCAGCCAAGTGGCACATTTTTCATGTTGCAGATCATAAATTCATCATTAGAGTCCTGCATGGCATATAAAAATCCATGATGTAGAGAATGTAGAGAAGGCTCTGGTATATAGGAAAGAAATTATTTTTCAGAGATTCTTCACTATCATAAGAATTTTAAAAAGTAGTTGAACTCATTAGGGATGAAAAGCACAAGTAGAGAAGTAAAGTTTTGCAAGGACTAAATGCATGGCATTCCAGGAGGCAGAGTGGACATGGCTCTTCAGTTGAAAAATGTTTAGCTGAAAAAAAACCATTTTTTTTCTCTTTCTCCTCTTTCTCTTGGATTCCTTCTCAGATAAGATTCTCTGGACAAATTACACCTGCATCTTGAAAATATGCCTTTAAAGGTGTCACCACTACGTTCTTACTTGCTACCACCACATCCACAGGCAGACGGACCAAGACCTACAGGTAAAGTCCATCCATTTCTTTCCTTTATAAGAGAAGAGATTCCAGAACAATGAGCTGCCCTATGGAGTTAAAAATGTTTCTCCTTTCCTGTCCTCAGGTGCCCTCCCCTGTCATAGACATGAGCAATTTTTGCTACATAAATGGAAATATGGGCCACGCTGTCCTGTCCCTACCAAACCCAAACAGAATAGGCCCTGTGACCACCCTTTAGTGAAAAGGTGGAACTTAACTCCCATTAACGTATTTTAAACGTCTCATACTTGATTCTGGCCTCACCTTAAGAGTCACAAGAGGCCCTTAATTAAAACAACATGGATGCTTCCAGGACAATAAATAGAACCTGTGGGGAGGGCACAACTGGAGATTTCTGCAAATAGACCATGTAATTTTAATTAGAAGCCTGGGCTCATAACCACTTAGCTAAACATTGCCTTGAAACTTCAACGAGCTTATAAATCACTTGGTAATTTTGGCCCCACTCTATATAATATGATTCTGCAGGTTTTGAAAGGGTTCATAAATGAGTGTTTTAAACAAGTTCCCTGTCAATGCTGATGTTGCACACTCTGGGCTCAACATTAGCATTAGTTAGAGAAAACAGGCACAGTTCACAGTCCCTTACACTCAGTACTCTTGTCACAACACAAATACTTCTGGTACAAATAAAGACAACCAATCTGCATCCTAAAGTATTATATTTTTTTTCCTGGCTCTTTAAAGTTTACAAACTAAACAGAAGGCAGCAATGTCTGAATAGGTCTGCATTTGGAAAACAACATGTACACTCGCACTATGCAATGTTTACTAAGTAGGTACTATGTGCTCAAGAGGATGTTACAGAGCACTGTGCTGGGAATAACACATTATGTGACTTAATCCTCATAACACCCTGGGAGTTGGTACTAGGTGTTAATAATTCCTAGGATTTAGATACAGGGCCCAACAGTTTTATTTCTCCTTCTGTTTCTCTGTCATTGATTTTTAAAAAATGTATAGAATAAAAGCTAAATGTAGACAGATGAGAGGAATACAGAAGAGTTTAATATAATTTTTTAAAAATTCTAATCTTGTTTATATTTACTTATTTGTGACTTGCGGAGAAACTACTGGATCTGCAGGAATAGAAAACAAGTTAGTAAATGGAATGTCTCTGCAACATTGGTTTTAATAAAACATTTAAAAATTAGAACCCTAAAAAACATACTTTATCTGTTCCATTTACCTTTTTAGTTTCAGAAAATTGTGAGCACCAGCTCTAGAAAGGCAGCAGCATTCACCAGCCAAAACTCCAATCTCTTTTAATCAGTTCTGTGAGGCAAGACTCCAGGGTGGGACCTGACCTAAATAAGACATCCGAAAATGGTGGATCTAAACAGAACTCAGCCAGGGAGTGGACCCTACGTAGAATTCTGTTCTCTCTGCTACTAGGCATACTTCCAGTTCTGTTTTTCCTAAGCTTACCTAAGAGAAACTTAAATCCCAGAGTTTGTGTAATTTAAATTTCTTTTTAGCCACTGTCCTGTCAATTTTATGGCATGTGCTAATAAGCAATTTAAACAAGTCTTTTAAGGTTCCTAGGGCAATTTTATTAAAATAATATGTATTCTACCAAGGTAAAAGCATTAACAATTCTTCTGTTCATAGACATCCCTTCAGGTGATGACGCAAGTCACAAGAATATAAAGAAAGTAGTCCAAATAAGGCCCAAGTGTTTCTGCACACATCTGTTTATTGTGCCAACCATATGCTGATGTTTAATTCAACCATGTATCCAGTTGCTAGTCTAGACTATAAGTTCCTGGGTGGTAGGGGCCGTAACTGCTTCATCTATTTTTTTTAATGGCCATATGAAATGGAAGCTATTAGTTTATCTGTCTGAGTCTCAGGATCTCCTTCTTGTTTTTCACCCAAGTACCAAGAAACTGGAGAAACTCTCATCTAGTTACCAACCAAAGATCTCTCTTGTATGAGGGTAGGAACAAACACAGGATGACTTATTCTTCTTACACTGAGACAGAAGCAGAATTAACCACTCATGTCAGCCTAACACAGTTCTGCTCTGGACATCCTCAAATGTCTCAAAGATGTCTAGGTGATTGTGAGAGGGTTTCCAGTGACTCTGGGCTAATGACCCAATGATAAGTCAGGCAGAAGAGACTCAGGCTGATTATAAGTAGAAAATGGAACTGCCCTGGTTAAGCTCCAGAATCTAGATCACCTCTCCTGATTTGTTAGCTCTTGGGTAACAGAAATAACAATACTGTACTCCAGTGTCACATTTTACAGGTAGGTATAGCTGTGGTCATGGCTCTGGATACTCTGCGGCCTTGATCTCTCACTCCTAAGATGGCTGTTTATACTTACAGATTCTGTCATCAGATTCTATTTATACCTGGAGTCTCTCACATACCTGTAACAGGTCACTGGAGAAGATCTGAAAAGCTCAGAGCCACACTCTCAAAGGCAAGATTTAAGATGTCTATGTTGACATCTCGCAATACAGAAAATGTCCTCTGTTGGTTTTCTATACATTCTCGATTCAAAGTCTGGCTCTGTCTTGTAAATCTTGGGCACAGGCCAGACCTTGTGTGCGGATTCCAGGTGGGATCAACCTTGGCTCTGCATCCTTGGGTGTTAGAGCAAGCAGAGATCCCCTCATAGAGGCTGCTCTGGCACATTCTAAATAATGTGTCTACCTAAAAGGAAAAAGCTGAGGAAACATAGATATAAGTTGACTGTTTATTTGGGCCAAGCTTGAGGACTGTAACCTGGGAGCAAATATTCAAGTTGCCTGAAATATATACTTGATTAGCAGTGTGATTACAAGTTGATTTGTAAAGGCTAAAAAAGATGGACAGAAAGTGAGTCGATACAAAGTTGTTTTTCAGAAATTTCTATTTATTTACAGGAATAACACTGATTATTGATTGGATATACACCATTAAGTTTTAGGGTACAAGTTATAGTGTCCAGTGTGGCATTATTAATATGCAGCTACTTGTGGCAATAGTGAATAGCTTCAAAAGGCGAATACATAGTTCAAAAAACAAACAGAGGGCCAGATGTGGTGGCTCGTGCCTGTAATCCCAGCACTTTGGGAGGCTGACAAACATGGAGAAACCCCATCTCTACTAAAATACAAAATTAGCCCAGCGTGGTGGTGCATGCCTGTAATCCCAGCTATTTGGGAGGCTGAGGCAGGAGAATCACTTGAACCCGGGAGGCGGGGGTTGCAGTGAGCTGAGTCTGGGCAACAAGAGTGAAATTCTGTCTCAAAAAAAAAAAAAAAAAAAAAAGAGAGAGAGAGAGAAACAGAATTCTACTCTCATTTTAATGTCTCTATAAGTTTGACAACTAAAAGGACTTGAATCTCTCAGAAAGTTTTTCTTTTTTCTCAAATCTGAAAACCTAGATTCAGACTTTGAAGTTGCAGTTTTAGGTCCTGAATGGATGGAATAGCAGCAGGTGTTCCCTGCACATTTGTGAGCATTTTAACAAGAAGAAGAAAAAGAAAGTAGAGATTCCCATGTGTACATGTCTACTCATTGCACACATATTACTGTGATTGGGTTTCTGGGTCCCATGGTCTGTGAATCAGTTTCAGGTCTGAAGATAAAGAGTCATTGAAAAAGGTAAAATGGTTGTTTGCTGCCCTGTGAAGTTTGTAGAATTCTCTAAAAGTTACTGTGGAGGACTATAGATACCAAATTGGCAGAATAAGAGGAATGTGAGAAGAATTCCCTATTTAATAAATGGTGCTGAGATAATCACCTAGCACTATGTAGAAAATTGAAACTGGACCCCTTCCTCACATCATATACAAAAATCAACTCAAGATGAATTAAAGCCTTAAATGTAAAACTTGAAATTTTAAGAAACCCTTGAAGATAACCTAGAAAATACCATTTTAGACATGGGAACTAACTAAGATTTTATGATGAAAATACCAAAAGCAAAAGCAATCACAACAACAGCAAAAACTGACAAATGGGACCTAATTAAATATCTTCTTCACAGCAAAGGAAATATCAAGAGAGTAAACACACAACCTACAGAATAAAACAAAATATTTGCAAACTATGCTTTTGACAAAGGTCTAATATCTAGAATCCATAAAAAACTTAAGTTTACAAGAAGCAAACGACCTCCTTAAAAAGTAAACAAAAGGCAGCCGGGCGCAGTGGCTCATGCCTGCAATCCCAGCACTCTGGGAGGCCAAGGCGGGTGAATCACCTGAGGTCAGGAGTTCGAGACCAGGCTGGCCAACAGGATGAAACCCAGTCTCTACTAAAAACACAGTTAGGCCAGGCACGGTGGCTCACGCCTGTAATCCCAGCACTTTGGGAGGCCGAGGCGGGCGGATCACGAGGTCAGGAGATTGAGATTGTCCTGGCTAAGATCCCATCTCTACTAAAAATACAAAAAATTAGCCGGGCGTGGTGGAAGGCACCTGTACTCCCAGCTACTTGGGAGGCTGAGGCAGGAGAATGGTGTAAACCCGGGAGGCGGAGCTTACAGGGACCCGAGATGGTGCCACTGTACTCCAGCCTGGGAGACACAGCGAGACTCCGTCTCAAAAATAAATAAATAAAGAATACATAAAATAATAAATAAATACACAATTAGCTGGGCGTGGTGGTGGGCACCTGTAATCTCAGCTTCTTAGGAGGCTGAGGCAGGAGAATCTCTTGAACCCGGGAGGCGGAGGTTGCAGTGCTCCGAGATTGTGCCATTGCACTCCAGCCTGGGCAACAAGAGTGAAACTCCTTCTCAAAAACAAAACAAAACAAAACAAAAACCTAGTAAACAAAAGGCTAGGAGTGGTGGCTCATGCCTGTAATCCCAGCATCTTGGGAAGCCAAGGAGGGAAGATCACTTGAGGTCAGGAGTTTGAGACCAGCCTGGTCAACATGGTTAAACCTCATCTCTACTAAAAATTTAAAAATTAGCCGGGTGTGGTGGCAGGCACCTGTAATTCCATCCACTCAGGAGGCTGAGGCAGGAGAATCATTTGAACCCAGGAGGCAAAGGTTGCAGTGTGCTCAGATTATGCCACTGCACTTTAGCCTGGGTGACAGAGTGACGCTTCGTCTAAATTAAAAAAAAAAAAAAAGTAAACAAAAAACATGAACAAACGTCTTTCAAAATAAGATATATATGTGGCTAACAAGCCTATGAAAAAAATACTCATCACTACAGAAAAGCAAAGAAAAACCACAATGAGATACCTTCTCATACCAGTCAAAATGGCTGTGATTACAAAGTCAAAAAATAACAGATACTGGCAAAGTTTCAGAGAAAAGGGTATGCGCTGCTCCTGGGAGTGTAAACTAGTTCAACCATTGTGAAAAGCAGTGTGGCAATTCCTCACAGAACTAAAAACAGAATTGCCAATTTGACCTAGCAACCTCATAATTGGGTATATACCCAAAGAAACATAAATTATTCTGTCATAAAGACATGTGCACATGCATGTTCATTGCAGCAGTATTCACAATAGCAAAGACATGGAATCAACCTAAATGCCTATCAATGGTAAACTGGATAAAGAAAATATGGTATGGTAAGGTGTGGTGGCTCATGCCTGTAGTTCCAACACTCTGGGAGGCTGAGGCAGGTAAACTACCTGAGCTCAGGAGTTCAAGACCACCCTAAACAACATGACAAAACCCTATCTCAACAAAAAATACAAGAAGAAAAATTAGCTGGGCTTGGTGGCACACACCTGTAGTCCCAGCTGCTTGGGGGCTGAGGTAGACGAATTGCTTGAGCTGGGGAGGTTGAGGCTGCAGTAAGCCGAGATCACGCCACTATACTCCAGCCTGGGTGACAGAGTGAGACCCAGTCTCCAAAAATAAGTAAAATAAAACAAAATAAAAGATTTAATAGAAACAAAATATGGTACATAAACATCATGGAATACTGTGTTGCCATAAAAAGCGAACAAGATTATGTCATTTGCAGCAACATGGATGGAGCTGGAGACCATTATCCTTAGAAAACTAATGCAGAAAGAGAAAATCAAATGCGTGTTCTCATTTATTAGTAAGAGCTAAATAATAAGAACACATAGACACAAAAAGGGGAACAACAGACACCCTTCTAGTTAAGGGTGGAAGACAAAGAGGATCAGAAAAATAATACCTGTGCTTAATACCTCAGTGACAAAATAATCTGCACACCAACCCCCCGACACAATTTCCCCTGTATAACAAACCTGCACATGTACTCCTGAATCAAAAATAAAAGTTAAAACAAAAAAACTCTATGGGTGAAAGAGAGTGCAATGCAGGTGGAAGGACTGGTTTGTGCTACAGATAGTGGCCCAGGTGTGGCTCTACTCTGATTAATTTTTGGGTTCATGCTGGCTGATGAGATTATGAACAGGTTGTCTAGAACCCCACGTTGGTGGAAAAAACAGGTTGCAGCTGCAGCTTCAGTGTCTGGGGGTTGGGATACGCCAGGAGACTTGTAGACACTTGAGTGAGATTTGGCAGGAAACACTAGGATCAAAAATGCCGTAGTGAAATTCCTGAGGGTGGTACCTAGTTCTAAGAGGGGTGTGGATAAGGCAATGTCTAGTGGATATGCTTGTAAGAAGGTGGGAATCCTGTGATGGCAGCAGTGGAAAAAGGCGGTCTGTTCGCATGTTCTCACTCATAGATGGGAATTGAACAATGAGAACACTTGGACACAGGGTGGGGAACATAGGTGGAGTGGGGAGAGTGGGGAGGGATAGCATTAGGAGAAATACCTAATGTAAATGATGAGTTAATGGGTGCAGCACACCAACATGGCACATGTATACATATGTAACAAACTTGCACGTTGTGCACATGTATCCTAGAACTTAAATTAAAAAAGAAAGAAAGGAAGAAAGAAAAAGATGGTTTGTTATCAGAACTTTTTTCCTCTAAGTTTTTATCCTCTCTCACCCTGGGAGGAGACCTGAAATCACAGGGTAATGGGCAGTGTGATGGCCTGTGTAGAGAAAAGCAGAGCCTCCCATTCCCAGACACCCAGAGATCCATTCCAGACCAGGCCTCTGTGGTATCTCTCAGCTGGAACCAAATTTGTAGAGTTTGCTAAACACCAAGCCATTCTCCAACACCAACTCACTGTCTGACATTTGAATTCTGACACCACCCAGAGTCAGCACAGACCCTGACTCAGAGCTCACTCTCACAACATTGTTCTTACTGCAGAAGCCAGTCACAAACCTCATGGGCCCATTTCTGCTTCTGAGCTACTGGTTAAAAACTGGAGACTCTCATAACCTTCCTCAAATTCAATAATTTTATAGAGCTATTCACAGAACTCAGGAAAACACTGTAGTTACATTTATCAGTTTATTAGAAAAGATAAAATCCAGGAAAAGTCAAATGGAAGAAATGTATAGAACAAAGAAAAGAGGTGGGGAGGCTGGGCATGCTGGCTCACACCTGTAATCCCAACACTTTGGGAGGCTGAGGTGGACGACCACCTGAGGTTGGGAGTTCGAGACCGGCCTGAACAACATGGAGAAACCCCGTTTCTACTAAAAATACAAAAAAATTAGCTGGGCATGGTGGCGCATGTCCATAATCCCCGCTATTCAGGAGGCTGAGGCAGGAGAATCGCTTGAACCCAGGAAGTGGAGGTTGCGGTGAGCCAAGATTGTGCCACTGCACTCAAGCCTGGGCAACAAGAGTGAAATTCTGTCAAAAAAAAAAAAAGAAAGAAAGAAAGAAAGAAAGAAAAGAAAAGAGAAGAGGTGAGGAAAGCTAAAGCACATAGATAATCCTGATAAATAGCTGTGATTAATAAAATTCTCAGGCCAGGGGCGGTGGCTCAAGCCTGTAATCCCAGCACTTTGGGAGGCTGAGAGGGGCGGATCACGAGGTCAGGAGATCGAGACCATCCTGGTTAACATGGTGAAAACCCGTCTCTACCAAAAAATACAAAAAACTAGCTGGGCGAGGTGGCGGGCGCCTGTAGTGCCAGCTACTCGGGAGGCTGAGACAGGAGAATGGCATGAACCCCGGAGGCGGAGCTTGCAGTGAGCTGAGATTCGGCCACTGCACTCCAGCCTGGGCGACAGAGTGAGACTACGTCTCTAAATAAATAAATAAATAAATAAATAAATAAATAAATAAATAAAATAAAATAAAATAAAATAAAATAAAATAAAATTCTCCATCCTTTGTGTGCTCCAGGAACAGTATCTAGAAAGAAACATCCTTCCCATAATGACTCAGATGCTCTCTTTTCTTACCTATCACATAGCCAGACACAGACTCTGCACATTGTCTCCTTTTTCTCATTAAAGAATAAATAAATAAATCAGACTGGGCGCGGTAGCTCACACCTGTAATCCCAGCACTTTGGGAAGCCAAGGCGGGCAGATCAAAAGGTAAGGAGTTCGAGACCAGCCTGGCCAATATGGTGAAACACGGTCTCTATGAAAAATACAAAAATTAGCCAGGCATGGCGGTAGGCGCCTGTAGTCCCAGCTCCTTGGGAGCCTGTGGCAGAATAGCTCGAACCCAGAAGGTGGAAGTTGCTGTGAGCTAAGATCGTGCCATGCACTCCAGCCTGGGCGACAGAGCGAGACTCCATCTCCCATCACACCTGGACTTTTTTTTTTTTTTTTTTTTTTTTTAATATGAGATGGAGTCTCACTCTGTTGCCCAGGATGGTGTGCAGGGGCGCAATCTTGGCTCACAGCAACCTCTGCCTCCCGGGTTCAAGCGATTATCTGTCTTAGCCTCCTGAGAAGTTGGGATTACAGGCATCTGCCACTACTCCCGGCTAATTTTTGTATTTTTATTAGAGACAGAGTTTCACCATATTGGCCAGGCTGGTCTAGAACTCCTGACCTCGTGATTCACCCGCCTCGGCCTCCGAGAGTGCTGGGATTACAGGTGTAAACTTCTGTGCCAGGCCTGATAATCTACTTTTTAAAAAATTTAATTCGGCCGGGCACGGTGGCTCATGCCTGTAATCCCAGCTACTTGGGAGGCTGAGGCAGGAGAATCGTTTGAATCTGGGAGGCGGAGGTTACGTTGAGCCAAGATCACGCCACTGCACTCCAGCCTGGGCAACAACAGCGAAATTCCGTCTCAAAAAAGGAAAGAAAAAAATATTAATAATTCAAGCGCATTTTTTTCTTGTAAATTACTACATTGGGGAAACAAAATTCAGGCTTAACCAACTATAAACTACAATTAATCTCTGATTATATAAACGGGAAATTTCCATCTTGATTGTACAAATTAAGAAACTATGCAACTGTACATAACCCATTACTGAATTTGGATTTCTTCATTATGCCTCCCAGGTTCACGCCATTCTCCTGCCTCAGCCTCCCAAGTAGCTGGGACTACAGGCACCCACCACTATGCCCAGCTAATTTTTTTTTGTATTTTAAATAGAGACGGGTTTTCACTGTGTTAGCCAGGATGGTCTCAATCTCCTGACATCGTGATCCACCCACCTCGGCCTCCCAAAGTGCTGGGATTACAGGCTTGAGCCACCGCGCCTGGCCACAATAATGGATTTTTTTAAAATTCTCCGATAATTCCCTCATGCTTTTTCCAGATAATTTTATTCTTCACCACAGGCTATTTTTTGGTTGTTTTTCTTTTTCTTTTTTTAATTAAAAAAAAATTTTTTTTAACCGTTGGTTCATTTTGCCTGACATCATACAATATGTATTATTTTATTTCAAGCTTGTCTTATCTGGCAAGTTTATGAGCTATATCTAGAGAGTGTGATTTAGTAGTTCATTTTTTTCTATGGCTGGATGATATTCTCTTGTGTGAATGAGATACAATTTGTTCATCTATTTTTCTGGAGATGGATATTTAGTTTGTTCCCTGTTTTAAGCTATATGACCAAAAAGGCCTGTAAACATTCTTATACAGATACTTTTTGGTATATAATTAAATTCCTTTATTAGCATTTAAGTGACACCTCTTCACATTTCTTAGTGGTTTCTCTGGGGATTACTATATGCATCTATAACCTATCACGATCTACCTAGAGTTTATACTGTACTATTTTAATAAATGTAAAATATGAAAACCTTGCTGTTGAAGAGTTTCAATTACCACTTTTTATTCACATATTTTACATCTACACATTATATGTCTCACAATACTGTGTTATAATTTTTCCTTAAAGAGTCATAAGTCTCACAGAGAAATTGGGAGTAAATGGTATTTATAAATATTTGGAGGCAGATACTTTGGGGCTATTTAAATACACTATTTCTCCTTTAAATTTACCCACAATTTTTGCATTTTTAAGTACATCTTGTCTACAGTAATTATTACTGTGGTGTCTTTGTGGTGATTTTCTATTTTGCATTATCTATCTATACTGATTAGTACTTGGAATTTTGTAAAACACTTTTTTTCTCTTTCTTTTTTTCTTATTTTTTTTTTCTCTATATGGATTCATGAATTTTTTTTTATTCTCTAGGTTTTTAATCCAATGCTATGAATATGTATTGTGTTTTTCACATTTTTCCAGCTTGGGCTCATGGGAAGTCTTTCAGGTTGATTTTCTCTGACATGGTTGCTTCTGCTGTTTATAAACCACTTTTAAACTTTCTGACTTCACAATACTCTACCTTAATTTGGATTTTCCACTCCAGTGCTAGAGTTATCTATTATTACAAGTAGTCTTGCTTTTTTTATTAAAGAATAGTACTTAGAAACCATGATATGAGAGCTAGGTGTGCCCATTAATACTTGGGTGTCACTGCTTCTGCAACCTCTCAGCAAACAGAGTTTGGAAAGATGCATATTAATATTGACACCTGTATGAACACATCTCTCTTTTTCTCTCTCTCTCAATAGATATGTTATGAGACATGCATTTATCCAAATATTCTCAACTCCAATATACAGTTATCTTTTTTTTCAACTTCAGTTAGAAGCAGGCACTAATTGTATTACATATATGTACTAACATATAGAGTGCTTTTAAAAATTGCTAATCTAGGCCAGGCACAGTGGCTCACGCCTGTAATCCCAGCACTTTGGGAGGCCGAGGCAGGATGATCATAAGGTCAGGAGATAGAGACCATCCTGGCCAACATGGTGAAACCCTGTCTCTACTAAAAGTGCAAAAATTAGCTTGGCGTGGTGGCACGTGTCTGTAATCCCAGCTACTCGGGGGCTGAGGCAGGAGAATCACTTGAACCAGGGAGTCAGAGGTTGCAGTGAGCCAAGATTGTGCCACTGCACTCTAGCCTGGTAACAGAGTGAGACTCCATCAAATAAATAAATAAATAAATAAATAAATAATTGCTAATCTATATGCTTATAGACAAGCAATACCTACCGGAACACAATGTTTGTGTTCAGTTCTTGAGTCTTGCAGTATTTAATCAAAATACTATTGTTCTACATGATTTACACCAAGTCCTTTTATTCCAATGTTTTTCAATAGGGTTGGGTGATACATTTCTAGTAAGGTTAAACTCTTCTTTTTACTGCCTGCATTTTGTCTGAATTTTCCCCAAATCCTTGTTGTTTATAATTTGCAGAGAAGAACATTTATTCTTTGTAATATACAGTTCCATAGGTTTTGAAAATTGTCTAGGGTCACATAGCCATCTTCACAGTACCACAAAAAACTGTTTCATTGCCCCCAAAATTATCTGATGCTTCCTATTCGTAATTAACTCTACCCTCATCTATTCTTTGGCAATCAGTGATTATTCTCTTTTTATTCTTCTTTTGTAGGGAGGTCTTTCTATGTTGCCCAGGCTGGTGTCAAAATCCTGGGCTCAAACAATCCTTTCACCTCAGCCTCCCAAAGTGCTGAGACTATACGCTTGAGCCATCAAGCGTGGCCTGATTATTATCAATCCCTACAATTTTATTTTCTACAATGCCATATAATTGGATTATATAATTTGTAGCCTTTCAGATCTTACTTTCTTCACTTAAAGAAATGCATTTGTGACTCATCTATACTGTGATGTCAATCAATAGTTTTTGTTTGTTTGTTTGTTTTTTACTGACAACTAGGATTCTATTGTATGGATGCCCCGCTTTGTTTATTCATTCATTGAGAAGCATCTGGTTTACATCTAGCTTTTTGCAATTACAAATAAAGTGAGCAATAGACATCTACAAAAAGATTTCATTTCAACATTAATTTTCTTTTTTTTTTTTTTTTTTTTGAGACGGAGTCTGGCTCTGTCGCCCAGGCTGGAGTGCTGTGGCCGGATCTCAGCTCACTGCAAGCTCCGCCTCCCGGGTTTACGCCATTCTCCTGCCTCAGCCTCCCGAGTAACTGGGATTACAGGCGCCCGCCAACTCACCCGGCTAGTTTTTTGTATTTTTTTAGTAGAGATGGGGTTTCACCGTGTTCGCCAGGATGGTCTCGATCTCCTGACCTCGTGATCCACCCGCCTCGGCCTCCCAAAGTGCTGGGATTACAGGCTTGAGCCACCGCGCCCGGCCATTTTTTGTATTTTTTTTTAATAGAGACGGGGTTTCACCGCATTAGCCAGGATGGTCTCGATCTCCTGACCTCGTGATCCGCCCGTCTCGGCCTCCCAAAGTGCTGGGATTACAGGTTTGAGCCACCGCGCCCGGCCTTCAACATTAATTTTCAGTTTGCTTTAGTAACGACCTAGTAGTGGGATGTCGTGGAAACATAATAAGTGTATGTTCAACTTTATAATAAGCCGCTAAAGTGTTTTCCAAAGTAACAGTATCATTTCATAGTTCTAGTTCTAGTTAACCCAAATTTTCTTCCGCATTGTCTTTGAAATTTTTCTTTTTATGATTGCTATTATCATAACTGTGTGCGATCTCATTGTTATTCATGCTTTATTTTTTTCCATTTCTGTTGGGAAACCCGAATTATACAATCAGTCCAGAAAGAAATGTATAAAATGCTTACACATTAGCCTTGGATTCTGGAAACTGACTTTTAGAAACCTGCTTTGCAATTAGAGCTTTACAAACATTAAAAAAAATTATAGTTTATTATCTGTGGTTTTCTTTTTCTTTTCTTTTCTTCTCTTTCTTTTTCTGAGACAAGGTCTTGCTCTGCTGCCCAGACTGGAGTGCAGTGGCACAATCTCAGCTCACTGCAACATCCACCTTTCGAGTTCAAGCGATTCTTGTGCCTCAGCCTACCAAGAACCTGAGATTACAGGCAAATGCCACCATGCCCAGCTAATTTTTGTATTTTCAGCAGAAACAGGGTTTTTCATGCTGGCTAGGCGGGTCTCAAACTCCTAACCTCAAGTGATCCATCTGCTTTGAATTTCATTTTCTTTCTTTCTTTTGAGAGAGATTCTGTCTCACCCAGACAGGAATGCAGTGGCATGCCTGCAGCTCACTGCAGCCTCAACCATCTGGGCCCAAGCAGTTTTTTTCACCTCAGCCTTCTGAGTAGCTGGGACCACACTCATGTGCCACCATGCTCAGTTAATGTATTATTATTATTTTTAGAGGTGAGGTCACACTATGTAGCCTAGGCTGGTCTCAAACTCCTGAGCTAAAGTAATCCTCCCATCTCAGCCTCCCAAAGTGCTGGAATTACAGATAGAAGTCATCACATCCACATTGAGGTTTTATTTTTTATATCAAAACATGAAAAACGGCATTGATGTCCATTAATAGAATTCAAGAAAATTGTATGCATATTTAAAAAGTAATTTCACTGGGCGCGGGTGGCTCACGCCTGTAATCCCAGCACTTTGGGAGGCCGAGGTGGGAGGATCATGAGGTCAAGAGATCGAGACCATCCTGGCCAACATGGCAAAATCTGTCTCTACTAAAAATACAAAAATTAGCTGGGCGTGGTGGCTTACACCTGTAGTCCCAGCTACTCAGGAGCCTGAGGCAGGAGAATCACTTGAACCCAGGAGGCAGAGGTTAAAGTGAGCCGAGATCGCACCACTGCACTCTAGCCTGAAGACAGAGCAAGACTCTGTCTCCAAAAAAAAAAAAAAGAAATTTCAAAAGCAAATACTAAAATTGATAACAAGTTGAAATAAATAAAAATAACTAAATATTATATGGATAATATGACCAGAAAGAAAGACATTTAATTTTCCTGGCTTTATTTATTTAATTTCTTTATTTTCTTTCTTTATTTATTTTTGAGACGGAGTTTCACTCTTGTTGCCCAGACTTGAGTGCACTGGCATGATCTTGGCTCACTGCAACCTCCAGCTACTGGGTTCAAATGATTCTCCTGCCTCAGCGTCCCCAGTGGCTGGGACAACAGGCATGCGCCACCATGCCTGGCTAATTTTGTATTTTTAGTAGACACAGGGTTTCTCCATGTTGGTCAGGCTGGTCTCGAACTCCCAACCTCAAGTGATCGGCCTCCCAAAGTGCTGGGATTACAGGTGTGAGCCACCACACCCAGCCTGAATTTATTTATTTATGTACATTTTATTTTGCTTTAAGTTCTGAGATACATGTGCAAAACCTGCAGGTTTGTTACATAGGTAAATGTGTGCCATGGTGGTTTGCTGCATCTATTCACCCATCACCTCAGTATTAAGCCCCACATTAATTAGCTATTTGCCCTGATGCTGTCCCTCCCCTTGACCCTCTGACAGGCCCAAGTGTATGTTGCTCCTCTTTCTGTGTCCATGTGTTCTCGTTGTTCAGCTCTCACATCTGAGTCAGAAATGTAATGTTCGGTTTCCTGTTCCTGTGTTAGTTTGCTGAGGATGATGGCTTCCTCATTCATCTTCCTGCAAAGGACGTGATCTCATTCTTTTTGTTATGGCTGCATAGTATTCCATGGTGTACATGTACCAAATTTTCTTTAGCCAGCCTATCATTGATGGGCATTTGGGTTGGTTCCATGTCTTTACTATTGTGAATAGTGCTGTAATAAATGTAAGTGTGCGTGTATCTTTATATTCCTTTGAGTATATACCCAGTAAAGGGATTGCTAGGTCAAATGACATTTCTGGTTCTAGATCCTTGAGGAATTGCCACACTGTCTTCCACAATGGTTTAACTCATTTACATTTCCACCAACAGTGTAAAAGCATTCCTGTATCTCCACAGCCTCACAAGAATCTGTTGTTTCTTCACTTTTTAATAATCACCAATCTGACTGACATGAGATGGTATCTCATTGTAGTTTTGATCTGCATTTCTCTTATGATCAGTAATATTGAGTTTTTTTCAGTAATATTTCTTGAGTAATATTGAGTTTGTTGGCTGAATGGATGTCTTCTTTTTTTTTTTTTTTTTTTTTTTTTTTGAGACGGAGTCTGGAACTGTGGCCCAGGCTGGAGTGCAGTGGCCGGATCTCGGCTCACTACAAGCTCCGCCTCCTGGGTTTACTCCATTCTCCTGCCTCAGCCTCCGGAGTAGCTGGGACTACAGGCGCCCGCCACCTCTCCCGGCTAGTTTTTTGTATTTTTTAGTAGAGACGGGGTTTCACTGTGTTAGCCAGGATGGTCTCGATCTGCTGACCTCGTGATCTGCCCGTCTCGGCCTCCCAAAGTGCTGGGATTACAGGCTTGAGCCACCGCGCCCGGCGGATGTCTTCTTTAGAGAAGTGTCTATTCGTGTCCTTTGCCCACTTTTTGATGGGATTGTTTGTTTTTTCTTGTAAATTTGTTTAAGTTTCTTGTAAATTCTGGATATTAGACTGTTGTCAGATGGGTAGATTGCAAAAATTTTCTTCCATTCTATAGATTGCCTGTTCACTCTGATGATAGTTTCTTTTGCTGTGCAGAAGTTCTTTTGTTTAACTAGATCTCTTTGTAAATTTTTGCTTTTCTTACAATTGCTTTCAGCCATTTCATTATAAAATCTTTGCCCATGCTTATGTCCTCAATGATATTGCCTAGATTTTCTTCTAGAGTTTTTATGATTTTGGGTTTTACATTTAAGCCTTTAATTCATCTTGAGTTAATTTTTGTATAAGGTGTAGGAGAGGGGTCCGGTTTCAGTTCTCTGCATATGGCTAGCCAGTTTTTCAGCATCGTTTATTAAATAGGGAATATTTTCCCCATTGCTTGTTTCTGTCAGGTTTGTCAAATATCAGATGGTTGTAGATATGTGTTCTTATTTCTGAGATCTCTATTCTGTTTCATTGGTCAACGTGTCTGTTTTTGTACCAGTACCATGCTGTTTTGGTTACTATAGCCTTGTTGTATAGTTTGAGGTCAAGTAGCATGATGCCTTCAGCTTTGTTCTTTTCACTTAGAATTTTCTTGGCTATGCAGGCTCTTTTTTGGTTCCATATGAATTTTAAAGTAGTTTTTTCTAGTTCTGTGAAGAATCTCAGTGGTAGTTTGATGGGAATAGCATTGAATGTATAAATTACTTTGGGCAATATGGCCATTTTATGATATTGATTCTTCCTATCCATGAGGATGAAATGTTTTTCCATTTGTTTGTATCCTGTCTTATTTCCTTGAGCAGTGGTGTATAGCTGTTTTTGAGGAGGTCCTTCACATCTCTTGTTAGCTGTATTCCTAGGTATTTTATTCTCTTTGTAGCAATTGTGAATGAGAATTCATGCATGATTTCACAATCTGCTTGTTTATTGTTGGTGTATAAAAATACTTGTAATTTTTACACATTGATTTTGTATCCAGAGACTTTGCTGAAGTTGCTTATCAACTTAAGGAGTTTTGGTGCTGAGACAATGGGATTTTCTAGTTACAGCATCATATCATCTGCAGAGACAATTTGACTTCCTCTCTTCCTATTTGAACACCCTTTCTTTCTTTCTCTTGCCTGATTTTCCTGGCCAGAACTTCAAATACTATGTTGAACAGGAGTGGTGAGAGAGAGCGTTTTGTCTTGTGCTGATTTTCCAGAATGTTTCCAGGTTTTGCCTATTCAATATGATATTGGCTCTGGATTTGTTATAAATAGCTCTTATTATTTTGAGGTATGCTTTTTCAATACCTAGTTTATTGAGAGTTATGAACATGAAGGGATGTTGAATTTTATTTTTTGTTTGTTTGTTTTTTTGAGACAGAGTCTCACTCTGTTGCCCAGGCTGGAGTGTAGTGGCACAGTCTTGGCTCACTGCAACCTCTGCTTTTTGGATTCAAGCAATTCTCCTGCCTCAGCCTCCCCAGTAACTGGGATTACAGGCACCCACCACCACGCCAGGCTAATTTTTGTATTTTTAGTAGAGATTGGGTTTCACCATGTTGATCAGGCTGGTCTCAAACTCCTGACCTTGTGATCCACCTGCCCGAGCCTTCCAAAGTGCTGAGATTACAGGTGAGAGCCACCACGCCCAGCCAAGGAAAGTTGAATTCTATTGAGGACTTTATAATTATTATTATTACTATTATTGTCAGTTGAGAGAGAGTCTCGCTCTGTCACCCAGGCTGGAGTGCAGTGGCATAATCTCAGCTCAGCACAACCTCCACTTCCCAGGTTCAAACAATTCTCCTGCCTCAGCCTCCCGAGTAGCTGGGATTACAGGCACGCACCACCATGTCCGGGTAATTTTTGTGTTTTTAGTAGAGACAAGGTTTCACCATATTGGTCAGGCTGGTCTCGAACTCCTGACTTCACGATTCACCCACCTGAGCCTCCCAAAGTGCTGGGATTACAGGTGTGAGCCACAGCCCTGCCCTTATTGAAAACTTTTACTGCATCTATTGAGATAACCATGTGGTTTTTGTTATTGGTTCTGTTTATGTGATAGCTTACATTTATTGATTTGTGTATGTTAAATGAGCTTTGCATCCCAGTGATGAAGGTGACTTGTTTGTGGTGGATAACTTCTTGATGTGCTGCTGGATTTGGTTTGCCAGAATTTTATTGAGGGTATTCATGTCAATGTTCTTCAGAGATATTGGTCTGAAGTTTTCTTTTTTTGTTGCATCTCTGGCCAGGTTTCCATGTCAGGATGATGCTGGCCTCATAAAATGAGTAGGGAGGAGTCTCTTCTTTTAAATTGTTTGGAATAGTTTCAGAAGAAATGGTACCAGTAGTATAAGAGTTATTAAGCGATTATTTTAGGCAGTTAGCAAGGGTAAAAAAGTTCTCAGTGAAATTTTTCTCTAATAGAAAGCACCCAAAAACCATTTCTTTTCTAACATAAAGCAGCCTGAAAAGTCAAGCTGCAAGCATAAATAAGCAAGCTGAAAGTCTGCATAGATGAATGCTGGCAGCTGTACTAAAAGCCAGGACCACCCAATATGGCAGTACCCTCTTCCTTTTCTTTGTCCCCAGTGTGCAGTTGTCCTGGAGCCAGCCAGATAGAGGCAACATTTGCATAATAAAAGATTGGGATGGGAAGGCCAGTTTTTTTGCAAGCTGTGTAAATGGTACACCTGGCCAAATGTGATATGTAAATCCATCACCCCCTTCTCAAGCCTTTCTAAAAAATCAGTTGTATCCTGTTCCAAACCTGGAAACTTCTTGGGCTCTCCACTTTCTCTGCTGTCTTTCTCCCGCTCTTCTTTCTTTTATCTATTAAACTTTCTGCTCTTAAGACCCACTCCGTGTGTGTGTTCGTGTCATTAATCTTCTCAGCATGAGATAATCAACCCCAGGTATTTACCCCACACAACGATGCTGCTTCAACAGCTCCTCTTTTTACCGCTGGTAGAATTCAGCTGTTAGTCCATCTGGTCCAGGGCTTTTTTGGCTGTTTTTTTGGTTGGTAGGCTATTTATTACTGCCTAAATTTCAGAACTTGATTGGTCTGTTCAAGGATTCAACTTTCCTGGTTTAGCCTTGGGAGGGTGTATGTGTCCAGAAATTGATTCATTTTTTCTAGATTTTTTGGTGTATTTGCATAGAGGTGTTTATGATAATCTCTGTTATTAGTTTGTACTTTTTTTTTTTTTTTTTTGGAGACGGAGTCTCGCTCTGTCGCCCAGGCTGGAGTGCAGTGGCGGGATCTCAGCTCACTGCAAGCTCCGCCTCCCGGGTTCACGCCATTCTCCAGCCTCAGCCTCCCGAGTAGCTGGGACTACAGGCGCCTGCCACCTCGCCCGGCTATTTTTTGTATTTCATAGTAGAGACGGGGTTTCACTGTGTTAGCCAGGATGGTCTCGATCTCCTGACCTCGTGATCCACCCGTCTCGGCCTCCCAAAGTGCTGGGATTACAGGCTTGAGCCACCGCGCCGGGCCAGTAGTTTGTACTTTTGTGGGGTTGCTGGTGATATCCGATTTATCATTTTTTATTGTGTCTATTTGATTCTTCTCTCTTTTCTTTTTTATTACTCTAGCTAGCGGTGTTGTAGCAGGACAGGTCACAGACAAAACCCCTCAGACACCTAGTTAAAGAAGGAAGGGCTTTATTCGACCGGGAGCTTTGGCAAGACTCATGTCTCCAAAACTGAGCTCCCTGGGTGAGCAATTCCTGTCCCTTTTAAGAGCTTACAACTCTAAGGGAGTCCGTGTGAGAGGATCCTGATTGTATGAGAGGGTCGTGATGGATTGAGCAAGCAAGGGTACATGACTGGGGGCTGCATGCGCCAGTAATCAGAATGGAACAGAACAGGACAGGGATTTTCACAATGCTTTTCCATACAATGTCTGTAATCTATAGATAGCATAACTGGTTAGGTCAGGGGTCAATCTTTAACCAGGCCCAGGGCACAGCGCTGGGCTGTCTGCCTCTGGATTTCATTTCTTCCTTTTAGTTTTTACTTCTTCTTCCTTTGGAGGCAGAAATCGGGCATAAGACAATATGAGGGGTGGTCACCTCCTTTAGTGTAGGTATTTTATTAATTTCTTAAAAAAAAAAAAAGGCCAGGCACGTTTGCTCACGCCTGTAATCCCAGCACTTTGGGAGGGTGAGGTGGGCGGGTCACAAGGTCAGGAGATTGAGACCATCCTGGCTAACATGGTGAAACCCTGTCTCTACTAAAAGTACAAAAAATTAGCCGGGCGTGGTGGTGGACGCCTGTAGTCCCAGCTACTGGGGAGGCTGAGGAAGGAGAATGGCTTGAACCCGGGAGGCAGGGGTTGCAATGAACTGACATGGTGCCACTGCACTCCAGCCTGGGCAAAAGAGTGAGACTACATCTCAAAAAACAAAACAAAACAAAAACAAAAAACAGATATTTGGCCAGGCACGGTGGTTCATGCCTGTAATCCCAGCACTTTTGGAGGCCAGAGTGAGTGGATCACTAGGTCAGGAGTTTGAGATCAGCCTAACCAACCTGGTGATACCCCATCTCTACTAAAAACATAAAAATTAGGGCCAGGCACAGTGGCTCACACCTGTAATTCCAATACTTTGGGAGGCCGAGGTGGGCTAATCACCTGAGGTTGGGAGTTTGAGACCAGCCTGACCAACGCAGAGAAACCTCGTCTCTACTAAAAACACAAAATAAGCCAGGCGTGGTGGCACATACCTGTAATCCCTGCTACTCGGGAGGCTGAGTGAGGAGAACTGCTTGAACCTGGGAGGTGGAGGATGCAGTGAGCCGAGATTGCACCATTGCACTCCAGCCTGGGCAACAAGAACAAAACTCTGTCTCAAAAAAAAAAAAAAAAAAATTAGCCAGGCATGGTGGCGCATGCCTGTAATTCCAGCTACTCAAGAGGCTGAGGCAGGAGAATTGAGTGAACCTGGGAGGCAGAGGTTGCAATGAGCCGAGATCTCGCCATTGCACTTCAGCCTGGGCAACAAGAGTGAGACTCCATCCCAAAACAAAAACAAAAACAAAAACAAAAACGAAGCAAAACAAAACAAAAACAGCTCCTGAATATATTGATTTTTTGAAGAGTTTTTCGTGTCTCTATCTCCTTCCATTTTGCTCTGATCTTAGTTATTTCTTGTCTTCTGTTAGCTTTTAAATTAGTTTGCTCTTTCATCTCTAGCTCTTTTAGTTGTAATGTTAGGGTGTTGATTTGAGATCTTTCTAGCTTTTCTTTCTTTTTTTTTTTTTTTTTTTGAGATGGAGTCTCGCTCTGTCGCCCAGGCTGGAGTGCAGTGGCCGAATCTCAGCTCACTGCAAGCTCTGCCTTCCGGGTTTACACCATTCTCCTGCCTCAGCCTCCCGAGTAGCTGGGACTACAGGTGCCTGCCACCTCGCCCGGCTAGTTTTTTTTTTTTTTTGTATTTTTTTTTTTAGTGGAGACGGGGTTTCACCGTGTTAGCCAGGATGGTCTCGATCTCCTGACCTCGTGATCCACCCGTCTCAGCCTCCCAAAGTGCTGGGATTACAGGCTTGAGCCACCGCACCCGGCCCTTTCTAGCTTTTCAATGTAAGCATTTAGTGCTATAAATTTCCCTCTTAACACTGCTGTAGCTGCATCCCAGAGATTCTGGTATATTGTCCTTTTGTTCTCATTGACTTCAAAGAACTTCTTGATTTCTGCCTTAATTTCATCATTTATCCAGAAGTCATTCAGAAGCAGATTGTCCAATTTCCATGTAGCTGTGTAATTTTGAGTGAGTTTCTTAATCTTGAGTTTTAATTTGATTGCGCTGTGGTCTGAGAGACAGTACGATATAGTTTTAGTTCTTTTGCATTTGCTGAAGAGTGTTTTACTTCCAATTATATGATCAATTTTAGAGTAAGTTACATGTGGCACTGAGAAGAATATATATTCTGTTGTTTTGGGGTGGAGAGTTCTGTAAATATCTATCAGGTTCACTTGGTCCGGAGCTGAGTTCATGTCCTGAATATCTTTTTTTTTTTTTTTTCTTTTGAGACAGAGCCTTGCTCACTGCAACCTCCACCTCCAGGATTCAAGTGATTCTCCTGCCTGAGCATCCTGGGTAGCTGGGATTACAGGTGCATGCCACTATGCCTGGCTAATTTTTGTATTTTTAGTAGAGACGGGGTTACACCATGTTGGTCAGGCTGGTCTTGAACTCCTGACCTCATGATCCGCCTGCCTTGGCCTCCCAAAGTGCTGGGATTACAGGTGTGAGCCACCACACCCATCCCCTGAATATCTTTATTAATTTTCTTTCTCATTGATCTGTCTAATATTGATAGTGGGGTGGTGATGTCTCCTGGTATTATTGTGTGGAAGTCTAAGTTTCTTTGTAGGTCTCCAAGCAATTGTTTTATGAATCTGGGTGCTCCTGTATTGAGTGCATATATATTTAGGATAGTTAGGATTTCTTGTTAAATTGATTCCCTTACCATTATGTTATGCCCTTCTTTGCTATTTTTTGATCTTTGCTGGTTTAAAGCTTGTTTTGTAGGAAACTAGGGTTGCAACCTCTGCTTTTTTTCTGCTTTCCATTTGCTTGGTAAATTTTTCCTCATCTTTTTTATTTTGAGGATAAGTGTGTCTTTGCATGTGAAATGAGTCTAGGCCTTGTGATGATGAATTATCTCAGCATTTGCTTATCTGAAAAGGATTTTATTACTCTTTTGCTTATGAAGCTTAGTTTGGCTGGATAAAAGTTCTCGGTTGAAAATTATTTTATTCCATAATGTTGAATGTTGGCCCCCACTTTCTTCTGCTTGTAGGGTTTCAGCTGAGAGATCTGCTTTTAGTCTGATGGGCTTCCCTTTGTAAACGACCTGACCTTTCTCTCTGGCTGCCCTTAACATTTCTTTCTTCATTTCGATCTTGGAGAATCTGATGATTATGTGTCTTGGGGTTGATCTTCTCATAAAGTATCTTACTGAGGTTCTCTGTATGTTCTGAATTTGAACGTTGGCCTGTCTTGCTAGGTTGGGGAATTTCTCCTGGATGATCTCCTGAAGTGTGTTTTCCAACTGGGTTTCATTCTCCCTGTCTCTTTCAGGAACTTCAGTCAGTCATAGGTTTGGTCTTTTTTTCTTTTTCTTTTTTTGTAGATGGAGTTTCACTCTTGTTGCCCAGGCTGGAGTGCAATAGCATGATCTCAGCTCACTGCAACCTCTACCTCCTGGGTTCAAGTGATTCTCCTGCCTCAGCCTCCCGAGTAGCTGGGACTACAGGTGTGCACCACCACACCTGGCTAATTTTTTTGTATTTTTAGAAGAGACAGGATTTCACCATGTTGTTCAGGGTGGTCTCAAACTCCCAACCTCAGGTGATCCGCCCGCCTTGGCCTCTCAAAGTGCTGGTATTACAGGCATAAGCCACTGCACCCAGCCAGTTTAGTCTTTTTACATGGTCCCATAGTTCTCAAAGGTTTTGTTGATTCCTTTTTTATCTTTTTTCTCTAATCTTGTCTGCCTACTTTATTTCAGCAAGATAATCTTTAAGCTTTGATATTCTTTCTTCCGCTTGATTGCTTTGGCTACTGATACCTGTATATGCTTCACAAATTTCTCATGCTGTGTTTTTCAGCTCCATTAGGTTATTTATGTTTCTCTCTAAACTGGTTATTCTAGTTAGCAACTCCTGTAATCTTTTACCGTGGTTCTTAGCTTCTTTGCATTGGGTTAGAACATGCTTCTTTACCTCCTTGAAGTTTATTACCTACCTTCTGAAGACTACTTCCGTCAATTTATCAATCTTTTTCTCTGTTCAGATCTGTGCCCTTGCTGGAGAGGTGTTGTGATCATTTGGAGAAGAAGCACTTTGGCCTTTTGTGTGTTCAGCATTTTTTGATTGATTCTTTCTCATCTTCATGAGTTTGTCCGGTTTTGATCTTTGAGGCTGCTGACCCTTGGATGAAGTTTTTGTCGGGACTTTTTTTGCTGATGTTGTTGCTGTTACCTTCTGTTTGTTTTTCTTTCAATAGTCAGGTTCCTCTTCTGTAGAGCTGCTGTGTTTTGTTGGGGGTTCACTTCAGGCCTATTCGTCCAGGTCACTCCTGCATCTGAAGAAGCCCACAGAGGAGGCTGGAGAACAGCAAAGATAGATGCCTCCTCCTTCCTCTGGCATTTCTGATCTTGAGGGACAGCGACCTAATATCAGTAGGAACGCTCCTGTATAAAGTATCTGGAGACCCCTATTGGGGGTCTCACACAGTTGAGGGCATGGGAACCAGGAATCATTTAAGGAAGCATTTTGGCTGTCCCTCGGTGGAGGGGGTGTGCTGTGCTGAGGGGAAACCCACTTGTCTGGGCTGCCTGGATTCTGGCAACCTCTCCCCATAGCGGGTCAGGCCCAGGAAGATCAAGGTTCTGTCCCTGAGCTCCCAGCTGGATTTGTTGGAGCTTCTGCAGGGAGGCCCCACTCAGCGAGAAGGGATGGATTGAGGTCTGGCCTAAAGAGGCAGTCTGGCCATTGTCTGCAGCAGCTGGTGTGCTGTGCTGTGGGGAATACCTCTTGGGACCAAGTTGTCTAAACTCCCTGGCTCCAACAGGGGAATAGCATGGCCTGCAGCTAGAGTGATGACTGCCACCCTCCCCTGCACCCAGGGGCTTAGTGTCTTTGGTAGCTAGCAGCTGCAGTGATGGCTGTTGCCCCTCCCCCAGGGAGTTCAGATGGCTTAGACAGCAGGCAGCCACAGTATGTAGCCCAGTCTGGTCTCAAACTCCTGGGCTCAAGTAATCCGCCCACCTCAGCCTCCCAAAATGCTGGAATTACAGGCGTGAGCCATCACATCCACACTGAGGTTTTATTTTTTTTATCAAAATATAAAAAAGAGCATTGACATTCATTAATAGAATCCAAGAGAATATTATGCAAATTTAAAAAGTAATTTCAAAAGCAAATACTAAAATCGAAGGCAAATTAAAATAAATAAAAAATAACTAAATATTGTATAGATAATATGACCAGAAAGAGAAACATTTAGTTTTCATGACTTCGAAGTGAAGTTTACCAATGGGATATTTTTAGTGGAGAAGATTCTATTTCCATAAGAAATTCAAAATGAGATAATTTCCAGCTTTTAGAAACTGATGCAAAATATATAAATATAGAAAGACTCTAAGATATGTAGTACTACTTGACGTAAAAACTGGGCAAACTCAGCAAAAGGAAAATTTTTTTTTTTTTTTTTTGAGACGGAGTTTTGCTCTTATCTGCCAGGCTGGAGTGCAGTGGCACGATCTTGGCTCACTGCAACTCTGCCTCCTGTGTTCAAGCAATTCTCCTCCCTCAGTCTCCCAAGTAGCTAGGATTACAGGCACCCACCACCATGCCCAGCTACTTTTTTGTATTTTTAGTAGAGACAGGGTTTCACCGTGTCAGCCAGGATGGTCTCAAACTCCTGACCTCAGGTTATCCGCCTGCCTCAGCCTCCCAAAGTACTGTGATTACAGGCGTGAGCCACCGCACCTGGCAGCAAAAGGAAATTTAAAGTTAATCTCAAGTGTCAGAATAGATACAGAAGTTCTAATAATCTAATATTAAATGGAATCCAGAATTTTATTAAAAATAATATGTTGTATATTTATGCATTGTTATTAAACTGTAAATGCAATTAAACATAAAAAATCTTTTTTTAAATTTAATTACATAAAAGGTTAAAAAGTGAGCTAGGCGTGGTAGCTCACACCTGTAATCCCAGCACTTTGGGAGGCTGAGGCAGGCGGATCACCTGAGGTCAGAAGTTCAAGAACAGCTTGGCTAACATGGTCAAACCTGGTCTCTACTAAAAATACGAAATTAGCTGGGCATGGTGGTGCATGCCTGTAATAGCAGCTCCTCAGGAGGCTGAGGCAGGAGAATCGCTTGAACCCAGGAGGCAGAGGTTACAGTGAGCCGAGATCGTGCCATTGCACTCCAGCATGGGTGACAAGAGTAAGACTCCATCTCAAAAAAAGAAAAAAAAGAAAAAAAAGGCTGGGCGAGGTGGCTGAAGCCTGTAATCCCGGCACTTTGGGAGGCCAAGGTGGGTGGATCTCGACGGCAGGAGATGGAGACCATCCCGGCTAACATGGTGAAACCCCGTTTCTACTAAAAATACAAAAAATTAAGCTGGGCGCGGTGGCTCAAGCCTGTAATTCCAGCACTTTGGGAGGCCGAGACGGACGGATCACGAGGTCAGGAGATCAAGACCAATCCCGGCTAACACGGTGAAATCCCGTCTCTACTAAAAAATACAAAAAACTAGCCAGGCAAGGTGGCGGGCGCCTGTAGTCCCAGCTACTCGGGAGGCTGAGGCAGGAGAATGGCGTAAACCCGGGAGGCGGAGCTCGCAGTGAGCTGAGATTCGGCCACTGCACTCCAGCCTGGGCGATAGAGCGAGACTCCGTCTCAAAAAAAAACAAAAACAAAAACAAAAAATACAAAAAATTAGCCGGGTGTGGCGGCGTGTGCCTGTAGTCCCAGCTGCTGGGGAGGCTGAGGAAGGAGAATGGCGTGAACCCAGGAGGCAGAACTTGCAGTGGGCCGAGATTGCGCCACTGCACTCCAGCCTGGGTGACAGAGGGAGACTCCGTCTCAAAAAAAAAAAAAAAACCAAAGTGACCATTCTCTGTGATTGTGAAAGCAGCATTGTCTAAACAGATGTGAATTTGCATCTACATTTATCTACACATACATTTATATAGTGTCTGTCTGTGTGTTCTTCATCCATCCATTTAATGTATAAAAAGGATGGATTTAAAATAGAGAGTGATTTAAAAAAGCATTTGAAATGTATTATCAAAGTTAGTTTATTATATTGTCTAGATATGTATATGTTCTCTCACAAAATATAAAATAAGATTATTGTATCAACTCTTCCAGATAATTTAATAAAATATTTTAAAACTATGTGGCTGGCCTGGCCCAGTGGCTCACGCCTGTAATCCCAGCACTTTGGGAGGCCGAGGCGGGTGGATCACAAGGTCAGGAGATTGAGAACATCCTGGCTAACACAGTGAAACTCTGTCTCTACTAAAAATACAAAAAATTAGCCGGGCATGGTGGCGGGCGCCTGTAGTCCCAGTTACTCGGGAGACTGAGGCAAGAGAATGGCGTGAACCCAGGAGGCGGAGCTTGCAGTGAGCTGAGATTGCCCCACTGCACTCCAGCCTGGGCAACAGAACGAGATTCCGTCTCAAAAAAAAAAAAGCTGTGTGGCTAAGATTATTAGCTGAAAATGGGAAAGAATATATTTGTTTGCACAAATAATAAAAATGCTACTTAAACTGAATATAAAATATAAAAATATGACTGAAAAAGGCAAATAATGTACATTATCTAAAAAATGTGCTACAAGAGTTATGCAGCATACAGGAATCATATGTAAATATCAACTATTTATATGTATTTTTTGAGACAGGATCTCACTCTATCAGTTAGGCTGGAGTGCTGGGGTTTGATGGTGGCAGGAGCAACCACACCTTATCTAGCTATAGACATTTTAAATAATTCCAGTGTGAAATACTAAATATAATTCAAAATGTATTCTCCTTATATGCAGTGAGGTGAACAGTTTTAAGATCTAAACGATGAGTGAAAAAGAATTCCAACAACCCGTGGCATGATAATGCAAATAGTTCACGTGTGCAGCACTCTCGCTGTGCCAGCCTATGTTTAGAAGCATTTTAGATATTTTTGCGCATTAAATTATCATCAGAAATAACTCCTTCGGGTAAGTTTAATTATTCCCCATGTCACAGATAAAAAAGGTGACCGAATGGAAAAATATTCATGGACGTATCCAAGGTCACCCAGATAGGGAGTGAGCTAAGGTGTGCTCTGACCTCCTCTCTGCTTCCCTGGCACAGACAGTGCCATTGTTCATTGATTAAACAACTCTCACTGAGCACCTGCCATGGGTTGAGCGCTGTGCCTGGTACTGGGAACATAGTGGTGAACTAGACACAGCTCCCAGGAGCAAACGCTAAAGAAGTGAACAACAAACAGCAAGATTATTGCAGAGGCCAAGTTGCCAAGACATGCTGCTGCTATAAAGGATGGGCGTGCATAGGGCTATTGGGGGTGGGTTCTAGTTGGAAGGAGGAGGGTGGAGTAAACCTCCCCTGGAACAGCTGAGCCCAGACTGGAGGCTCCTGTCAGTGTGAGAATGTGGTTAGAGTCTGTCTCAGTTTCTTTCTATGCATCCCCTAAAATCTTTGGAATGTCTGAAATGAGAAGTGTCTTTTCCATGTAGGCACTGATCCTCACATACATTAGAGAACAGAACTCTTGTTGTGCCCATGGCCAGGGAAAGGGGAACAATATCTCTCTACCTCGCGGGTGTTAGAGCACTTTGTCCTGCCAGGACACTCACCCTCGCCCCCACAAGGTACAGGTGGCAACCAGGGTGCCACATACCATCCACTGGCACGCCCAAAGGATGCTGAGTCCTGTAGGGGCCGTTGGCCTGAATAATGTTTCCTAGTCACAGAGTCTTTCTGATTTTCTCACTCACTGGCCCCGTGCCTCAGTTTCCCTCACTGTGGCACAAAGTCAACATCCCATTCCGCATGCTAGGTGACCCAGAGAGGTCACCACAGCCCATTAAATGGCTATAGCATATGAAAGTGGGAAGTGAGAATCCCTCCCTGCTCTGGGTCTTTTGCCCCAGGACAGAAGTTTATGAGGCCAGCTACCTGGAGAGGGCCACATCTCCTGCCTTGGGAACGTTGTTTCCAAATCGAGGTCACTACAGTTAAGGACCCCCAATGCACAGGAGTGGGATGGGGTAAAGCAACACCGCATTACAAGAGCCTTGGATCCACCCTGAAGAGTGAGAATCAAATTTAGACTCCTGTCTGAAGCTGACCATTCCGAAGAATTAGGATTTGGGGATGAGACAATGCTCTTGGTTCAGGAAACAAGATTTTCTGGTGCTCGACTCTGTAGCTGTCCTGGGGACTTGTTTCCAACTATGTGCTTTAACTGAACCTAAGGGGATGGGGAACCCGGAAGGAACTCTGAAGCCAAGGGTGAGAGTCCTGCCTTCTGCCTCCCAAACTCCCTCCCCATTGCTGGACATTGGGCGGCAAAGTTTCTTTACAAAGAAGAAAAAATATCCAGATACCAGGAAGGCTAATAAATGCTTACCAGGATTATCCAGCCTAACCATCACAACAGTCCTGCCACATTCGTCCTCTGGGACAGGTGAGGAAACTGAAGTTGGAGGAGGAAACCTGGAGCCTGGTCGGGCAACGGGAAGCCTGGAGCCCCAGAGGTCCCAGAATTTACCGCCCTCCAACCCCCTCTCTCCCTCCCGGCCCCAGGAGGCTTCATTCCCAGCTCATTCACTTGTCAATCACTCAGACTCTCTGGGCCTCCAGCCCTCCCTGAAGCCCCCGCACTCATCAGGTGACGGCCTCCCTGTGGGTGGCTGCCAGGCTGGGGATGGGGGTGTCTGTGCTTTCCTCGCCCAAGCTGAGAGTGGCCTCTTCCCAAGGGGTGGGCTTCCTCCTTGGTTGGCAGCCAGGAGTCTGGAGTGCAGGTGCCGGGCAGGCAGCACTGGGAGCGATCTGCGACTTGGCTGGAGGCAGAAGGAGCAGCCCCTCGGGGACCAGAGCGCCTTTGCAAGGTGGGCTCGCCGCACACTGCTCCTCTTCTGTGGCCCCGGGACCCCTCTTAGAAGACCCTCCCCATCTCAGGGGACCTTGACCGCCAGCAGCCCCACACCTGCTACCTCTGCCTAGCATTGGGTGCTCCCCTCTAGGGGCAGATGGATCCCTTAGCCCAGCGGGCTTGACAGCAGGGTGGGGACAGTGGGGAGTCCAGAGAGTGTCACCGCCTTCTGCTGGCAACCGCCAGGCAGGGGCTGGGCTCAGCTGACACCCTACATCCGCCCTCCAGATTCTGTTCTCTGACTTCGGCGAATCTGGCCAAGACATGGGGTCTGCGGCCTGGACTGTGGACGCCCCTGGGCCGGGCTTCCCGCGGGGGCCTCGCACTTGGGTGGGGCCCTGCGGCTCCAGGCGCCACACACACCAATGCGCCCGCTCTGGCTGTGAATTTCAGGGAGGGGCGGCAGCAGAGCCCGGGGGCTGGCTGCGTGGGGACTATCACCCGCCAGCGCCTTTTGCCACCCAGGCGCCCTTTCCAGTCCCTGCGTCGCCTGCAGGGCCGCCCCTCCTCCGCCAGCTGGTTCCTCCCCACTCGCCGCTCTCACGCCCCCCCGCGGCTCCGTGTCCCGGGCTCCAAGGCGAGGCCGCCCACGACTGCCACTGGCAGGGACAGCGGGAGCAAATTTCCCAGAGCGGGAAGCCGGCCCCAGCCAGCCCCACTGCAGGGATGGCTCCTAATTCGAGCCCCCGACACCCCAGCCCCGTCCGTCCAGCCCGCACCCTTCGTGGCTCGCTGCCCGCCCGCCCCGCATCCGCTGGGTCCCTCGGACTAGGGCCTCCTGAAGGGCGGGCGCAGCCCAGCGCCACCGAGCCGGGCCTGAGCCCAAACCCTAAACCCGGACCACAGGAACCCCGCCCTCTAGGAACCAGGACTGGCCCTCCTGGCGGGTAGTTGGGAACCTGGGTGTGTATCTGTAGAAACAATTGGTCAAAAGTGGCTTTTTGATTTCCCAAAGGTAAAACTCCTTTGTAATTATCTATTTTCTCCTTATTTACTTAAAACGGATAGAATCTCATTATTCAGATGTCCCCATAATTGCGTCAGTGAATTTGAGTACACTTTTTAAAGTTTTTCTTAGTTTGACTGGTCCTTTTGTTTGTTTCTATTTTAAGAAGAATTTTAAATTCTACCTAAAATTAGTAAAGTGAACTCCAAAGTATCTGAGACAGGTCTCAATTTAGAAAATTTATTTTGCCAAGATTAAGGACATACCTGTGACACAGCCTCAGGAGGTCGCGACAACGCGTGTCCAAGGTGATTGGGGCACAGCTTGTTTTTGTACTTTTTTTTTTTTTTTTTTTTGAGACGGAGTTTCGCCGTTGTTGCCCAGGCTGAGGTGCAGTGGTGCGATCTCTGCTCACTGCAACTTCTGCCTCCCAGGTTCAAGCAATTCTCCTGCCTCAGCCTCCCGAGTAGCTGGGACTACAGGCGCCCGCCACCACGCCCAGCTAATTTTTTGTGTTTTTAGTAGAGACGGGGTTTCACCGTGTTAGCCGGGATGGTCTCCATCTCCTGACCTCGTGATCCACCCGCCTCGGCCTCCCAAAGTGCTGGGATTACAGGCGTGAGCCGCCGTGCCCGGCCCTGATTTTATACATTTTAGGAGACAGGAAACATCAGTCAATATATGGAAGATGTACATTGTCCAAGAAGGTGGGAGAACTCTAAGCGGGGCGGGAGCTTCCAGGTCATAGGTAGATAAAGGACTAATGGTTGCAATTTTTCTGAGATTCCGATTAGCCTTTTACTGGGTTGTTTCCAGGTCTGTCTTTCCTAAGCTTACCCAAGAGAAACTTGACACCAAGTTTGTATAATTTTAATCTATTTTTGCCAAATTTTTGTCTATTTCATAACATACAACAACAGGTAATTTAACCAAAACCCTTATGGTTTTCTAGCACAATTATATTATAAGCTACACATATATTCTTAGCAAGGTAAAAGCAATAGAAACAATGATGATAAAATAACAACTTTTCTGTGCATGAATAGCCCTTCAGCTGGTGATATCACACAGCCCACTGTTGAGGTTCCGAATCCCACACCCAAAGGCAGTCAAACGATGGAAAATTGACTTGCACACATAGATCTGATTTACAGGTTGGTTGTTGACTCTCACACCATGATTCACCAAACCTGTAAGGTTGTGACTTTACTGAAAAGACAAAGTTTGCAGGAAGAATAGAGGCTCTGATGCAGTCCACTGTTGAGATTGTGACTCGGGTACTCAGACTCAACATTCAGGAGGTGTTGACCCTCATACCTAAAACTGGGACGTGTGTGGAATTATTATTATTTTCCTTGTTTTTTTTTTTTTTTTTTTGAGATGGAGTCTTGCTCTGTCGACCAGGTTGGAGTGCGGTGGCGTGATCTTGGTTCACTGCAATCTCCACCTCCTGCGTTCAAGCAATTCTCCCTTCTCAGCCTCCAGAGTAACTGGGATTACAGGCATGAACCACAATGCCCAGCTAATTTTCGTATTTTTAGTGGAGACAGGGTTTCATCATATTGGCCAGGCTGGTCTTGAACTCCTGACCTTAGGTGATCTGCCTGCCTCAGCCTCCCAGAGTGCTGGAATTATAGGTGTGAGCCACCACACCTGGCCATGTGTGGAATTATTAATCTCACTGCTGAATTTTCCTGCAGATATTATTGTGACATATGCCTCTCCAAGCACCTGAGTGATTTACTCTCCTGTGAGGTCTTAGCTGACAGATTGGATTGTGGCATATTGCTGCATCTGGCGCCTAGGTGATGGAACACTATTCGCCTGCCTTGGCACTACCTACTTGGGGCTTTGTGAATATGTCTGTGCTCATAACTAAGGTGATCTGATTCTCTTCTCTTACCTTGTCTCTGCTCACATGGGAGATAGTGACATATTGCTGGGCCCAATACCAAAGCGACATTACTCTTTGACCTTGACCGTCTTCTCAGAAAACATTGTGACATATTGTTGGGCCCACCACCAACATGATGTGAGTCTCCTGCATGGTCCTTGACCACAGAGATCATCCTGACATATCTCTGAAAGCTCAAAACTATTTGAAGCGATTATCTTGTTATGCCTGCTCTTTGCCCATAGGAGAGAATGTAACATTTCTGTGGGCCCAGCACCTAGTTGATATAAGTGTGCCTAGGCCATGCCTACGAAAGGAAGAATGACTTACCCATGGGTCCAGCACACAGGTGATTCCACTCTACTGCCTTGATTCTTGCCCACAAGAATCATTGTTACATATTTTTGGGCTCTCCCCCTGGATGATGTGAGACTCTTTTTCTTCCTGAGTCCTTTCCACAAAGGAGATTGGGACATATCACTTGACCCAGCACCTACATGATGTGACTCTCATCTGATGCCTTGGCCCTTCCCACTGTACTGATTGTGACATATAGCTGGGCACAGCTTCTAGGTTATATGACTCTTCTCTTCTTCCTGAGTCCTGCCCACAGGGGGCATTGTGACATATCTCTAAACACTTCACCTAGATAACGGGACTCCTTCATCTGGGTCCTCCCCAAAGAGCCTATTGTGACATGTTTGGATCAAGCACCTAGGAGATGTTTCTCTTTTCTCCTACCTGTTACCTGTTACTGGCAGTGAATCCGTATGGGTACAGGTCTGCAGCAACCTCAATTCTTACCTCCTCAGAAGAAAAGAACTCAAGTGAGGGGCATAAGGCAGAAGGAGAGACCAAGGCAAGTAATAGAGCAGGAGCGAAAGTTTATTAGAACAGGAACAAAAGGAAAAAAAGTACACTTGGAAGAGGACCAAGTGGACGACTTAAAAGGCAAGTGCACGGTTTGACCTTTGGAGCTGGGGTTTTTATGTCGGCATACTTCTGGAGTCTTGCATTACTTCTCCCCAGTCACCCACCTCCTGAGATCTTTTTTTTTTTTTTCCTCCTGAGATCTTATTGGGAAGCAGCTGATCACCAGTTTCAGCTGTTTTCTATCTATTAAGAGACTGCCTTTCACTAGCGCCAGCTGTGCTGTAACCAATTATTACTTTAGAGGGACAGCTAACAACTGCCTCACCTGACCATCACCTGATCATTGACTGACGCTCCTGGTGTGTGTGGGGGGACCTCACTTGCCCTGTTCATACCTGACTAGCTACCTACTGTAACGCTGCATGCATTGCGTTTGTGACATATAACAGTGTCCAATACCTAGGTGAAGTGACTCTGCTGCATGGGCCCTGCCCAACGGGGATATTGTGATATATCTTTACATTCATGATTTAGGTGATTTGCCTTTCTCTTCCTGCCAGACCCCTGCCAAAATGGGGGATGGTGACATATCACTGGGCCTAATGCCTAGGTAATGTGACTCTCGTCTTTTGCATGGGCCCCACGTATTCTGAGTACTGTGACATATCACTGGGCCAAACACCTAGAATATGGGAGGTGCTGGCCTGTGTACTGTAAACAGAACTTTAGCCCTACCACTCTCAAGAACCTCATGACATATCTCCGCATTTATCATCCAGGAGATGTGACTCTCCCCTGCTGCCTTCAGCTTCCCCACAGGGAAGATTGTGACATAACACTGACCCAGTAACAGGATGATGTGTTTCCTTTTCCTGGGCCTTGCTCACAGGGACCAGTGTGACATACCACTAGACCCAGCACCCAGGTGCTGTGACTCTGCTGCCTGTGCCCTGCTTTCAGAACAGGATCGTAAAATATACCTGGCCGAGTACCCAGTGATGTGACTCTTCTCCCGGGTTCCTGCCATCAGAGAAGATTGTGAAAAATCCCTGACCTACCATCAAAGTGATGTGACTCTCCTGCTCACTCTCTATCCACATGTGGGATTGAGAAGTATATCTTCATTCACAGGCATACCCAGCCAGCAATGAGGACTGTCATTCTCACAAATAGACAAAGACTTTTGGTTTGGTCCTAAGTGTCACATGTGGATGCAGTCCCCAGTCGAAATTGTGACTGTTATATTTGGATCTGGCCACAGGTGGCCAGATCACAGACACGGTGAGAACTCTCATACCTGGATCTAGCCAATAAGAGAGATGTTAGCTCTCATTCCTGGGCTTAGGACAATGGGTAAGATCATGAGTTTATACCAGCACATAGATCCAAGAGTGGGTTGTGGCTCTCAGGCATACCATCTAAAGCCCTCGGATGACACAAAGAGTGTGGTAACAGGGCCCACTGCACAGGTGAGATAGTGACTATGGTATGCACGCCCAGTTCACAGTAAGAATTTTCACCCTCTTAAATAGCCACAGCCCACTGTTGAGGTTTTGAATCTCAAACGCGAAGGAGCTGAAAGTTAGAATTGTGACTCTCATATGAGGATCAGGTCCACAGATGAGATAGTGAACCTTGGACCAAGATTCAACACACCTGTGAGGCTGTGACTCTTCTACCAGGACACAGTCTAAGAACTGAGGCTCTCATGCACAAATCCAGTCTATCACTGAGATTCTGACTTGCATACTGAGACCCAACACTCAAGATCTTGACTATCATCCCTAGAGCTGGATGTGTTTGGGATTGTTTATCTCATCCCTGAATCTTTCTACAGGTGTGATTGTGGCATATGTTTTTGCCCATACCCTGAGTGATTTTAGTTTCCTGCCTGAGCCCAGCCCACAGATGGAACTGCAACATATACCGAGGCCAAGCACCAAGGTAATATGACTCTTCTCATCTGCCTGAACCTGTCACTTAGAAGTAATTGTGACATATTTCTGAATACCGACAGGAAAGATTGTGTCGTATCACTGAGCCCAGCACCTAGGTGATGTGCTGCTTCTGCCGTAGTTCTCCCCACATAAAACATTGTGACATATTTCTGGGCCAATTACGTAAGTTAAATGAGTCTTTGCTTATGCCTGGATCTCGCCCTCAGAAGAACTTATAACATGTTGCTGGACCCAGCACCTAGGTAATTTGAGTCTTCTCTGCTGCCTGGCCCCTGCCAACAGAAGGGATTTTAAACTATTGTTTAACCTAGCACATACATTTTATGACTCACTTCTTTTGCTAAGCCCTGCTAACCATGGGAATTACAACATATTGCTGAAACCAGAATAATGCGACAATCCTCTCTTGCCTGGGCATTGCCCACAGTGGGTGTTGTTACATATTACTGGGCTCATCTTCTAAGTAATGTGACTGTCCTCTTCTGCTTGGGAACTGCCAACATGAAAGATTGTGACATATCACTAGGCCCAGATCCCAGTTGATGTGACTGTCTTTTTTTCTTGATCCCACTCATAGTGCAGATTGACATATTCCTGTCCTAGCATCCAAGTGATGTGACTCTTCTGCCTGGTTCCTACCTACAGGTGGGATTGTGACATATACCTGGCACCTGCTCACTGGAGCAATGATGACAGTCATACTTCAACCCACAAAACAGAAGAAATATTGATTCTCTCTAGTAGACTTACGGCAACAGGTAAAGTCTTCGTCTGTTACTTGTATGAAGGTCAGAGAAAATTACAATACTCATGCAAATTGTATAAAGTTTTCAATTGTTGCAAAGAGTGTCATAACAAAGCCCAGCACACAGGTGAAATTTTGACTCTCAAATGCACACCCAGCCAATAGTTAGAATTTTTATCCACACACAAGTTTTTAGCCCACAGTTAAGATCCCATATCTCACATGTAAATGCAGTTCACAGTTGGAATTGTGACTGGTATATGTGGATCTAGCCACACATAGGATGGTGACTCACTTCTGAACCCAGCTGACAGGTGCAAGAATGACTCTAATACCTGGATGCAGCAAATTCGAGAGAGGTTGACTCTAATACCTGTGCTTAGGGCAACGGTACAATCATGGATCACACCAGCACAAGAGTCTCAGAGCAGATTGTGACTCTCAGGAATATTATACAAAGCCTTTGAGTGGTACACGGAGTGTCATAACAGTACCAATCACGGAGGTGAGATTGTGATTCTTACATGCACACCCACCCAAAAGTAAAAGTTGTCACCACATGGACTCTACTCACCTTAAGGTTCTGAGTCTTACACTAAGAGGCAGTTGAAAGTTAAAATTGTGAGTCTCATACATGGATCCCACTCATAGGTAGGGTGGTGACTCTTGGGAAGGAATTCAACATGCCCGTGAGCCTGTGACTTTCATACCAGGGCACAGTCCTTGGGTGGGATTGGGACTCTCACGCATGGATCCAATATATCATTGAAATGGTGAGTCATGTACTTGCACATAACTCACAGGAGATGTTGACTCTCATGCCTAAAGCTGGGACGTGTGCAGAATTGTAAATCTAACCACAGGACCTTCTTGCATATGTGATTTTTACATACCCATTTGCCTAGCATTTGAGTAATTCCACTCGTCTGTGTAGGCCAAGCCCTTAGATGGTGTTGTGACATGAATTGAGTCAAGAATCTAGGTGATGTAACTCTCCTTCCTGGGTGCTGCCCTCAAAGGAGATTTTGACATATTGCTGGGCCCAGCACATTATGGTGTGAATCTTTTCTCCTGCCTGGTTGCTACACACTGGGAGCACTGTGGCCCAACACCAGGTGATATGACTCTCCTACCATGTCTGGCCCCTGTCCACCTTAAGGATTGTGATGTATCAGTGGGCCCAGCACCCAGGTGAACTGAATATCCTCTCCTGTTTGGCTTCTGCATACAGGGGGCATGGTGACATATTGCGGTGCCTAACATTATGATAATGTGATTTTACTGCATGGGCAGTGTTCACAGGACGGTATTGTGACATATAACTAGACCCAGCACCTAGATAATGTGACTCTCCTCTCCTGCCCAGGTCCTGCTTATAGAGCAAATTATGACATATTGCTGAGTCTAGCACCTAGGTGATGTGACTCTCCTGCCTTAGCCTTGCTCACAGGGGACTTTTCGACATATCTCTGGGTTCATCATCTAGATGATGTGACTCTCTTCTTCTGCCTGTGCTTTGCCCACAGGAAAGCCTGGACCACATCACTTGGCTGAGCACCCAGGTAATGTGACTCTTTTTTTGTGCCTTGCCCACAGGGGACATTGTGACATTTCACTAGGCCCAGCATTTAGGTGATGTGACTGTCTTGCCTGGGTCCTGCCCATAGGGGAACTGTGAAATATTTCTGGTCCAGCACCCAGGGGATGTGATGCTCTAGCCTGGTCTCTGCTCCCAGGTGGAATTGTGACATATACGTACGCCCAGCTAACAGGGATGAGGAATACTCTTGTACCTGGACTCAGCTAATCGGAGATATTGCAACTTTCATAGCCAACATTAGGGCAACCAGTAATGTCCTGGGTTTCCTAATTGTATGAATATCAAAAAGGATTACATCGCTTACTCATACTGCATAAAATACTTGAGTGTACAGAGAGTATTGTAACAGGGCTCAGTACAGAGGTGAGATTGTGACTCTCCTATGCACACCCAGGCAACAGTTATAACTGTCACTCTCTCACATGGACACAGCCCACTGGTAAGATCCTGAATCTGACTCATGAACACAGTTCACAGCTGGAATTGTGACTATCATATGTGGATACAGCCACCAGTCAAATTCAGACTCATGTATGAACTCAGCTCACAGGAATGGTGATAACTGTCATACCTGGATCCAGCCAATAAGAATTCATTCACAGTTTTCTAATGGCTCTACGAACAACAGAAATAAAAAAAGAATCTCTTGTATGCACTCATGGGGTACACTTATATGTAGAGAATTTTGCTGCCAACATTATATATAACAAAACTTTCGGCCGGGCGCGGTGGCTCAAATCTGTAATCCCAGCACTTTGGGAGGCCGAGATGGGCGGATCACGAGGTCAGGAGATCGAGACCATCCTGGCTAACACGGTGAAACCCTGTCTCTACTAAAAAATACAAAAAAACTAGCCGGGTGAGGTGGCGGGCGCCTGTAGTCCCAGCTACTCGGGAGGCTGAAGCAGGAGAATGGCATAAACCCGGGAGGTGGAGCTTGCAGTGAGCTGAGATCCGGCCACTGCACTCCAGCCTGGGCAACAGAGCAAGACTCCGTCTCAAAAAAAAAAAAAACCAAAAAAAAAAACACAAAACTTTCACCTTGATAGGTAAAAGATGAAGGCTAATGTGGGTGAGAAGTTTTAAGGAAACATTTGTTGCCCCATAATATCAGAAACACAATATCGATCCACTGCTTTTAACCTACTTCATAAGTTAAAAATAACTTCTTCAGAATAGGTTAAAGAGCGTTGCCAGCAGGCCATTACTCTTCTGAATGGGCATCATCTGTTAGATCATTTTTTCCATGGCTAAGCATAAATGAAGCAATGGTCAGAAATTTATCCCCCAAAATAGGGCTCTATAGCAGATTCTAATGTAAAGGCTACGGTTACACAATAGGCATTAAATGTTCTAATTAAAGTTGTGCTAAATAATAAAATTTCTTTTGATTACTTACTGGATAAACAGAGAACTACCTGTACAGTTGCTAATACTTGTAGTTGCACAAGGTAGAATACATCGTGTATTACAGAGATGCAGTTGTAGGGGATTAATGAACAGGCTGCTTGGTTGAAATGAGTAGATCATTTATCTAGCTCATTATTTAATCTATTGGATTTCAGTTGGTTGTTCATGGGGATCTTGGCTAAGAAGCATGGTTTCAACTTTTTTATTTTTGGTTTTGTTTTGTTTTGTTTGTTTGTTTGAGACAAAGTCTTACTCTGTAGTCCAGGCTGGAGTGCAGTGGCATGATCTTGGCACACCACAACCTCCACCTCCCAGGTTCAAGTGATTCTCCTGCCTCAGCCTCCAGAGTGGCTGGGATTATAGGTACGCACTACTGCACCTGGCTAAGTTTTAGTATTTTTAGTAGAGACAGAATTTCACCATGTTGGCCAGGCTGGTCTTGAACTCCTGACCTCAGGTAATCTGCCCACCTTGGCCTCCCAAACTGTTAGGATTACAGTTGTGAGCCACTGCACTCGGCCTGTTTCCACTTTTGGCATTATCCTCCTGGTAGTCAAAATAGTAGTCTCCCAGGCTGGGCGTGGTGGCTCATACCTGTAATCCCAGCACTTTGGGAGGCTGAGGTGGGTGGATCACCTGAGGTTGGGAGTTTGAGACCAGCGTGACCAACATGGAGAAACCCTGTCTCTACTAAAAATACAAAAAAATTAGCTGGGCGTGGTGGTGCATGCCTGTAATCTCAGCTACTCAGGAGGCTGAGGCAGGACAATCACTTGAACCTGGGAGGTGGAGGTTGCAGTGAGCCGAGATTGTGCTATTTGACTGCAGCCTGGGCAACAAGAGTGAAACTCTGTCTAAAAAAAAAAAAAAAAAAAAAAATTGTAGTATCCCTACTGCACTGTATTCTCTCAAAAATTATAAATGTTTACATGCAGTCATCTCTAGAATGTCAAATAGTCTGTCGTTGACTGGATTGACAGAAGTCAAAGATATACGTGACTATGAAGACACCATAACCTGTGAATAACATTCTAAGGACAAAAACCCTAAATAATGGAAATTGAGAGTGGCACTAAGGCCCTGAGTTTTGGTCACACTCTGACCTACGTAAGAAATTGATCAAAAAGGGAGGGTTTTAAAAAACAAAGTTGGCAGGGTGCGGTGGCTCACCCCTGTAATCCCAGCACTTTGGGATGCCGAGGTGGGCAGATCACGAGGTCAGGAGATGGAGACCATCATGGCTAATAGGGTGAAAACCCATCTCTACTAAAAATACAAAAATTATCTGGGTGTGGTGGCGCGTGCCTGTAATCCCAGTTACTCAGGGGGCTGAGGCACAAGAATCGCTTGAACCCAGGAGGCGGTGGTTGCAGTGAGCTGAGATTGCGCTACTCCACTCCAGCCTGGCAACAGAGTGAGACTCCTCAAAAAAACAAAACAAAAGTTATTGGAGGCCATCATTCTAAACTGAGCTTGTATACTAGTTCCAAACAGACCAACCAAACCAAAATGAGTCACCTGTGCTAACTGTGACATAATCAAACTGAAAATTTAAGAAAATAGGTAGATCCTAAAACAGGCCAGGTTTATATTTTTCTTCCGGAAACAGCAGATTTCAACACAAGGAAGCCCCTTCGAACCCTTTAAAAAATAAATAATAGGCCAGACACGGTGGCTCACACCTATAATACTAGCACTTTGGGAGGCTGAGGTGGGCGGATCACCTGAGGTCAGGAGTTCGAGACCAGTCTGGCCAACATGGTGAAACTCCGTCTCTACTAAAAATACAAAAATTAGCTGAGCGTGGTGGCAGGCTCCTGTAATCACAGCTACTTGGGAGACTGAGGCAGGAGAATCATTTGAACCCGGGAGGTGGAGGTTGCAGTGAGTTGAGATTGCGCCATTGCACTCCAACCTAGGTGACAGAGTGAAACTTCATCTCAATAATAAATAAATAAATAAATAAATACACAAAGATAATAAAATAACCGGAAGCCCATGTTTCCACTTTCAAAAAAAAAAAAAGAACCCCACACACACACAGTTCTGCCATTTTACACTAGGATTTGACACTAAGTATTCTTTTTTTTTTTTTTTTTTTTTTTTAGATGCAGTCTTGTTCTGTGGTCCAGGCTGGAGTGCAGTGGTGAGATTTCCATGCACTACAACATCTGCCTCCTGGCTTCAAGTGATTCTCCTGCCTCAGCCTCCGAAGTAGCTGGGATTACAGGCACCTGCCATCATGCCCGGCTAATTTTTGTATTTTTGTAGAGACAGGGTTTTACAATGTTGGCCAGGCTGGTCGTGAACTCCTGATCTAAGGTGATCTGTCCATCTGGGCCTTGCAAAGTGCTGGGATTACAGGTGTGAGCCACCACACTTGGCCAATAAGTACATTTTTATGGCAACAGAGCAATATCAATATCTAAAGTTCTGATATATCTCTCAAAATTGAGATGACCAAAAGAGAAAAATTGTTAATTATATTCTAATGCTGCCACTTTCACGTTTAATTTTTTTCAATAGGTTTTTTTTTAACACACTAAACTGAAATCTAACCTGATATATAAATAGACTGTACCCATTCTTGTACCAGCCACAATATTAGAATGTCAACTGTTCAAATCATGTTCAAATCAGGCAAATTCTAAGCTGTAATCAATCTGGCCCTCTCTGTACCTTCCTTGCATTTTCTGTATGTCGCTTTGCTTTTTCCACCATGTGGCTATGCTGCAGTATCTCTGAGCCTACTCTGGATCCATGGGGTATCTGATTTGCAAATCATTTTTTGCTCAGTTTAACTCTGTTAAATTTAATTTCTCTAAAGTTTTTGTTTTTCTTTTACACGTTTTGAAATTATTTCTATGATGAAAAATAAATAACGTTCTTGGACTTTGACTTTCTAAGCTCATCTCTCAGCTATTCTTTCTAATTATTCTATGTCTGTTCAAAATGCTCCTGCAATTTTTTGAGACAGTGTCTCACTCTTTTATCCTGGCTAGAGTGTGGTAGGTGGTGTAACCAATTATCGCTCATTGCAGCCTTAATTGTCTTGGTTCACACAGTCCTAGTTCAGCTGCAACTACAGGTATGCAACATCATGCCTGGCTAATTTTTTAAAATTGTTTTCATAGACACAGGATCTTACTATGTTGCCCAGGCAGTACTTGAACTCCTGAATCCAAGTGATTCTTTCAACTCAGCCTCCCAAAGTGCTAGGATTACAATTGTGAGGCACCTTGTGCTTCTGCAATTTCTTGACAAGATTATTCCCAATAATAAAAAGTACTACATGGGAACAAATCTAAAGAAAAAAAAAAAAAGGTCCAGCTTCTATTGTAAAAGTATAATTATCCCGTATTTCATGGGTCTGCAGAAGCCAATAGTTTGATCTATGGAGGAGCATAGATCAACAAATTCAGTTTATTCTGAGTTTCAGCCCAGCCACTTAGTAGGTGTGGATCTTTGGACAAGTTTCTTGATGTAAAAGAGTTGTATAAACCACATATGCAAAAAAGGCAGAATAATAGTGATTGCAAAAATTGTAGCAATTTTTCTTTTTTTCTTTTTCTTTTTTTTTTTTGAGATGGAGTCTCATTCTGTCACCTAGGCTGGAGTGCAGTGGCATGATCTTGGCTCACTGCAACCTCTGCCTCCCGGGTTGGAGCAATTCTCCTGTCTCAGCTTCCTGAGTAGCTGAGATTACAGGTGTGCACCACCATGTCCAGTAAATTTTTGTATTTTTTGTAGAGACGGGGTTTTGCCATTTTGGCCAGGCTGGTCTTGACCTCAGGTGATCCACCCACCTCGGCCTCCTGGAGTGCTGGGATTACAGTCGTGAGCCACGGTGCCTGGCCATAGCAATTTTTCATCCCTCCTATATCCATGCCCATTGCCAGGTGCTTTTACAGCTGCTCCCATTGAGATACAGAATCTGTTTTACAAAGCCTAAATCTGGCTGGCCTTGTTTGCTCAGGGCAGTAGAAACCTGTGAACTGACAGTGTGCTAGTTTGGGGAAGAGCTGAAATGGTCTTGAATACTACTTTTTTATTTTTAAAGTTTGGCCATTGCCGGGAACAGTGCCTCAGGCCTGTAATCCTAGTATTTTGGGAGGCTGAAGCCAGCTGATCACCTGAGGTCAGGAGTTCAAGACCCGTGTTGCCAACGTGGTGAAGCCCTGTCTCTAATAAAGTATATAAAATTAGCTGGGCGTGGTGGCGGGTGCCTGTAATCTAAGCTACTCAGGAGGCTGAGGCAGGAGAATCACTTGAGCCTGGGAGGCGGAGGTTGCAGCGAGCCAAGACTGTTCAAATGCACTCCAGCCTGGGCAAGACAGACTCCGCATCAAAAAAGAGAAAAAAAAGAAAAAAAAATTAAAATTCACATGTGGCTCACATTTTATTTCAGAGGACTGCCTTTTTTAAAAAAAACTTAGGCTGCCTCCTTAAAGAACTGAAGCCAGGAGAGTCATTGTCATGTGCGTCCGTGTGAAGAGACCAGCAGACAGGCTTTGTGTGAGCAACATGGCTGTTTATTTCACCTGGGTGCAGGCGGGCTGAGTCCGAAAAGAGAGTCAGCTAAAGGAGATTAAGGGTGGGGCCGTTTTATAGGGTTTGGGTAGGTAAAGGAAAATTACAGTCAAAGGGGGGTTGTTCTCTGGCAGGCAGGAGTGGGGTCACAAGATGCTCAGTGGGGGAGCTTTTTGAGCCAGGATAAGCCAGGAAAATGAATTTCTCAAGATAATATCATCGCTTAAGGCAAGGACCGGCCATTTTCACTTCTTTTGTGGGAGAATGTCATCAGTTAAGGCGAGGCAGGGTATTTGCACTTCTTTTGTGATTCCTCAGTTACTTCAGGCCATCTGGGCGTATAGTGCAAGTCACAGGGGATGCGATGGCTTGGCTTGGGCTCAGAGGCCTGACAGTCATAAAAGCCGAAATTTAAATATAATTGTTATTCTATTCTTTTCCTTTGTGAATAGCCATATAGTAAGTACATTATTTATAAATGTATATGACCTTATACACAAAGCTAATGGCAAATCCCCTCTGGGGTGGGCCTGGCTCATCTCATGGAGGAAGCCCTGCCTGAAAAGGGTGCAGACTGGGCTGTCACTCTTTCTTCATTGAACTGCTCATCTGAGCACGTCTTCCGTGACTCCGCGACTGAATGGGCGGGGCCTTAAACGACATCCAATCAGGGATGCTTGGCTAAGAATCGTCCAATCAGACCCCAGCTGAAGCGGATGGCGCGGCTTCCGGGATTTGGCGCGGCCTTTGTGTTTCGCAGCAGCTGGAGCTCCTGGTCTTCGTGGCTTCCTGACGTACAGGTATTGGGAGATCCACAGCTAAGACGCCAAGACTCCCTGGAAGCCTAGAAATGGTGAGAGCGCCGGGTCCCACATCCCGAGAGAGGGGAAGGGCTGGTTGGAAGTGGCTGTGGCGGGACTCAGGCCTCCCCGCAGTCAGCCCCTCTGCGCCCCGATTTCTCCTAGCCTAGCTCTGTCTCAGTCCCCTTCAGCCATAAGATGGCGGCTGCGCTGACAGCCGGGCTCCCCGGCCGTCCTGTCTCTTCCCTGCGCAGTGACTGTGCCCTGGCCTGGAGCCCTCCCTGGGCAGCTCTGCATCGCAGCGCCGCGTCTCTCCCAGATTGTGCAGGGACCACGGGAGTTCCTAAGTCCCCCTTTCTTCTTTTAAAAATTTATGGGAGTCACCGCAAAAATATTAAAGAATTTAATTAGAGTTGTTCAAAAATTATAGAGCACCCCTATGGGTTGTAGTTTGTGGTCCATTAGAGGGGCTTGAACAAAAGACTTTTATAAGGTGCATCATGAAAAAACCCAAATTCAGTAATCAGGCACAGTGACATAGTTTCCTAATTTCCACCTTGAGCGTGCAAATTTCCTGGTTTGTAATCAGAGCTTAATTGGCTGTTTATATTTGGTTAAGACTGAATTTCGTTTCCTTTAATGTAGTAATTAAAAAATAAATAAATGCATTTGAGTTAGTTTTTTTTTTTTTTTTAAGTAGGACTCCAGAGAGTAGATTTCCACGTCAGCCTGATTCCATGTCACTTGACTATTTTCTTTTTGAGACGGAGTTTCACTCTTTTGCCCAGACTGGAGTGCAGTGGCGCACGATTTCGGCTCACTGCAACCCCCGCCTTCCTGATTCAAACTATTCTTCTGCTTCAGCCTCCCGAGTTGCTGGGATTACAGGCTCCCGCCATCATGCCCGACTAATTTTTGTATTTTTAATAGAGATGGGGTTTCACCATGCTGGCTAGGGTGGTCTCGAACTCCTGACCTCGTGATCCGCCCGCCTTGGCTTCCCAAAGTGCTGGGATTACAGGCGTAAGCCTCCTGTCACTTAACTGTTTTCACACTCCACAGAGGACCGATTATGCCCTGCATAGTTTTTCTTTTCCTTTTTTTTTTTGAGATAGAGTTTCATTATTGTTGCCCAGGCTGAAGTGCAGTTGTGTGATCTCTGCATACTGCAACCTCCGTCTCCCAGGTTGAAGCGATTCCCTTGCTTCAGCCTCCCGAATAGCTGGGATTACAGGTGCCCGCCACCACGCCCAGCTAATTTTTTTGTATTTTTAGTAGAGAGGGAAGTTCACTGTGTTGGCCAGGATGGTTTCGAACTCCTGACCTCGCGATCCACCTGCCTCGGCCTCCCAAAAGTGCTGGGAATACAGGCGTGAGCCTCTGCGTCTGGCTATGCCCTGCATTTTTTATATGTTTTTTCAAGCAGGGTCTCAAATGTACCGCCAGTCCTTTTCTCCAGCTTAACTGTGGCTTAAAGTAAAATACCAAATTTCCAGCTCCTTCTGACAAGTCCAAATGCTAACTTTTCCTCCCCAATTCAGATTATTAACTTATTTTATTTTAAGTTAAATAAACTGTACACAGGCTGTCGCACTGCTTATTGTTCTGTGATTCCAGATCTCCTCTTAGGGTGAGAGAGGACTGAAAACTGGGAGAATAGGAACTCTGGCTGGGTGCAGTGGCTCACACCTGTAATCTCAGCACTTTGGGAGGCTGAGGCGGGCAGATCATGAGGTCAGGAGAGGAGACCATGGTGAAACCCCGTCTCTACTAAAAATACCAAAAATTAGCTGGGCGCAGTGGCAGGTGCCTGTAGTTCCAGCTACTCGGGAGGCTGAGGCAGGAGAATGGCGTGAACCCGGGAGGCGGAGCTTGCAGTGAGCTGAAATCGAGCCACTGCTCTCCAGCCTGGCCAACAGAGCGAGACTCCATCTCAAAAAAAAAAAAAAAGAGAATAGGAGCTCTGATGATCCCATTTTTCCACAGCTGCCACCACAGGATTCCCACCCACTCACAATCATGCCCGCTAGACACTGCACACCACTCCCAGGACTAGGCACCACCCTCAAAAACTTAACCATGGCATTTTTGATCCTAGTATTTTTTGCCAAAATCCCATAAAATTCTCTACAAATCTTTTGGCATATCCCTACCCCCAGACGCTGAATCTGTAGCAGCAACCTGTTTTCTCCACCAACTTGGGGTTCCGGGCCACCTGTTCATAATCTCACCTGCTGTGTGGACCCAGAAATAAGTAGCACAAGCCAGACCTGCCTACATTGCACTCTTCCCCACCCACTGAGTTTCTTTCTTTTAACTGTCATTTTTGTTTTAGGGGTATACGTGCAGGTTTACTGTATAGGTAAAGTTAAAGTTGTGTCATGGAACTTCGATGCACATTATTTTGTCACAGAGGTACTAAGTGTAACACCAAACTTTTTTTTTTTTAATCTTTGCTCTCTCACCCTCCACCCTCAAGTAAGTTTTGGTGTCTGTTGTTTTCCTGTTTGTGTCCATGTGTTCTTATTATTTAGCTCTTACTTAGAAATGAGAACATTCAGCTGGGCACAGTGGCTCACGCTTGTAATCCCAGCACTTTGGAAGGCTGAGTCGAGTGGATCACGAGGTCAGGAGTTTGAGACCAGCCTGACCAGCATGGTGAAACCCCATCTCTACTAAAAATACAAAAATTAGCCGGGCGTGGTGGCACACGCCTGTAATCCCAACTCAGGAGGCTGAGGCAGGAGAATCACTTGAACCCGGGAGGCGGAGGTTGTGATAAGCCGAAATCAAGCCACTGCACTCCAGCCCAGGCGACAGAGCTAGACTCTGTCTCAAGGAAAAAAAAAAAAGAGAAAAAGAACATGCATTTGCTTTTCTCTTTCAGCATTAGTTTTCTCAGGATAATGGACTACAGTTCCATCCATGTTGCTGCAAAAAACATCTTGTTCTTTTTTATGGCCATACAGTATTCCATGATATTTATATGCAATATTTTTCTTTTTATATAAATATTCTATTTTATTTTCTTATTATTTCAGATGGTGTTTCGCTCTTGTTGGCCAGGCTGGAGTCAATGGTGCGATCTCTGCTCACTGCAACCTCTGCCTCCTGGGTTGAAGTGATTCTCTTGCCTCAGCCTCCTGAGTAGCTGGCCTTACAGGCATGCACCACTATGCCCAGCTAATTTTGTACTTTTAATAGAGATGGGGTTTCTCCCTGTGGGCCAGGCTGGTCTCAAATTCCTGACCTTAGGTGGTCTGCCCTCCTTGGCCTCCCAAAGTGCTGGGATTACAGGCATGGGCCACCGCGCCCGGCCTTCTCATTTTATTTTAAGGGGGAGGCAGGGTCTTACTCTGTCAGGTAGGCTGGAGGGTAGTGGCGCGATCTTGGCTGACTTCAGCCTCAACATCCTGGGTCCAAGCAATCCTCCTACCTCAGCCCCTTATGTAGCTGGGACTACAGGTGCACACCACCACACCCAGCTGATTTTCCTTTAGTATACTTTGTAGAAATGGGATTTCTCCATGTTTCCTTGGCTGTTCACAAACTCTTGAACTCAGGCAGTCTTGAGCCTCTTAAATTGCTTGGCCTCTTAAATTGCTGCGATTACAGGCATGAGCCACTGCCCTTCTCTGTATTATATTTTTTTTTTTTTTTTTTTTTTTTTTGAGACGGAGTCTTGCTGTGTCGCCCAGGCTGGAGTGCAGTGGCCAGATCTCAGCTCACTGCAAGCTCTGCCTCCCGGGTTTTTACGCCATTCTCCTGCCTCAGCCTCCTGAGTAGCTGGGACTACAGGCACCCACCACCTCGCCCGGCTAGTTTTTTGTATTTTTTAGTAGAGACGGGGTTTCACCGGGTTAGCCAGGATGGTCTAGAACTCCTGACCTCGTGATCCGCCCGTCTTGGCCTCCCAAAGTGCTGGGATTACAGGCTTGAGCCACCGCGCCCGGCCTATATTTTCTTTATCCAGTTTACCATTGATAGGATTTAGGTTGATTTCATGTCTTTGCTATTGTGAATAGTTCTGCAGTGATCATGAGTGTGCATGTTTTTTTATGGCAGAATAACTTAATATTTCTTGAGGCATACACCGAATTATGAGGTTGCTGGGTCAAATGCTAATTCTGTTTTTAGTTCTCTGAGGAATCACCAAACTGCTTTTCACAATGGTTGAACTAATTTACACTCCCACCACCTTGCCAGGATCTGGTGTTTTTTGTTTTTTGTTTTTTGTTTTTTTTTTTTTTTGAGACAGAGTCTCGCTCTGTTGCCCATGCTGGAGTGCAGTGGCACAATCTTGCAATCTCGGCTCATTTGCAACCTCCACCTCCTGTTTCCCGGGTTCAAGCGATTCTCATGTCTCAGCCTCCTGAATAGCTGGGATTATAGGCATTTGCCACCATGCACGGCTAATATTTTCTATTTTTAGTAGAGATGGGGTTTTACCATGTTGACCAGGCTGGTCTCGAACTCCTGGCCTCAAGTGATCCACCCACCTCAGCCTCCCAAAGTGCTAGGATTACAGGCAAAAGCCACCGCGCCCAGCCCTGCATCTGTACTTTTTTGATGTTTTAATAATAGCCATTCTGGCTTGTGTGAGATGGTATCTCATTGTGTATTTTGTTTGCATTTCTCTAATGATTAATGATGAGTATTTTTTTATATGCTTGTTAGCCACCTGTATACTTTCTTTTGAAAGGCATCTGTTCATCATCTTTGCTTCCTTTTTAATAAGGTTGTTTGTTTTTCCTTGTAAATTTGTTTAAGTATTTTATGGATTGCGGATATTAGATGTTTGTCAGCAGCATAGTTTGCAAATACATTATTCTATTGTGTAGGTTGTTTACTCTGTTGATAGTTTCCTTTGATGTGAAGAAGCTCTTTGGTTTAGTTAGGTCTCATTTGTCAATTTTTGCTTTTGTTGCAATTGTTTTTAATATTTTCTTTCTTTCTTTTTTTTTTTTTTTTTTTTGAGACGGAGTCTTGCTCTGTAGCCCTGGCTGGAGTGCAGTGGCCGGATCTCAGCTCACTGCAAGCTCCGCCTCCCGGGTTTGCGCCATTCTCCTGCCTCAGCCTCCCAAGTAGTTGGGACTACAGGCGCCCGCCACCGCGCCCGGCTAGTTTTTTGTATTTTTAGTAGAGACGGGGTTTCACCGTGTTAGCCTGGATGGTCTTGATCTCCTGACCTCGTGATCCGCCCGTCTCGGCCTCCCAAAGTGCTGGGATTACAGGCTTGAGCCACCGCGCCCGGCAATATTTTCTTTTTTCTTTTTTTTTGAGACGGAGTTTCACTCGTTGCCCAGGCTGGAGTGCAACGGCATGATCTGAGCTCACTGCAACCTCCGCCTCCTGGGTTCAAGTGGTTCTGCTGTCTAAGCCTCCCAAGAAACTAGGATAACAGGCATGAGCCACCATGCCTGGCTAATTTTTTTTTTTTTTTTTGAGACGGAGTCTCGCTCTGCCTCCCAGGCTGGAGTACAGTGGCCGGATCTCAGCTCACTGCAAGCTCCGCCTCCTGGGTTCACGCCATTCTCCTGCCTCAGCCTCGCGAGTAGCTGGGACTACAGGCGCCCGCCACCTCGCCCGGCTAGTTTTTTTTTAGTAGAGACGGGTTTCACCGTGTTAGCCAGGATGCTCTCGATCTCCTGACCTCATGATCCGCCCGTCTCGGCCTCCCAAAGTGCTGGGATTACAGGCTTGAGCCACCGCGCCTGGCCTAATTTTGTATTTTTAGTAGAGGCAGGGTTTCACCATGTTGGTCGGACTAGTCTCAAACTCCTAACCTCAGGTGATCCACCTGCCTTAGCCTTCCAAAGTGCCGGGATTATAGGCGTGAGCCACTGTGCCTGCCCTGTCCTGTGTCTTTATAATGCTCATGTTTCTCATGCTGAGAATAGTTGTGCACTTTGGGTATTTAAAGATAAATTTTTTTTTAGGGGAATATTTTCTGGTGGACTTGATCAATATCATATCTCATCTGAGTTTTGTTTTTAAAGATGCTTTTAACTTTTTATTTTTTCTCGATAAAATCTTGCTCAGATGGAGAGCTGTTTTTTGCTCGAATCCTTTGGGTTTCTGTTCAGAAGCCCTATTAATATCCCATGGTATCTGTGAATGAGGTGGGCTGTCACAGGGAGAACTCAGACCTATCTCTATCCCGACTCATGCTGGAAATCAGCAGTATTTTTTTCATGTCACCATTATAAATAGAAGCTGAGGCTGAAACACTGCTCCCATTTTCATTATTGTGAAGATGCAGTTTCACCCAGGAGGCCTGCAGACTCTCCTCCTGCAGCTCAGGCTTCACTGTCTGATGTGACACTGGAGTGCTGCTGTGGCAATTGGGGTTCATGTAAGATACTAGCTGCCAGCTGTGAGCTTTGTGTTGTGGGCTGTGTGTCAATGGCTGATGGTAGGAGTCAAGAGAGGACACTGGCCATCAGGAGAGGGCAAGCAGGGTGCTCTAACCCAGTGCTAAAGCAGTTAAAGAGTCACGGCTTTAAAATTTTTTTTTTTTTTTTTTTTTTTTTTGAGAAGGACTGTCACTCTGTCACCCAGGCTGGAGTGCAGTGGTGCGATCTCAGCTCACTGCAAACTCCACCTCCCGGGTTCATGCCACTCTTCTGCCTCAGCCTCCCAAGTAGCTGGGCCTACAGGCGCCTCCCACCATGCCCAGCTAATTTTTTGTATTTTTTTTAGTAGAGACAGGGTTTCACCGTGTTAGCCAGGATGGTCTCGATCTCCTGACCTCATGAACTACCCGCCTTGGCCTCCCAAAGTGCTGGGATTACAGGCGTGAGCCACCGTGCCCGGCCTGCTTTAAAATATTAATAGACAAAAAGATACCCTATTCAGCCATTTCTGTAGGAGAGTGGGAGCCTACCTTCAGCAGGCACCTGGCTTCATGTTGCAGAATTACCTCCTGTTATGAAGATGAGAAAAGTTTATTTTGTCATTGAATATAACCAATAAGCATACACCAATGGCCTTGCCAGCTGCCAGGTGAATTTAGGATGAACTACGTATGACATGGTGCTGAAAATTTTTCTACTTGTGGACCAACTATGGTGACTGTCTTTCTGTCTTGGCAGTCTCTTGAGCAGATTGACTATGATGTGTGTCACATTCAGGTTAAATTGTTTAATAAAACAGTTTTCTTTCTGTTCAATCATTTTGTAGTTTCCTGGGGCTGGAGAAAATTTTTCTTTAAATTATATTTTCTACACACTGTCTAGAATTAGCAGACATGATATAAACACATAAGATGCCAACCAAGCTTTTCTCTACAGGGGAATTTTCCTCTCAGGCTTCCAGTCAACTCACAGATTTCTACAAACTTCACAGGAGAGCAATCAACCATTTCACCTCTTTCAGTGACTCTTGTATCTTCAGACCTGAAACTGATTCAGAGACCAGGGTACCCAGAAACCCAGAGTAACATGTGAGTGTTGAGTAGATATGTAGACATGAGAATCTCCACTTTCCCTGTCCTCTTATTGCTAAGATACCCACAAATGTGCAAGTAACACCTGCTGCAGCTCCAAATTCTGAATCTAGGTCTTGAGATTTGGGAACCAAAAAAACCTTTCATCTGAGGAATGCAAGTCCTTTTAGTTGTCAAACTCATAGAGACATTAAAATGACAATACAATTTTGTGTTTCTCCCATCTTTGAACTATGTTTGTTTTGTTTTGTTTTGTTTTTGTTTTTGTTTTTTTGTTTTTCTTTGAGATGGAGTGTTGCTGTGTCGCCAAGGCTGGAGTGCAGTGATGCAATCTCTACTCACTACAACCTCCGCCTCCCGGGTTCAAGGGATTCTCCTGCCTCAGCTTCCCAAGTAGCTGGGATTACAGGCATGTGCCATACCAGCTGGCTAATTTTTGTATTTTTGGTAGAGAAGGGGTTTCACCATGTTGGCCAGGCTGGTGTTGAACTCCTGACCTCAGGTGATCGACCCACCTTGGCCTCCCAAAGTGCTGGAAAATTACGGGCATGAGCCACTGCACCTGGCCCTGAACGAAGAGGTTTTTTTTTTATCTCTTAAAACTGTTAGCTATTGCCACCAGTAACTATAAATTAATAATGCCACACTGGACACTATAACCCATACTCTAAATTTTTTTTTTTTTTTTTTTTTTTTTTTGAGACGGAGTCTCACTCTGTAGCCCAGGCTGGAGTGCAGTGGCCGGATCTCAGCTCACTGCAAGCTCCGCCTCCTGGGTTCACGCCATTCTCTGGCCTCAGCCTCCCAAGTAGCTGGGACTACAGGCGCCCGCCACCTCGCCCGGCTAGTTTTTTGTATTTCTTAATAGAGACGGGGTTTCACCGTGTTAGCCAGGATGGTCTCGATCTCCTGACCTCGTGATCCACCCGTCTCGGCCTCCCAAAGTGCTGGGATTACAGGCTTGAGCCACCGCGCCCGGCCCAAACTCTAAATTTTAATGATGGATGTCCAATCAATAATCAATGTCATTTCTGTAAATATAATAAAAATTTCTGGTAAACAACTTTATATCAGTCATCTCTCTGTCCCTCTTTTTTTGCCCTTTCAGATCGACTTGTAACTGTTCCAAATCAAAGTGTAGATGACAGGCAACTTGAAGGTTTGCTCCCAAGTTACAATCCTTAAGCTTTGCCCAAATAAACTGTCTACTTATATTCATGTTGCCTTAGCTTTTTTTTCTTTTAGGTAGACATATCTTTCAGTGTGTTAAAGCAGCCTCTATAAGGGGATCGTTCCTTTGATTGTACTCTGCGTGCTGTAACACCCAAGAATGAAGAGCCAGGTTGATCCCACCTAGAATCTGCAAATAAGGTCTGGCCTCTTCCTGGAATTTACAAGATAAGGCCAGACTTTGAATTGAGAATGTAGAGAAAACCAACAAGAGACATTTTCTGCATTGTGAGATGTCAACATAGACATCTTAAAGTTCCCCTCTGAGAATGTGACTTTTTCAGCTTCTCAGATCTTGTCCAGTGCTACCTGCTACAGTTATGTGAGGGGCACCAGGTGTAAATAGAATCTGATGGTAGAATATGTGAGTGTGAACAAGCATCTTCAGAGTGAGAGATCAAGGTGATAATGTATCCAGAGCCATAACCACAACTATACCTACCTGTAAAATGTGGGACTGGAGGAGACTATTCCTGTTCTTCCTCTTACCTAAGAGCTAGATAAATCAGGACAGGTGATCCAGGTTCTGGAGCTTCTCCAGGGCAGTTTAATTTTTTATTTAGAAGTAGCCTGAGGGCCGGGCGCGGTGGCTCAAGCCTGTAATCCCAGCACTTTGGGAGGCCGAGACGGGCGGATCACAAGGTCAGGAGATCGAGACCATCCTGGCTAACACGGCGAAACCCCGTCTCTACTAAAAACACAAAAAATTAGCCGGGCGAGGTGGCGGCGCCTGTGGTCCCAGCTACTCGGGAGGCTGAGGCAGGAGAATGGTGTGAACCCGGGAGGCGGAGCTTGCAGTGAGCTGAGATCTGGCCACTGCACTCCAGCCTGGGTGACAGAGCAAAACTCCGTCTCAAAAAAAAAAAAAAATAGAAGTAGCCTGAGTCTCTCCTGCCTGGCTTATCACTGGGCCATCAGCCCAGGGTCACTGGGAACTCTCACAATCAGCTGGGCATCTTTGAGACATTTGAGGATGCCCAGAGCAGAATTGTGCCAGGGTAACAAAAGTGGCTAATTCTGCTTCTGTCTCAGAGTAAAAAATTGAGTTATCCTGTGTCTTCTCCTCCCCTCACACAAGAGATGACTTTGGTGGGTACCCAGATGAATGTTTCTCTAGTTTTCTGGTGCTTGGGTGAAAAACAACCAGGATGTCTGGAGACTCAAATCAACTAATTGCTTTTATTTTCCATGGCCATTAGAAAAATACATGAAGCAGTCATCCAGGAACCATCCAGAAACTTTTAGTCTAAACTAGCAACTGAATAAAGGGTTGAATTAAGCATCATATGGTTGATTCATTGAACAGATGTGTGCAAAAAACCTTGTGTTTTATTTGGGCCACTTTCTTTATATTGTAGTAACTTATGTCATCACCTGGAGGGATATTTATGAACAGAAGGATTATTATTATATGCGTTTCTATTACCTGCTAAGAATACATATTTATCTTATAATAATTACCCTAGAGAACCTTAAGTATTTAAATTGCTTATTAATATGCATTATGTAATTGACAGGGCAGTGGCTAAAAAAAAAATTATACAAACTCAGAGATTTAAGTTTCTCTTAGGCAAACTTAGGAAAACAGAACTGGAAATACCCCAGTGGCACAGAGAACAGAATTCTACGTAAGGTCCACTCCCTACCCCAGTTCTGTTCAGATTCATTCTATTTGGGGGTCTTATTTAGATCTGGCCCCACTCTGGAGTCTTGCCTTACAGAACTGATTGGAAGAGATGAGAGTTTTGGCTGGTGAATCCTGCTGCCTTTCTAAGGCTGGTGCTCACAATTTTCTGCACCCCAAAGGAGATAAATGGGAAAAGTAAAGTATATATTTTAAGGTCTTAATTTTTAAATTTTCTATTAAATCAGTGCTTGCAGATTCCATTTGGCATCTTGTTTTCTATTCCTGCAGATTCAGTAGTTGCTCCACTAGTCACAAAAATATATATATACAGTAAAAGTTTCTGTAAACTGCATTAAACTTCTCTTTTCAGGTAATTTGTGTACATTTAGCTTTTATTCTATACATTTTCTTTAAAAAACCAAGAACAGAAACAGAAGGTGAAATACATATACTGGGCCCTTCGCCTAATGCTGGGAATTATTAAACACTTAGTACCAACTCCCAGTGTGTTATGAGGATTAAATCACATAATGTGTTATTTCTAGCGCAGTGCTCTGCAACATACTCTTGAGCACATAGTACCTGCTTAGTAAACATTGCATTAGTACATGTGTATATGTTTTCCAAATGCACGCATATTCAGGCACTGCTACCTTTTGTTGCCTCTGTAAACTTTAAAGAACCAGCAAAGAATTTGATACTTTAGGATGGAGATTGGTTGTCTTCATTTGTGCCAGAAGTATATGTGTTGTGACAAGAATGCCAAGTGTAAGGGACTCTGTATTGTGCCTGCTTCTCTAACAAATGCTAATGATGAGCCTATGGGGAGCATCATCAGCATTGACAGGGGACTTATTTAAAACACACATTCCTGGACCCTTTGAAAACCTGCAGAATCACATTACATAGAGAGGGACTAAAATTACCGAGTGGTTTATAAGCTCATTAAAGCTTGAGAGGCAATGCTTAGCTAAGTGGTTAAAAACCCAGGGTTCTATTAGTTTGGTGCAAAAGTTATTACAGTTTCTGCCATTGTAAGTAATGTGGATTACTTAGATGTGGATACTCAAATTACATTGCCAATTCACGGAAATATCTTTGCTCGTGCCCTTTCCACGGGTTCTTTTTATTGTTGGACGCATCCATGTTGTTTTAATTAAGTGCCTCATGTGACTCTAAGGTGAGACCAGAATCAAGTATGAGGGGTTGAAGATTCATGAGAGTTCAGTTTCAGCTGTTTTCTACAGGGTGATCATAGGGCCTGTTCTTTTTGGGTTTGGTGTAGATGGCAGTGTGGCCCATATTTTTATTACTGTAGCAGAGATTGTTGGTATCTGTGGCAGGGAAGGGCACCGAAAACAGGAAAGGAGAAATATATGTTTCTATCATCATGGAGAAACTAATTGTTCCTGATTTTTTCATGTTATAAAGGACAGAAGTGGGTGGACTTTTTCAGTGGGTCTTGGTACTTCTGCCCATGGGTGTGGAGGTAGCAGGTAAACAGGTGGTGCTGACACTTTTAAAGGCATATTCTCAAGATGCAGGTGTAATTTGTCCAGAGAATCTCAACTGAAAAGGTGTCCCAGAGAAGGAGGAGATAGGGAAAAAATATGCCTTTTTTTTGTTTTTTTGTTTTTTTAAAGCTAAACATGTCTCAGATCAAGAGCTGTCTCTACTCTGCCTTCTGGAATTCCATCCATTCAGTACTTGCAAACCGTTACTTGTGTTTTTCCTTCCTAATGAGTTTGTTTTAACTACTTTTAAAAACTTCATTGATAGTCAAGGGTCTCTGAAAAATATTTCTTTTTAGAACCTTCTCTAAATTCTCAACATCATGGCTTTTTATATGCCATGCAAGATTCTAATCATAATTTATGATCTGCAGTATTAAAAATGTATCCTTTGTGGCTGTTGAACATGAGGTGGTGGGGATACTCAAGATTTCTATTGGGGAAAAGCTGGAATCCTTAGTAAAGATGGAGAGCAGGTAATGTTGAGGCTCCATTTGTGTTCACCATTAGCACTAAGCAGAATGGGATTAAGGACATGCTTATTTAAACGAGATGAGGGCTGGGCGCAGTGGCATATGCCTGTAATCCCAGCAGTTTGGGAGGCCGAGCAGGGTGGATCACCTGAGGTTAGAAGTTCAAAACCAGCCTGGCCAACATGGCGAAACCCTGTCTCTCCTAAGAATACAAAAATTAGCCAGGCATGGTAGTGCACGCCTGTAATCCCAGCTACTCGATAGGCTGAGGCAGGAGAATCGCTTGAACCCAGGAGGTGGAGGTTGCACTGAGGCACGATTATGCCACTGCACTGGGTGACACAGTGAGACTCTATCTCAAGAAAAAAAGATGAGATTTATTACCCAGAAAGTTCAGAAGATAATTATCAGGAGATAACTACTCTCTAGGGTGCTCAAAAAAGATTCCTTAAAATCACTACTAAAAATTACAGAAAATGGGAAATATCTGTATCTTGAAGTTTGCATAAAACTGATGTTTCTGTTTGGTTACATTGAGCCTGTAATTTACTTTTTTTTTTGAGATGGATTTTCACTCTTGTTGCCATGCTGGGAGCCACCACTGCCGACCAGCCTATAATTTACTTTTTGGGAACAGTATTTCAGCAGTGATGCTGTGTTCTTCTGTGTGTATCAGCACATCATAAAAATTTGTCATACTGCTGTTGATGTTTATGATTCACTTGGATAAGTGCGCTCTGACAGATTTTTTTTTTTTTTTTTTAACTATAGAGTTAATTATTTTTTTTCTTTGTTATTTTATTTTATTATTATTGTTTTTGAAACAGGATCTCACTCTGTTGCCCAGCTTGGAATGCAGTGGTGCGATCTTGGCTCACTGCAACATCTGTCTCCTAGGTTCAAGCGATTCTCCTGCCTCAGCCTTCTAAGTTGCTGGGACTACAGGCACCCACCACCATGCCAGGCTAATTTTTGTAAAGGTCTTTTTTTTTTTTTTGAGTCTCTTCATTATTAAGTATCTTTATGCAGCTGGTGTGTATAAACTATCAAATTTAATCTGTCAGGTGCTCTTCTTTCTTAGGGTTTTTTGCATATATCTGTCCTTGGAAAATAAAGACTTTCATCTTCTTTTGTAGTCCAGAAAAACTGGGAAAAACACAGGTTCTTCAACATACTGAATGTTTGATAAAATATTCTTCTTAGGCCAAAATCATTGGCATTACTGGTGAGCTTGTTAGAAATTCAGAAGCTCAGACTTTATTCCAGATGTTCTAGAAAAAATAATCTCCATTACAAGATCTCCAGTCTATTGTACACATTAAAATTTGATAGGTACCTTCTAACTCAACATGTCTTTTTTATCTCAAAAATACACAGAACTCATTGTCTAGGATGTTAACATCACACTCAAAAACATACAGGCTTAATTTTTTACTTTAATGCTTTTATACTTTTTTATAATTTTATACTTTATTATCCAGAATACATGCCTTAATTTTATACTTTATTTATTTTTATACCTTTTTTTTTTTTTTTTTTTTTTTTTTTTTGAGACGGAGTCTCACTCTGCCGCCCAGGCTGGAGTGCAGTGGCCGGATCTCAGCTCACTGCAAGCTCCGCCTCCCGGGTTCACGCCATTCTCCTGCCTCAGCCTCCCGAGTAGTTGGGACTACAGGCGCCCGCCACCGCGCCCGGCTAGTTTTTTGTATTTTTTAGTAGAGACGGGGTTTCACCGTGTTAGCCAGGATGGTCTCGATCTCCTGACCTCGTGATCCGCCCGTCTCGGCCTCCCAAAGTGCTGGGATTCCAGGCTTGAGCCACCGCGCCCGGCCTTTTTATACTTTTTTTATACATGCTTTCGTTTTATACTTTATTATCCAGAAAAGTATCATATATACACTGATGTTGTGGATCTTATTCCACTCTTTTTTCAGAGTTAGAGAATACATAAGAGAGTATTTCTGTGTTGAAAATTATTTTCAACAAGGCGTGGTGGCTCACACCTGTAATCCCAGCACTTTGGGAGGCCGCAGTGCATGGATCACCTGAGGTCAGGAGTTCGAGACCAGCCTGACCAATATGGTGAAACCCCATCTCTACTAAAATTACAAAAATTAGCTGGGCATGGTGGCGGGCGTCTGTAATCCCAGCTACTTGTGAGGCTGAGGCAAGAGAATCGCTTGAACCCAGGAGGCAGAGGTTGCAGTGAGCTGAAATTGCACCATTGCACTCCAGCCTGGGCAACAAGTGCAAGACTCTGTCTTAAAAAAGAAAAAAAAAATTTATCGGATGATTTAGTCATTCCTATAAGTCAGAACCTGTTCTCTTTACTCTCATTTCACCTTTAGTCAAATTAAAAATTCTGCCCTTGGCCACCTGATGTGTGTGTGTATGTGTGTTTTTCAGGGACCATTGACATTCATGGATGTGGTAATAAAATTTTCTCCAGAAGAGTGGCAATTCCTGGACACTGCACAGCAGAATTTATATAGGGATGTGATGTTAGAGAACTACAGAAACCTGGTCTTCCTGGGTGAGAATAACTTCAATACACAATTCTAAGATACTCTAAATTTTTCTTTTTTGTTGTTTTTGTAGAATGTTTTTTGGTAATTGATGCTTTGCATAAATGAGTTTCACATCAGTGTTTTGAAGAAAATCTTGGGAATTTGTCAGTGTAGAAAAGGATTTCTTTAAGATAAACATCTTGAAGTTCACCTTGATCTGAACTTTCCACATTCCTGAGCAGACCTGTATTTTTTATTCTACATTAGTGACAATTTCAAAATTTAGTGACATAAAATATTGTTGCCCACATCTTAACATGTAATTGTCGACACCAGCTTTTGATTCATTGGTACTGAGTAGTTAAACTATTATTTATTTATTTATTTATTTATTTATTTATTTATGAGAGGGAGTGTTGCTGTTGCCCAGGCTGGAGTACAATGGCGCGATTTTGGCTCACTTGAACCTCCCGGGTTCAAGAGATTCTTCAGCCTCAGCTTTCTGAGTCACTGGGACTACAGGCTTGTGCCACCAAGCCCAGCTAAGTTTTCTATTTTTAATAGAGAAGAGGTTTCACCGTGTTGGCCAGGCTGGTCTCGAACTTCTGACCTCAAGTGATCCACCCTCCTCCTCCTCCCAGAGTGCTGGGATTACAGGCATGAGTCACCGTGCCCAGCCCATTTTCTAAATATTTAGAAGTTACTGTTATAAATTCGTGTTTTGGGGTTAATATACTAGAATATTCCATTACGTTCTCTTTACTGAGCACATTATTTGAAGAATATGAGCAACATTCATGTTACTTATTTTTAATAAAACAGGTATTGGTGTCCCTAAGCCAGATTTGATCACCTGTCTGGAGCAAGGAAAAGAGCCCTGGAATATGAAAAGACACAAGATGGTAGCCAAACCCCCAGGTAGGTGAGAGTGAACACAATGGACAACACAGATGAGAGGTCCAAAGGTTAAGGAGAAAACCAGTCCTTACAATAGATTTCGGGAAGCTGTGTTCCAAAGAAAATAATTTCAAGAAAATCTATATTTTCATATTTTCAGGGGAACCATAAATATTTGCATAATTTTATAAAACTCTGTGTTAGGCCGGGCAAATGTCTCACGCCAGTAGATCCAGCACTTTGGGAGGCCAAGGCGGGTGGATCACCTGAGGTCAGGAGTTCGAGACCAGCCTGGCCAACATGGTGAAACTCGTTCTCTACTAAAAATGTAAAAATTTCCTGGTCGTGGTGGTGCACGCCTGCTATTCGGTGTAATCCCTGCTATTCGGGAGGCTGAGGCAGGAGAATCGCTTGAATTAAGGAAGCAGAGGTTTCAGTGAGCCGGTGTCATGCCATTGCACTTCAGCTTGTGTGAGAAGAGAGAAAGTCCGTCTCAAAGTTAAAAAAAACAATAAAAAAACCTGTGTTAAACTATTTTTTAAGTTCTCTTGTTTTACCATGTTTAAAATATGTGAGAGTAGTGGTTTCTGTTCCATTTGTTTTTTCATTTTTCTGCATAATTCATCCTGTTTTTATTAGTATAGTCTTCAAATACAGTTTGGGATTATTAAGTGTGACATCCTCCCGGTTCTTTTTTGTCAAGATTGCTTTGGCTATTCAAAGTTTGTTGAAGTTTCATGTAAATTTTAGGATTGTGTTTTACATTACTATATAAAATATACCACTGGAGTTGTTTTTTTTTGTTTTTTTTTTTTGTTTTTTTTTTTTTGAGATGGAGTTTTGCTCTTGTTGCCCAGGCTGGAGTGCAATGGCACGATCTGGGCTTACTACTACCTCCGCCTCCTGGGTTCAAGCGATTCTCCTGCCTCCACCTCCCGAGTAGCTGGGATTATAGGCATGTGCCACCATGCCCAGCTAATTTTTAGAGACAGGGTTTCACCATGTAGGCCAGGCTAGTCTTGAACTCCTGACATCAGGCGATTTGCCCACCTTGGCCTCCCAAAGTGCTGGGATTACAGGTGTGAGCCATTGTGCTTGTTTTGTTTTTTTTTTTTGTTTTTTTTTTTTGTTTTTTTTTTTAATTGAGATTGAGTTTTGCATTTGTCGCCCAAGCTGGAGTGCAATGGCGCGATCTCGGCTCATTGCAACCTCTGCCTCCTGGGTTCAAGTGATTCTCCTGTCTCAGCTTCCCCACAGCTGGGATTATAGGGAAGAGCCACCACACCCAGCTACTTTTTGTATTTTTAGAGACAGGGTTTCATTATGTTGGTCAGGCTGGTTTCGAACTCCTGATCTCAGGTGAATCACCTGCCTAGACCTCCCAAGGTACTGGGATTACAGGTGCGAGCCACCACTTCGGGCCAATCACATGTGGTTTGCAAATAGTTTTACCAGTTTGCAAATATTTTACCAGTTTCCTTTGAAGAGAGACATTGTCACTCTTTTGAATTTTTTTTTTTTTTTTTTTTTGATGTGCAGAAATATTGAAGTATGGTGTGGTTAAATTTCTATTTTCTTTTTTCTGTTGTTCATGCATTTAATGTCATATCTAAGAAAATGGTGCCAAGACCAATTTCATGTCTTTCCCCTATATTTTTTATAAGAGAATTGTTATTTTTTATTTCTAAGTACCATATAAATATATATATACACACACACACCCCATATATATATATATACACACATATATAAAATTTTCCTTTTTTTTTTTTTTTTTTTTTTTTAACAAGATGTAATCTTGTTCTGTTGCCCAGGTTGGAGTGCAGTGCCATCATCTTGGCTCACTCCAACATCCACCTCCTGGGTTCAAGTGATTCTCCTGCCTCTCAGCCTCTCGAATAGCTGGAATTACAGGCGCCTGCGACCATGCTCTGCTAATTTTTGTATTTTTAGTAGATACGGGGTTTCAACATATTCTCCAGCCTGGTCTCAAATTCCTGACCTCAGGTAGTCTGCCCACCTTGGCCTCCCAAAGTGTTGGGGTTACAGGTGTGAGCCACTGTGCGTGGCCCTAAAATACTTTTTGTATATAGTTCAAAGAAACAATCCAGCTTTATCAGTGTAGGTATCCAGTTTTCAAAATTATTATTTGAAGAGATTATTTTTTCTCCATTGTGTGCTCATGGTAACTTTGTGGAAGATCATTTGATCATATACAGAAGGTTTTATTTCTGAGCTCTTTATTCTTTTGTTTTTTTTCTTCTGTTTATCTTTGTGTTAGTATCACATTGTTTTTGGGATTGTAGCTTTTAATATGTTTTAAAATTCGGAAGTATAATACTAATTTTTCAGGGTGTTTGGCTAGTTATAGTTTACAATCAAATTTAAAATTTTTGAACAACATATTTGTTTTAAAAATCTGTGCTATTAGGATTTTATAAAGATTATGTTAAATTTGTTCACCCTTGTAGGTTGTATTGACATGTTAACAAAATAAAATTTTTTGACCTTTCAGCAAGTATATATTGAAGAGTGTGTTTTATATTTGTTTATTTTTCTAATCTCTTTTTAGAGACAGGGTCTTACTATGTTGTGCAGGCTAGTTTCAACCTCCTGGGCTCAAGCAGTTCTCTTGCCTTGGCCTCCAAAATTGTTAATATTACAGGCGTGAGCCACCATGCCTGTCCCGTGTGTTTTATTTTATGTATTTTTGGATTTGCCTGTTTTTCCTAGTTTCATTCAGTTTTGGTCAGAATACACATAGTGTATGATTTTGGTCTTAAGTTTATTTGTTGTTGTTGTTTTGAAACAGAATCTCACTCTGTCACTCTGACTTTTCTTTATAAGTTATCCACTTTCAGGTATTCCTCTATGTGCAAAATAATTAATAGAATCTATAATGTTGTCTATGCTTCCTGTTTTCTTATCGATCTTTTATCTGAATTTTTAATTTATTATTTAAAATGGGATTTTGGTGTCTAAAATCATTGCGTTGCTATGTATTTTCTGTTTCACTTTGCCAATATTTGCTTTATATATTTTGGATATATGTCTCATAATATATGATATTTATATATATGTATCATAATATATATGATAGTTATAGATTCCTGGTAAAGTGACCCATTTGACCATTACATATCAATTTTTGTCTCACATTAGTACTTGACTTAAGGCATATTATGCCTAATATAATTATGACCACCTCACTTAATTGCGGTTACTATTTACATGGAATATAGATTTTTTCCATTATGTTGCTTTCACCCTGTTTGACTCAATGCTAAAATGAGTCTCTTATAGACAGCATACTGTATTGCTTTTTTACTTAATCCTCTCACACATCTTGTTTCTTATTCTTTTTATAAATTTAATTAATTAATTAATTATTTTTTGAGACGAAGTCTTGCTCTCTTACCCAGGCTGGAGTGCCAGTGGCCGATCTCAGCTCACTGCAAGCTCCGCCTTCCAGGTTCACGCCATTCTCCTGCCTCAGCCTCCCGAGTAGCTGGGACTACAGGCGCCCGCCACCACGCCCGGCTAATTTTTTGTATTTTTAATAGAGATGGGGTTTCACCGTGTAGCCAGGATGGTCTTGATCTCCTGACCTTGTGATCCGCCTGCCTTGGCCTCCCAAAGTGCTGGGATTACAGGCATGAGCCACTGCGCCCGGCCCTTAAATTTAATTAATTATTTAGGATAGGATCTCACTCTGTTAACCAAGCTAGTTTGCAGTGGCCTTATCACAGCTCACCACACCCTCAACCTTCCCAAACTCAGATGATGTCAATTCAGCCTCTTAAGTAGCTGGGTTACAGGCATGTGCCATCATCACCCAGCTGGGTTTTTTGTTTGTTTGTTTGTATTTTTTGTAGAGACAGGGTTGCCCAGGCTGGCCTTGAACTACTGAGATCAAGTGATAAGGCCACTTGGGCCTCACAAAGTCCTGGGATTACATGATTACATTTCTCTCTCTCTTTTTTTTTTTTTTGAGACAGAGTTTTGCTCTTGTTGCCCAGGCTGAAGTGCAATGGCACAATCTTGACTCACCACGAGATCCACCTCTCAGGTTCACATGATTCTCTTGCCTCAGCCTTTTGAGTAGCTGGGATTACAGGCATGTGCCATCATGCCCAGCTAGTTTTGTGTTTTTAGTAGAGACAGGGTTTCTCCATGTTGGCCAGGCTGGTCTCAAACTCCCAACCTCAGGTGATCTTCCTGCCTCGGCCTCCCAAAGTGCTGGGATTATAGGCGTGAGTCATCGTGCCTGGCTACATTTCTTTTTATTAAGTTGTTTAATTTACATTTAAAATAATTGCTTAAAGATATGAAGTTACTATTAACAGTTTATTATTGTTTTATGTATTTTTTGTAGATATGTTTTTTCTCATTTCCTGTTTTACAGCCTTAATTGTTATTTTAATTTTGTGACATGCTTTGGTTATTTTTTATTGTTTCACATACTTTCTATAAATATGATGCAGTCATCCTGAAATATAATGTAATCATTTTGAAAAATGGAGATTAAATAAAACATCTTAAAGTTAAAACAATACATTTTAATATGATAACTTCAATTGAATACAAAAACCTATAGCTTTATATTTTCCAGTTTGTTATTGATATTATAAATATATTGTGTATCTATTAACAAATGTATGCAGATTTAGTCTTAGTTTTTATATTTACAGAAGTTGTTTAAGGGTTTTATGTACCATCATTATAATAGAATTCTGTATGTGTCTCTATATTTACATTTAACAGAGAGCTCTCTCTATATATACATATATATATATATTTTTTTTTTTTTTTGAGAGGAGTTTTGCTCTGTCGCGCAGGCTGGAGTGCAGTGGCATGATCTCGGCTGAGCTCACTGCAACCTCCGCCTCACGGGTTCAAGTGAGTCTCCTGCCTCAGCCTCCTGCGTAGCTGAGATTATAGGCATGAGCCATCACACTCAACTAAATTTTCTATTTTTAGTAGAGATGGGGTTTCAGCATGTTGGTCAGGATGGTCTTGAACTCCTGACGTCAGGTCATCTGCCCGCCTTGGCCTCCTAAAGTGCTGGGATTTTATGATGCTGTCCAGCATGATTTTATTTTATTTATTTATTTAAAAAAATTTTTTTGTTTTGAGACGGAGTCTTGCTCTCTCGCCCAGGCTGGAGTGCAGTGGTGCAATCTCAGCTCACTGTAAGCTCTGCCTCCTGGGTTTACGCCATTCTCCTGCCTTCAACAAGATTGAAACTCCATCTCAAAAAAAAAAAATGCTTCCTCAAATTTTTAATTTTTATATTGTTCTCTAGAATTCTTTAAATTTTATAGAATAATTACGATTGTTTTCTGCATCATTATAACAATGGTAAGAAATTTCATTTTTATGTATGTGCATTTCTTTCCTAGAAAATAATGTATTTTTATATGATTGTGTGTTATTTTCTATCTCTCTTTTTTATTTTTGAGATGGATTCTTGCTCTGTCACCCAGGCTGGAATTCAGTGGTGCAATCTCAGCTCACTGCCACCTCCACTTCCTGGGTTCAAGTGATTCTCCCTCCTCAGCCTCCTGAATAGCTGGGATTATAGGCACACACCACCACACCTGGCTAATTTTTGTATTTTTAGTGGAGACAGGGTTTTTCCATGTTGGCCAGGCTGATCTTGAACTCCTGACCTAAGGTGATCCATCTGCTTTGGCCTCCCAAAGTGCTGGTATTACAGGTGTGAGTCACCATACCTGGCCTGTTGTTTTCTTGAATCATGTTATTTTCAGTGGAAGAAACTGCTTTCGGTATCTTTTATACATAGGGCACATGCAGCGCCAATATACTTTTTCAGAATTTGATTACTTTGGAAGGTTTTTTTGTTTTATTTTTGGCAGGACAGATTTGCTGATAGTATTATTCTCAGTTGGTAGCTATTTTTTCAAGACTTTGACTATATCACACAGTTCCCATCTGGCCTCCAAAATTTTTGTTGACAATTTAGTGGTTATCTGAAAGCCTGCTTGTAACTGCAAGCAGTTTCCAAGATTCTCTTTTTGTCTGTGACTTTTAAAAGTGTGCCTATATATGTGTTTGCTATAAATATTTTTGTGTTTTTCCTAGTTTGTTGAGCTTCTTCATTTTTATTTTATGTTTTCTTTTAGAATTTTTTTGTTTGTTTTTGTTGAGACAGAGTCTTCATCTGTCTCCCAGGCTGGAGTGCAATGGTGTGGTCTTGGCTCACATTGTGGTGTGGTCTTGGCAACCTCCACCTCCCAGGTTCAAGCAATTCTCCTGCCTCAGCCTCCTGAGTAGCTGGGAGTACAGGTGCTTGCCACCACACCCAGCTAATTTTTTGTATTTTTAGTAGAGATGGGGTTTCACCATGTTAAGCAGGATGGTCTCGATCTCTTGACCTTATGATCTTCCCGCCTTGGCCTCCCGAAGTGCTGGGATTATAGATATGAGTCACCGCGCCTGGACACAATTTTTTAGTTATAATTTTTTTTTTTATATTTTTTACTTCCACAATTTCTGTCTTTTTGATATTTCATACTTTCGTTACCCTCATTTTTCTGTTTTTCTATAGTTATCTGTTTCCGTTTCACTCATCGAGTATTTATATATTTGAATATAAAATTATTCACTTTATTTTCAATTTTTAAAATTAATACAAACATCTTTTTTTTTTTTTTTTTTTTTTGAGATGGAGTCTTGCTCTGTCCCCCAGCCTGGAGTGCAGTGGTGCGATCTCGGCTCACTGCAAGCTCTACCTCCCGGGTTTACGCCATTCTCCTGCCTCATCCTCCTTAGTAGCTGGGACTACAGGCGCACACCGCCACGCCCAGCTAATTTTTTGTATTTTTAGTAGAGATGGAGTTTCACTGTGTTAGCCAGGATGGTCTTGATCTCCTGACCTCGTGATCCGCCAGCCTTGGCCTCCCAAAGTGCTAGGATTACAGGCATGAGCCACCGTGCCCGGCCTATAAACATCTTTTTTATAATTTATTTCTGAAAACTTTATGATATATTTGATGGAACTGTGGTGCCCTATTTTGTATACATTGTAGTCTTTAAGATTTGGATGTTATTAAAAGCTACCTGTCACATAAGTTATGGCATAGTCTGAAAATAATTATCTTGGTTAGAGATGTTGGGAGTCTGTCAAACAGGTTCTTATGACATGTCTTGTCTGAATTTAGTGTTTACTTTCTAGTTAAAGAAGTTTATTCATGTTTCTTTAGAGTCATCACTTGCTACACCTGTTCCCTGTCTGTTATACTGCAGTTTCTCTGCTACTGTAACATTTACATTTAGTCTCAGCAAACTCAAAGTGTCACTTCAAAGTATATGACTTTATGTTATTGGAAACAGAAACGAAGTGTCTGGAAAAGCCCCTAGAAGACGGAAATAAAGATGAATGTGCCAGTATTTTACTTGTCTTTTAAAAAAGAATTCAGGAGCTTACTATTTACTTGTAAAGGTTCTTTGGTATATTGGGGAGCAGGAAGAGCTGTTTTGGGTAGATGTAATAAACTTTTCTCTTCATTCTATGAGGGTCTTTGGGGCACTGCACCTACTTAACTCATTTTTACATTTTCCACAAATGTATTTTGGTCTGTATGTTTTTGTTACATTTGTATGTCTATGAAGTAATTATGGCCTGTGGTATTTTCCTATGCCATCTTGCTTATGTAGTTTGTATAATTTTATAGCTTAGATTTGTAAAGTATATCCATCTGAGTCTAGTAAGTGAAGTAATTTGTTATTTTTATTTTTTTCAGTTGTGTATTCTCATTTTGCCCAAGACCTTTGGCCAGAGCAGGGCATAAAAGATTCTTTCCCAAAAGTAATACTGAGAAGATATGGAAAATATGGACATGACAATTTACAATTAAGAAAAGGCTGTGAAAGTGTGGATGAGTGTAAGATGCACAAAGGAGGTTATGATGAACTTAAGCAATGTTTGATAACTACCCGGAACAAAATATTTCAGTGTGATAAATATGTAAAAGTCTTTCATAAATTTTCAAGTTCAAATAGCCATAACATAAGACATACTGGAAATAATTCTTTCAAATGTAAAGAATGTGGCAAATCATGTTGCATGCTTTCACACCTAACTCAGCATGAAAGAACTCATACTAGAGTGAATCGTTACAAATGTAAAGAATGTGGCAAAGCCTTTAGTATGCCCACAAGTCTTAATAATCATAAGAGAATTCATACTGGAGAGAAACCCTACAAATGTGAAGAATGTGGCAAAGCTTATAACTGGCCTTCAATCATTAGTAAACATAAGAGAATTCATACTGGAAAGAAACCCTACAAATGTGAAGAATGTGGCAAAGCCTTTAGTGAGTCCTCAAGCCTTAATAATCATAAGGGAATTCATACTGGAGAGAAACCCTACACATGTGAAGAATGTGGCAAATCTTATAACTGGCCTTCAATCATTAGTAAACATAAGCGAATTCATACTGGAAAGAAACCCTACAAATGTGAAGAATGTGGCAAAGCCTTTAGTGAGTCCTCAAGCCTTAATAATCATAAGAGAATTCATACTGGAGAGAAACCCTACAAATGTGAAGAATGTGGCAAAGCTTATAACTGGCCTTCAACCATTAGTAAACATAAGAGAATTCATACTGGAAAGAAACCCTACAAATGTGAAGAATGTGGCAAAGCCTTTAGTGAGTCCTCAAACCTTAATAGTCATAAGAGAATTCATACTGGAGAGAAACCCTACAAATGTGAAGAATGTGGCAAAGCCTTTAGTGAGTCCTCAAGCCTTAATAATCATAAGAGAATTCATACTGGAGAGAAACCCTACAAATGTGAAGAATGTGGCAAAGCTTTTAAAATACGTGCATACCTTACTACACATAACAGAATTCATACTGGAGAGAAACCCTACAAATGTAAAGAATGTGGCAAAGCCTTTAGTGGGTCCTCAAGCCTTAATAATCATAAGATAATTCATAGTGGAGAGAAACCCTACAAATGTGAAGAATGTGGCAAAGCTTTTAAAATACGTGCATACCTTACTACACATAACAGAATTCATACTGGAGAGAAACCCTACAAATGTGAAGAATGTGGCAAAGCCTTTAACCGATCCTCATCCCTTACTATACATAACAGAATTCATACTGTAGAAAAACCTTACAAATGTAAACAATGTGGCAAAGGTTTTAGCCAATCCTCATCCCTTACTAAACATAAGATAATTCATACTACAGAGAAACCCTACAAATGTGAAGAATGTGGCAAAGCCTTTAACAAGTCCTCAATTCTTAACATACATAAGATGATTCATACTAAAGAGAAACCACAAACCTTAAAGATGTGATAATGATTTTTATGAAAGCTCAAACTTTTTTAAATATGAAAGAAATCATGCTGGTGAGAGAGAACTAGAAATGTGAAGAATACGACAAAACCTTTAAAGGCTATTTAAATAGTCATCTCACTTGATTGTAGGTAAGATACTTTATACTCGAGAAAACTACAAGTGTGAAGAATGTGGCAAAACTTAACTAATGCTCATACCTTAGTGCACAGGAAATAATTTATTTTTGAGACAAATTGTACAAATATAAAGAACGTGACAAAGCCATTAATAACTGCTCACATCTTAACATCAGAGAGCTAATACAAGCATTAAAGGTGCAATTACTGTCAAAAGATCTTCCAGAAAATAGAAGCCTTTAAAATGTATTAAATTTATTGCTGTAAATTCGTATGGCTTACAATTCAGAATCTCTACATGCAAATTTTTTTAAAATTTTTCTGGTACTCATACTAGACCCATGAATTTGATTCTTATTTCTTTTTTTTTTTTTTTTTTTTGGTATGTACCATTTTAGTTTTTATTAATAAAATAGAAACCTAAACTCAGAGAACTGCTTTATTCTTGCATCTAATCTGACCATACATTGAAGTAGCAATTCTTTTTTTTTTTTTTTTTTTTTTTTTTTGAGACGGAGTCTTGCTCTGTAGCCCGGGCTGGAGTGCAGTGGCCGGATCTCAGCTCACTGCAAGCTCCGCCTCCCGGGTTTACGCCATTCTCCTGCCTCAGCCTCCGGAGTAGCTGGGACTACAGGCGCCCGCCACCTCGCCCGGCTAGTTTTTTGTATTTTTAGTAGAGACGGGGTTTCACGGTGTTAGCCAGGATGCTCTCGATCTCCTGACCTCGTGATCCGCCCGTCTCGGCCTCCCAAAGTGCTGGGATTACAGGCTTGAGCCACCACGCCCGGCCCAGCAATTCTTTATAAAAGGACTTAGGTGAGAACTGTCAATTATATCAGTTCCATCAAAAACTCTAGGTTGGAATATCTTAAAAAGAACAAATTAAATATGAGAAAGCACAGAAATCTCCCCCTCAAACAAGAGGGGCTTCCTTTAATAGTCTTTAATGTAGCTCATTTGCAATTGTATGAAAATCCATCAAGATCAATCATGTTACACAATCCCTAAAGGATAAAACTGAGGGAACTCATGGATAATTTTCACAGCTTCGTTGTAAAGTCCAAGATCAAAAGGATGGTTATCTTCTTTAAACTGGACATAAGATGTACACAAGATGGTGGCCTTCGCGGTTACTTTTCCAACCACTTCCATAATTCCAGAGATTTCTTCATCAAGGGGTTCCATCAACTTGATGGTTCCATTTTTTCCTTCTCCATCTGAAAGAATAAACATTTTTCCAGTGGGATGAATCTTTTCCAGCCTCTCTACGAAGCAGACAGGCTTGTCTATGAACTGGGCTAGCATGCTGGCCTTGATGCGCGACCTCGGCAACTCCATCATGTCCACCATGATTATGGCCCAAGAGTGTGGCTGGCGGGAAACCCACAGACCACTGAAACTGTGTGCCCCGCGGTGTCTGTGGGGCAGATTTCTTCTGTTTTATAAAGTATTCGTTATGTTAGCTGGTCAGTGATTATAGGAATTGTTTTTATGAGATTTAGTAGTGCACACAAAGTAATTTTCAAAGGTAATTCCATTAGTGTATTAAGTTTTAGTGTTAGAACATTCCATTTTGTTCTTTTAAGTGCAGAAACTTACATAGGCCTACTTTTATTTTTATTTTTTATTTTTTGAGATGGCGTTTCACTGTTATCACCCAGGCTGAAGTGCAGTGGTGCAATCTTGGCTCATTGCAGCCTCCACCTCCCAGGTTCAAGTGATTCTCCTCCCTCAGCCTCCCGAGTAGCTGGGATTAAAGGCATCTGCCACCACGCCTGGCTAATTTTTGTATTTTTAGTAGAAATAGGATTTCATTGTGTTGGCCAGCCTGGTCTCGAACTCCTGACCTCAAATGATATGCCCACCTCGGCCTCCCAAAGTACTGGGATTACAGGCGTGAGTCACCGCACCCAGCTGAGCCTATCTTTATGTAGTTATTTTTTTAAAAAAAATTTTATTATTGACATAAATTTTATTGAGTCAATTTGTTCAGGTAAGTACTAGGGAAGCTTCGTAACTTTTGAGGATGTTTTTATATGTAAAATATATCAACGAACATGACAGTGCTTGCTATGTAACAGATGCTCCATAATAAGGCAGAAATATTCGTGCTAAACTTAGTTTGTAACTTTGATTCAGAAATGAAAAATACCACTGGGCCAGGTGCAGTGACTCACGCCTATAATCCCAGCACTTTGGAAGGCAGAGTTGGGCAGATCATAAGGTCAGGTGATGAGACCATCGTGGCTAACACAGTGAACCCTGTCTCCACTGAAAATACAAAAAATTAGCCAGCCATGGTAGTAGATGCCTGTAGTTGCAGCTACTCAGGTTGCTGAGGCAGGTGAATGGCGTGAATCTGGGAGGTGGAGCTTGCAGTGAGCCAAGATTTCACCGCTGCACTCCAGCCTGGGCAACAGAGCTGGACTCTGTCTCAAAAAAAAAAAAAAAAAAAAAAAAAACCAGCTGGGCGTGGTGGCTCATGCCTGTAATGTCAACACTTTGGGAGGCCGAGGTGGGTAGGTCACCTGAAGTCAGGAGTTCAAGACCAGCCTGGCTAACGTGGTGAAACCCCATCTCTACCAAAATACAAAACTTAGATAGGCATGATGGCAGGTGGCTGTAACACCACCTCCTTGGAAGGTTGAGACGTGAGAATTGCTTGAATGTGGGAGGCAGAGGTTGCAGTGAGCCGAGATCATGCCATTGCACTCCAGCCTGGGCGACAGACTTTTCTCAAAAAAATAAAATATCAATGCTGAGGATACAACATAGATTTTTTTTTTCATGTGGAGAGGACACTTTTTTTCAGGCTGCAAAGCTGAATCTTGCTGAATTTAAAGAGAGATCCTGCTGCTTTAATTTCCTAATTATCTTGATTTTTTTTTTTTAACTTTTTATGTGTATTCTAACTGTGTGTCACAGCCCTTTTTCTTCTTGCTCTATTATGGCTACAGGTTTCTCACTTATCTCCATGCCATGTCATTTCACATGGTACTTTGTAGGTTCTGATGAGAAAGTTGGTACTTTTTAATGCATTGAAAAATTGGTTTTAACTAGAGTTTGCTTATTAACATAACTTTCAGATTAGTTAATTAAAAGACATAACACTTTCCACAAGAATATATCAGCATAGAATTTATATCAGTGAGAAGAATATATCAGTTAGCATGGTTTTGTTTATAAAAGGAAAACCTTGTTAGATTCTCACACAAAGAGTGAAAAATATAGTTTGCTAAAATAGATGTCTTAGAAATTTAGTTTTTAAGAGTTGATTGTAAGTGAACAATTTCAAATTTAATTTTTATAATGTACTTATAGCATGAGTTATGTTTTCTATACAGTATCTTCAATTTTTAAGTGTGAATTTTGAAGTTGGCAAAATAATAAAGTGATCTCTGGATTTGATATTTCATGTAATTTTTTTTCATGTTGATACTACAATTTGGAGGAACTTCTCACTTTTTTTTCTAGTCTACAGTTTTTACTCTTTGTCACCTAATTGTAGTCAACTCCCTGGTCCTTTTCTCTGGAAAACTTTTGGAGAACATGGCTGCTTTTGGATTAAAATATTTCCTATTATTTTGCATAAAAACTAGTTTACTGTGTTCACGGAGTGGCCAGTCATGGGACCGTAAGCAACAGCTGCACCTTTTAGTGTTTTTCTTATTATTACCATCAACAACAGAAACTCTAAATACCCTATGCTTGAAATAAAAGCCCTAACGTACATTGGCTCTTCCCATACACTCTGCTGGGTCCAGAAAATGCTGTTAAATATTAGAGTTTCTAAGCTGGGCATGGTGGCTCACGCCTGTAATCCCAGCACTTTGGAAGGCTGAAGTGGGTGGATCACCTGAGGTCAGGAGTTTGAGACCAGCCTGGTCAACATGGTGAAACCCCGTCTTTACCAAAAATAGAAAAATTAACTGGGCATGGTGGTGGGTCCCTGTAGTCACAGCTACTCGGAAGGCTGAGGCAGGAGAATCCCTTGAATCCAGGAGGCAAAGGTTGCATTGATCCAAGATTGTGCCATTGTACTCCACTCTGTCTTAAATAAGTAAATAAAATAAATATCAGAGTTCCTATGGTCATGGCTGACAAACTAAATGACAAAAACTTTTTGATAGTATTCAGCTGTTTAAGACAAAGACACAGTACTTGAAACATTGTTATAAATATATATATACACGTACGTGTGTGTGTGTGTATGTATGTGTGTGTGTGTGTGTGTGTGTGTATATATATATATATATATATAATTTTTAGATAAAGGTCTTGCTGTGTTACCCAGCTGAAGTGCAGTGGCACTTAGTCTCAGCTCACTAAAACTTCCACATTTCAGGGTCAAGCAATTCTCATGTCTGAAATAGCTGGGATTACAGGTTGGTGGCACCATGCCTTGGCTACTTTTTCTATTTTTCATGGAGATGGGGTTTCTTCATGTTGGCCAGGCTGGTCTTGACCTCAAGCTATTCACCCACCTTGGCCTCCCAAATTGCTGGAATTACATGTGTGAGCCAGTGCCTCCATTTAATTATATGTGTGTATGTGTGTGTGTGTGTATATATATATATATAAATTTCTTTTTTCCAAAATGGTCTCACTCTGTCCTCCAGGCTGAAGTGCAGTGCAGCCTCCACCTACTGGGTTTAAGTGATTCTCCTGCCTCACTCTTCTGAGTAGCTGGGACTACAGGCCACCACTCCTGGCTAATTTTTGTATTTTTGGTAGAGACATGGTTTCACCCTGTTAGCCAGGCTGCTCTTGAACTCCTGACCTCAGGTGATCCACCCACCTTGGCCTCTCAAAGCACTGATTACAGGTATGAGTCACCATGCCAAGCTAAAAATACACTTTTCAAGTTGGCAGATAAAATGTGTATTCTGCAAAACAATATTTTTAGGTATGTATATATCGTCACATGCTTAATTCTAGGTAATTAATGCTTTACCTCATGTAGTTAACATTTTTGTTGTGAGATCACGTGGCATTGTCTTAACATTTTTGAAAACCAGAAATACATTAGAATAAACTATAGTCATTGTGCTGTACAATAAATATTTTGGACTTATTCCTCTTATTCAAGTATAATTATATATTCTTTTCTTTCTAACTGCCCATTCTAAACAACTTGGCATCTGGTATTCACCATTTTATTCTCTACAGCAATGAGATTGTTCTTTAGAATTCTTGTGTAAGTGAGACCGGGCCTGGTGGCTCACGCTTGTAATCCCAGCACGCTGGGAAGCCAAGGCAGGTGAATCACTTGAGGACAGGAGTTCAACACCAGCCTGACCAACATGGTGAAACCCTGTCTCTACTGAAAACACAAAAAAAATTAGCCAGGCATGGTGGTGGGCACCTGTAATCTCAGCTACTTGGGAGGCTGAGGCAGGAGAATTGCTTGAACCCAGTGAAGGTTGCAGTGAGCTGAGGTCACACCATTGCAATCCAGGCTGGGAACCTTGCAAAACTGTCTTAAAAAAAAAAAAAGTGTAAGTGATACCATAAGATAGTATTCATTCTGTGTCTGGCTTATTTAAAGTAATATAATGTTCTCCAGGTTAATCCATGTTACTGAAAGTAATAGAATTTTCTTTTTTAAAAGATGAATAGTATTCAATTTTGTGTGTATACCGCATTTATTTTATTTACTCATTAGATGTCAAACTGTTGACTCTGTATGTTGGCTATTGTGAGGAGTGCTGCAAACAACATAGAAGTGCAAATGTTTCTTTTCTTTTTTAGACAGGGTCTTGTTCTGTCGCCCAGGCTGGAGGCAGAGGCCTGATCTCGGCTCACTGCCACCTCCGTCTCCCAGGTTCAAGTGATTCTCCTGCCTCAGCTCCCAAGTAGCTGGGATTACAGGCACGCACCACTGTGCCTGGCTAATTTTTGTATTTTTAGTAGAGACGAGGTTTCATCATGTTGATCAGGCTGGTCTTGAACTCCTGACCTTGTGATCCACCAGCCTCAGCCTCCCGAAGTGCTGGGATTAAAGACGTGAGCCACCGTGCCCAGCCAAATGTTTCTTCATCCTTATTTTATTTGTTGTGGATATATATCCAGTATTGAAATTATTGTATTATATAATAATTTTGATCTTATGTTTTTTTGTGAAATCTCTTTCGTTTTTCATAATTACCGTCCTCATTTACATTAAAACCAACAGTGTGCAAGCATTCCCTTTTCTTCATCTCTATGCCAACACTTTTTTTAAAATTTTTTAATTTTTATTTTTTTGAGACCGAGTCTTGCTCTTGTTGCCCAGACTGGAGTGCAATGGCACGATCTCAGCTCACCACAACCTCTGCCTTCCAGGTTCAAGCGATTCTCTTGCCTCAGCCTCCCGAGTGACTGGGATTACAAGCATGTGCTACCGCACCTGGCTAATTTTGTATTTTTAGTAGATACAGGGTTTCTCCATGTTGGTCAGGCTGGTCTTGAACTCCCAACCTCAGGTGATCCGCCTGCCTCGGCCTCCTAAAGTGTTGGGATTATATTTTGCCAACTTCAAAAATTCACACTTAAAAAGGCATGAGCCACCGCGCTTGGTCATTTTATTTATTTATTTTTTTGAGACGGAGTCTTGCTCTGTCGCCCAGGCTGGAGTACAGTGGCCAGATCTCAGCTCACTGCAAGCTCCGCCTCCCGGGTTCACGCCATTCTCCTGCCTCAGCCTCCCAAGTAGCTGGGACTACAGGCGCCCGCCACTTCGCCTGGCTAGTTTTTTGTATTTTTTCAGCAGAGACGGGGTTTCACCGTGTTTGCCAGGATGGTCTCGATCTCCTGACCTCGTGATCCACCCGTCTCGGCCTCCCAAAGTGCTGGGATTACAGGCTTGAGCCACCGCGCCTGGCCCATTTTTTTAATTTTTAATAAAAATCATTTTAACAGTGGTGAGCAGGTATCTTGTAGTTTTTTTGTTTTTTGGCATGCCTTTCTCTGATAATAATTGACACTGAGTATTTTTTAATATATTTGTTGTACATGTGTATATTTTGAAATATATTTAAGGTTTGTGCTAATTTTTAGTAGTTATTAGTTTTTTTTGCACAGTTATTTGAGGGTTGTTTTTTTTTTTTTTTTTTTTTTTTTTTTTTTTGAGATGGGGTCTTTCTCTGTCGCCAGGCTGGAGTGCAGTGGCGTGATCTCAGCTCACTGGAACCTCCAACACCCTAGTTAAAGTGATTCTTCTGCCTCAGCCACCCGAGTAGCTGGGATTACAGGCATGTGCCACCACCCCAAACTAATTTTTGGATATTTAGTAGCGATGGGATTTCTCCATTTTGGCCAGGATGGTCTCAGTCTCCTGATCTCATGATCCACCCACCTCGGCCTCTCAAAGTGCTGGGATTACAGACGTGAGCCACCCTGCCTGGCCTTGAGTTTCTTACATATTTTTGATGTTAAACTCTTGTCATGTGTATGATTTGCAAATATTTTGTCCCTTTTTTTAGTTGTTTCATTCTGTTTTATCATTCTGTGCAGCAGCTTTTTAATTAAAAGTAATCTGAGTAATCCATTTTTCCTTTGGTTATCTGGGATTTTGAGGTTAAATTAAAAAATTCACTGCCCAGGTCAATGTTATGATTTCACAATATTTTTTGTACTAATTTTAGAGTTTCAGGCCTTACATTTAATAACCTAATTTATTTTGAGTTGATTTTTATATATGGTGTGAGATTAGGATCTCATTGCTCTGTATGTGGATGTAAAGTTTCCTTACCCATTTATTGAAGATACTGTTCTTTAAGAAATTGTCACCTTTATATTTGTGTGAAATGTATTTCATTTCTTACTATAATGTTCTTTATACTGTACGGTGTTTCTACTTTTTGGTTAAAAGTATTTCCAAGTTTAGTTACTAGAGTTTTTGTAGATAGGATTTTTTAAAAATTTCATTTTGATATATTTATTATTGTACAGAAATGCTACTGAATTTTGGGTATTGCTTTTGTATTCTGTGAGTTTAATGAATTTGTTTATTATAATAGCTTTTAGTCAAGTCAGGCTTTTCTATACTTAAGATTGCATATAGAAATAAAAGATTACTAAACAGGGATAATTTACTTTTTCCAATTTGTATGCCTTTGGTGTTATTCTCTTCTCTGTTATGTTTAATAAGACTAAAAAAAGTGCACATTCTTGCCTTGTTCTAGCTCTTAGAGTAAAATCTGTAACTTTTTTTGTTTAGTATGTTGTTAGCTGTGCATTTTTTTGGTTACATACAGCATTTATCAGCTTGAGTTGCATTGCTGCTATACCTAAGTTTTTCAGAGATGTATTATGGTTGAATGTTGAATTTTGTCAAATTTTTATTCTGCATCTATTTATATAGTAGAGTTGTGAAATCACAAATAATTCCACATAAATACAAAACATCCTCAGAAACTTCTATGGACATCTCTATGCATGCGAACTACAAAATTTAGAGAAAATAGATAAACTGAATACAAACAACTTCCAAGATTGAATCAGGAATTAACAGAAGTCTTGAAGGGAGCAAAGAGCATAAAGTGTATAATGAATTAGTAATTAAAAAAAAAAAAACCTATCAACCACAAAAAGCCCTGGATCGGATGAATCCGCAGAAAATTTTATCACATATGCAAAGATGAGCTGGTCCTAATTGTACTGATTGTATTCCAAAAAAATCATGGTGGGATTCCACCTTAACTTGTTACATAAAATTAGTATCGTGTTGCTCTCAAAATCTAGTGAAGACAGAACAACAAAAACAATTACAGGCCCATATTCCTGTTGAACACAGAAACAAAAATCCTCCATGAAATACTAGGAAGCTGAGTTCATAAGGAAATAAAGTTATTTTGCCACAGTCATGTGAGCTTTATTCTATGAATGCAAGAATGTTTCATCATATGCAAGTCAATAAGTGTAATTCAGCATGTGAATATAATTTTAAGCAAAAAAGTATATATCACAATATATGCAGAAATAGCATTCAAGAAAATTCAATATTGACTCATGAACATATTCTCAAAAACCTTGGCATTCAAGAATCATACCTCAAAATAATAAGAGGCATGTATGACAAATCCTCAGCCAACATCATACTGAACAGGAAAAAGCTGGATACATTCTCTCTAAGAATAAAAATAATACAAGAATATTCACTCTAAACAGTCCTATTCAACATAATTCTGGAAGTCCTAGCAAGAGCAATCCAAAAAAGAAAGAAAAGGAATCTAAATTAAGTCAAATTATCTGCACTGATGATATTCTTTTTCTAGAACCATTAAAGATTAGACCAGAAGACCCCTCTGCCTAAAAAAAGACTAAAGCAAAGTCTTAGGATACAAAATTACTATATAGAAATGCGTAGCATTTCTGTACACCAATAACAAGCTAAGAAAAAAAATTCAAGAACATAGTTCTATTTACAATAGCCACAAAGAAAAAATAATATATGTAGAAATGCATTAAATCAAGGAAGTATCTCTACAAGGAGAACATTAAACACTGCTGAAAAAAATGATACAAAACAAATAAATGGAAAAGCATTTCATGCTCATGAATTTGAAGAATCAACACTTAAAATGTTTATGCTGCATAAAGCAAGCTACAGATTAAGTGCTATTTCAAACCATCAATGACTTTTAAAAATAGAATTAAGAAAAGAAGCCTGTGAGCAGTGGCTCACGCCTGTAGTGCCAGCACTTTGGGAGGCTGAGGTAGGCAGATCACTTGGGGTAGGATTTCGAGACCAGCCTGGCCAACATGGTGAAACCCTATCTCTACTAAGAGTTAAAAAAAAAAAAAAAAAAAAAAAAAAGCCAAATGTGGTGGTGTACGCCTGTAATCGTAGCTACTCAGGAGGGTGAGATGGGAGGATTGCTTGAACCTGGGAGACAGGTTGCATTGAGCCGAGATAACACCATTGCACATTCCAGACTGGACAACAGAGTGAAACTCCGTCTAAAAAAAAAAAACAAAACTTTTAAAATATATATGGAAGAATAAAAGAATCCAAATAGTAAAGGCAACTTTAGACAAAAAGGACAAACCTGGATATCTTCCATTACTTATCTTTAAACTGTACTATAAGCTACAGTAATCTGTATAATATATTTCTGGTACAAAAATATACATATAGACCAAAGCAAAAGATGAGAGAGCCCTGAAATAAAGCTACAGTACTCCAACTTATTATTGAAAAAGTCTATAGAAATAAAGGAAAAATAACTTTCTATGCAATAAATAGCAGTGGGAAAACTGGCTAGTCATATGCAAAAGAAAATTGAATCCCTACCTCATATCATAAGAAATATGACAAGATAGATTTATAACTGAGTCTTCAAGCCACAGAAATCCTAGAAGAACACATAGAAGGTACATTTCTAGACACTGGCCTCTAGAAATAATTTATGACTAACACCTTAAAAGTGAATGCAACAAAAATTAAAATTTTAAAATGGCGCCTAAGTAAACTAAGGAGCTTTTACACAGTGAAAAGCTAAAGTAAACATAGAGCCTACAGTGTGGAATAAATTATTTGTATACTGCATATTGCAAAGGATTAATACCTGCAGTCTATAAGAAATTTAATAAGAAAGAAAAGTGACATAAATACTTCTCAAAGGAAGACTAAAAGCTGCCAATAAACATGCAGAAAATTGCTCAATATCTAATCAGAGAGATGTAAAATTTTGGAGAGAAGAAAATATTTATAAACTTGGTGAAAATGCAAATTCAGCCCCTGTGAAACAGTTTCTAGATTTTCCACAGAACTGAAAATAGAATTGCCATTTGACCCATTAACCCCTTTTTTGGGTATCTACACAAAGGAAAATAAAGAATTTTACAAAAATGACACCTGTACTTACATGTTTATTGCAGCACTATTTACAGTGGCAAAAACATAGGTACTTAGGAATCTTAGATTGGAATTTAAAAATGAGGTATTTATACACCATGAAATACTATGTAGCCACAGAGAATTAAGTAATGTCCTTTGCAGCAACATGGATGAAGCAGAAGGCCATTGTTTTAAGCAAATTAACACAGAATAGACAGACAATTACCACATGATCTCACTTACATGTTGGAGGTAAAACATTGGGTGCACAGAGAAACAGATGGAAACAATAAACACTGAAAACTTTTAAAAAGGAAGAAAGGGAGACATGCTTTGAAAAACTACTCATCAGGTATCATGTACACTATGTGGGCAATGGAATTACTAAGTGTGCAAGCCTCAACATCCTGATGTATACCAGTTACAAATTTGCACATGTACCACCTGAATCTAAGATAATAAAATGTTTTGTGGTATAATGGCATGCTACATTTTTACAGTTCTGAATTAGTAGTAATTGGAATTAGGGGTGAGAGAATTATTTGCCCCTTAGGGCATAGCAGTAAATGTTTTTATACCAGGTCTCCCCACACTCTATAAGCTAGCCTTTCTGAAAGCTCTTGGCCTATAGCTCAAGAAGTGCTTTATTTCCAAGTGTGCAGATAAAAAAAAAAGACTCTACATCTTTATTTTTTTATGTATCAACTGTACACTAGACCACAGAGTTGATTTGTTAGTCTACTCTTTTGGGGGGAAAATGGTAAGTGGTTTAATCACAATAAAAAAAACATTTTAGAAAATGTGAGGTTGTGAGAAAACCATGGTTAATTCCTTAATTAGGAAAAGAAAATGTTTTCTCTAAGAAAAATGCATAAAACCTTAATGTCCATAGCCTAAGAATAATGAAACAGTGTAGTTTATTTAAGACCACACTGCTGCAAATGCTTACTCCATCACAAGAAATAGAAATAATGGGTCAGAGGTATTTTTAGAGTACTTTTCTTAATCTATTGCAGTGTGTAAATTTTTGTCTTTGTTATCTCATATAGAAGTCTGTACTTAAAAAGCCATGACTTTTTTGTTAATATGCTCACACAAATATTTTCCCTAGAAAAGTACTAGTGTGTTTGCAATCATTGTGTAGCATTTCTGGCCTTCCTTGTGCTACTGTGTTGGTATGAAATAAGAAGACAGGAAATAAAGAGTGAGCCATGACATTTCTAGTTTCTAAAACCACACCATCTGAAATGTAGTGTTATGTCAGCAATAAATAATGACAGTATTTCAAAATATAGAAACACAAATTGATACTTTATATAGTTTTTTATAGTTTATAAATATTTGTAGTTTCTGAATTATTATAAGTTAAACAACTTGAAGATACCTAAAAGTTTTATTTAAATGATAGTATTAATATTGTAATAACTTATGATTGTGAATAACAATTGCCCTATTGGGTTTACTGGAAAGTAGTTATTTATCTTCTAATTGTGGACAGACAATAGGTTTTTATAATCCTAAGCATACGGATTTCTTTTCTTTTTTTTTTGAGACAAAGTTTCATTCTTGTTACCCAGCCTGGAGTGCGATGGCACAATCTTGGCTCACTGCAACCTCCACCTCCCAGGTTCAAGCGATTCTCCTACCTCAGCCTCCCAAGCAGCTGGGATTACAGGCATATGCCACCACACCCAGATAATTTGTGTATTTTTAGTAGAGACCGGGTTTCACCATCTTGGCCAGACTGGTGTCAAGCTCCTGACCTCACGTGATGCACCCGCGTTGGCATCACAAAGTGCTGGGATGACGGGTGGGAGCCACTGTGTCCAGTCCAGATCTTTTAAAATTAGTACTGTTTAAATTTGTGCAAAATTCATAGGCTTGCAGTAGCAGACATTTTAATATTTTTTTCCAGTAGAAGAGAAAAAGTGGCCGGGCACAGTGGCTCACGCCTGTATTCCCAGCACTTTGGGAGGCCGAGACAGGTGGATCACCTGAGGTCAGGGGTTCGAGACCAGCTTGACTAACATGGTGAAACCCTGTCTCTACTAAAAATACAAAAATTAGCCAGATATAGTATCGGGTGTCTGTAATCCCAGCTCCTCGGGAGGCTGAGGCAGGAGAATCGCTTGAACCCTGGGAGGCAGAGGTTGCAGTGAGCCAAGATTGTGCCATTGCACTCCAGCCTGGGTGAAAAAGCAAGACTCAGTCTGAAAAACAAAGAATGAAAACCAATAAAATTAATTTTTAAAATACGTTTAAAAGAAACTTCACATTTGTTCATTAAATAAGATTTAAAACCACATTTTAAGTGACTGATTAGTAATTCCAATCTATTTCATTTGAGTCACTGAAAAAACCCTAATATCCTTTAATTATTCAAAAAATATTCAAAAAAAAAAGTATTCTTACATTAGTGTTTCTGAAACTTTCAGAAACTGTGGACCACTTAATGGATGATGATGTACATGGAGACAAATTTTCTATATGATAATAGGCTCATCCTAGCTTTTGTTTTCATTTTTTAAATTTTTTGAGACAGAGTTTTGTTTCTATTGCCCAGGCTGCAGTGCAATGGTGCGATCTTGGCTCACTGCAACTTCCGCCTTCCGAGTTCAAGCGATTCTTCTGCCTCAGCCTCCCTAGTAGCTGGGATTACAGGCATGCGCCATCATGCCTGGCTAATTTGTATTTTTTATAGATATGGGGTTTTTCCATGTGGGTCAGGCTGGTCTCAAACTCCCGACCTCGCGTGATCTGCTCACCTTGGCCTCCCAAAGTGTTGAGATTACAGGCGCGGGCCACCTCACCCGGTCTCATCCTAGCTTTTAATTTAAAAATTCAGTTTATTTCAAAAGTAAAATTAATGGCTCTTTTAAGTCATGAGAGGGATATCATTGGTAGAATCCATTTACCAAAGTGTATATCTTAGGCTTAGTAATGAGTACTTTAAACCAAAAATCAGTTTCTACATACTGTCTAAGTGCAAAAAGAGGTGGTTTATAAAATCCTCTTTATTTCTACTAAGTTAGAGAATTCAAAGCCAAAATGTTAAGTTAGGGATAAAAACAAGCATTGGATAAGAGTGTGTTGGGTGCGATGATTCAGAGTCAAACTTGACAAGTGGTTCCTGATTGCAGCTGAGTTCTGCTATTTATGGGCTGTATGACTTGAATACAGTTTCTTCACCGCTATGTGCTTGACTATTCAGCTGTACAGTGAGAATAATGGTGCTTAAATCCTAGGGTTTTGTTAAAATTAGAGCAAGTAATACAAATGATGTCCCGGAAGAGCATCCAACACATAACAAATGTACAGAAATTTTATCTATTTGTCGATTCTGTTAGATTTTGATCAATGTTAAGCCTAAAAACCAGGTGACCACATCAGTGGATTGTATGTTCATTCTACTCAGCCAGTCTGAGGCTGTATAGTAGTTGAATGTTTCTAATACTATCCTTGGCAAATTCACATATATTCACATATGTGTGTGTTTGTGTGTGTGTGTGTGTGTGTGTGTGTTTCCTGAAAATTTTAAGATGAACAAGCACTTTCTTCTCTGGCCAAATTTCTTAAAGCTTTTTTTCTGTCTGATTTTAAAAAAGTATTAATATTTTTATTGGCAAATCAGAGTCATATACATTTATGGGGAACAATATGAAGTTTTAGTATATGTATATAATATGGAATGAAAAAGTCAAATTAACATATCAGCTCACTCAAGTATCATTTTCGTGGTGAGATATTTGAAATTTACTCAGTCATTTTGAAATATACAATACATTGTCATTTACTATAATCACACTGCTGTGCAATATATCTCAAAAGCTGTTTACCCTATTTGAAACTTTGTGGCCTTTGATCAACAGCTCCTTATTTTTCTTACTTTCTTGCTTTCTTTCTCTCTCTCTCTTTTTCTTTTTCTTTTGTCTTTATTTGAGATGGAGTCTTGCTCTGTTGCCCAGGCTGGAGTGCATTGGTGCAATCTCGGCTCACTGCAACCTCCGTCTTCTGCATTCAAGTGATTATCCTGCCCCACCCTCCTGGGTAGCTGGGATTATAAATATGCGCCACTAAACCTGGCCAACGACTCCCTATTTTCTTCCCACCACACCAGTGGAACAACTGGTAACCATTGTTCCACTTTATACTTTTTTTTTTTTTTTTTTTTTTTTTTTTTTTTTTGAGATGGAGTCTCGCTCTGTCACCCAGGCTGCAGTGCAGTGGCCGGATCTCAGCTCACTGCAAGCTCCGCCTCCCGGGTTCACGCCATTCTCCTGCCTCAGCCTCCCGAGTAGCTGGGACTACAGGCGCCCGCCACCTCGCCCGGCTAGTTTTTTGTATTTTTTAGTAGAGACGGGGTTTCACCATGTTAGCCAGGATGGTCTCGATCTCCTGACGTCGTGATCCACCCGTCTCGGCCTCCCAAAGTGCTGGGATTACAGGCTTGAGCCACCGCGCCCGGCTATACTTTTGTGAGTTAAAATTTATTAGATTCTACATATAAATGAGGTCATGCAGTATTATTTTTTCTGTATCAGACTTCTTCCATCTAGCATAATGTCTTCTGAATTTATCCATATTTTTTGAACGATAGGATTTTCCTCCTGTTTGTTTTTTATTTTTATTTTTTTTGAGACAAAGTCTTGCTCTGTCACCCAGGCTGTAGTGCAGTGGCACAGTCTTGGCTTACTGTAACCTCTGCCTCCCAGGTTCAAGTAATTCCCCTGCCTCAGCCTCCCAAGTAGCTGGGATTACAGGTGCCCGCCACCATGCCCAGCTAATTTTTTTGTATTTTTAGTAGAGATGGCGTTTCACCATGTTGGCCAGGCTGGTCTTGAACTCTTGACCTCATGATCTGCCTGCCTCAGCCTCCCAAAGTGCTGGGTTTATAAGCATGAGCCACCACACCTGGTCAGGATTTTCCTCTTTTTAAGGCTGAATAGTATTCCATTGTGCATCTATGTCAAATTTTTTAAATTAATTTAAATGTATATTTATTATTGGTTGAAAAACTTGGGTTATGAAAAGATATTTCCGTGTTAAGCATGTATTAATGTAATTCAGCGTTAAATATTAATAATAGCTGGTTTGTACTGAGCACTAACCATAACACTATGCACGTGTTAATGAGTTTAATTCTCACAATAACTTAATACCATAAGTATTATAATTATTCTTATTTTACAGAGGAACAGAAAGAACCACTGAGAAAAACAACTTGCTCACAATAGCCCAGGCTGGAGTTTAGTGGTTTGATCTTGGCTTACTGCAACCTCTGCCTCCCGGGTTCAAACTATTCTCATGCCTCAGCCTCCCAAGTACCTGGGATTGCAGACGTGGAACACCATGACTGGCTAATTTTTGTATTTTTAGTAGAAATGGAGTTTTTACATTTTTGCCAGGCTGGTCACAAGCTCTGGACTTTATGTGATCCTCCCACCTTGGCCTCCCAAAGTGCTGAGATTACAGGTGTGAGCCACCATGCCCAGCCTAATGTGAATGTTTCTTTTTTTTTTTTTTTTTGAGACGGAGTCAAGCTCTGTCGCCCAGGCTGGAGTGCAGTGGGGGGATCTCAGCTCACTGCAAGCTCCGCCTCCCGGGTTCACGCCATTCTCCTGCCTCAGCCTCCCGAGTAGCTGGGACTACAGGCGCCCACCACCTCGCCCGGCTAGTTTTTTGTATTTTTTTAGTAGAGACGGGGTTTCACCGTGTTAGCCAGGATGGTCTCGATCTCCCGACCTCGTGATCCACCCGTCTCGGCCTCCCAAAGTGCTGGGATTACAGGCTTGAGCCACCGCGCCCGGCCAATGTGAATGTTTCTTGAATCCAGAAAAGTTATGCAGATAGTTTCTTGTAGGTTAACATAAAAGAACAATTAGCAAAAACATTTGAAATGGGATAAAATTAATCAAAACCACATCTTTCCAATAAGTGGTCATAATTGCTGTGCTTTTTAAAATGGCTAGATTACTAACAATATGCAAAGACAAGACTTTGGCTTAACTTTTTGAACATTTTGACATTTGAAATCTTGGCTAAAGATTTTTTTTTTTGAGACGGAGTTTTGCTCTTGTTCCCTAGGCTGGAGTGCAATGGTACGATCTTGGCTCACCACAACCTCTGCCTCCTGGGTTCAAGCGATTCTCCTGCCTCAGCCTCCCGAGTAGCTGGGATTACAAGCATGTGCCACCATGCCTGGCTAAGTTTTTATTTTTTAGTAGAGGTAGGGTTTCTCCATGTTGGTCAGGCTTGTCTCAAACTGACCTCAGGTGATCCACCCGCCTCAGCCTCCCAAACTGCTGGGATTACAGGTGTGAGCCACCGCGCCTGGCCAAAGATTTTAAAAAGAATATTTTTTAGGTGACTTTTTAGGGCTTCCAAGGTAATACAAGAAGAATTTTAATAGGCAGGAAAATGCATTCTACATACACACATTGCACTTCTCTGATTTGCTTTAACATTGGAAGATTAAAGACTGCAAATCTAGTTTCTCAATTTAGAGTAAATTAACAAAAGATTTATTTTTCAGCTAGGCAAATAATTGTATAAAACTAATGGATAACAGATGTCAGTAGCTGTCAAAAAATAGCATGAGCAGATTCGGTAAGTATCTAGCCATGCAAATGACAGTCCAATAAAATTAAAACCCTAATAAAGCATTGATGTGCAGTGCCATGCACCTCCACTCAGCACCTCCTTGTGCCTGTTTACAGAGATACCAATTTCTCCTTTGTGACTAAGGGTGAATACTGGAAACTGAGAATGCTGTATTCAGAGTTATTACTGGGAACATGGTTAACACATTTCTTTCATATTATAAAGAAATTTTATGAATGTTACTCTGCTTCACAACGCCTTTTACTAAAAGTTTGTTTTTTTAAAGTACTCAATTTGGATTTATAAAAAATGTCAATATTCTGGATAAGTCACAAACACTTAAATTTCAACCAAATTTTATAAAACATATTTGAATAAGATGAAGTGTTCTTAGCCAATAATTGTATTTTATTACTAAATTTAGAGACAAATAGAAAACCAGTACTTTGGGCCAAATAACAGTGTTTGGCACAGAAATACTCCCAAACAAGTGCTCTTGATCATCATCATTAAAATAGCAATGGCACCACCTGCTTTCCTGAAACCAGCTGGACTGTTTTCCACTGATTTAAAGTGGAGAGGACATTGAAATAATGAAGGAAGCTGATATAAATGGAAGACTTATATAAAACAAAAGTAAATACAAGTGAAATACTTATATGAAATACTTTTTTTTTAAAAAGTAGCATTTGATGTCATACGACTGTAGATGAAACTATTAGTATGAGATCCTCATATTTTTACTTCTCTTGACAGAATAACTTCATTCACAATGTTCTTATTTCAAATAATATTTTTTCTGTTAGATATTTGCTAGCTTCCAGTCGAATATTACCTGAGTTCAATAGAAATCAACCAAAGAAATATTTTACCACAAGCATTTTATTATTGATGTGTATGCTTATTTTACTTAAAATACATTAGCTTTTGATGAAAGATTTATACTTTTTTTTTTTATCAGTGTGTTTTTTATTGTCCTTCCAGGAAGCTACTCTTCTCAGCACTACCCGCATTGACTAATAGTGAGTAAAAGTTCTGTTTGGTTAAGAAGCAAATGTGTCTTCTCTGTATCTCTTTTTTCATTTGTTGGCTGAAGAAAGGAGAATGCAGATAGAAGATTAAAGAAACTATAATCCCTGAAAGATTATTTAGAAGTCCTCTTAACCAGAAAGAAAACCCTCAAGGAATTGTGATATGAGCAGAAAATACATTATCTTGCTAAGCTTCTAAAATTTCAGTATAAAGCCTGTATTGCTTTAACAAATATATTATTCCTTCAGTTTTGATTTTTCAGAATATGATTCAATTTCTTGGTGAATCAAAACTGAGAGGGGAATAACTTATTTGTGAAGGTAAGAAAATATAGGGAATACTTACTATTTGTGGCCAACATCTTCTCCACCCCACATCGTTCTATGCTCTGCTTTTATTGATACCGGAGCACAAAAGAAATTATTTAGGCAAATTGTGAGTATAAGAGAGTCCTCAGCAAAGCTTCTCTTTTAACAAGAAACAGCCCGCAATTGATTTTTTTTCAACAAAGAGCAGCCTGTAAAATCCAGCTGCAAACATAGATAAGCAAGCTGGAAGCTTACATGGGTGAATGTCGGCAGCTGTTGCAATAGGAAAAGCTACCTGGGGCCAACCATTTTCAACATGGAGGCGCTATGTTTTTTTTTGTGAATCACGTGTGTAAAGGAACAGGAAACAGGGCACTGGCCGGGTAAAGAACCCATGTGCATAGTAGAAAATTAAGGTGAGGTGGCCAGCTTCTTCATGCACTGTGTAAATGGCACACCTTGTGTGACCAATCCTTTAGTCCCTATCTAAATCAAAAACACCATTTCCTCAAGCTCGTCTGTAAAACCCCATGCATTTCACCACAGAACTGGAAGACCTGCTGGAGAGCCCATCTGTCTCTGTAGGAGAGAGAGGTTTTCTTTTTCTTTTGCCTATTAAACCTCTACTCTTAACCTCACTCCTCATGTGTTTGCATCCTTAATTTTCTTGCTGTGAGGCAATAAACCTCACTCCTAACCTCAAGTGATCTGCTCACCTCAACCTTCCATAGTGCTGGGATTAAAGGTGTAAGCCACCACACCTGGTGGATTCCACTTTCTTTTATAACCAGAATATCTCCTAAAGCCAAAGGATAAAAAAAGGCTAGAAGCCATTATTAGTAACCTAAAAATCTAGGCCCTCCTCAAACCCTGTAACACCCCAATATTAGGAGTGCAAAAATCCAATGTGAAATGAAAACCATCAAAAAATCAACAGGTTATTATTCTCAGTTTACCTTCCACAAAAGGTAGCAGTAATGCATTCTAAGGAATATAAAAAGAAAACAGGAAGTAGCTGAAGGAAATAGTTTAGCTGATCAGTCAGTCAAATCAGCAGAAAGGAAGCTTCAGGGCAACAACACACTTCATACCCCTCTAATTTGGGAAGATTCCATAAGAAAAAATAGGCCCCAGTATTCTCCTGCAGAGATAAAATGGGTCATTACTCAAGGGTACACTTTCCAGTCCTCAGAATAGCTAGAGTCAAAGGATGGCAAACTCCATTTGCCAATCTCTAGCCAATGGAAAGTCCTTAAAATGTTTCACCAAACTTTTCACTTGGGAAAGAATAAAACTTGTCAATATGCCCAGAGATTGTTTTCAGGAGAGAACTTATTCAAAACATCACACAGGTTGTTAAAGCTTATGAAGCCTATCTTAAAGATAATCTCCTCAACAGGCAGCTTCTCCCTCTCTGAACCCAAAGGGTGGGAAGCTATTCAAGGGAGATCTGGAAGATAAACTTCACCCACATGTGAAAACCAAAGGGCATCCAGTGCCTTCTGGTACGGGTGGATGCTTTAAGGATCTTTGTTTTCATGGGTTATGTAATTGGCACACCTAGTCAAACCAATCCCCTGTAAATCATTCATCACCTATGTAAATCAATCACGGCCTCCTCAAGCCACTGTACAAAATCAATCACATTCTGCCCCAAATCAAAGACCCTCTCTTGGGCAACGCACATTCTCAGAATGAGGAAGCTTTTTCTCTATCTCTTCTTTCTGTCTGTTAAACTTTCTGCTTCTAAACCCCCTGCTTGTGTGTGTTTGTGTCCTGAATTCTTTCTCGATTCAAGACACAGAACCACAGGTAGAGGCCCAGACAACAAAGCCATTTCATTTGGGGGTTCTCATTTGGGATCAGAATCAGAACAGAAGATACAAACGTCGGATTGGTGAGTATGGAGTGGACCTCAAATCTGTCTTTTAATCTCAAGGCTTTCTTCAAATCAGTTTTATTCACAGAGGTCCTAACCATCATGTGAGGCTGGAAGAAGTCTGAAGCAACTGAGGATTATTGTTGAGGGCACACCCTGGCATTATTCAAAGCCTTCTGGACTGAAGCCAGCCTGTGATGGCCCATCTGAGTGTTGGCAAAGGATCTTCAGCTATCCTTTCACAAAATTTTCCTTTCTTTCTATCTGGTGTAACTATGTGTCTTATTCTCTCTGTGTGTGCAATGTGCAGGAAGGTTTACAGTTCAGAGAAACACTTCCGTTACAAAAGATTGGCAAATGCCTCAGGCAGAACTCAATAAGCATCTGTATCTTTCCTCTAGTGAGCACATGGTATTTCTAAGCCAACAGTGTCAGCTAGTGAAAATAGAAATTCTCTTCATGAGACACATTTCAGTCATTTACCATAACACTGCAATTTCCTAAGTATTTTTGTGCTGCTAGAAAAGACCCTTCTGTGAATGGGAAAGCTCTGCCTTCAACAATTAGGAGTAAAATATCTTCCATACCAAATTTTAGTTCTGATACTGTCCCATTAGTAGAAAAAGTCATCGTTAGGTCCCTACCTACATTTAAGGCACCCAGTCTGCCTCTAATTAGAACACTACTTAATTAGTAAGGAGAATTTTAAGTTTAGAAGCTAACCAGAAACACTTTTCTAAGGGTAAATGTTTTATCATGAGCCATAATAGCAGGCAATCTAGCAAATTTTTTTTTGTTGTTAAAGAAACCTTGCCCAAAGGTGACTATTAGAGTCTCTACAAAGATTCGTTTTTTTAGGGAGCCAGGAAGATCACACAAGTCTAGAAAGTCAAAGGGAATCACAGGTGGATAAGCTGAGGTTGCATGGGTAAAGCACAGTTAATCCCATGACTTAGTTCATCTGGTTCCGTGACTTGGAAAGCCACACCTACAACCATGGGCAGCACATTTAACATGGTGCCAGGACCCAGGAACCAAGAAAAGAGAATGGTCGGGAGACACTCACACTGTCTTCCCCTCCACCCTGGGTCACAATGAAAGAAGGAAAACTAAAAGGATGCTTTTATTCTCACTTCTTTTTCTAGATGGGTAACAGACCGTCTTCACCTTGCACCCCTCTGGAGTGCACTGTGAAACACTAGAACTTCTTCAACCTCAGGACTTTGAAGAAAAAAGCAACTCATTTTCTTTTGCCCAAGGGTATGGCATTTTTACTGAACCTTTGCAAGCATTGTAAAATCAACCCTGCTATTTTAACAGGCGTATCAGGCAGGACTATAGGGGACAATCCTCCAGAATTAGAAAAGCAACTTCCAGGGGAACCATCTGAGAACTCCCAGTATTTGGGGCCAACGCAAGTTCCCTTCTTATTGCGGGACCCTAGAGAAGTAAAGGAAGACTTAGGCCAATTTTCTGACAACTCCAATAGATTTATAGAAGGTTTTCAGAATTTAACTCAAGTGTATCCCCTCACATGAAAGGATGTTATGCTGCTTCTAAACCCAACCCCAACTACAGCCGAAAAGAAGGCAGCTCTGCAGGCAGCAGAGATTTTCAGAAATGAGCAATGTATCTCCTATAACACATCAAAAGGGAAAAAAGGAGATAGGGAATGTGAAGAAATAGAAGAAACACCATTTTGAATAGGAAGTGAAGCAGTTCCTCTTGACAACCCTGATTGGGACTCCAGTAGCTCTGCAGATGAATGGAAAAGGAAATACCTTTTAATATGCATTTTAGAAGGTCTAGAAAGATTTCTGCCTGACCCAGTGAGATGTCATAGACCTTTAACTGAATCCAAGACAGTTAATTATCAGATCCAGTCTGACTCTAGATCCAATCCACTTTCTGTCCTGACTTCTTAATCCAGTTTGAATTCTAAATTCGCTAAAACTCAGAGAGTTCAAAACACAAATCCATGATACTTTGGAATCCAAGAAAGAACTTACCATGCTCCCTAGTTGCTGCAAGACAGCAGCGAACACAATAAGCCATTGTTTGGTCACTTGGTATTCTTGGGGGTTGCTAGAGGCTCTATTTCAGATTTTACTTCTAGTTCAATCTGTTAAAAATGTCTTAAACCAAATATATATATATATATATGATGGACTTTCATTCTTGTCATCCAGCCAGGAGTGCAATGGCACGTTCTTGGCTCACTGCAACCCTCGCCTCTCAGGTTCAAGCAATTCTACTACCTCAGCCTCCCAAGTATCTGGGATTACAGGCACCCGCCACCACCATACTTGGCTATTTTTTTTTTTTTTTTTTTTTTTGTATTTTTAGTACAGACAGTGCTTCACCAAGCTGGCCAGGCTGATCTCGAACTCCTGATCTCAGGTGATCCACCCACCTCGGCCTCCCAAAGTGCTGGGATTACAGGTGTGAGCCACCATGCCCAGCCAAACAAAATAAATTTAACAGAATTTAATCAAGCAAAAAGTTATTCACTAATTTTGCAGTCTGGTGAGCCAGAGTAGGCTCAGAGAAAACTCCCAAGCAGTCACACTGTTGGCATTTAAACTAGAACAATTTCACTATGAGTAGGGGATTGATAAAATAACGCTGAGACCTGTTGGGCTGCATCACAAAAAGTCAGGCATTCTTAGTCACAGGTGAGTAAAGGAGGATATTTATTTTAAGGTACCCACTGGCTGAGTGGATCCACATCTAAAAAGCTGAGCCTTCAACAAAGACAGAGCAGGGTTTTTATAAGTGGGCTTACAGAAGCAAAACAAAAGCAGTTAATCATATAGTGCATAACTTGTGGCCTTGCATAGCTGGTGGCCATGTAGCCGCGTCAAAAGAAAACCAAGAACTGGCTAAATACAGACATTTATAAAACATAATCATGCTTAAGAGGCAAAGGAAAGGAGTAACAGTAAGGGAATTTGTCTTTTTTTTTTTTTTTTCTTTTTTTTTCCCCTTCAACCTTGCTCTGGAGTGAGGGGGGTGCCTGGAGCCTATTCCTTTGACCTTGGCTTTTCGGGTAGTGTTATCTTATAACTGTCCTTGAAGTGAACTGCTAAGCAGAGGAACACTTGTTTCTTTTTCTTTTTAACCCTTACTACAATCCCTTTCTGGTGACAACATAATAGAAGAATATTTATGCACAGATAAAAAACCTGAAGTACAGGAAAGAAAAGTGAGTTACAGAAACAGTGATTAATTATAGCTTGGCATTTGCTTTATTTAGACATGAATTAAGCAGTTGGTCTCTTTTGATCGGCCAAAATTTGATAACTGACCCAAAACTAGGTTACAGTTTATTTACATTTTCAGCTGGGTTTCAGTTGACCATGTATGAAGAAACACTCAGGCTCAATTCAAAACACATAAAAAGGTAGCTTTAGGTTAAACTTTATTTAAAAAAACAGATTTCATATGTCTGCAAACGCTTTTCATCCCTTTTTGATATTTGGAGGCTATTTATGATTTTCATTGCTGACTAAAACTACTGTGCCTGAAACAAACTCTAACCTTGATATGAAGTGACTTATAGAGAAATCTGCTAACAAGACATTTTATTCTGCTGAAATTTAGAAAAATAGCGGAGTAAATCCGAAGTTGTCCTTTGATTTTTAAAATAACAGAGCTGCTTTTTAAGATTCTAAAGTCAGAAGCAGCCATGAGGCAATTCTCAGCAGCACACATGAAAATCACACACAGTGAATGCATCTTTCACTCTGAACCAATTGTTTTCTCCCCAGTCTGCGTGTAAAAATCACCTGGGGGAGGGCCTTTAAAACTCTTCCCAATTCAAGTCGACACACCCCAATTAAATCAGAATTCCTGGAGTGGAACCCAGGCAACAGTATGGTTTAAATCTTTCAAGGTGACGACAGAGTACAGCCAAACTCAAAGCCACTGCTTTAAACCAACACTTTTTAGATCACCTACTTGCCAATTATTTCTCAAATAAATAAAAAATTGTTTGCCACTAAATCATGGCCTTTCAGTCTTACCAGTATTATCAAATTACTATTTTTTTCAGAACCAACCTTGCTATTGGTTCTGTTCCTGATTCAACCTGGTTCCATAGATACTGCACACTATGTGGAGAACACTGTGCAAGGTGCCGTGGCAGTGATGATTATTACTGTGAGGAAAACATTTCCTTAAATTAAAAAAAAGCTGCATTTCCACAAAACAAAAAACATTACATGTACCAAATTAAGAAAAAAAAATACCTATAACTCACCCAAAGGTTAGAGCTTTAATATTCCCTTTGAATATTAACATCTGTATGATTACGTCCTGAGTGAGTGTGTTCCACCAGAAAACAAAACAAAACAAAAAACTAAAATCTTGCCATTATTCTGAGATACTGAGTTAGCATTTTTGTGCAAATATATACTATTTAATTTTTTTTTTTTTTTTTTGAGACGGAGTCTCGCTTTGTCTCCCAGGCTGGAGTGCAGTGGCCCGATCTCGGTTCACTACAACCTCCGCCTCCCGGGTTCAAGCGATTCTCCTGCCTCAGCCTCCTGAGTAGCTGGGACTACAGGCGTCCGCCACCACCCCCGGCTAAGTTTTGTATTTTTAGTAGAGACAGAGTTTCACCATATTGTCCAGGCTGGTCTTGAACTCCTGACCTTGTGATCCTCCCACCTCGGCCTCCCAAAGTGCTGGGATTACAGGCGTGAGCCACTGCGCCCGGCCTAACTTTTTTATTAATATGTAGCATACAGAACTACATGCACAAAGCATTTATTCATGTAAAGCTCAATAAATTGTTACAAAAAACACACTTGTGTAATCAAAACATAAAATAGGCCCGGTGCAGTGGGTCACGCCTGTAAATCTTTGTATTTTGGAAGGCCAAGGCCTGCAGATTGCTTGAGCTCAGGAGCTTAAGACCAGCCTGGGCACCATGGTGACACCCGGTCTCTTCTAAAATACAATACCAAAAAACCACCAGGCATGGTGGTGCACACTTGTGGTCCTAGCTCCTCGGGAAACTGAGGTGGGAGGATCATTTGAACCTGATTGGTGGAGGTTGCAGTGAGCCAAAATCACACTCCTGCACTCTATCCTGTGTGAAAGAGTGAGACTTTGTCTCAAAATAAAATAAAACTAGACTCATCCATGCCCCAACAATTGCCTTATCCTTTCTTCTCCAACAATAGCCATAATCTTACGAGCTAACATTATAGATTCATTTTGTGTTTTATTACAGAAAATTTTTAACATGTGCAAAACAAACAAAACACATATTGTTGAGGCCTCATGACAACCACAATAGACTTGTCATGAAGCCACAGCAACAACTAATCTTGTGCGATTCTGGTGTCATCTACACTTCTCTACTTCAGTCAGCCCTGGTCAACCCATTGGCCACCCTACATTATTTACTTTAGTTTTGTTTTTTTGTGAGGTCAAATGTACATACATTGAAAGGCACAAATCCTAACTGAAAAATTTTGACAGATAAATACACTCATATAACCTTCATATCTTTTAAGAATGAACTGAACTTTGTTCTATCCTAGTGATAGAATATAAAAATAGAATGACGAATTTTTTTTTCATTCTCAGATAATTCCTTCAGGCCTTTCTTTCAGACAATTTTGTTGTCACAAAAGGCTGTTTTCTCAGTGATATTTTGTTTGTTTGTTTTACCATTGGTTCATTTTGCCTGACATCATACAATATGTACTATTTTATTTTAAGCTTGTCTCATTTAGCAGGTTTATGAGATTCATCTAGCATGTTTGCTTCAGTAGCTTGTTTCTTTCTATGACTGAGTAGCATTCTCTTGTATGAATGAGTTACAATTTTTCCATCCATTTTCCTAGAGATGGACATTTGGGTTTTTTCCTGCTTTAAGCTATTATGACCAAAAGGTTTATAAACATTATTGTGTAAATACTTTTTACAATATAATTTTATTCCTTTATTAGCATTAAGTGACACCTCTACTTTTTAAAATGGTTTCTCCAGGTATTACAATATGCATCTTCAACATATCACAATCTACCTAGAGTTAATACTGTACTATTTTAATAAACGTAAAATATGAAGGCCTTGTTGTTAAAAAGTTTGAATTACCTCCTTCTATTTTTTGTGCTATTTATAAATCTTATGTCTATGCATTATATATATCACAATACTGGGTTGTAACATTTATTAAATATTCATAAGTCTTATAAAGAAATTAAGAGAAAATGATGCTTATAAATATTTAGAGGCAAATATTTTGAGGCTATGTAAATACACTGTTTTTCTTTTAAATTTACCCACAATTTGTGCATTCTTCAGTACATCTTGTCTACAGTAATTATTATTGTTGTGTCCTAGTTGTGATTTTCTACTTTGTGTTATCCATCTACGTTAATTAGTACTTGGAATTCTATAGAAAAGATTTTCTTTCTATCTCTCTTTTTTTCTATTTATTTATTTTTTCTAGACCTGTATGGACTTATGAATATTTCTTTTATTCTCAGGGTTATAATCCAATCCTATGATTATTTATTTTGTTTCTCATGCTATTCCAGCTTGGGCTGCTTAAAAGTCTTTCAGGTTGACTTCCTCTGACATGTCTTTTTCTGTTGTTCATAAAGCACTTTTTTAACTTTCTGGCTTCAGAAGATACTCTACCTTAACCCGAATGTTCTATTCCACTGCTAGAATTATCTAATTTTTCAAATAGTCGTGCTTCCTTTTATTAGCAAATAGTACTTAGAAACCATGGTATAAGAGCTAAGTGTGCTCATTAATACTGGGATGTGACTGCTTCTGAAACCTCTCAGCGGACAGAGTTTGAAAATTTACATATTAGCATAGATTCTTATAGGAACACCTCTCTTTTCTTTCTCTCTTTCTCTCTCTGTCTCCCTCTCTCTCAATTGATGTATTATGAGACATGCATTTATCTAAATATTCCCAACTCTGGTCCAGCAACACAGGATTTGTTCTAGAACTCTCCTCCCTTTTCTTTTAACTTCAGAGAGCAGCTGGAAGTAATGACCTTATGTATAGTGTGTGTATACACACACACAAAGACACGTACACAAATACACACACATATACACTAACAGAAAGAGTAGTCTTAAAAATTGCTTATCCATATTCTTAAAAACAAACAATACTAACCAGAATACAATGTTTGTGTTCAGTTCTTGAGTCTTGCGGTATTCAATTAAAACACTGTTTTTCAAAGTGATATACATCAAGACCTTTCATTCCAATCTTCTTCAATAGTGTTAGGTTAGATAATACATTTTTAGTGAGGTTAAACTCTATTTTTTACTGCCTGCATTTTATCAGAATTTCCTCAAAATCATGTTTGTTTTTTTTTTAATTTGCTGAAAGGAAAATTTATTCTTTGTGATGTACAGTTCCACGAAGTTTGACAACAGTCTAGAGTCATGTCCTTATCTCCACAGTACCGCACAGAACTCTTTCATTACCCCAAAAATCATCTAATGCTTCCCATTCGTAGTTAACTTCTACCCTCATCTATTCTTTGGCACCAGTGATTATTCTTCAGTTGTTGTTATCTTCCCTCTCCTCCTCCTCCCCCTCCTCCTTCTCCTCCTTCCTTCTTCCTTCATCCTTCTTTCTTCATCTCCTCCTCCTCCTCCTTCTCCTCCTTCCTTCTTCCTTCATCCTTCTTTATTCATCTCCTCCTCCTCCTCCTCCTCCTCCTCCTGTAGGGAGGTCTTGCTATGCTTCCAGGCTGGTGTCAAAATCCCAGGCTCAAACAGTCCTCTCACCTCAGCACCCCAAAGTGTTTATAAACATTATTATTACAGACTTGATAACAGATACAGAGATTACAGACTTGAGCCATCAAGCCTGGCTTGATTATTATCAATGCCTGTAATTTCATTTTCTACAATGCCATAAATTTGAATCTTATAATATGTAGCCTTTTGGATCTTCCTTTCTTCACTTAAAGAAATGCATTTGACTCCTTCATACCATGATGTGAATCAATAGTTTCTTTTTGTTGACAACTAAGATTCTATTGTATGGATAAACCACAGTTTGTTTATTCATTCACCTGCAGAAAAGTATCTGGTTTACATTTAGCTTTTTGCAATTACAAATAAAGTAGACAATAAACATCCTAGGTCATTACTAAATAATAAACACTCCTAGGTCATTACTAAAGCAAATAGACAACTAATGTTAAGAAAGTTTTCATTTTAACATTAGTTTTCTATTTGCCTTAGTAATGACCTAGGAATGGAATATTTTGGTAACCTAATAAATGTATGTTTAACTTTATAATAAACCACTGAACTGTTTTTCAAAGTTATTGCAGGAGTTTATATTTCTAGTTCTAGTTGCTCCAAGTCCTCGCCAGGACTGTCTTTGCAATTTTTCTCTGTATGGTTGTCATTCTCATGATTGTGTGCTATTTCATTGTGGTTTATTCTTTATTTTTTTCCCATTAATATTGGGAAGCCCAAAATATATAATCAATGTAGGAAGAAATGTATAGAATACCCTGGCGTAAGCCTTGGATTCTGGAAACTGACTTCTAGAAGTCTGCTATGCAATTAGCGCTTTGCAGACATTAAACAAATACTTTATAGCTTATTTTCTGTGGTTCGCTCTCTCTCTCTCTCTCTCTCTCTCTCTTTTTTTTCAAGATAGTTTCTCTCTGTCACCCAGGCTGGAGTGCAGCAGCATAATCGCAGCTCACTGCATCCTCGGCTATCCGTGCTCAAGCTATTCTGTTACCTCGGTCTTCTGAGTAACTGGGAGCTTTCCGCAGACGGAGTGGCAGGTGCCGCGCAGGGGGTGGCCATGGTGGAGGGGGCATCCCTGTTCGGCGTCCTGCCTCTCTGGTTACCACCTCTTTCCCCCACTCCGCCGGGGGCTCGTCCCGGGCTGAAACGGGGTTTGGAGAGGGTGGTGGGGTTTGCTGAGTCGCGGGCGTCGGAGAGTTGTGGCCCTGCGGCCCCTGTTCCAGGGGTGGCTGCGCAGACTTGGGGGTGGCCGTCCGGTCCGCAGCAGGAGGTGGGCAGGGCAGGCCTGGCGCCTTTCCTCCTCTTTCCGCCACCCGGGAGACCAGCGGACCGCGGGGGAGAGGTGAAAAGGAAGATCAGAGGACTCAGACTCAGGCCGCAAGCGTCACACTTGGCCTCTTCCCATGACGGCCGCGTTGACCAGATGTCGGCCTCGAGCCTTGGCCTTGGCCTTGGCCACGAGCCTGAAAGGTTTAAGGTCGACCAGGTGGCTGTAGCCGGCAGCAGCACCACGTATGTCCAGCAGAGGGCGAGATCTTGGCTCACTGCAGCCTCCACCTTGCAGGCTCGCCCAGGTGATCCTCCCATCTCAGCTTCTCAAGTACCTGGGACTATAGGGATCTTCCTCTGTTTTTGTTAATTTGTTTTTTGTTTTTGTTTGTTTGTTTGTTTGTTTTTTGCCAGTTTCCAGTTCGTTTCCACAATACTTTGAGTTGCTGTTTTAGTTTTTGTTGTTATTTTTTCTCTCTCTTTTTAAATTTTCTTTTCTTTCTTTTTTTTTTTTTTTGAGACGGAGTCTCGCTCTGTCCCCCAGGCTGGAGCGTAGTGGCCGGATCTCAGCTCACTGCAAGCTCCGCCTCCCGGGTTTACACCATTCTCCTGCCTCAGCCTCCCGAGTAGCTGGGACTACAGGCGCCCGCCACCTCGCCCGGCTAGTTTTTTGTATTTTTTTTAAGTAGAGACGGGGTTTCACCGTGTTAGCCAGGATGGTCTCGATCTCCTGACCTCGGGATCCGCCCGTCTCGGCCTCCCAAAGTGCTGGGATTACAGGCTTGAGCCACCGCGCCCGGCCTTTTTTAAAATTTTCTTATGCTCCTTGCGAAGTTGCTGTTGTTTTATATTTACTATTTTTTTTTTTTTGAAGTGAAGTCTTCGCACTCTGTCACCCAGACTGGAGTGCAGGTTCGTGATCACTGCTCACTGCAGCTTCGACCTCCCTAACTGGGACTTACAGGGATCGCCCTCCAGCCTGGATAATGGAGACCCTGCCTGAGAAAGAGAAACAGAGACAGAGACCGGTTAAATACACACACACACACACACACACACATTTTTTAAAAATTAAGTACAATTAATTGTTATCTTGATTACCTTTTATCTTTCTTCACTCCCATTTATTTTGTGTTATTGTTTGTAATAATTTTTGTTATTGTTTGTTATTTATTTAATTGTCTTTTTTTTTTTTTTTTTTTTTTTAAGGCAGGGCCTCACTCTGTCACGTAGGCTGCAATACAGTGGTACAATCTTGGCTCACTGTGGCCTTAAACTTTTGGGCTCAAACCATCTTCCCAGCTTAGCCTCCCTCCAAGTAGCAGGAACTACAGGCATGTGCCACCACACCTGGCTAATTTGTGTTTTATTTATTTATTGTAGAAATGGGGTTCCACCATGTTGCCCAGGCTGGTCTAGGCTAGTCTCAAACTCCTGAACTCAAGTGATCCATCCATCTTGGCCTCCCACAAGTGCTGGGATTACAGGCGTGAACCACCACGCCTCGCTCTATATCTATCTATATCTGTCTATCTTTTTAGTAGACATGTGATCTCCCTATGTTGTTCAGGCTCTGGTCAAATATATTTTTTAACTTTAATTATTATTATCATTATTTAATCGAGATGTTGTCTCACCAAGTTGCCCAGGAGAGTCTCAAACTCCTGGGCTCATGCTATCCTCCCACCTTGGCCTCCCAAAGTGCTGGGATATAGCCATGAGCCACCACACTCTGCTCTATCTATCTATTTATCTATCTATCTAATCTATCTGTCTCTATTCCTTTAGCAGATACGTGGTCTCACTATGTTGTCCAGGCTCTGGTTATATATATTTCTTTTTAAATTTCAATTATTATTTTAATAGAGGTGGGGTCTCGCCACATATCCCAGGATGGTCTCAAACTCATGAGCTTAAGTGATCCTCCCCCCTTGGTCTTCCAGACTCCTGGGATTACAGGCATGAGCCACCTGGTTATATTTTTGATATGTTGATTCTTTGCAGTTCGTGTTCCAGTCCAGATGCGTAGTGATAGTAAAGGGATTGAAAACAAAAATTTTGACACAGATCAATCTCACGAACTTGCCTTTCCTTTCTAGTAGCACAAGCCTCATCAAGTGAAGTGCTCCTCATCTCTGGTGGTTTTAAATATTGTAGAAAGCATTGCCCTATTTAACTCCATGCACTGAAGATTTTTTCTAGTTCTGGAATACAAGTAAATCTTGATGTATGTCCTTGATCAACCACAAGAAAATCAATAAGGCTTTTGCCTTATTCTACCTCCCTTTCTTGAAAGGGAGGGCCTTGATTTGCATTGCTGCCTATGCACAGTGATTTGTCTAATTTTTGTTTTAACTGGGAGAAGACTGAGCCTGACTAGGCTGCAGGGCTGTAAGGCCCTGCCCCCAAATTAAAAAAATATTTAGGGGGTACATGTGCTTGTTTGTTAAATGAGCATACTGCATTCTGCTGGGGAGTGGGTTCCAGTGCAGCCAATATCCACATAGCAAACGTTGTATCTGATAGGTGATTTTTCATCCCTTGTCCCCCTCCTATCCTCCTCCCTTTTGGAGTCCCTGAATGTGTGTGCACTGTTTAGCTCCCACGTATAAGTGAGAACATGAAGTATTTGCTTTTCTATTTTGGAGTTAGTTCACTGAGTATAATGGCCTCCAGCTCCATCCATGTTGCTGTAAAAGACACGAAATCATTCCTTATGGCTGCACCATTGGATAATTTTTGCTTTGTTATTGGTCTGCCTGCCTTCCTTCCTTCCTTCGTTCCTTCCTTCCTTCCTTCCTTCCTTCCTTCCTCCCTCCCTCCCTTCCTCCCTCCCTCCCTCCTTCCCTCCCTCCCTCTCTTTCTCTCTCTCTTTCTTTCTTCTTTCCTTCATTTTTGTTTTCTTTTGTTTGTTTGGTTTTTTATCTCAAATTACACAGACCAAAATTTATTTTTTGAGACAGGATCTTACTCTGTCACCCTGGCTGCAGTGCAGTGGGCATGATACTAGCTCACTACAACCTCAAACCTCCTGCCTCAGCCTCCCCAGCCTCCTAAGTTGGGGCCCAACGTGATGTGTGGGTCACCACCTTGCCAAGTCTTTTTTTTTTTTTTTTTAAGGAGATGGATTCACCCTCCCCATGTTGCTCAGTCTGGTTCTCAAACTCCTGGCCTATTTTAACTTTTTTTTTTTTTTTTGGCAGGGAAGAACGGGGCAACTGCTGCATAGCTGTTCTACATAGGGAAAATCTGTTTTTATGGGAAAGGGGAAAGGAGATACTTCTTGAAATTTTCCTCTTCAAATCCAGCTTCTGGTTGTTTAAATGAACATCTGTTGTAAACTAGAAAATATTGAAATATAAGAACAAAGATAAAAAGCACAAAATAAAGTTTCTCTTGTCATCACCAAGGGTGTCCCTTTGACCAGAAAGGGAAGTTTTAGTACTCAATCATTCCTCTCTCTGAAACCACCATTGCAAAATTATAACCGAGACAGTGAAAAATATCTGACCTAACCAACTGTATTTTGTTTCTAACCTTCAAGTTGCCCTTGCTCATTCCTGGGAATAGGCTGAACTAACTTTGGAAAGAACTTCGTTTATAGATTATAGTTTAAAACAAAGATGATAATAACCCTTCCAAAACAAATCTCCTTCTTGCCTGGGGACTAAACTGCCTTCATAGGACTAACAAATTAGTCACAAGATTAAAAATTATGGTTTAGGAGTCATGCAGTTGAAGGCTACAAGATTCTGACCCTCTAAACTGCTCCTAAGATCAGTGCTTGAGATATTTTGCAGACCCTGCACTTGATGGATCAGCTGGCACCACCCAGATTGATAAACTGGCTCATATGGTCTTGTGGCCTCCACCCAGGAACTGACTCAGCACAAGAAGACAGCTTGGACTCCCTATGATTTCACTTCTGACCTGACCAATCAGCATTCTCGACTCACTGGCCTTCCCCCACGCCCCAAATTATCCTTAAAATCTGTGATCCTCAAATGCTCAGGGTGACAGATTTGAGTAATAATAAAATTCCAGTCTCCCACACAGCCCACTCTTTGAGAATTACTTTGTTTGTTGCAATTCCCCTATCTTGATAAATTCACTCTGTCTAGGCAGTGGGCAAGGTTGGGATATTATGACACTAGAGATGTACAGAATTCCATTGAGAAGCAAAAAATTTATCGGGCTATCTAGTGACCTTGGCCTAGGGAAACTGCCCAACGCTTATAAATATGTAATGTAGGGGCAAAGGGAGAGGTTTCCCTTTGGCCCTCTGAAGGTTCACTGAGAAATCAACTCATCAAAGGCAGATGAATAGGAGAAAAGGCAGACACGTTTCTGGGACATGTGTACAGAGCTTTCAGAATGAAGACCCCAAGACAATGGGGAAATTGTGCTTGGACTTTATTTATTTATTTATTTATTTATTTATTTGAGATAGAGTCTTGTTCTGTCACCCAGGCTGGCGTGCAGTGGTGTGATCTTGGCTCACTGTAACCTCTGTCTCCTGGGTTCAGGTGATTCTCCTGCCTCAGCCTCCCAAGTAGCTGGGATTACAGGCTCGTGCCACCACACCCAGCTAATTTTTGTATTTTTTAGTAGACACGGGGTTTCGCCATGTTGCCCAAGCTGGTCTCAAACTCCTGACCTCGGGTGATCCGTCCACCTTTTATGGCATCAGCAGCATTAAAAAATATGTGTAGTTATTTCTTGAGTACCCCCTTTCCTTCTTTCTCTCTCTCTCTGTCTCTCTTTAAAATAAGGTCAGGCAGATCTAATCCATTTCCAAAGCCTGAATTCTTTTTTTTTTTTTTTTTTGAGACAGAGTCTCACTCTGTTGCCCAGGCTGGAGTGAAGTCTCACGATCTCGGCTCACTGCAACCTCTTCCACCTCCCAGGTTCAAGCGATTCTCCTATTTCAGCCTCCCAAGTAGCTGGGATTACAGGTATGTGCCGCCACACCCAGCTAATTTTTGTAGTTTTAGTAGAGGCAGGGTTTCACCATGTTGGCTAGGCTGGTCTTGAACTCCTAACCTCAGGTGATCTGCCTGCCTCAGTCTCCCACAGTGCTGGGATTACAGGTATGAGCTATCGTGCCCCAAAGCCTGAATTCTTAATCCAACATTGGATTTCTATCCCAAATCCTGTAGAGAACCAGTAAGTTGATTTCTGGACTTGTATGCCTCATGGACATTACATATTAATAATGATCCAACCCTAAAGCCGGATTTGCTTCTTCCTCATTCAACTCAGCTGTGACCCAGACTTACTGGCTCAATAAACTGTACCACTGTTCACCTAGGATACTGGGAGAGTTTATTCAATCTGTATCTCCCCATGTCCTAAACAACCCATAACCAAGTCCTTCCATTCTTCCTCCAGTATGTATCTCCAAAAACTTCTTTCCATTTCCACAACTACCCATAGCCCTTTGTGGAGCCACTGGCTCTTTGGAAGGACATCGCAAAATTTGTTCAGGTTTGCAGGTGTGAGGCTGAAGCCTGCTAACATTCCTGCCCCGGATTTTGTGTCAACGAAAGTGTCTCTGCTGGGGGTATTGAGACCACACTCGCTAGGTTTGAATGACTCACGGGAAGGATGTATGGAACCCCACAAAACTGACACCCCCAACAAGGTCAGACATATACTACTGCATGGGCCAAGGCCTCCACCATAGATCACCACCGTTGTGAGCCTAAACTGCCAAAGGCACCAACTCCAGGGAGACTCTTGGGAAGCCAGCCTTCCTCTGCTAAAGTTGAAAGTCACAGGAACCTCCACCCACAAGGTCCCCACTGCACTGTGAAGATGCAAAGAGTGAGTGGGACAAAGAGAAGGCATGGAGGGGAGACTTCCTGGCCAGAATGAGTTTCCTAGGCTCTGGTCACCACGCCAGTGTCTCAGCCCATCAGACAGCACTCTTTCTCCTCCTCTGTCCACAGACCCCTGAAGAACACACACGGCAGGTGAGAAAACCAGAGTGTGAATAGAATAGAGTCTGACATTCTCCTTATGTGAGTGTATCCTGAGCACATAGACGGGAGGTTTATTTGATGGTGGCATCATTGTTTATCTGCAGCTGTATCCTAGGGAAGCAACTCTCCTGTTTTCTTTTTGTTTGTTTGTTTGTTTGTTTGTCTGTTTGTTTTTTTGAGACGCAGTCTCGTTCTGTTGGCCAGGATGGAGTGCAGTAGATCAATCTCGGCTCACCACAACCTCTGCCTCCCAGGTTCAAGCGATTCTCCTGCCTCAGCCTCCGGAGTAGCTGGGACTACAGGCACACACCATCATACCCGACTAATTTTTGTATTTTTAGTAGAGAAGGAGTCTCACTATGTTGGCCAGGCTGGTCTCGAACTCCTGACCTTGTTATCTGCCCGCCTCAGTCTCCCAAACTGCTGGTATTACAGGCATGAGCCACCGTGCCAGGCAATTCTCCTATTTTGATTGAATAGAACAAGAGCTAATTTCAGGAGGGAGGCTATAGAAAGCCCGATTCTCCCACAGGCTGCAGGCTAGAAATGAATATGGCTTCTTGGGCAGTGGGAATTCAAATGAATATGGCTTTTTGGACGGAGAGAATTCCTTTGGCCTTCACATTTTCGGGAGCATCTCTCCAATCCTCCCTTGAGGCCACAGAATACATTTCCCCGATATTTCCTCAAGTGCCCTATGTATCCTGTCAAGCGACCCAAGGATGACACATTGAGTTGAAAATCCACGTTGGTTATAACTGGAGATTTTAGATTCAGGCCACACCTCACTCTATGCCATAGAATGAGCGTTTCTAGAAGCTAAGCAGCAGAGCTGGGCTCCGGAGAAAGGAAAGGGCTGAGAAAAGCACAGGCGGAGAAGAGACCACTTTTCTTACAGGGGACTTCCTTATCCTGCCAACTCAGGGAAGCGGGGCCCCTTGTGATCCACTGCTGAAAGCCACCTCATGTTTGAAAAACGGATCCCTCCCAACTTCAGTGGAAGGACGTGACATGTAGCATGAGGGATTCTGTTCCTTCTGACGTGATCTGTTCCGTGGGGCTTATGGCTGGAGTTCGCGCACACCAATGGCTCCTTCTGCATTGGGTTCCATCATCTCTACCCTGGAACATGGGCCTTGGCGAATTCTGGCTCTTTAAGTCGCTGTCCAAAACCCCATCCCGTGCTCAGGCGCCCCGAATGACAGTCTCTTCCACCTCTCCAGAAACGTTTCAAATCTATCCTCCATGCATGGTCACCTAAAAACGCAGAAGCACAGAACACTCAGTCGCCATTCACCTCACTGCTTTCAGAAGAGAATGCTCCAGGTCTCTTGCTGACTTTGTTTTTCTTTTTTTTTAGACGGAGTTTCGCTCTTGTAGCCCAGGCTGGAGTGCAGTGGCGGGATCTTGGCTCACTGCAACCTCCGCCTCCTGGGTTCAAGCGATTCTCCTGCCTCAGCCTCCCAAGTAGCTGGGATACAGGTGCCCGTCACCATGCCCGGCTAATTTTTGTAGTTTTAGTAGAGACGCGGTTTTGCCAATTTGGTCAGGTTGGTCTCGAACTCCCGAGCTCGGGTGATCCACTCGCCTCAGCCTGTCAAAGTGTTGGGATTACAGGCGTGAACCACTGCTCCCAGTCTCTTTCTGAATCTTGACTCTGCGGGGACTGCGCGTTAGGGAGACTCGCGTCCCCGCACACGGGCCTTCCTTAACCGAGGGGGACATGCCAGGCTGGACGTGTATCCTAGGAAGCCCCCGCTGGGAGCTCCTTCTCTGAGACTGGGTCCCGGAGCGTGGTGGAAATGATCGAGGTGCAGAAGTTGGAGGGTAGTGGCCCAGCTGCTTCTGTCCCAGGGGTGGCCGCGCGGGCCTGGGGGTGGCCATCTGGGTCCCAGCCCTTCCTTCCCTGTGGCGGGGGCGGGCGGGATGCATCCTGTTCCACCTCTGCGCCCTTCTCCTCCCCGTCCCCCTCCAGGTGGACCAGCAGACCGCGGGCACTGGTGGGAAAGTGGGCGGGCTTATGCCACCAGCCGCCCCCACTCGGCCTCCCGCGTCTAAGGCTCCAGCGGGGCGGGACAATCTCAGGTCGCGAGCGCCACACTTGGCTGCAGGGTGGACCTGGTGCGCCACTGCCTATGGCCACCGGCTGGTTTCTTAGTCCGGCCACCGGGTCAACCAGATGTGGACTGCGAGCCGCGAGCGTTGCACTTGGTCACCAGCTCGAAATATGGAAGGTCAACCTTAATATTTAATATCAAACATTTAAATATGTACGCACGGCAGTGCCTCCTAGATCCGGCAGAGGAGTGTGAACCGGACTCGCTGCGGCTTGGAACCCACGCCCCTACTCTCGGGCTTGCCCAAGTGGCCCTCCCATTTCTCTCTTCAGAAGAGGTGGGATTCCAGGCATCTTCCTGTGATTTTTTTTATAGTTCCACTTCCATTTTCAATGGAATGGAAATGGAATTTCATTTGGAATTTCAAAGGAGTACTCAATGAGTACTCCTCAGTACTTTGAGTTGTTGCTTTTCCTTGTTCTCTGTCTCTTAACGCTCCTTCCTGCACATTAAAGTTGCGGTTTTGATTTCTTTCTTTCGTCTTCTTTTTCTTTTTTCTGAGTGAAGTCTTCTCACTCTGTCACGCGGGCTAGTGTGCAGTTGGGTGATCACGGCTCCCTTCGGCCTCGACCTGCCTGGGCTCAGGGGTTGCTCCCGTCTCAGCCTCCCAAGTGGCTGAAACTACAGGGATCCCTTGAGCCTGGGAGGTGAAGACTGCAGTGAGCCATAGTTGCGCCATTGCGCTACAGCCTGGGTGACAGAAGAACCTGCCAGAAAGAGAGAGAGGGTATAATTAATTGGGATCTTACTTACCTTTTGCCTTTGTTCACTCCATTAAAAAAATTAATAGTTTGTTCTTTCTTTGTCACTTGTTACTGTTTGTTTTTATTATTTATTTTTATTTTTAGACAGGGTCTCACTTTGTCACCCAGGCAAAGTGGTGTGATCTTGACTCACAGCAGCCTCAACCTCCCAGGTTCAAGCAATCCTCTCATTTCAGGCCCCCAACTCCCTAGTAGCTGAGGCTACAAGGACACGCCACCCGCCGGCTAACCTTATTTTGTGCTTTGTACATTTTATTTTTGTAGAGACAGGGTTCCACCATGTTTTCTGTGCCCAAGCAATCCACCCACCTTGGCCCCCCGCAAAGTGCTTACAGGCGTGAGCCACCGTGCCTGGCTTGCTCGCTCTATCATCTGTCATCTATTTATCTATTCTGTCTATCTACGTATCTATCTATCTATCTATCTGTCTATCTATCTATCTATCTATCTATCTATCTATCTATCTACCTTTTTAGGAGAGATGTGTTCTCACTATGGTGTCCAGGGTCTGCTCACATATATTTCTTTTTTAACATTATTATTATTTTATGAGATGGCGTCTCATTGTGTCGCCCAGGCTGGAGTGCAGTGGTGGGATCTTGGCTCACTGTGACCTCTGCCTCCTGGGTCTAAGCAATTCTCCCACCTTAGCCTCCCAAGTAGCTGGGACTACAGGTGTGCACCACTATGCCTGGCTAATTTTTGTATTTTTAGTAGAGACGGGGTTTCTCCATGTTGGCCAAGCTGGTCTTGAACTCCTGACCTCAAATGATCCACTCACCTCGGCCTCCCAAATTGCTGGGATTACAGGCATGAGCCACCATGTCCATGCCGGTCATATTTGTTATGTGTTGATTTTTTTCGGTTTGTGTTTCAGTCTGAGTGCGTAGTGATAGTACAGGGATAGAAAACAAAAATGTTGAGACAGATCAATCTCAGGAAGCTGTTTTTTTTTTTTTTTTTTTTTTTTTTGGTGGGTGGTTGTTTGTTTTTAGGTGCACAAGCCCCACTGAGTGAAGTGCTCCTAATCTCTGGTGGTTTTGAATATTGTAGAAAGCATTGCAGTATTTATCCCTGTGCACTGAAGTTTTTTTCTTTTTCTTTTTTTTTTTTTTTTTGAGACGGAGTCTCGCGCTGTCACCCAGGCTGGAGTGCAGTGGCCGGATCTCAGCTCACTGCAAGCTCCGCCTCCCGGGTTCACGCCGTTCTCCTGCCTCAGCCTCCTGAGTAGCTGGGACTACAGGCGCCCGCCACCTCACCCAGCTAATTTTTTGTATTTTTTAGTAGAGACGGGGTTTCACCGTGTTAACCAGCATGGTCTCGATCTCCTGACCTCGTGATCCGCCCGTCTCGGCCTCCCAAAGTGCTGGGATTACAGGCTTGAGCCACCGCGCCCGGCCGAAGTTTTTTTCTAGTTCTAGAATACAGATGAATCTAGATGTATGGTTCTCGATCAATCACAAAAGGATCAATAAAACTTTTTCCTTATTCTACTTCTCTTTCTTGAAGGGGAGGACCTTGATTTGGATTTGCTACCTACAGACAGCAATTTGTCTATATTATTTTCTCTTCTTTTTCTTATCAGGAGGGCACTGAGCCGGAGAAAGCTGCAGGGCCACTTCCAATTACAGGAAAGGAAGTGTGTGCGACAATACACTGGGAGAGAAATCTGGGGAAGCGGCAGAGCAGGAAGCACCAGGAATCTGTCTGCCCACATAGGCAAAAGGGAAGCTGGCAGAATCTGTCTGATGGAGGGATTTGGGAACTCTGGAGTCTATGGGAGGCCTGCTGCTGCCAGGCGGAAGCCTGGAGGATACATTGTAATCAATGCCAGTTTGCACTAGCTCTTTTTTTCCCCCCTACCCTTTCTATGCTCCCCTCAGGCCCAAGTCACAGCAGTGGAAAGGCTGAAAGGCTTCTAAAGAGAGTATTTGGGAAGGTTCTCCTACAAGTCAGGTTCTTTTTTTTTTTTTTTTTGAGACGGAGTCTCGCTGTGTCGCCCAGGCTGGAGTGCAGTGGCCGGATCTCAGCTCACTGCAAGCTCTGCCTCCCGGGTTTTTACGCCATTCTCCTGCCTCAGCCTCCCGAGTAGCCGGGACTACAGGCGCCCGCCACCTCGCCCGGCTAATTTTTTGTATTTTTTAGTAGAGACGGGGTTTCACCGTGTTAGCCAGGATGGTCTCGAACTCCTGACCTCGTGATCCGCCCGTCTCGGCCTCCCAAAGTGCTGGGATTACAGGCTTGAGCCACCGCGCCCGGCCAAGTCAGGTTCTTTAAGCTGAACCTATTTTATTTCTGGTCTCATGTTCACCAGAATAAAGAAGATATTCCTTAATGACTTGATGGCCTTACTTTATTTTCTGCTCACAGGTTTGAGCTATAAAAACCAATTTTTCTTCACACATGAAAACTATGTATGTCAGAACATGCTTCTCTTAGTGTACTCTTGGGGGTATAGTTTAAACAGCAAATAAAATTTTGCATGTATGGAAGTTTCTTTTTATATTACTAACAGTACAAATATCTATCAATATCTTTACCTCTATGTCTTCTACTCTGTATGAATATAAAGAGCATGATAGTTTGATCTGGATATAGATATTTGTAGGTAGATAGATAAACACAAACATAAAATTATGAGTTTGTCTATGTCAATATTTATGTATACAAGATAAGTTCAAGAGACATTCTCCTCTAGCAAAAAAGTGATGTCGCAGACATAGACTTACGTTCACCTATATGATTCTATACCATCTCAGGCTGGAACCCAGCTATACAATGTCATATATACAAATCAACAAAGCTGAGCATTGAGGGACATAGCCTAGGAAGTAAGCTTCCAGTACTGTTATGTAAGGTTTTATGTGTTATGCCCAGACCGTTTGTTCCCCAAAGAAGACCACCAGAGTCCAGAGTCAAAGCCAAGCGGCAAGGATCTTTTACTGCAAGTTCGAACTTGGTCCCTCCATTCCACAGCATACAAGAGGGCCTCGAACAATGCGAGTGCTTGCTTTTTATAGCCCGATGTAAACAGGGTATGCAAAGTTACAGGGGAACAAGGTAATTCTCTCGGTTACAGCATTACAATTGGTTAATATTATACATTTAGCATTTTTTTTTATTGGTTCCCGCTGCGTCCTTATCGGAGATTTCCCAGGTGGTGTTTTTCTGAAGTTTGAAAGAAATATGGAGGAATGTTTGTGCTGGGCTCAGGAAGTTGAGAGATATATGGTGGGTTGTGTTTGTGTGGGGCTCAGGGAGTTGGGAGATATGTGGAGGAATGTGTTTGTGCTGGGCTCGTGCTGGGTTCAGGGAGTTGGGAGATATGTGGAGGAATGTGTTTGTGCTGGGCTCGTGCTGGGTTCAGGGAGTTGGGAGATATGTGGAGGAATGTGTTTGATTCCTTTCATATGGAAAGCTTGGAATTTGAAGGCCCTGCTTTTTTCTTTTCACTGTATGCCTCTGTTGTTTATATCCACCATTTGGGGTCTTTCTTGATGCTTCTGCTTTCCCAAATTAGCTAAATGGCTGATTGTATTTGCCTGGGCTGACCTAACTGGCTGATTAAAATCACCTGAGCTTAGCTAATGGCTTATTGAATTCACCTGGTCTGGATGGGTAGGAAAGGAAAATGAACTTTGACCTACTTTTCTTCTGAGGCTTTTTTACCAGGCATAAGCATAAATGGACGTTAGCTAGATACACCTATGTGAACCATTCTGGGTGTATATGTTTCACTATTCACATATCATATCGATAAATACATATACAAAACAAAGCAAAACAAAGCTAGGTAAGAGGTCATTTATATTGGCTATTTTTCCAGACCAAGTGAATCAAATCAGTTTGTTAGCTCAGCGGTGATTTACCTAATCTAAACCACATATTGCATCACATTCTTCTTTTTTTTTTTTTTGACAGAGTCTTGCTCTGTCACCCAGGCTGGAGTGCAATGGTGTGAGCTGGGATTACAGGCATGTGCCACAACGCCTAGCTAATTTTTGTATTTTTAGTAGAGATGGGGTTTCATCATGTTGGCCAGGCTGGTCTTGAACTCCTGACCTCGTGATCCACCCACCTCGGCCTCCAAAAGTGCTGGGATTACAGGCGTGAGCCACGGCGCCCAGCCACATCATTCTTATAAATGTGTAAATGTTCTTGTTACTTGGCACTCGAATGTTTTTAATTCAGGGTCTAATTAAACCTGCTCAGTGGAATTCTAACCATACAGCTAGGACAAGCCTGAGGTGTCTGACACCAGGGACCCTAGCCTTTTTCACATAGAAGCCTTAGCCTGGAGAATAAGAGCCACCATGGACACTTCAGCACATGTTCACTATCGCCTGGTTGAAATATGGCCAGGGTCCAGCTTTACATGACAATGAATGACTCCCCTGGCCTTAGTGCATTTTTATTTCCTAGAATAAACTAGAAACAATGCTTTCTTCATAGATGTCAAATGCAGCAGGTTCTATTTAAAAACATCCTTCGGCCGGGCGCGGTGGCTCAAGCCTGTAATCCCAGCACTTTGGGAGGCCAAGACGGGCGGATCATGAGGTCAGGAGATCGAGACCATCCTGGCTAATACGGTGAAACCCCGTCTCTACTAAAAAATACAAAAAACTAGCCGGGCGAGGTGGCAGGCGCCTGTAGTCCCAGCTACTCGGGAGGCTGAGGCAGGAGAATGGCGTGAACCCGGGAGGCAGAGCTTGCAGTGAGCTGAGATCCGGCCACTGCACTCCAGCCTGGGCGACAGAGCGAGACTCCGTCTCAAAAAAATAAATAAATAAAAGACAGTTAAGATTATACATGGAGAAAAGTATTTTTTATCCCACTATTAGAATCAATACCTATCAATACTTCCATTTTGCACATTTTTGTTCTGTATTAATATACATACAAAGCTAAATATGTTTGCATATAGATATACATAGGTAGAAAGGTAAATAAAAACCCATGCAGGATTACATGAGTATGTTTATGTGAACATTCATGTATACAAAGCATGTTCTGAGAAGGCATTTTAAATGCTCTAGTATATATTAAGAACACAAATGTATATTAACTTCGGTACTCTATGGCACAATAACATCTCACAATGAAACAGAGCCAAGCAATGTTGTTTGTATAAATGTAAACAAAGCTTCAGGTTCAGGGAATAAGTCTAGAAAGTAAGCTGACTGTACAGCTATGTAATGCTATATTTCCAGGCTAGCATTTCAGGCTATTGCTCTGTTTCTCACTGTATCAACATGCTATTTACATTCACTATGTTGGGCCTGACTTGATGAATCTGCAGTCCCTATTTAGACACTTGCATAATTGGATCCACCTGAGTCCAGTTAATTAGCTTATTAAAGTTGCCTAGTTTGAGCTAATTGACTGATTGGATTCACTTGAGCTGAGCTAATTGACTGGATTCGGGCCGGGCGCGGTGGCTCAAGCCTGTAATCCCAGCACTTTGGGAGGCCGAGACGGGCGGATCACAAGGTCAGGAGATCAGATCGAGACCATCCTGGCTAACACAGTGAAACCCCGTCTCTACTAAAAAATACAAAAAATTAGCCGGGCGAGGTGGCAGGCGCCTGTAGTCCCAGCTACTCGGGAGGCTGAGGCAGGAGAATGGCGTAAACCCGGGAGGCAGAGCTTGCAGTGAGCTGAGATCCGGCCACTGCACTCCAGCCTGGGCGACAGAGCGAGACTCCGTCTCAAAAAAAAAAAAAAAAAAAAAAAAAAAATTGACTGGATTCACCGTTTCTAAAGAGAATGTGTAGAAAAATGACCTCTGGCCGGGCGCGGTGGCTCAAGCCTGTAATCCCAGCACTTTGGGAGGCCAAGACGGGCAGATCACGAGGTCAGGAGATCGAGCCCATCCTGGCTAACACGGTGAAACCCCGTCTCTACTAAAAAGTACAAAAAACTAGCCGGGCGAAGTGGTGGGTGCCTGTAGTCCCAGCTACTCGGGAGGCTGAGGCAGGAGAATGACGTGAACCCAGGAGGCAGAGCTTGCAGTGAGCTGAGATCCGGCCACTGCACTCCAGCCTGGGCGACAGAGCGAGACTCCGTCTCAAAAAAAAAAAAAAAAAAAAAAAAAAAAAGAAAAATGACCTCTGATTTACTTTTATTTTGGGGCTGTTTTAGAAAAAATTACAGATTAACATTACCTAGACATATTTACATAACCCTGTGTGTTTGTATATGTTGATCTATCTATATATCTCATATTTATATCAAAATCTACAGAGAAATGTGTCCAATAAAACTCACTTTTTTTTTCAATGTTGAAGTAAATGCTCAAGTTATAGCCCTTGGCTTTTATTCTCTTACCCGAAAAGTCACTACTTCAGCAAAGAAAACAAAAATACAAAGATTGAGTCCTACGACACATTTAAAATGATTATTTGAATTTATGAAAGCTTTAAAGACAATTATTCAGCAATTTTCACATTTGAGTGAGGGCTTTTAAGCTGAGGCTATTTTCTTTCTGGTCCTATGTTCACCAGAAAGAGAAGGGTCACCCTTGACCTGGCAATGAATGTCTTTCTTAACCTTAGTGTATTTTTGTCTTTCAGAAGTAAACAACAAGGAATGATGCTTCCTTCCTTTGTATTTTTAGTAGAGATGGGGAATCACCGTGTTGGCCAGGCTGGTCTTGAACTCGTGACCTCGTGATCCACCCATCTTGGCCTCCAAAAGTGTAAAAAGCAGAAAGAAATATGTAAGCACATAGTTCCATTTTTGCACTATTTTTTGTGTAGTTTATGGGAAAGTTAAGTTTATATATCTATAAAAGCATCTTTTTATGTCACTATCACTATCAATATCTATCAATATTTCCACTTTATACATCACTATTCTTATTTTTTATTGAGACAGGTTCTCACTCGGTCACCCAGGCTGGAGAGCAGTGGCGCCATGTAGGTTCACTACAACCTCTGTCCCCTGGGCTCAAGTGATCCTCCCACCTCAGCCTCCCAAGTAGCTGGGACCACAGGCATATACCACCACATCTGGCTCTTTAAGACCCTTGAGCCCAAGCAATCCACCCCCCTCAACCTCCTGAAGTACTAAAATTACAGGTGTGAACCACCGCACCTGGTCATACCTCATTATTTTTTATAAATATAGATACGAAGATGGATGCATCTGAATATAGACATAAGTAGAGAAACATATACACATATTCAGGATTATATGACTACATCTGTGTAAATATTAACGTATACACATTATGTTGGCCAAAAGACATTTTCAATACCTTAGTATGTATTATAGCTAAAGATGTAGAATTACTTCTCTACTCTGACACAATAGTATTCCAGAACGAAACATAGACATACAATGTTGTTTGTTTAAATGTAAACAAAGCTTCCCCTACATGAGAAAGATTTGGGAAGATGACAGTACCCTAATGTAACAGTTTATGATCATATTAGCATTTTATGGCCCTGCTTTTATTTTCAATGTATGAATGCGCTACTCCCATCAACCACTGTAATTCTGCCTTGAGGAATTCACCGTTGATGTTTTGATAATTGACTGGTTGGATCTATCGTTTTTAACTGGCTGATTGGAATCACCTGGCCTAAGCTAATTGTCTGATTTTACTCACCTGAGCTGAGCTAATTGACTAATTGGATTACCTGGGTTGAGCTAATGAATGATTGAAATCACCTGGGGTGACCTAATCAGCTGAATGAATTAACCTGTCTTGAGGGAAATGAGTAGTAAAATAATGTCTTACTTTTATTTTGAGGCTTCTTTACGAGATACACTCACAAATGGAAATTACATAGACATATCTGCATAACCCTGTGATTTATATGTGTTAATTCATCTTCATATTTTGTATCTGTACTTAAATCTACTAAAAAAACTATCCAAAGAAAACTTAAATTTTCTTTCAACATAGTGGACTAACTTTGAGTCACAGACTTTAATTTTTTTTCTCTACCTAAAAAGTTACTTCTCTAGCCAACAAAACAAAACAAAAAAATCCCCAAATTATCACGCTATGTCATATGTTCATACAAAAGAGCCCCTGAATTTCTGGAAGTTTAAAGAAAATTATTCAGCATTTGCAAGTTTGGGTAAGGTCTTTAAGCTGGGGCTAATGTATCTCTTGTCTCAGTTCACTAGAATGAAAAGGGTCATTCTTGGCAGTAAATGACTGTCATGGCCTTAGTACAGTTTCTGTTTACAGATGTGAGCAACAAGGGCCAATTCTTTCTTCATATACATTAAATGCAGCAGAATGTATGTCAGAGAATACCTCCATTTGTGTACTCTCGTGGATGTAGTTTAAAAGGCAAATAGGACTTTACGTGTATGGAAGTTTATTTTAATTGCTATCAGTGGAAATACCTATCAATACTTTCACCTTCTCTATCTTTATTCTGTATGAATATGTATAGAATGATAAATCTGGATATAGTTATACATAAGGCGATAAACACACATACAGAATTATATGTTTGTCTACATAAATGTTCATGTATACAGAAGACATTTTTTGAGAGGCATTTTTAATCTCCCATTCTGTCTGGAAGATGAAGACCCAGACTTACTCTCACCTATATGGCTCCATACCATCACAGACTGAAATGCAGACATATAATGTTATGTATAAATATCAACAAAACTTTATGTTAGGGGGCAAAGCCTGAGAAGGAAGCTTCCATTCCTGCCAAATAAGGCTTTATGTTGACCTTCACATTTTAGGGCCCTGCTTTTCTACTCGCTCTATGACTGTGTTGTTCATGTCAGCCATTTTGTGCCTGCCTTGATGCACAAATTCGTTTTTCACATTTAGCTAATGGGCTATTCAGACTATCTCCGCTGAGTGGATTGGCCAACTGAATTTTCCTGGCTGAGCTAAGTGGCTTGTTGAATTCACCTGATGTGTAGGAGTTGTGAAGGAAAATGACTTCTGACATACTTTTTTCCTGAGACTTTTAACCAGACATATGCATACACGGACTTTGCATGAACATACACAGGGGACCTATTCTGTGTGTGTATGTTTATCTATTCACTAATCTTATATTTTTATCTATATGTACAAAAAAAGCCCCCAAGATAAAAACAGGTCAGAAATACTTTGAATTTTCTTTCCCTCCAGGCCAGATGAATCCATTCAATTAACTCAGTGAAGATTGATCCAATCCAAGCCACACACATCACATTATTCTTATAAATGTAAAAATGTCCTTGTCACCTGGCACTCAGTTGTTTGTAATGTAGTGTCTCATTAAACCAGCGTAGTTTGGTTGTAGTCATGCATTTATGAGGAACCGGAGATGCCTGAAAACATTGAGCCTGACCTTTCTCACAAGAAAGCTTTGACATCACCAAAAAAATTTACGTTTGGCACTTCTGCGCACGTTCACTACTGTCTGGTTGAAATTTGGCCAAGTACCATATACCAATATATTTGTGTTCAACATGACAGTCTATCTTCTGAAAACAGACCTAATTTTTTTATTACCATAAAAACCATATTACAGCCACAAAGAAAAAAATACAAAAGTGTATTTTTACATCACACGCTCAGAGTTAAGAACAAGAGCCCTTTTCTTGATGAAAATTTAATAGGAAGAAATGAGCATTCTGAAATTTGAGTTATAGCCTGTGAAATGGGGCTAATGTATCACTGGAATAAAAAGATCATTCTTGGCCTAGCAGTGAATGACTTGCATGACCTTAGGGCTTTTCTAACTCCCAGAATTGAGCAATAAGGATCACTACTATATATACATGTGTGTGCGTGTATATATATACACACATTTATACACATTAAATCTAACAGGAGGCATTTCACAATCTATCTTTATTTGTGTAGTATTCTAGACATAATTTACAGGACAGATAAGTCTATATATGCATTGAAGTTTTTTTTTTTTTACTTTCTGTATCAATACCTCCCAATACATCTATCTTCTATGTCTTTATTCTATTTGAATATAGGTACCAAGATGAATACATCTGAATATAGACATACATGGGTAGATTTTAAAAGACACAGAAACAGAATTATATGTCAATGAGGTAACTGACTGTAAATGTTACAGCAGCAGAGAGACTGCAGTGCCACAGACAGGGAACAGGTGTAGCAAATGAAGACTACTAAGAAGAAAGACGAATAAACTTCTTTAACTAAAAAATAAATGTCATGCACGTCCATGTGAAGAGACCACCAAACAGGCTTTGTGTGAGCAACATGGCTGTTTATTTCACCTGGGTGCAGGCGGGCTGAGTCCGAAAAGAGAGTCAGCGAAAGGAGATAAAGGTGGGGCCGTTTTATAGGATTTGGGTAGGTCAAGGAAAATTACAGTCAAAGGGCGGTTTTTCTCTAGTGGGCAGGAGTGGAGGTCACAAGGTGCTCAGTGGGGGAGCTTTTTGAGACAGGATGAGCCAGGAAAAGGATATCATCATCTTAAGATAATATCATCGCTTAAGGCAAGGACCAGCTGTTTTAACTTCTTTTGTGGTGGAATGTCATCAGTTAAGGTGAGGCAGGGCATTTGCATTTCTTTAGTGATTCTCCAGTTACTTCAGGCCATCTGGGTGTGTACATGCAAGTCACAGGGGATGCGATGGCTTGGCTGGGGCTCAGAGGCCTGACAATAAACACCAAATTTCAGACAAGACACATCATAGGAACATGTTTGAAAGACACCCAGAATCTCTAGCGAAGACAATTGTTTTCAGACTATGCCAGGACAAAGCTATGTAATAAAGATTGTGACAGGTAACTTTAAAAAATATGTCCAAATATCAATTAAAGATTACAATGTATACAAAACAGGGCACTACATTCCCATTTTCAGAAAAAAACCTTTAAAAAAAGAAAATAAATTGGGCCCGGTGAGGTGGCTCACACCTATAATCCCAGCAGTTTGGAAGACAGCAAAGGGTGGATCGCTTGAGCCTAGGAGGCCAGCATGGGCAACATGGCAAAACCCTCCCTCTACTAAAAATTTGTAACTATGCTACAATTATTATGAACATGCAAATAACTGTGCAAATAACTCTTCATATGACCACGTATGTTAAAGTTTATATATGTGTTGCATTGTTTTTTATTAGTCTGTGTTTTTACTTTTATACTCACACCAAATTATTTTAATTTTGCAGATATGTAATAAGTTTTTAAATCAGGAACTGTAATGCCTTTAACATTGTTTCTTTCTTTGAAGATTGTTGGGTATTTTATTGTCTCATTGGATTCCGTATACTTTTGGAGTTGCTGTTTCTATTTCTTCAAAATGTAGTGTGAACTTTTTTTTTTTTTTTTTTTTTTGAGACCGAGTCTGGCTCTGTGGCCCAGGCTGGAGTGCAGTGGCCGGATCTCAGCTCACTGCAAGCTCCAGCTCCCGAGTTCACGCCATTCTCCTGCCTCAGCCTCCCGAGTAGCTGGGACTACAGGCGCCTGCCACCACGCCTGGCTAATTTTTTGTATTTTTAGTAGAGATGGGGTTTCACCTTATTAGCCAGGATGGTCTCGATCTCCTGACCTCATGATCCGCCCATCTCGGCCTCCCAAAGTGCTGGGATTACAGGCTTGAGCCACTGCGCCCGGCCTAATGTGAACTTTTAAAGAACATTTCATTAAATCTGTAGGTTACATTGAACAGTATGGATATCTTCAAAATATTTATCTCAACCTTTGAACAGGAGCGTGCTCATAAGTGTGTTAATATCTGAATATTAATAATTTTTTCAGTTTTTTTCTATTATTGTTTCATACTCTCATTTCATTTTGGTCATAGAAAGTAATCCATAAAAATTTAGTTTTAAAAATTATGTTAAGACTTCATTTTGGCCTAACAGGTGGTCTTTCAAGGAGAATGTTTTATGAGCTGTTTGGAAGGGTATGTATCCTGATGTTGTTGAGGAGTGTTCTCTATACCTCTGTTAGTAATGATTGTTTTAACTTGTCTTCAAGTTCTCTGTTGTCTTGCTATTGTTCTGTCTTGTTTTATTTTTATTATACAAATTGGGGTATTGAAATATGCTACTGTAGGCTGGGTGCCACGACTCACGCCTGTAACCCCAGCACTTTGGGAGGAAGAGGCAGGCAGACTACAAGGTCAAGAGATTGAGATCATCCTGGCCAACATGGTGAAACCCCATCTCTACTAAAAACACAAAAATTAGCTGGGGGTGGTTGTGTGCACCTGTAGTCCCAACTACTCGGAGGCTGAGGCAGGATAATCACTTGAACATGGGAGATGGAGGTTGCAGTGAGCCGAGATCGCACCACTGCACTCCAGCCTGGTGACAGAGCAAGACTCCATCTCAAAAAAAAAAAAACAGAAAAGAAAAAGAAAAGAAATATGCTACTGTAATTATATTATTCTCTATGTTTCTTCACTTCTGTCAATATTTGGCTTATATGTTTTGCAAGCCTAATGTGAGATAAACACACACACACACACACAAATTTGTTATAGGTTCCCAGTAAATAAATCTATTATTGTTTAATGACTTGTTTTGTCTCTGTGGAGTTTTGACTTAAAATACATTTTATAAAATATGACAGTTTTTGACTTAAGATACACCTCAAGGCGGAGTGCGGTGGCTCATGCCTGTAAAACTTTGGCAGGCCAAGGTGAGTGGATCACAAGGTCAAGAGATCGAGATTATCCTGGCCAACATGATGAAAACCCATCTTGACTAAAAATACAAAAATTAGCTGGCCACGGTGGTGTGTGCCTGTAGTCCCAGCTACTCAGAAGGCTGAGGCAGAAGAATCTCTTGAACCCCAGAGGCGGAGGTTGCAGTGAGCCGAGATCACACCACTGCACTCCAGCCTGGCAACAGAGCAAGACTCCATCTCTAAATAAATAAAGATACAGCTAAAGTAACATTAATTGGACCTCTTCTGCTCTCATTTAATTAATATTTGCATGGAATATCTACATCCATCTTGCCACTATCAGTCTTTTTTATCATTAGATCTGATCTCTGCTGACTCTATTATACAAAGGCAAGTTGCATCTTGGTTTTTACAATTATCTAATTCCTTTATTAAAAGTATGTCTCTTAATAGGGAAGTTAATTTTATATACATGTTTAAATAATTTTCTGAACAGAAAGACTTAATAATGTTATTTTATCATTTTATTTGTGTCAGGCAGGGACCCGGACCCGACATGGCGGCGCCACTGAGCGTAGCAGGCCCTTTGTTCCAGCAGGCCCTTTGTTTCGAGACTTCCCTCCCTCTTTGAACACACCCTCAGACTTACATACATCAGAGGTTCCAGCTGGGCAGCCACACTCCCCCATGACCTGCAGCTCACCTGCATCCCACAAGTTCGTAAACAGCAGTTTTGGTTAACAGTTTCCAAAGACCCCTTCCTCGTGACCCTTACTCAACTCCTGCTTTAATAGTTTCAAGACCCCCTAGGCCCTGTTTGCACAACCAGCTTCCCTACCTCTCAGGCTATAAGAAGCCCCTACCCTCCTCCCTCAGTGCGACTTCCTCGGCCCACGCCTTTGGACTGAGGAACCTCGCCCACAAGCCCTAATAAAAGCTATTCTCACTGCCATTTGCCTTGTGTCTTTGTTCCTGGTTTGGCTCCAGCCTCAGTTTACCTTTACAATTTGATTGTTGTATCTTTGTCTCTCATTTTCTCTCTTTGAGTCTTCCTTTGTGTCATTTTGATTCTTGTATTGATATGCTTTATTCTTATTTTGTTTTGCTTATCTGTATTTTTTGTGATACCCTGAAAATCACATAAATCTCTACAAGATATAATAATATATTTTAATCTGGTAGAAGTTGAACTTCAGTTGCATACAAATATTTTTCTCTCAAAGTTTTTATTATTTTCTAAATTTTTTTGAAACTATGGAAAGTACTTAAAAATGTTTTCTGCACTATTATGATTATGCTAAGAAATTCCATTTTTTTGGTATGTGCATATCTATCCAAGAAAATAATGGTTTTTTTTTTTTTTTTTTTTTTTTTTTGGCTGGGCTCAGTGGCTGACGCCTGTAATTCCAGCATTTTCAGAGGCCAAGGTGGGCAGATCAAGAGGCTAGGAGAAATGACATCTGTACTAAAAATACAAAATTTACCCAGGCATGGTGGCAGGCACCTGTAATCTCAGCTACTTGGGAGGCTGAGGCTGGAGAATTGCTTGAAACTGGAGGGCAAGGTTGCAGTGAGCTGAGATCATGCCACTTCACTCCAGCCTGGGTAACAAGAGTGAAACTCCATCTCAAAAAAAAAAAAAAAAAAAAAATATATATATATATATAAAATGTATATTTTTATATGATTATGTGTCATTTTCTTGAGTCATTTTATTTTCAGTAAAAGAAACTGCCTTCAGCATTTTTTTTAAAATTATACTTTAAATTCTGAGATACATGTGCAGAATGTGCAGGTTTGTTACACAAGTATACACGTGCCATGATGGTTTGCTGAACCCATCAGCCCATCATCTACATGAGGTATTTCTCCTAATACTATCCCTCTCCCAGCCCCTGAGTGTGACGTTCCCCTCCCTGTGTCCATGTGTTCTCATTGTTCAACTTCCACTTATGAGAGAACATGCTGTGTTTGGTTTTCTGTTCTTGTGTTAGTTTGCTGAGAATGATGGTTTCCAGTTTCATCCATGTCCCGGCAAAGAACATGAACTCATCCTTGTTTATGGCTGCATAGTATTCCATGGTGTATAAGTGCCACATGCTCTTTATCCAGTCTATCACTGATGGGTACTTGGGTTGGTTCCAAGTCTTTGCTATTGTGAATAGTGCTGTGTCTTTACAGTAGAAAGATTTATAATCTTTTGGGTATATACCCACTCATCGGATTGCTGGGTCAAATGGTATTTCTGATTCTAGATCCTTGAGGAATCACCACACTGTCTTCCACAATGGCTGAACTAATTTACACTCCCACCAACAGTGTGAAAATGTTCCTATTTATCCACATCCTCTCCAGTATCTGTTGTTTCCTGACTTTTTAATGATTGTCATTCTAACTGTTGTGAGATGGTATCTCATTGTGGTTTTGATTTGCATTTCTCTAATGACCAGTGATGATGAATTGTTTTCACATGTTTATTTGCAACATAAATGTCTTCTTTTGAGAAGTGTCTGTTCATATCCTTTGCCCACTTTTTGATGGGGTTGGTTTTTAAAATTTTTTCATGTAAATTTGTTTAAGATCTTTGTAGATTCTGGATATTAGCCCTTTGTCAGATGAATAAATTGCAAAAATTTTTTTCCCATTCTGTAGGTTGCCTGTTCACTCTGATGATAGTTTCTTTCGCTGTGCAGAAGTTCTTTAGTTTAATTAGGTCCCATTTGTCAATTTTGGCTTCTGTTGCCATTGCTTTTGGTGTTTTAGTCATGAAGTCTTTGCCTATGCTTATGTCCTGAATGGTATTGCCTAGGTTTTCTTCTAGGGTTTTTATGGTTTGGGGTGTTACATTTAAGTCTGTAATCTATCTTGAGTTAATTTTTGTATAAAGCATAAGAAAGTGGTCCAGTTTCTTTTTTTTTTTTTTTTTTTTTTTTTTTTGAGACGGAGTCTCGCTCTGTCGCCCAGGCTGGAGTGCAGTGGCGCGATCTCGGCTCACTGCAAGCTCCGCCTCCCGGGTTCACGCCATTCTCCTGCCTCAGCCTCCCGAGTAGCTGGGACTACAGGCGCCCACAACCGCGCCCGGCTAATTTTTTGTATTTTTAGTAGAGACGGGGTTTCACCGTGGTCTCGATCTCCTGACCTTGTGATCCGCCCGCCCCGGCCTCCCAAAGTGCTGGGATTACAGGCGTGAGCCACCGCGCCCGGCCTGAAAGTGGTCCAGTTTCAGTTTTCTGCATATGGCTAGCCAGTTTTCCCACCACCATTTGTTAAACAGGGATCCTTTCCCCATTCCTTGTTTTTTTCAGGTTTGTCAAAGATCAGATGGTTGTAGATGTGTGGTGTTATTTCTGAGGTCTAGGTTCTGTTTCATTGGTCTATATATCTGTTCTGATACCAGTACCATACTGTTTTGGTTACAGTAGCCTTGTAGCATAATTTGAAGTCAGGTAGCATGATGCCTCCAGCTTTGTTCTTTTTGCTTAGAATTGTCTTGGTTATACGAGCTTTTATTTGGTTCTATATTAAATTTAAAGTAGTTTTTTCTAATTCTGCGAAGAAAGTCCACGGTAGCTTGATGGGAATAGCATTGAATCTATAAATTACTTTAGGCAGTATGGCCATTTTCATGATATTGATTCTTCCTATCCATGAGCATGGAATGTTTATCCATTTTTTTGTGTCCTCTCTTATTTCCTTGAGCAGTAGTTTGTAGTTCTCTTTGAAGAGGTCATTCACATCCCTTGTAAGTTGTATTCCTAGGTATTTTATTCTCTTTGAAACAATTGTGAGCAGGAGTTCATTCATGGTTTGGCTTTCTGTTTGTCTATTATTGGTGTATAGGAAAGTTATAATTTTTGTGCATTGATTTTGTATCCTGAGACTTTGCTGAAGTTGCTTATCAGCTTAAGGAGATTTGGGGCTGAGATGATAAAGTTTTCCTTTTTTTTTTTTTTTTTTCTTGAGACGGAGTCTCGCTCTGTCACCCAGGCTGGAGTGCAGTGGCCGGATCTCAGCTCACTGCAAACTCCACCTTCTGGGTTTATGTCATTCTCCTGCCTCAGCCTCCCGAGTAGCTGGGACTACGGGTGCCCGCCACCACGACTGCCTAGTTTTTTGTATTTTTTTAGTAGAGACGGGGTTTCACCGTGTTAGCCAGGATGGTCTTGATCTCCTGACCTCGTGATCCGCCCATCTTGGCCTCCCAAAGTGCTGGGATTACAGGCTTGAGCCACCGCACCCGGCAAAGTTTTCCAAATATACAATCATGTCATCTGCAAACAGAGACAATTTGACTTCTTCTTTTCCTATTTGAATACCCATTGTTTCTTTCTCTTGCCTGATTGCCCTGGTCAGAACTTCCAACACTACATTGAATAGGAGTGGTGAGAGAAGGCATCCTTGTCTTGTGCTAGTTTTCAAAGGGAATGCTTCCAGCTTTTGCCCATTGAGTATGATATTAACTATGGGTTTGCCATAAATAGCCTTATTATTTTGAGATACGTTCCATCAATACCTAGTTTATTGAGAGTTTTTAGCATGAATGGGGTGTTGAATTTTATCGAAGGACTTTTCTGCATCTATGGAGATAACCATGTGGTTTTTGTTATTGATTCTGTTTACGTGATGGATTACATTCATTGATTTGTGTATGTTGAATCAGCCTTGCATCCCAGGGATAAAGCAAACTTGATTGTGGTGGACAAGCTTTTTGATGTGCTGCTGGATTCAGATTATCAGTATTTTATTGAGGATTTTTGCATCCATGTTCATCAGGGATATTGGCCTGAAATATCCTTTTTTTGTTGTGTCTCTGCCAGGTTTTGGTATGAGGATTATGCTGGCCTCATAAAATGAGTTAGGGAGGAGTCCTTCTTTTTCTATTGTTTGGAATAGTTTCAGAATTGGTACCAGCTCCTCTCTGTGGTAGAATTTGGCTGTGAATCCATCTGGTCCCAGGCATTTTTTTGGTTGGTAGGCTATTAATTACTGCCTCGATTTTAGAACTTGTTATTGGTTTATTCAGAGATCCGACTTCTTCCTTGTTTAATCTTGGGAGGGTGTATGTGTCCAGGAATTTATCCATTTCTTCCAGATTTTCTAGTTTATTTACATAGAGGTGTTTATAGTATTATCGGATGGTAGTTTGTATTTCTGTGGGATCAGTGGTGATATTCCCTTTATCATTTTTATTGTCTATTTGATTCTTCTCTCTTTTCTTCTTTATTAGCATGGCTAGTTGTCTATTTTGTTGATCATGTCAAAAAACCAGCTCCTGGATTCATTGGTTTTTTTGAAGGGTCTTTTGTGTCTTTATCTCCTTCAGTTCTGCTCTGATCTTAGTTATTTCTTGTCTTCTGCTAGATTTTGAATTTGTTTATTCTTGCTTCTCTAGTTCTTTTAATTGTGATTTTAGGGCATTGATTTTAGATCTTTCCTGCTTTCTCTTGTGAGCATTTAGTGCTATAAATTTTCCTCTAGACACTGCTTTGTCTGTGTTCCAGAGATTCTGGTATGTTGTGTCTTTGTTCTCATTGGTTTCAAAGAACTTATTTATTTCTGCCTTCATTTTGTTATTTACTCAGTAGTCATTCTGGAGCAGGTTGTTCAGTTTCTATGTAGTTGTGTGGTTTTGAGTGAGTTTCTTAATCCAGAGTTTTAATTTGATTGCACTGTGGTCTGAGAGACTGTTTGTTATGATTTCTGTTCTTCTGCATTTGCTGAGGAGTGTTTTACTTCCAATTATGTGGTCAATTTTAGAATAAGTGGGATGCTTTTCAGCATTCTTTGTATGTAGGGCTTATGCAGTGCCAGTGTGCTTTTTCAAAATGTGGTTATTTTGAAAGGTTTTTCTCTTTTTATTTGGCAGGACAGATTTGCTGATGGTATTATTCTAACTTAAAAGTAAACGTAAAACAGGAAAACCTAAAAGTATATATAAATTAAACACAAGAACTGGGCACCGTGGCTCACACCTGTAATCCCAGCACTTTGCTGGAGGCCGAGGTGGCTGGAATACCTAATGTCAAGAGTTTGAGACCACACTGACCAACATGATGAAACCCCGTGTCTACTAAAAATACAAAAAAATTAGCCAGACATGATGGTGGGTGCCTGTAATCCCAGCTATTCAGGAGACTGAATCAGGAGAATCACTTCAACCCAGAAGGTAGAGGTTGTGTTGAGCCGAGATCGTGCCACTGCACTCCTACCTGGATGACACAGTGAGGCTCTATCTCAAAAAAAAAAAAAAAACAAAAAATATAGCAAGATCCTTTGGGAGGCCGAGGTGGGTGGATCACTTGAAGTCAGGAGTTCAAGACCAGCCTTCCCAACATGGCAAAACCCTGTCTTTACTAAAACTACAAAAAATTAGCTGGGAGTGGTGGCAGGCGCCTGTAATCCCAGCTACTCGGGAGGCTGAGGCAGGAGAATTGCTTGAACCCGGGAGGTGGAGGTTGCAGTGAGCCAAGAACTTGCCAGTGCACTCCAGCCTGGGTGACAAGAGTGAGACTCCATCTCAAAATAAATAAATAAATAAATAAATAAATAAATAACATATTCTTGCTCAAGAGTTAAAAAATTTAATTTTGTTAAGATGTCAATACAACCTATAGTGGTAAACAAATTCGATGTAATTTCTATAAAAATACTAATAGCACAGGTTGTTTGAACAGAAATATTCTTTAAAGTTTTTAAATTTGATTATGAACTATAACTAGCCAAACACCCATGAAAAAGAGGAGCCAATATACTTTCTCATTTCAAAACATATTAAAAGCTATAACAAAACAACGTAGTAATGACACAAAGATGGATAAACAGATGAAAAATCAGAATAGGGAGCCCAGAAATGAACCCTTCTGTAAATAAGCAATCTTCCACAAAGCTGTCATGAACACACAATAAAGAAAAGATAATATCTTCTTTTTTTTTTTTTTTTTTTTTTTTTTTTTTTTTTTTGAGACGGAGTCTCGCTCTGTCGCCCAGGCTGGAGTGCAGTGGCGCGATCTCGGCTCACTGCAAGCTCCGCCTCCCGGGTTCACGCCATTCTCCTGCCTCAGCCTCCCGAGTAGCTGGGACTACAGGCGCCCACAACCGCGCCCGGCTAATTTTTTGTATTTTTAGTAGAGACAGGGTTTCACCGTGGTCTCGATCTCCTGACCTTGTGATCCGCCCGCCTCGGCCTCCCAAAGTGCTGGGATTACAGGCGTGAGCCGCCGCGCCCGGCAAAAGATAATATCTTCAAAAATTAATGCTGAAAACTGAATATCTGCACTGATAAAGCTGGATTCTTTCCTTGAACCATATGCAAAAAAAATTTAAATAAAATACTTAGATATAAAAAATAGCTAACAAATCTCTTAAAAAAAACGTGGAGAAAAGACGTGACATTGGCCTTGGAATCATTTTCTTAAATGACATTAAATGCATAAGCAACAAAGAAAAGAACAGAAAAATTTAACTGAAATATACTTAGAAATTTTTGAACATCAAAAAAAAATTCAAGAGAGTGACAAGGCCTCCTAGGAAATCAGTGAAAATATTTGCAAATCACATGTGATAGAAGTTAATATTCAGAATATATAAGCAACTCTTAAAACTGAACAATAAAGTTGAATAATGGGATTTAGAAATGGAAAACTAATTAAACTAAATTTTTATCAAAAAATTACAATGAAAGACAAAATAACTTCACATCCATTAGAAGAGCCACTAACAATTTTTTAAGAAAACCAAATCTGTTGATGATGCTATGAAAATGAAACCTATGTTAATTGTTGGCGGAAAACAAAGATGCAGGCATTATTTTAAAATGTTACAAATGTTCCTCAGATAATTAAACATAAAATTATAACCAATTATAGCAATCTTATTTATAAATTTATTTCCAAAGTATGCAACACAGAACCTGGAAGAGATATTTAAACGTTTATGCTTATTGTACCAGAATTCACAAAAGTCAAAAGGCTGAAACAACTTAGATGTCCCTTGATTTATAAATACATCAAAAAAAAATTTAACATATACAGACATGGAACATTATTCAGGCTTTTTTTTTTTTTTTTTTTTTTTTTAGACTGAGTCTCTCTCTGTCGCCCAGGCTGGAGTGCAGTGGCCAGATCTCAGCTCACTGCAAGCTCTGCCTCCCGGGTTTACGCCATTCTCCTGCTTCAGCCTCCCCAGTAGCTGGGACTACAGGCGCCCACCACCTCGCCCGGCTAGTTTTTTGTATTTTTTAGTAGAGACGGGGTTTCACGGTGTTAGTCAGGATGGTCTCGATCTCCTGACCTCGTGATCCACCCGTCTCGGCCTCCCAAAGTGCTGGGATTACAGGCTTGAGCCACCGCGCCCGGCCTACTCAGGCTTAAAAAAGAAAATCTTGTCACATTTTAAGGTAAATTTTGAAAATATTATGTAACGTGAAATAAACCAGTAACAAAATGATAGATACTACATGATTCCATTTACATGAGACAAGTTAAATAGTCAGACTCATAAAAACAGAAAGTGGAAAGGTGTTTGCCAAGGGCTGGAGAAAGGGTAAAATGGGCAGTTGTTACTTAGTGGGTATTGAGTTTTAGTTTTACAAGCTGTAGAACTTCTAGAAGCCTTTTGCATAACCAGGTGAATATACTTTAACATACCTGAAATGCACAGCTTTTTTTTGACAGAGGGTCTCACTTTGTCACCCAAGCTGGTGTGCAGTGGCAAAATTATGGCTCACTTCAGCCTCAAACTCCCAGGATAAAGTGCTCCTTGTCCCTTGATCTCTCAGGTTGCTGGAACCACAGGTGCACACCACCATGGATTGTTATTTTAAAGTTTTTTGTGTAGAGCAGGTCTTTGCATGTTTCCCCTGCTTGTCTCAAATGTTTGGGCTCAAGTGATCCTCCTGTTTTGACCTCTTAAGTTTCTGGGATTACAGAGGTGAGCCACTACCATGCCTGGCCATAAAATGTACACTTAAATAGATTTTTAAATAATCAATTTTATGTTATCTGTTTTAAAAAAAATTATTTTAGAAGGAAAACTAAATGCAGAATTATAAATATTTTCTAAAATTACCTTCAAATCACAAAAGTGTTTCTCTCACACAAAGGAAATATATATTCATTATTAAACACAGGGTGAAAATAAGATTATTTCCACAACTGCTCAGACAAGATAAAACCACCACTGAAAATCAACTAAGAAAGAATATATACAAGATAAGCCATAATCATAATTGGGGTCATATTTATAGATAAAAACAGAAACATATAATCTGATGGTGATAGACATATGGCTAATTCATTTCTTAACTAAACCCTACATTGACTTAAAGTGCACAAACAGAATTGCAAATTGTCTAGAATTACAATATGTAAGTAAAACAAAAAAACACAGTACACTGATATTAAGAAACTGACACTGAAAAGCACACCTATAGAACTGCAAAATAATAATAAAAGTAATGTTTACTCATAAGATCTGGTATGCAACATTGATGTACCATTAAAAAAACTGTCTAGATAACTACAATATTTGACTATATCTGTGTACTCATGGAAGGCAGGTATTTTGAATCATCGACATGTGCTGCATGGCAGTAAAATTTAACAGAAATTGCAATATAATCATAAATAGAAGATTCTAATGATAAGCTTTTAATAAATAAGCATTAAAGAAAACTAGAGGTAAATTTCATAAATGTCATGTTTATATATGCTATTCTTACACAATATATGCTACATATATTCTTAAAGAATCTATGCTATTCTTACACAAAATGAAACTACTGTAATTTAACTTTAGAAGCAAAGAATAGTTTTACCGGGGCCGGGCGTGGTGGCTCAAGCCTATAATCCCAGCACTTTGGGAGGCCGAGACGGGCGGATCACGAGGTCAGGAGATTGAGACCATCCTGGCTAACACGGTGAAACCAGGTCTCTACTAAAAAGTACAAAAAACTAGACAGGCGAGGTGGCGGGCGCCTGTAGTCCCAGCTACTTGGAAGGCTGAGCCAGGAGAATGGCGTAAACCCGGGAGGTGGAGCTTGCAGTGAGCTGAGATCCCGCCAGTGCACTCCAGCCTGGGCAACAGAGCCAGACTCCGTGTCAGAAAAAAAAAAAAAAAAAAAAAAAAGAATAGTCTTACCTTGCTTAATAAATAAAAAAAAAAATCTTGCAGAATATAATTAAAGCATCTGATATATAAAACAAATATCTGGGAAGAACTTACTTTATTATTTAAATATAAGCTGAAGAAAGTGAATGGAAATCATATAATTCCTTTCTGTCTGCAGCAAACTTAAATGTATAACTAAATATTTTAGTAAATATGGAATGCCTACTAATTATCTAATTTACTTCAGGTGTAACATGTAAATTCTAACATGTCCTAAATGTCTGAATCTAAAATAACAGAGAAATTTGAAATAGAAAATAGAAAGTAAAAATGTATAGGGAGAGCAACATCAGTAAAATAATAATAATAATAAAAAAGGTGACCTATTTTCTTTTTTTTTTCCTGAGATGGAGTCTCTCTCTGTCGCCCAGGCTGGAGTGCAGTGGCGCAATCTTGGCTCACTACAAACTCCGCCTCCGGGGTTCAAGCAATTCTTCTGCCTCAGCCTCCCGAGTAGCTGGGATTACAGGTGTCCACCATCATGTCCAGCTAATTTTTGTATTTTTAGCAGAGACGGGGTTTCACCATGTTGGCCAGGATGGTCTCGATCTCCTGACCTTGTGATCCACCCACCTTGGCCTCCCAAAGTGCTGGGATTATAGGCGTGAGCCACCATGCCCGGCCAGGTGACCTATTTTTTTATCCCCTGATAGCAAAAAACTTGTGAGCCATCCCTGACAAAAATGTCTTTATGAAAGATCCAGGCATCCTGGCTCATACCTGTAATGATAGATACATAATACATTGAGGTTGAAGAATTTCTTCAGGCCAGAATTTCAAGACCAGCCTGTATTATGTAAAAAGACTTCATCTCTCAAACAAGTACCTTCAAAAGAGCTTTGAGATCCAGGGATGGAGTTGCCAAACCCTCCTAAAGCCCAAGATTGAGGAACATTCTTTTTAAGAGACAGGCTTCTATTAAGGTGGCAAACTACAGAACCTCTGTTCTTGGCTATAGACCAAAAAATAACCAACCCAACTTGCTCCCACTGAGAATTCTGAACTTACCCTATAACCATTCCAAACTCCTCCCAGTCAAAACCTGGGAGAGCTTCTGCTCTTCCAGAGGCCTGGAGGAAAACACCCATTTGTAGCCATACAGTTTAACATTTTACTTCTAGCTCCAAGCCACAGTTCATGGCCAATTCTGCTGAAGTAGAATCCCACACAGTGACCTGGGAAGATGCTCTCTAGTACTCAGTGAAAGGCGTCCTCATCCACATCCTGATGTAAGACCCACCATATGCAGATATGACTGCAACAACTTCCCCTAGTGTCTGCTCTGCAGATGAAAGTCCTGAAGGATATTCAGTCTTCCAATAATAAAATGGGAATTACCACTACCCAAGCCTTTTGTAACAAGCCAACTAAAGGTAAATCCTCTGTAGACGCAGCAGCCTTGTGACCAACCTACCACCTCTGCCTATTACAAATGAAGAGGTCATCCTATAAATATGGGATCTTTGCCTCTTGTAACCAGTTTATATAAACTTGAAGAGGTTTTCGTTCAATGAAATTTTCAAAAACCAATGCAAAGCAAAACTATATTGTGCCCATTGTCAATGTTTCCATTTTAACATAACCCTGGAAGTATGTAGCAGAAGAGTTAGGCAAAAATACATTGTTTAAAGCCATTGAAATTGAAGACAAGTAAGTAAAGAGTTGCTGTTTGCAGATCATATCATATTATATATTTTTAAAAAACCATAAACGGTAAATTTAAGGCCAGGCATGGTGGCTCATGTCCGTCATCCCAACACTTGGGGAGGCCAAGGCAGGCAGATCACCAGAGGTTAGGAATTAGGAACCAGCCTGGCCAATATGGTAAAACTTTGTTTCTACTGAAAACAGAAAAATTAGCCACGCATGGTGGCGGGCGCCTACAGTTCCAGCTACTCAAGAGTCTGAGGCAGGAGAATCACTTGAACCTGGGAGGCAGAGGTTGCAGGGAGGCAGAGGTTGCAGTGAGCCAAGATCACGCCACTGCACTCCAGCTTGGGCAACAGAGTAAGACTCCATCTCAAAGAAAAAGAATATATTTTAGCCTAAAATATTAACTCCATGCTTCAGAAAGATAAATTTTCTTGTTTCACCTAAGTTGTACCTTAAGAAATGCAATGAGATAGACAACAACATAAAAATAGTGGGGGACTTTTATACGTTACTTACAGCATTACACAGGTCATCATGAGAGAAAGTCAAACAAACAAACAAACAAAAATCAATGGGCTTAAACTATACCTTAGAACAAATGGACTTAACAGATCTTTACAGAATATTCTACCCAGCAACTGCAGAATATACATTTTTTTCATCAGCACATAAAACATTCTTCAAGATAGACCATACGATAGGTCACAAGACAAGTCTGAATTTTTTTTTTTTTTTTTTTTTTTGAGACGGAGTCTCGCTCTGTCGCCCAGGCTGGAGTGCAGTGGCTGGATCTCAGCTCACGGCAAGCTCCGCTTCCCGGGTTTACGCCATTCTCCTGCCTCAGCCTCCCGAGTAGCTGGGACTACAGGCGCCCGCCACCTCGCCCGTCTAGTTTTTTTTTTGTATTTTTAGTAGAGACGGGGTTTCACCATGTTAGCCAGGATGGTCTCTATCTCCTGACCTTGTGATCCGCCCATCTCGGCCTCCCAAAGTGCTGGGATTACAGGCTTGAGCCACCGCCCCGGCCTTTTTTTTTTTTTTTTTTTTTTGTAACAGCGTCTCACTCCGTCACTAAGGCTGGAGTGCAATGGTGCAATTTTAGCTCACAGCAACCTCTGCCTCCCAGGTTCAAGGGATTCTGCTGCCTCAGCCTTCCAAGTAGCTGGGATTACAGGCACATGCCGCCATGCGTGCCTGCTTTGTATTTTTAGTAGAGATGGGGTTTCACCATATTGGCCAGGCTGGTTTTGAACTGCTGACCTCAGGTTATCTGCCTGCCTTGGCCTCCCAAAGTACTGGGATTAAAGCGTGAGCCACCATGCCCAGCCCCTGAATAAATTTAACAATATCAAAATTTTATCAAGTACTGTCTTAGACCGCAGTGGAATAAAATTAGAAATCAATTCCAATAGGAACACTCAAAACCATACAAATACATGAAAATTAAATAACCTGCTCCTGAATGACTGTTGGATCCACAATGAAATCAAGATGGAAATTAAATAACTCTTTAAACTGAATAATAGTGACACAACATATTAAAACCTCTGGGATACAGCAAAAGCGGTGCTAAGAGGAAAGTACATAGCATTAAATACACACATCAAAAAGTTCAAAACACCACAATAAACAACCTAAGATTACACCTCAAGGAACAAGAGAAACAAGAACAAACCAAACCCAGCAGGAAAAAAAAAAAAAAAAAAATCAGAGCAGAACTAAATAAAATTGAAACTTAAAAAACATAAAAGATAAATAAAACAATAAACTAGTTATTTGAAAAGATAAACCAAATTGATAGACTATTGGTGAGATTAACCCAGAAAAGCAGAAGGAAGATCCAAATATGCTCAATAAGAAATAAAAGATCATTCTGAGTTTTTGGCCAGGCGCGATGGCTCAAGCCTGTAATCCCAGCACTTTGGGAGGCCGAGATGGGCAGATCACGAGGTCAGAAGTTTGAGACCATCCTGGCTAACACGGTGAAATCCCATCTCTACTAAAATATACAAAAAACTAGCCAGGTGTGGTGGCCAGCGCCTCTAGTCCCAGCTACTCGGGAGGCTGAGGCAGGAGAATGGTGTAAACCCGGGAGGCGGAGCTTGCAGTGAGCCAAGATCCGGTCACTGCACTCCAGCCTAGGCGACAGAGTGAGACTCCATCTCAAAAAAAAAAAAATAAAAAGAAAGAAATAAAAGATCATTCAAAGCTACTATGAATACCTTTACATGCTCAAACTAGAAAATCTAGAGGAATTCCATAAATTCCTGGAAATATACAACCCTCCTAAATTAAACCAGGAAGAAATAAAAACTCTGAACAGACCAATAACAAGTAGCAAGATTAAACTACTAATAAAAAATTGCCGCTGGGTGCAGTGGCTCATGCCTGTAATCCTAGCACTTTGGTAGGATGAGGCGGGTGGATCACTTGAAGTCAGTCTGCTAGGGATGCAGAGATGATTTAACATAGGTAAGTCAATACATGTTATCCACCAAATAAACAGAATTAAAACCAAAAATTATATGATTATCTCAAAATACACAGAAAAATCATTTGGCAAAATCCAGCATCCCTTTATGATTAAAATCCTCAGCAAAATTGGGATAGAGGGAACATATTGTAAGGTCATAAAAGCCATCTATGACAGGCCAGGTGTGGTGGCTCACGCCTGTAATTCCAATACTTTGAGAGGCAGAGGTGGGCGGATCACCTGAGGTCAGGAGTTTGAGATCAGCCTGGCCAACATGGTGAAACCTCATCTGTACAACAATACAAAAATTAGCCAGGAATGATGGCGGGTGCCTGTGGTCCCAGCTACTGGGGAGGCTGAGTCCCAGAGGTGGAAATTGCAGTGAGCGGAGATTGTGCCGTTGCACTCCAGCCTGGGCGACAGAGCAAGACTCCGTATGGAAAAAAAAAAAAAAAAAAAAAAAAAACCATCTATGATAAACAGCCAACATTACACTGAACGGGAAAAAGTTGGAAGGATTTTTTCTGAGAACACAAGACAATAATGCCCACTCTCACCACTTCTATTCAACATAGTAATGGAAGTCTTAGCCAGAGCAATCAGAGTAAAGCAAAAAAAAAACAGCATCTAAATTGGTAAAGAGGAAGTCAAACTGTCACTGCTTATCAATGATATAATTGTATAGCTGGGAAACCCTAAACACTCATCTAAAAAGCTTTTAGGGCTGGGTGCAGCGACTCAAGCCTGTAATCCCAGCAATTGGGGAGGTGGAGGCAGGTGGATCACCTGAGGTCAGGAGTCCAAGACCAGCCTGGCCAACGTGGTAAAACCCCGTCTCTACCAATAATACAAAAATTAGCCAGGCGCGGTGGCAAGTGGGTGTAATCCCAGCTACTAGGGAGGCTGAGACAGGAGAATCACTTGAACCCAGGAGGTAGAGGTTGCAGTGAGCTGAGATCATGCTACTGCACTCCAGCCTGGGCGACAGAGTAAGACCTTGTCTCAAAAAGAAAAAAAAAAAAAAAAAGAAAAGAAAAAAAAGCTTTTCGATCTGATACGTAAATTCAGTAAAATTTCAGGATACAAAATCAATGTGCACAGATTAGTGGCACTGGTGTACACTAACAGTGACCAAACTAGGACTTAAATTAAGAACTCAACTCATTTAAAAAGAGCTGCAAAAAAAATAATAATTAGGAATATGTCTAACCAAGCTGGTGAAAGATCTCTACAAGAAAAATTACAAAATGTTGCTAAAAGAAATCACAGACAATGGAAACAAATGGAAACATATTTCATGCTTATGGATGGGTAGCAATCCTATTGCAACAATGATAAACCAACCAAAAGCAATCTTCAAATTCAATGTAATTTCCATCAAAATAGCATTATTATTCTTCACAGAACTAAAAAAAATCCTAAAATTTATATAAAATAAAAAGAGAGCCTCCATAGTTAAAGCAAGAAAAAAAAAAAAAAAAACCAAAAAAACCAAAAACACACACACAAAAATCTGAAGGCATCACATTATCTGACTTCAAACTATACTACAAGGGTATAGTTACCAAAACAGCATTGTATGGGTATAAAAATAGACATTTAGACCAATGAAACAGAATAGCGAAACCAGAAATAAACCCAAATACTTACAGCCAACTGATCTTTGACAAAGTAAACAAAGATATAAAGTGGGGAAATAACACCCTATTCAATAAATGGTGCTGGCATAATTGGGAAGCCACATATTGAAGAATAAAACTGGGTCTTCGGCTGGGCACAGAGGGTCATACCTGTTATCCCAGCCTTTAGGGAGGTTGAGGTGGGTGGATCACGAGGTCAGGAGTTCAAGACCAGCCTGGACAAGATGGTGAAACCCCGTCTCTACTAAAAATAGAAAAAAAATTTAGCTGGGTATGGTGGCGGGTGCCTGTAATCCCAGCTACTCGGGAGGCTGAGGCAGAGAATTGCTTGAACCTGGGGGGCAGAGCTGAGATCACGCCACTGCACTCCAGCCTGGGCGACACAGCGAGACTCCGTCTCAAAAAAAAAAAAAAAATATGGATCTGCATCTCTCACCTTATAAAAAAATTAACTCAAGATGGATCAAATACTTTAATCTAAGACCTGAAACTACCCGAATTCTAAAGCCTTGGAAAAACTCTTCTAGACATTGACTTGGGCAAAGAGTGCATGACCAAGAACCCCAAAGCAAATGCAACAAAAACAAAGACAGATGTGACTTAAACAATTCTCAAAAGAAAATATACAAATGGCCAACAACAACAAAAAATACTGAACATCACTGATGATTAATGATCAGGGAAATGCAAATCAAAACCACAATGTGATACCACCTTACTCTTGCAAGAATGATCATAATTGGCTGGTCATGGTGGCTGATGCCTGTAATCCCAGCACTTTGGGAGACCAAGACTGGTGGATCACCTGAGGTCAGGAGTTCCAGAGGAGCCTGGCCAACATGGTAAAACCCCGCCTCTACTAAAAACACAAAAATTAGCAGGGTGCGATGGCTTATGTCTGTAATCCCTGCTGCTCCGGAGGCTGAGGCTGGAGAATCGCTTGAACCCGGGAGGCGGAGGTTGCAGTGAGCCGAGATCGCACCACTGCACTCCAGTCTGGGCCAGAGAGCGAGACTCCATCTCAAAAACAAACAAACAAACATACAAACAGAAAAGACCATAATTAAAACATCAAAAAATGGACCAGGCACGGGTGGCTCATGCCTGTAATCACAGCAAACTCCCTCTCGGAAAAAAAAAAAAAAGAAGAAAAGAAAAGAAAAGAAGGGATAAAACCCCAAATGTTGTGTGTCCTCACTTATGAGTGGGAGCTAAGCTATGAAGATGCAAAGGCATAAAAATTATATAATGGGGCCAGGCGCGGTGGCTCACGCTTGTAATCCCAGCACTCTGGGAGGCCGAGGCAGGCAATCACCTGAGGTCGGGAGTTCAAGACCAGCCTGACCAACATGGAAAAACCCTGTCTCTACTAAAAATACAAAATTAGCCGGGCATGGTGGCGCATGCCTGTAATCCCAGCTACTCGGGAAGACTGAGGCAGGAGAATCGCTAGAACCTGGGAGGCGGAGGTTGCGGTGAGCCGAGATCGCGCCATTGTACTCTAGCCTGGGCAACAAGAGCGAAACTTTGTCTCAAAAAAAAAAAAATTAAAAAATTAAAAATTAAAAAGAATTATATAATGGACTCTGGACATACAGCGGGAAGGGTGGGAGAGGGAGTGAGGGATGAGAGACTACATATTGGATACAGTGCACACTGCTTGGGCGATTGGTGCACCTAAATCTCAGAAATCACCACAAAAGAACTTATCCATGTAACCAAATACTACCTGTACCCCAAAACTACTGAAATATAACAATTTAAGACAAAAATAAAACCCCCCAAACCCCATAAGTTGAAGTTTATATGCTTTGGCTTTTTTTTCCAGAAATGGTCTCACTCTGTCACCCAGAATGGAGAGCAGTGGCTTGATCAGGGCTCACTGCAGCCACAACCTCCTGGGCTCAGGCAGTCCTCCTACTTCAGTCCCTGAATAACTGGTACTACAGGTTCAGGCCACCATGCTAAATTAGCTGGGCGTGGTGGTGGGCGCTTGTAATCCCAGATACTCGGGAGGCTGAGGCAGAAGAATCGCTCGAACCCAGGAAGGCGGAGGTTGCAGTGAGCTGAGATCAAGTCATTGCATTCTGGCCTGGCTGGCAGAGCAACATTTGTCTAAAAACAAAAAAAGATAAAAATAAAGATTGTTTCAAGTTAAAAAAAAAAAAATCTAATAAAATAAAATAGAAAAAGTTAAAAAATTATAAGAGATTATAAGGCCGGGTGCCATGGCTCATGCCTGTAATCCCAGCACTTTGGGAGGCTGAGGTGGGCGGATTGCCTGAGGTCAGGAGTTTGAGACCAGCCTGGCCTCAACATGGTGAAACCCTGTCTCTACTAAAAAAACAAAAATTAGCCAGGCATGGTGGCAAGCGCCTGTAATCCCAGCTTCTAGGGAGGCTGGGGCAGAAGAATTACTTGCACCCGGGAGGTGGAGCTTTCGGTGAGCTGAGATCGCGCCACTGCACTCCAGCCTGGGCGGCAGAGGGAGACTGTCACAAACAAACAAACAAACAAACAAACAAACAAAAAAGAGATTATAAAATTTATGTGAAAGTTAGAGTGTTCAAAAATGACAAATTTGATGGATTTATTTATAAGATTTTACTAAAATTAGGTTTAGGTTTTTTTTTGTTTTATTTTTTGAGATGGCGTTTCACTCTTGTTGCCCAGGCTGGAGTGCAATGGCCCGATCTCAGCTCACTACAACCTCCACCTCCTGGGTTCAAATGATTCTCCTGCCTCAGACTCCTGAGTAGCTGGGATTACAGGTGCCCATCACCACACCTGACTAATTTTTGTATTTTTAGTGGAGAAGGGGTTTCACTACGTCGACCAGGCTGGTCTTGAACTTCTGACCTCAGGTGATCTACCCGCCTCGGCCACCCAAACTGATGCCATTAAAGGAGTAAGCCATCACGCCCGGTCTTCAGTATTGATAATACACTATTACTAAAGTAAAAATTGATTTACTGTTGAACAAAAATTTTATGTATTATTAACATGGCAGTAAACTATATTTGTTCACATTTTGAATACATTTAAAAAGAGAGTAAAGAAGAGAAAGAATTTTCCCATGCTCTGGGGTGGGCCCGGCTCAGCTCAGGGAGGAAGCCCTGCCTGGAAAGGCTGCAGCCTTTTGTTATCAGAAGCATGGGATAACATCTTCTGTCACTCAGGGCCTGAAGGGGCGGGGCCTTAAACATCATCCAATCAGGGACGCTGGGCTGGGACCGTCCAATCAGGCATGCAGCTGGAGCAGACAGGGCGACTTCCGGGATGTGGTCGGACCTTTGGCTCTCGCCGCAGCCGGAGGTCAAGGTGTGGTGCTTGCTGCTGTGTGTCTTCTCCTCCTAGAGGCCCAGCTTCTGTGGTCCTGTGACCTGCAGGTATTGGGAGATCCACAGCTAAGTCGCCAGGACCCCCTGGAAGCCTAGACATGGTGAGTGTGCCGGGTCCGACATCCGGAGAGAGTGGCCGGGGCTGGTTGGAACCGGCTGTGGCGGGACTCAGGCCTCCCCGCAGTCAGCTCCACAATCTGTGCCCGAAGTTCTCCTTGCCTAGCTCCACCTCAGTCCGCTTCAGCCATAAGATGGCGGCTGCGCTGACACCCGGCCCCCGGGCGTCCTGTCTCTAACCTGCGCTATAACTGTGCCCTGGCCTGGAGACCTCTTGGGGCAGCTCTGCACCCGCAGCGCGGAGTCTCTCCCATATGTGCAGGGACCATGGGAGGGTCGTCAGAGGAGAATCCTGACTCCGCGTGTGGGTTCATGAATGGGAAGAGGTTTGGTTCGTGAGGTTCCCAGCTCCTGTTTCCTCTTATTAAAAATTTACGGAAGTCAGCGCACAAATATAAAATAATTTATCCAAAGAGTGATTCCAAAATTGTAGAGCACCCAGCTGTGGGTTGTAGTTTATGGTCTATTGAAGGGATTTGACGGAAGAGTTTTATAAGGCGCATAATGAAGAAAACCAAATTCAATAATTGGTTAGGTACAGTTAGGTAGTTTCTTAGTTTGTACTATCAAGATGGAAATTTCTTGATTATGTAGTCAGAGATTAATTGGCAGTTTATAGTTTCTTAAGCCTGAATTTTTTTCCCCAATATAGTAATTTACAAAAAGTGCATTTGAATTAGTTTTTTTTTGAGACAAAGTCTCACTCTGTCGCCCAGGCTGGAGCGCAGTGGCACCGTCTGGGCTCACTGCAATCTCCGCCTACCAGGTTCACGTGGTTCTCCTGATTTAGCCTCCCAAGTAGCTGGGATTACAGGCATGCGCCACCACGCCCCCTTAACTTTTTTTTTTTTTTTTTTTTTTTGAGAAGGAATCTGGCTCTGTGGCCCAGGCTGGAGTGCAGTGGCGCCATCTCGGCTCACTGCAAGCTACGCCTCCCGGGTTCACGCCAGTCTCCAGACTCAGCCTCCTGAGTAGCTGGGACTACAGGCACCCGGCATCACGCCCGGCTAATTTTTCTATTTTTAATAGAGACAGGGTTTCACTGTGTTAGCCAGGATGGTCTCGATCTCCTGACCTCGTGTTTCACCCGCCTCGGCCTCCCAAAGTGCTGGGATTACAGGTGTAAGCCACCGCGCCTGGCCGGATTAGGTTTTTTAAAAGTAGAATTTAGGAACTAGAGCCTCTTCAGTCTAACTGCCTATTTGCACACCCCACAAGGAACTGCTCTTTCCTTGCATTTTTCACATGTGTCCCAAGCAGGGCCTCAAGTCTATCCCCCATCCCCTATTTCTCCAGCCTGACTCTGGCTTGCAGTAAAATACTTAATTTCCTCTTCCTTCTGACATTCCCAAATGCCAGTTTCCCCTCCCTTATTCATATTATCAACTATTTGTCCTTTAGTGTACATTTTGATACCTGTTTTAATCATTTTTTTGACAAAGCATTTGATGGCACATTTAAAAAAAAATGTTTTCTGTTTGTAAATATTTTTTCTTCTGTTTTCCCTAGACACAGATATCAGAATGTTTTGGGGGTCAAGGTTTCCCTTTGGAAACTTTATAGGGAGATGTGTCCTCAGCTACCCTTCAATTTTTTCTTGGACCTGAGATTCAGTACTGTCTGGGGAAAAACCAGGATACCCGCCATGGCTATGTCTGCGAGAGTGTCTAGTGAATATCAGTTCCTGGGTCATTTTCTCCCCTAAGACAACCTGAGGTATGGAGTGGAGCCTCTTAAGAGAGCAGGTGTTGGCCGGGCGCGGTGGCTCAAGCCTGTAATCCCAGCACTTTGGGAGGCCGAGACGGGCGGATCACTAGGTCAGGAGATCGAGACCATCCTGGCTAACAGGGTGAAACCCCGTCTCTACTAAAAAAAATACAAAAAGCTAGCCGGGCGACGTGGCGGGCGCCTGTAGTCCCAGCTACTCGGGAGGCTGAGGCAGGAGAATGGCGTAAACCCGGGAGGCGGAGCTTGCAGTGAGCTGAGATCCGGCCACTGCACTCCAGCCCGGGGACAGAGCGAGACTCCGTCTCAAAAAAAAAAAAAAAAAAAAAAAAAAAGAGAGCAGGTGAATGCCCTTTGACTGAGAGGCATCTTCTGGTGCGCTGTTTTTTTGGAAAGCTACCCCCTTGAGATACTAATATTGTCTTTACCCAACCCAGCTTCCATTTCTTGGAGACGCGTTGCTGTTCAGACAATCAGATGCTGGTAGTGAAGGGGAAACCAAAATAATTTTTGCCCCTGGATTCTCTTAGGGGACAGAAAAATAGTGATAGAAAAATGGTAAAAAGTTTGTGAAATAAAATAGCACTCCAAAGACAAAGAAAAAAACTGATCCCAGTGAGATGGTGCAAGAACTTGCAAAGTGAAATATACCTGGGGCACTCACTGGGACAGAGTTTGTTCAGAGTCTCCTGAGAGAATGATTATTGAGCACTTAAGTGAACAGGATGGGGTGGGAGAATCTCTAAGGTAATTGGATGGCCTGACTTGACACACGAGTCAGACATATCTGTATCTTGAAATGATTAAGTGATTTCTTCACTTATTTTGACCAGGTTTTTGTGTGTGTGTGGTTTTTTTTTTTTTTTTTTTTTTTGACAGTGTTTTCCTCTGTCACCCAGGCTGTATTGCAGTGGTGCAATCTCTGCAGTGCTACTTTTTGTATTTTTAGTAGAGATGGGGGTTTGCCATGTTGGCCAGGCTGTTTGAGCTCAAAATTCTGACCTCAAGTAATCTGCCCACCTTGGCCTCTCAAAGTGCTGGGATTGCAGGTGTGAGCCGCTGTGCCCGGCTGACCTCAGTTTTTTAACTGTAAATTGCATTTTATTAGTAGGGTTTGAAAGGTAAGAAAATATTTACAAAGGGCATAAAAAAGGTGAGTTTCAGAAAATAATACCTAATTATATATTTGTTGAAAATTCTCATTCACCTTTTTCTCAGAGTGAATTTAGAAGTTTTCTCAGGTTTGTTTTGTTTTGTTTTGTTTTTTGTTGAGACAGAGTCTCACTCTGTCACCCAGGCTGGAGTGCAGTGGTGGGATCTCAGCTCACTGCAAACTCTGCCTCCCAGGTTCATGCCGTTCTCCTGCTTCACTCTCCCGAGTTGCTGGGACTACAGGTGCCCACCACCATGCCCAGCTAATTTTTTTGTATTTTTAGCAGAGACGGGGTTTCACCTTGTTAGCCAGGGTGCTCTCGATCTCCTGACCTCATGATCCGCCTGCCTTGGCCCCCCAAAGTGCTGGGATTACAGGTGTAAGCCACTGTGCCCAGCCTTCTGGTGTGTTTTTTATGGCTGAATGATTTCAAACAGAATTCCATCTAGCTTTTAGAATGTTAGCTACTGAGAAAAAAAATAAGAAAAATTGTTCTTCCATTTCGGCTGTAGAGAATTAATATATTTCCACAAGCAAATGTGGTAGATAATTGGGGAGTTACATAGATTCGTGAAAACATCAGTTTCTTTTTTTGCAGGGTGAATTTGCTAAAGTAAATATCTTTGTTCTATATCCTGTTATTTCGATTTCTGAGTTTAATGCTAATTTTTTTTTTTTTTTTTTTTTTGAGACGGAGTCTCGCTCTGTCACCTAGGCTGGAGTGCAGTGGCCGGATCTCGGCTCACTGCAAGCTCCACCTCCCGGGTTCACGCCATTCTCCTGCCTCAGCCTCCCGAGTAACTGGGACTACAGGCGCCCACCACCTCGCCCGGCTAGTTTTTTTTGTATTTTTTAGTAGAGACGGGGTTTCACCGTGTTAGCCAGGATGGTCTCGATCTCCTGACCTCGTGATCCGCCCGTCTCGGCCTCCCAAAGTGCTGGGATTACAGGCTTGAGCCACCGCGCCCGGCCTTAATGCTAAATTTTATGTGATGAAACTTGGTACCTCCTAGAAGTGTTCCCATATAACTAATTGTTTACCACATGATTTTTAATACAAAAAGTAAAATAATACTTTATTGTCCAAAAGAAATAAATACCTTTCTTTCTCTTACTGAGGTACAAAATACAAGCACCTTAAAATTTTCTTATATGTTTTTGGATCATTTTGCTGGATTTTTTCAAACAGTTTCAAAAACTAAGTGAATGACTCTGACATGGTAATTAAAGCTTGAGACCAATGACTGCAAACTGAGGTTAATTTTGAGCCAGCAAAAGGAGGTTATTAAAGACCCAGTTAGTTCCTTCTGGAAAGCCTTTCCTGCAGATGTCCCAGCCTGCTTACCCCAGCGGTGGAAGAAGCCTCCATAGTGAGAGAAGCTACAGAGCCCTGCAAAGCTGGGGCCCCACAGGCAGATGCAGTTAAGGTTAAGATAGAAAGGGTTTGGTAGTGTCTTACTGAAGATAAAATTGTTACTGTTTTGAGGCAGTTTTGAGAGGTTTTAAACCAGTTACATGTATGTTAAAAAAAAAAAAATTGAATTCCAAAGGAGTATGGCAACAGGAGGAAGTACCAACTATAAGATCTTTAAGGATTGCAAAGATTAGGCAGAAAAGGGCTTTTTTTCCTAAGGATAAGAAAATAAGTTTAGAAAAAAGGTGAGGGGAATGTTTAAATGAAGGTTGAAATAATCAGGTTTTAGATCAGAGAATGTTTTACCCTGAAGTCAGTGTGTTCTTAGGAGGGATATAAAATGAGGTTGTATGGTGGCTCAGACTGAGCATAGCTCAGAGTTCAGGAGCCTGTGGGAAGAAAATAAACTTAAGTGAATTTTGATTAAGAAGTATTTTATGTTGACCACTGAAGACAAATTCAGCTGCTTTTTTAATGAGAAAAAGAAGAAAATATGCGAGTGTTTTCCTGGCTGTGTATTAGGTAAGTAAAGAGAGCACCATCTAAGTCATAATGGGAAGGGTGTGTCTTTTCATAAAGTGTTCCTGGAGAACACAGAGGATAGAGAATTTTATTAATCACAGCTGTTTATTGTCTATGTGCTTCATCTTTTCCCACCTCTTTTCTTGGTTCTATACTTTTCTTCCATTTGGCTTTTTGGGAGTTGTATATTTTATTTGAAACCAGTAAATAGGCCGGGCGCGGTGGCTCAAGCCTGTAATCCCAGCACTTTGGGAGGCGGAGACGGGCGGATCACGAGGTCAGGAGATCGAGACCATCCTGGCTAACACGATGAAACCCCGTCTCTACTAAAAGATACAAAAAACTAGCCGGGCGTGGTGGTGGGCGCCTGTAGTCCCAGCTACTCCGGAGGCTGAGGCAGGAGAATGGCCTGAACCCCGGAGGCGGAGCTTGCAGTGAGCCGAGATCCGGCCACTGCACTCCATCCAGCCTGGGCGACAGAGCGAGACTCCGTCTCAAAAAAAACAAAAAGATAAAAAAAGAAACCAGTAAATATAACTACAGTGTTCTGCTGAGTTCTGTGAGTAACTCTATCGGGTTACTGAATTTCAAAAAGGTTATGGGAGTCCCCAACTTTGAAACAGTAGGTCAGAAGCATAGATGAGCCCATGGAGTTTGTGACTGGCATCTGCAGTGAGGACAATGTTGTGGGACTGAGCCCTGAATCAGGGTCTATGCTGACTCTGGGTGGTGTCAGAATTCAAGTGTTAGACAATGAGTTGATGTTGGAGAATTGTTGGTGTTCATCAAACTCTGCAGATATGGTGCCAGAAGAAAAATAGCACAGACTTCTGGCCTGGAATGAAACTCTAGGTGTCTGGGAATGGGAGGCTCTGCTCTCCTCTACACAGGCTGTCACACTGCCCCTTGTTCTTTGATTTCAGATCTCCTCCCAGGGTGACAGAGGACTGAAAACTTAGAGGAGATCTGATGACAAACCCCTTTTTGCAAAAGCTGCCAGCAGAGGATTTCCACCCACTCACAAACACTAGACATTGATGTGTCCACACCCCTCTCAGGACAAGGCACCACCCTCAGGAATTTTACCACAGCATTTTTGACCCTAGTGGTTTTTTTGGCCAAAAACCTACAAAAGTATCTACAAGTCTCCTGGCATATCTCTGTTTTCAGACACTGAATCTGCAGTAGCGACCTGTTTCTCCACCAGCCTAGGGTTGTCGACCACGTGTTCATAATCTTATCTCCCTGCACAGCCCCACCTGAGCCACTATCTATTGCGCAGACCAGTCTGTCCACCTGCATTGCACTCTCTCTAACCCAGGGACTTTTTTTTCTTTTAACTTTTATTTTTGATTGGTTCAGGGGTACACATGCAGGTTTGTTGTACAGCTAAAATTGTGTCATGGAAGTTTGGTGTGCAGATTATTTTGTCACTGCAGTACTAATCATAGCACTAAAAAGGTACTTTTTCTGACCCTTTTAGTCCTCCCACCCTCCATCCTCAACTAGGCCTCAGTGTCTTTTTTTCCCCTCTGTGTTCATTTGTTCTTGTTATTTAGCTCTTACTTATATATAATAACATGCATTTGGTTTTCTGTTTCTGCATCAGTTTTCTTTTTTTTTTTTTTTTTTTTTTGAGATGGAGTCTCGCTCTGTCGCCCAGGCTGGAGTGCAGTGGCGCGATCTCGGCTCACTGCAAGCTCCGCCTCCCGGGTTCACGCCATTCTCCTGCCTCAGCCTCCCGAGTAGCTGGGACTACAGGCGCCCACAACCGCGCCCGGCTAATTTTTTGTATTTTTAGTAGAGACGGGGTTTCACCGTGGTCTCGATCTCCTGACCTTGTGATCCGCCCGCCTTGGCCTCCCAAAGTGCTGGGATTACAGGCGTGAGTCACCGCGCCCGGCCTTCTGCATCAGTTTTCTAAGAATAATGATCTCCAGCTTCATTCCATGTTGCTGCAAAGGACATAATCTTTTTTTTGTTGTTTTTTTGTTTTGTTTTATGGCCACACAGGATTTCATGATTTCATGATGTTTATGTACCATTATTTGTTTGTTTGTTTTGAGATGGAGTCTCGCCATGTCACTCCTGCTGGAGTACAGTGGCATGATCTCAGTTCACTGCAACCTCCACCTCCCAGGTTCAAGCAGTTCTTCTGCCACTGCCTCCCGAGTAACAAGGGTTGCAGGTGTGTGCCACAACACCCAGCTAATTTTTGCATTTTTAGTATAGATGGGGTTTTACCATGTAGGCCAGGCTGGTCTCAAACTCCTGACTTCAGATGATCCGTCGCCTTGGCCTCCCAAAGTGTTGGGATTACAAGTGTGAGCCATTGCACCTGGCCCATATTTTGTTTTTATTAGGTTTTTTGTGTCTTGTTATATTTGGAGACAGGGTCTCACTCTTTTTCTCAGGCTGGAGTGCAGTGGTGTGGTCTTGGCTCACTGAAACCTCAACTTCTCAGGCTCAAGCTATCCGCTTCTACCTAAGCTTCCCAAGTAGCTAAGAATAAAGGCTTGTGCCACCATGCCTAGCTAATTTTCTTTTTGTATTTTTTTGTATTTTTTTTTATAGATGGGATTTTGCCATGTTGTCCATGCTGGTCTCAAACTCCTGAGCTCAGGCAATCCACCTGGCTCGGCCCCCAAAGTGCTGGATTACAGGCATGTGCCATCATATAACCATACCATATTTTGTTTATCCAGTCTACCAGTGATAGGCATTTAGGCTGATTCCATGTCTGCTATTGTGAATAGTGCTGCAATGAACGTGATTGTGCATGTGTCTTTGTGATAGAATAATCTGTATATTTTTAGGTATATACCCAATTGTGAGGTTACTGGGTCAAATGGTAATTTTGTTTTTAGTTTAGTGAGGAATCACCACACTGCTTTTCACAATGGTTGAATTATGATAATGGCCATTCTCACTGGTTTGAGATGATTTCTTGTTGTGGTTTTCTTTTGCATTTCTGTAATGATTAGTGATGAGCATTTTTTTATATGCTTGTTAGCCACATGTTTGTCTTCTTTTGAAGACAAGCATCTTCTTAATGTTTTTATCTTTTAAGTGAGGTTTTTTTTTTCTTGTAAACTTGTTTTAGTTCCTAATGAATTCTGGATAGCAGACCTTTGTCAGAAGCATAGTTTGCAAGTATTTTCTATTATTCTGTAGGTTGTCACTTTACTGTGTTGATACTTTCCTTCGCTGTGAAAAAGATCATTAGTTTAATTAGGTCCCATTTGTCAATTTTTGCTTTTGTTGCAATTACTTTTGATATCTTCAATATCTTTGCCAGTTTCTATGTCTAGAATGGCACTTCTTACCTTCCAGGGTTTCTTTTTTTATATGCATAATTTTTCAGATTAACATTTAAGTCTTTCATTTACCTTGAGTTGATTTTTTTATATGGTGTTATAAAAGGATCCAATTTCAATCTGCTACATAGTGGTAGCTAGTTGTTCCAGCACCATTTATTAAATAGGAAATTCTTCCCACATTCCTGTTGTCACCTTTGTTGAAGATCAGATGGTTTAGGTGTGTAGCATTATTTCTGGGCTCCCTATTCTGTTACATTGGTCTATGAGTTTGTTTTTGTACCAGTACCATGTTGCTTGGTTTACTGTAGCCCTATTGTATAGTTTGAAGTCAGGTAATGTAATGCCTCCAACTTTGTTGTTTTTGCTTACGATTGCCTTGACTATTCAGGCTCTTTTTTGGTTCCGTGTGAATTTTAAAATTGTTTTTTTAGTTCTGTTAAAAAATATTTTGGTGGTTTGATTAAATTAGCATTACATCTGTAAATTTATTTCAGCAGTATGACCGTTTTATGATAGTGATCTTTTTTATTCATGAGCATAAAGTGGTTTTCCATTTGTTTGTATCATCTCTGGCTTCTTTAAGCATTGTTTTGTAATTCTTGTCATAGAGATCTTTTCCCTTTCTGGTTATCTGTATTTCTAGATATGTTATTCTTTTCTGTGGCAGTTGTGAATGGGGTTGTGTTTTCCATTCAGATTTGGCCTAGATGTTTTTGATATATAGGGTTGCTACTAATTTTTGTACATTTCTTTTGTATCCTGAGACTTTACTCAAGTTGTGAGTTTAAAGAGCTTTTCTGCTTAGAGTATATGGGTTTCCAGATGTAGAATCATGTTGTTTGCAAATAGGGATAGTTTGACTTTCTCTCTTTTTGTTTGGATGCCTTTTATTTTTATCTTTTGCCTGATTGCTGTGGCTAAGACTTTCAATTTTATGTTGAATAGGACTGTTGAGAGAAGGCATCCTTGTCTGGTGCCAGTTATCAAGAAGGAATGCTTCCAGGTTTTGTCCATTCAGTATGTTGGCTGTGAGTTTGTCATAGATAACTTACTATTTTGACGTATGTACCTTCAATGCCTAGTTTGTTGAGGGTTTTTAACATGAAAAATGTTAAATTTTATTGAAAGCTTTTTGTGCATCTATTGAGATAGTCTTGTGGTTCCTCTCTTTAATTCTGTTTATGTGATGAATCACATTTATTGATTTGTGTATGTTGAACAAACCTTGAATCCCCAAAATAAGCCATAGTTTATCACAGCGGGTTAGCTTTTTGATAAGCTGCTGGATTTGGTTTGCCAGTAGTTTGTTGACGATTTCTTTTTTTTTTCTTTTTTTGAGATGGAGTCTTGCTGTGTCACCCAGGCTGGAGTGCAGTGGTGTGATGTTGGCTTACTGCAACTTCTGCCTCCCAGGTTCAAGTGATTCCCCTGTCTCAGCCTCTTGAGTAGCTGGGCTTACAGTTGTGTGGTACCATACCCAGCTAATTTTTTTGTGTTTTTAGAAGAGACGGGGTTTAATCGTGTTGACCAGGCTGGTCTTGAACTCCTGACCTCAGGTAGTCAGCCCATCTTGGCCTCCCAAAGTGCTGGGATTACAGGTGTGAGCCACCAGGCCCAGCCGTTTGTTGAAGATTTTGGCATCAATGTTCATCAAGGATATTGGCCTGAAGTTGCCTTTTTTTTTTTTTTTTTTTTTTTTAATCTCTGTTAGGTTTTGGTGTCAGAATGATGCTGTTCTTACACAATGAGTTGGAGAGGAGTTTCTTCTTTTTAATTTTTTGATTTTGTTTTAGTAGAAATAATTTAATTTTTTGAAATTGTTTTAGTAGGAATAATATCAGCTTCTATTTGTACATCTGGTAGAATTCAGCTGTGAATATGTCTGGTCCTGAGCTTCATTTGATTGGTAGTTTATTTATTACTCTTTCAATTTTTTGAGCTTATCTCTCTATTTAGGGCTTTGATGTTTTTGTGTGTATTCAGTCTTGGGAGGATGTATTTGTTCCAGAACTTTTTCATTTCTTCTAGAGTTTTGTTTTGTTTTTTTATGTGCATAGTATGTTCATACAGACTTCAGTATATATATATATATATATTTTTTATTTTATATTTGCTTACATGCATAGTATATTCATAGACTTCAGTATATTTTTGTGGGGTCAGTGGTAATGTATCTTTTTCTCATTTCTAATTGTGTTTATTTTTATCTTCATTAATCTAGCTAGTAGTTTATTTACCTTTTTTTAAAAAAATAGATTGAATGCCTGGATTTCTTGATATTTTGTAGTTTTTCATGTCTAAATCTCCTTCAGTTCAGATCTGATTTTGGTTATTTCTTGTCTTTTGCTAGCTTAGTGGCTGATTTGCTTTTGCTGCTCTCAGTCTTTTGTTTATGTTGTCAGGTTGTTAAACTGAGATCTAACTTTTTGATGTGAGGATTTAATGCTATAAATTTTTCTTGTAATACTGCCTTAGCTGTATTCCAGGGATTCTGGTATGTTGTGTTTTTGTTCTTATTTGTTTCAAAAGACTTCTTGGTTTCTGCTTTAATTTCATTATTTACCAAAAAGTTATTCAAGTGTAGGCCATTTAATTTTTATTCAATTGTATGGTTTCCAGTTGTTTTATTGGTATTGAATTATATTTTTCTTAAGCTATAGTCTGTGTGTGTGGTTTGCATCATTTTGGGATTTTTGAATTTGCTGAGAATGGTTTTATTTCTGATTGTGTGGTCAATTTTAGAGTATGTGCCACGTGGTAATGAGAAGAATGTATATTATGGTATTTTTAGATGAAGAGTTCTGTAGATGTCTATTAGGACTATTTGGTCAAGTGTTGAGTTCAGGTCCTAATATTGTTGTTAAATTTTTTCTTCAATGATATGTCCGTTAGTGCCTGTGAGATGTAGTCTCCGATTATTACTGTATCAGATTCTAAGTCTCTTCATAGGTCTCTAAGAACTTGCTTTATTCATGTGAACCCATGGATTTTTTTATAACACCTTTCTCTCTTCTGCTTCCCCCCCATAAACGTCCTTTCAAGTGCACACAGTGTGCAAAATTCAGATGTCTAAGAGTTCAAGAACTTGTCCAGAGACCTGGCTGTTTTAAGAGAAAATACAAATTTACAACAAGAGGCTTTATTCTCATATGTGAAAATAAGGGAGGATAACTTGCTGATTTTTAAAAAAGGGTTTAGATTATGTGTATATATTTCTTCTGCTTTTTGAAATATATGTAAATCATATTAACAATGAAACAAACCTTTTGTCATTCTTTTTGACTCAGAATTGTCTTTATCTGGGACTTGAGATTCATTGCTTTCTTTTTGTCTTGGCAAAAGATTATTATTATTTTTTTTATCTTTAGTCTTTAAACTAGACACAGATTTGTTCAGAGTAAACTTCATTTCAAGAGCATTAAAACGTTGAGTACGAAGATCGGAATAAATTTAAAATACAGAATAATATAGACTAAAAGATACTGAGTAAGTTCTTTGGCAGAAACCTGATTATCCAAGATGATTATTTGCAGGCTGACATACTTACACTGCAAAAGCCAGAAGAGTTCAGTGTATAAACTGAACAGTGGAGTCTGTTGTACTTGGGTTACTTTAGTACAGTTAGTGCAGTTATGTGTAGTGTTTGTTGACAACCTGCATTCAAATAAATTAAACAGTATTTTCTACAATAGTATGAATATAAGGCCACAATGTTTACTTTGAATTCCTTAGTTATTTTAATATTGTTATTCATACTTTTGAAATACAGTGTTTTAACTGAATTATAGTTCAGATAATTTTTTAAAATCTTACCTTATGACAAGTACATAAAATTCGTCATACTTATATATGTATATCTGATATCCAAAGAAATTTACCATTAAATTGTTACAGTAGATATTAGTCTGACATGCTTATTAATTTATCCAATAGTAGTAATTATAGGTAAGCATAATTTTAGTGTCATATTTTACCAAATTAGTATGCTGCTATTACGGGACAAATAAAGACAGGTGATATGGCTACCCAAAAACCATAATAGCTCTCCAGTTAGCTATGTTGCAAGCTCTAATATATTCTACTATATTAACACAGATTTCAATGTTTTATAAAAAAGTGCTGGTGGAAGCTGTCAGATATATTCCAATATAGATCTCACATTCAATGGTTAGGAAATAAGAGAGCAGCAGAGATGGAAGATAAATCTTTTAAAATTCTGCTGAGAACTGGGCATGGTGGCTTATGCTTCTAATCCCAGGACTTTGGGAGGCCAAGGTGGGTGAATCACCTGAGGTCAGGAGTTTGAGACCAGCCTGGACAACATAGTGAAAACTTGTCTCTACCAAAAATACAAAATTAGCTGGGTGTGGTGGCACATGCCTGTAGTCCCAGCTATTTGTGAGGCTCAGACAGGAGAATTACTTGAACCCAGGAGGCAAAGGTTGAGGTGAGCCAAGATCACACCATTGCACTCCAACCTGGGCAACAAGAATGAAACTCCATCTCAAAAAAAAAAAAAAAAAAAAAATTCTGCTGAGAATATGCCCCCTTTATTCAATAATGCTCATGTTTCTCTTGCTGAGAGTAGCTATGCACTTTGGGTGTTTGGAGAGAAATTCTTGTTAGGGAGGTATTTTCTGGCTGACTTGATCAATCTTATCTCCAATCTCAGTTTTTTCTTAAGACATTTTAACTTTTTTCTCTCAATATAATTTTTCTCAGAACAAGAGCTGTTTTTCTCTCGAATGCATTGCGTGTCTGTTTCAGAAACCCTATTAGTATCCCATGGTATCTGTGAAAGACGTGGGCTGTCACAGTCAGAACTCTGAGAGCTATCTCTATCTGGAGTCATGCTAAAACACAGCAGTATTTTTTTTCATGTCACCATTATAAATAAAAACTGAGGGCCGGGCGCGGTGGCTCAAGCCTGTAATCCCAAGCACTTTGGGAGGCCGAGACGGGTGGATCACGAGGTCAGGAGATCGAGACCATCCTGGATAACACGGTGAAACCCCGTCTCTACTAAGAAATACAAAAAACTAGCTGGGCGAGGTGGCGGGCGCCTGTAGTCCCAGCTACTCGGGAGGCTGAGGCCGGAGAATGGCGTGAACCCGGGAGGCGGAGCTTGCAGTGAGCTGAGATCCGGCCACTGCACTCCAGCCTGGGCTACAGAGCGAGACTCCGTCTCAAAAAAAAACAAAAACAAAACAAAAACAACAACAACAAAAAAAACTGAGACTGAAACACTGCTCCCTTTTCTATTATTGTGAAGGTGCAATTCTACCCAGGAGGTCTGCAGACTCTCCTCCTGCTGCTCAGGCTTCACTCTCTGATTTGGCACCGGAGTGCTGCTGTGGCAATTGGGATTCAACTAAGATGTGAGTTTCCAACTGTGAGCCCTGTGCTGTGGGCCGTGCCTCAGTGGCAGATGGTAGGGGTCAAGAGAATACACTAGCCACCAGGAGAGGGAAACAGGAGTGCTCAAGCCCAATGCTCGGGAAGTAGAGAGCTATTACTTTAAAATTTAAATAGCCAAAAAGATAGCACCCGAATCAACAATTTTTGTAGAAGAGTCAAAGTCTACCTTCACCAGACACTGGGGTTCAAGTTGCACAACTACCTCCAGTCATGAAGATGTGAAAAGTTTATTTTTTCATTGATTATAACCATTTAGCATTCATGGATGGCCTTCCCAACTACCAGGTGAATTTAGGATGAACTATGTGTGACATGGTGCTGTAAATTCTACTTGTAGACGAATTATGGTGATTGTCTTTCTGTCTTTGCAATGTCTTGAGCAAATTGACTGTATTGCATGTCACATTCACATGTAATTGTATCATAAAACAGTTTTCTTTCTGTTCTGTTATTGTGGAGTTCCTTTGGGGCTAAAGAAAATTTTACTTTTAATTATATTTTCCAAACCCAGTCTAAAATTACCAGACATAATGTAAACACATAAGGTACCAACTAAGCTTTACTCTAGATGGGCCTTTTTGGCTTCCATTGTGCAGTGAAGTGCATGCTGTCCCCTAAATATGCAGGTGGAATTGTGTCTCTGCCTACTTGGTATCTATCATCCTCTACAGTCACTTTTAGAGAGGCTAGACCAGATGTCTACAAACTTCGTAGGTCAGATATTAACCATTTTACCTCTTCTGATGACTTGTGTCTTCAGACTTGAAACTGATTCAGTGACCATCTGTCACCGAAACCCAATCAGTAAAATATGTTCATTGAGTAGACCTGTAGACATGAGAATCTCCATTTCTCCCTCCTTCCTCATGCTAAAATGCCCACAAATGTTCAGGTAACATTTACCTTGAATATTGCTGCTACTTTACCCATGCAGGGCCTGAATTTGCAGCTCCAAATTCTAAATCTAGGTCTTGAGAATTGAGACGGAAAAAACAAGTTTTTATCTGAGGAATGCAAGTCCTTTTAGGTATCAAACTCAGAGAGACATTAAAATGAGAGCACAGTCATGTTTCTCTCCCTTTGTGTTCAGCTATATATCTCTTGAAACTGTTCACTGTTGCCACAAGTAGCTATAAATTAAACTAATTCCACACTGGACACTACATTCCATATCCTTTTTTTTTTTTTTTTTTTTTTTTTTTTTTTTTTGAGACGGAGTCTCATGCTGTTGCCCAGGCTGGAGTGCAGTAGCGCGATCTCGGCTCACTGCAAGCTCCGCCTCCCGGGTTCCCGCCATTCTCCTGCCTCAGCCTCCTGAGTAGCTGGGACTACAGGCGCCCGCCACCGCGCCCGGCTAATTTTTTGTATTTTTAGTAGAGACGGGGTTTCACTGTGGTCTCCATCTCCTGACCTTGTGATCCGCCCGCCTCGGCCTCCCAAAGTGCTGGGATTACAGGCTTGAGCCACCGCGCCCGGCCCATTCCATATCCTTAACCTTGATGTATATCCAATCAGTTATTAAAGTTATTTCTTTACATAAATAAGAATTTCTCACAACCAATTTTGTATCAGTGAGCACTCACTGTTCCTTTTTTTTTTTTTTTTTTGCCTTTACAAATCCACTTGTAAGTGCTGCTAATCAAAGTGTAGGTTTCAGGCAACTTGAATATTTTGTCTCAAGTTAAAATCCTTAAGCTTGACCCAAATAAACTGTCTGCTTTTGTTCATGTCGTGTCAGCTTTTTTAAGGTAAACTATTATTTAGAATGTTCTAGAGCAGCCTCTATGAGGGAATCTCTCCTTTGATTTCACTTTACTTGCTGTAACACCCAAAAATGCAGAGTGAGGTTGATTTCACCTAGAATTTGCAAATAAGGTTTGGCTGACCTCTGCCTGGGATTTACAAGGCAGGGCCGGACTTTGGATTTAGAATTTATAGAAAACCAACAGGAGGCATTTTCTGCATTGTGAGATATCAACATAGACATTTTTAATTCCTCTTTTGAGAGTGTGGCTTTTTGAACTTTTCACATCTTTTTCATTAACTTGCCATAGTTATGTGAGAGGCTCCAGGGGTAAATAGAATCTGATGGCAGAATCTGTAAGTGTAAACAAGCATCTTAAGGCCACAAAGTATCCAGAGCCACAACCACAACTATACCTACCTGTAAAATGTGATACTGGAGTAAAGTATTCTTGTCCAGGACAGCTAGCAAATCAGGATGGATGAGCCAGGTTCTGGAGTTCAACCAAGGCAGTTCCATTTTTTATTTAGAATCATCCTGAGTCTTCTCTGCCTGGCTTATCAGTGGACCATCAGCCCCAGGTCACTGGGAACCCTCTCACAATCACCTGTGAATCTTTGAGACATTTGAGAATGTCCAGAACAGAATTGTGTCAGGCTGACAAGAGTGATTAATTCTGCTTCTGTCCCAGTGTGAGAGAAATGAGTCATCCTGTGTTTGTTTTGCCCCTTACACAAGAAGTATCTTTGATTGGTACCCAGATGAGAGTTTTTCCAGTTCCCTGGTACTTGGGTAAAAAATCAGGAGGTCTGGAGGCTCAAACAGATAAACTAATTGCTTTCATTTCATATAGTCATTAAAAAAAATAGATGAAGCAGGCCAGGTGCAGTGGCTCATACCTGTAACCCCAGCACTTTGGGAAGCCAAGATGGGTGGATCATCTGAGATCAGGAGTTTGAGACCAGCCTGGCCAACATGGTGAAATCCTATCTCTACTAAAAATACCCAAAGTAGCTGGGTGTGGTGGCTCATGCCTGTAGGCTTGGCTACTTGCAAGGCTGAGGCAGGAGAATCTCTTGAACCTGGGAAGTGGAGGCTGCAGTAAGCCGAGATCCCATCTTTGCACTCCAGCCTGGGCAACAAAGTGAGACTTCATCTCAAAAAACAGAAAAAGAAAAGAAAAATAGATGAAGCAGTCATAGTTCCTACCATCCTGGCAGTTTTAGCCTAGACTAGCAACTGGAAATATGGTTGAAATATACATCAGATGGTGGGTACAGTAAATAGACGTGTGCAAAAAATTGGGGCTTTATTTGGGCCACTTTCTTTATACTGTGGCTTCTGATGTCTACACCTGAACTTAGAAGAGTCGTCATTATTATTTGTGTTTATTTTAGCCTGCTAAGAATACTTTTCTTTTTTTTTATTTGAGACAGAGTCTCGCTCTGTCGCCCAGGCTGGAGTCCAGTGGCGCGATCTCGGCTCACGGCAAGCTCCTCCTCCCGGGTTCATGCTATTCTCCTGCCTCAGGTTTCTGAGTCGCCGGGACCACAGGCGCCTGCCACCACGCCCAGCTAATTTTTTTTTTTTTTTTTTTTTTTTTTTTGTATTTTTAGTAGAGACAGGTTTCACCGTGTTAGTCAGGATGGTCTCGATTTCCTGACCTTGTGATCCACCCACCTCAGCCTCCCAAAGTGCTGGGATTCTAGGCGTGAGCCACCGCACCTGGCCAGAATACTTACTTTTCTTCTAAAAAAATTATTCTAGATAACCTTAAGGGATTTTTAAAAATTGCTTATTAGCATATAATATAAAATTTGAGGGCAGTGGCAAAAAAGATTAAAATTATACAAACTCAGACTTAGGTTTACTTAAGTAAGCTTTAAAAAAATGAACTGACAATACCCCCCAGTAGCACAGAGAACTTAATTGTACATCGGCTGTACACTCTGCCCCAGCCCTGTTCATATTCACCCTTTTTAGAGTCCTTATTTATGTTTGGCTCTACCCTGGCGTCTTGCCTCACAGAACTGATTAGAAGAGATCAGAGTTTTGGGTCATGAATCCTGTTGCCTTTTTAGAGCTGCTGCTCAACATTTTTTGCAACCCAACAGATAAATGGGAAATATAAAGTATGTATTATAGGATCTTACTTTTCAAATTTTTTATTAAAACCAGTGCTTGCAGAAACATTATTTAGCAACTTGTTTTCTGTTCCTGCAGATCTAGTAGTTGATTCACAAGTCCCAAGAAAGTAAGTATAAACACAATAAAAATTTATCTAAATTGCATTAAACTCTTTCCATCTGTATCTCTTTCATCTGTCTATATTTACCTTTTATTCTTTGCATTTTTTGAAAAAATCAATGACAGAACAACAGAAATAGAAATAAAAATGCTGGGTCCTTTAAAGTCTTGGAATTATTGAACACGTAGTATCGACTCACAGGGTGTTACTAGGATTAAACCACATAATGTGCTATCACAGTGCTCTGTAACATCCTATTGAGCACATAGTACCTGCTTAATAAACATTGCATTAGTACATGTGCACATGTTGTTTTCCAAATGCAGACTTACTCAGAAATTGCTACCTTCTGTTTTCTCTGTAAACTTTAGAGTCAGCAAAGAATATAATACTTTAGAATGAAGAATGATTGTCTTCATTTGTACCAGAAGTATTTGTGTTGTGACAAGAGTGCTGGGTTATCAGCCCAGGCTTCTAATGAGTGTCACCTGGCCATTTTGCAGAACTCTCTTTACTTGTGCCCTGTCCGTGGATTCTGTTTATTGTTCTGGTGGAAGCCACCATGTTATTTTAATTAAGTGGTTCATGTGACTCTAAGGTGAGGTCAGAATCAAGTATGAGGAATTCAAAATACATTCATGAGAGTTAAGTTCCATCTTTGCATTAAAGGGTGGTTCAAGAACCCGTTCTGTTTGGATTTGGTAGGGACAGGACAGCGTGGCCCGTATTTCCAGTATTGTAGTGGAAATTGCTGGTGCCTGTGTCAGGGGATGGCTCCTGAGGACAAAATAAAAGTGTATTTTTATCTCTGTGGAGCTACTCATTGTTTCTCAATCTCTTCTCCTATAAAGGACAGAAATGGGTGGAGTTTCTCTGTCTTGGTTCTTCTGCCTGTGGATGTGGTGACAGCAGGTAGACCTGTGGTGCTGACACTTTTAAAGGCATGTTCTCAAGATGCAGGTATAATTTGCCCAGAGAATTTTATCTGAGAAATAATCCTAGAGAAGGAGGAGAAAGAGGAAAAAATGGCCTTTTTTTTTTTTCAGCTAAATATGTCTCAGATCAAGATCTGTGTCCACTCTGCTTCCTCCAGGAAACAAGTTTGTTACTTGCAAACCTGTACTTCTCTACTTGTGTTTTTCCTCCCTAATGAGTTTGTCTTAACTACTTTAAAAAATTCTTACAATAATCAAAGTCTCTGAAAAATATATTTTTCTATATACCAGAGCCTTCTCTACATTATGGCTTCTTATATGTCATGCAGAAATCTCACTATGAATTTATAATCTGCAATATTAAAAATGTCCCTTTGTGGCTGTTGAACATGGGAAGGTGTAGATACTCCAAATTCCTGTTGGGGAAAACCTGGGGTTTTTAGCGAAGACAGAGAACATGTAATATTGAGGTTTCATCTGTGTTCTTTATTATGTCTATGCAGTATAGGATTAAGAAAATACCCATTGAAGCAGTATGGTATTTATTACCCAGAAAATTATAAAAAATTTGATAGGAGATAACTGCTCTTTACAGTGCTAAAGAAAGACTATTTAAAATCACTATTAAAAATTACAGAACATGGGAGATACCTGTATCTTGAACTTTCCATAAAACTAATGTTTCCTTATGGTTAAATTCAGACTATAATTTACCTTTCAGGGGGCAGTATCTCAGCAGTAATGCTGTGTCCTTCTGGGTGCATCAGGACATTATAAAAGTTTGTTCTAGTGTAGTTGATGTTAATAAATCACTTAGTTGAAAAGCTCTCTGATACATGTTTTACTATAGAATTAATTATTTTTCTCTTCATTGTTAAGTATCTTTATGCAGCTGATGTGAACAAACCACCACATTTAATCTGGCAGCTGCCCTTCTTTCTTAGGTTTCCTTTGCATTTGTCTGTTTTTGGAAAATGAAGGCTCTCATCTTCATTTACAAACCAGAAAAACACAGGGTCATTCAATTACTGGATATTTGACAAAATAGTCTTTTTGGGCCAAAAACATTGGCATACTGATGAGCTTGTTAAAAATTCAGCAACTCAGACTTTATCCCTGATCTTCTGAAAAAAAAAAAAAAATCTGCATTAACAGGATCTCCAGCTTATTGTACACATAAAAATTTGAGTGATAGCTTCTAACTCAACATGTCTATTCCATCTGAATAATATACAAAAGTATGTCCATCTGAAAAATACACACAATTAATTCTTTTTTTTTTTTTTTTTGAGATAGAGTTTCACTCTTGTTGTCCAGGCTGGGGGGCAATGGTGCGATCTCAGCTCACCGCAACCTCCGCCTCCTGGATTCAAACGATTTTCCTGCCTCAGCCTCCCAAGTAGCTAGAATTACAAGCACAAAGCACCATGCCCAGCTAATTTTGTGTTTTTAGTAGGGACGGGGTTTCTCCATGTTGGTCAGACTGGTCTCAAACTCCCGACCTCAGGTGATCTGCCCGCCTCTGCCTCCCAAAGTGCTGGGATTACAGGCATGAGCTACCATGCCCGGCACACGATTAATTCTGTATGATGTAAATGTAGCACTCAAAATTGTACATGTTAGTGTTTATGCCCTCAATTTTATACTTTATTGTCCGGAAAAATACACTATATACACTGGTGTTATGGATCTTATAACACTTTGTTTTCTCAGAGTTAGAGAATACATTAGAGAATATTTCTAGTTGAAAACTATTTTATTGAATTATTTCAGTCACTCTTAGAAGTCAGAACCAGCTCTGTTTACTCTCTCCATTTTACGTTGAGTCAAATTAAAAATTATGCCCATGACCACTTGGTAAATAAGTGTGTTTGTGTGTGTTTTCCAGGGATCATTGACATTTCGGGATGTGGCCATAGAATTCTCTGTGGAGGAGTGGCAATGCCTGGACACTGCACAGCAGAATTTATATAGGAATGTGATGTTAGAGAACTACAGAAACCTGGTCTTCCTGGGTGAGAATAACTTTAATACGCAATTCCTAGTATACGCGATAGGTTTCATTTTGCTGCGGACTTTATTGGCCTGAACAAAGGAGGTTGAATGCAGGAATAAAGACAAAGACGGCACCAGGGGACTCCTTGCTTCTAGTGAACAAGGGCTGTGAACTTCTATAGCTCTTCATATTTACTGAGTAAAGGAGATAGGGAGAAGGGGGAGGTTGTGGTCAGCTGCTTGACTTAGTGACTGTATTCTTTGAACAGTACTCTCCAGATGTTCGAGTAGTTAACCTCAAGGAGCATGGCACCAGGGAGTGACTGTCCTCAGTGTACCTTCTGGCGCCATGAGCAGAAGCAAGTTTGCCCACATTCTGCATTCATGATAAACAATTTGCCGTTTGATTCATTCAAGTCCAGTGGAATGCTGAGTTGGCCACAGCCCTCAGGCTTTCGACTCCCAACAGCATTGCTCTTTTGTATAATTTCTTTTTGGTAATTTATGCTTCAGATTTCTGTTTTCAAGAAAATCATAGGGAGTTTTTCATAGAGAAAAAAATTTCAAGATGTTTCATCTTGACCTGAACTTACCACATTCTTGAGCTCCTCTCTGTCCTTCACTTTAGGTTAATGGTAATTTCAAAATTTTACTGGCATAAAATATTATTGCTCACACTTTAAAATCTAATTACCACCACCAATTTTTAATTCAGTAGTACCAGGTGATAAAAGTAAGAACCCACAAAATTAGAGTATTTTCTAAATATTTAGAAATTTCTGTTGTAATTTAGTATTTTGGGATAAATGTATTAGAATATTGTGTTAAATCCTCTTTACTGAGCACATTATTAAGTTGTTAATTGGAGAATATGAGCAAGAGGCATGTTACTTATTTTTAATAAAACAGGTATTGCTGTCCCTAAGCCAGACCTGATCATTTTTCTGGAGCAAGGAAAAGAGCCCTGGAATATGAAGAGACATGAGATGGCAGAAGAACCCCCAGGTAGGTGAGAGTGAATACAACAGACAACGTGGATGACAGGTCCAAAGTCAAGAAGAAAGCAAGTCCCTAAAGTGATATGGGAAGCAGTGTTCCAAAAGAAATAGTTTCTGGAAAGCCTAATTTTTATTTTTATTTTTAAATTTTCTCTCACACAGGGGCATCTTCTCTCTTTTGCTTTTAAAATATCTAAGAATTCTTCTTTCCCTTCAGTAATCTTCCTTCAAGTTTACAGTGGCAGCCAAAGTACTGTTCATGGCATACAAGAGAGTGTGCAATCTGAGTTTTTTCGTTTTTGTTTTTGTGGACACACAGATGTTTGCATAATTTTAAGACACTCCACGTTAGACTATCTTTTAAGTTCTCTTTTTCCATCATCTCTGAAATGTGTGAGAGTAGTGATTTCTGTATTATTGGGTGTTTTTTGTTCATTTTTCTGCACATTTCATCCTGTTTTTATTATAGTCTTGAAATATAGTTTGAAATTATAAAGTATGATGTCCTTCTGCTTTTTTCTTTTTCTTCAAGATTGCTTTGGCTATTCACAGTTTCTTGTAGTTTCATGTAAATTTTATGATTGTATTTTTCATTACTGTGAAAAAAAACCACTGGAATATTGATAGAAAGTGTATTGAATCTAGAGATCACTTTGGATAATATGGTGTTTTAGCGTTTATTCTTTGAATCGATAGAGAAAATGTATTTAAATTTATTTGTGTTTTCTTATTTTTCATTGATAAATCTTTCACTTGAAAAGTTTTTCAGTTCCTCGGTTAAATTTGTCCTCAGATATTTATTATTTTAGTGCTATTTTAAATAAGATTGTTTTCTTCCTCTATTTTATCAGATAGTTTAAGTGTATGGAATCATAACTTGTATGTTAATTTTATATTTTGCTAATTTACTGAGTGTATTTATTAGTTTTAAAAGGTTTTAATGTACTGTTTATGGTTTTCTTATAGAGAACATTGCATGATCTACAAGCAGCAATGTTTTACTTGTCTTCAATTTCAATGACTTAAAAAATTTTTTGACTAATTTTTCTTCCACATACATCCAGTGCTGTGTTAAAATAGAAGCCTTGACGATGGGCACAATATACTTTTGCGTTGGTGTCTCAATTTGAAGGAGCAGACACCTCAAAGTTTTGATAAACTGGTTTCAGAGGGTAAAAATCTTCCTTTCTTGGGCCCCCAGGGTGATAGAATGCCCTCTGGGTTTGTAGTAGAGCGGGGTTGTAGCTTGGTCACAAGACTGCTGGCTCTGCACTAGGGTCAGCTTATCATAAAGGACTTGGGTAGTTGTAATTCCCATTTTACTTTTGGACACAGTAAATATCCTTCAGGACTTTGCTCAGTAGGATAGATGCTAGGGCAGGTTTCTGCAGTCAGGTCTGCATATGGTGGGCTTTATATTAGGATGTGGATTAGTATGGCTTGTACTGAGTACCAGAGAGGATTTCTGAGGTCACTGTGGGTTTCTACATAGGCAGAACTGGCGATGAACTGTGGCTTAGGAAGCAGGAACTGAGTCATGGATCTGTTATTGGGACCAAGGTCTGCAGGCCTGCCAGCTTGGCTCTAAATGGGTATCTCTCCAGGCTCCTGGAAGACCAAGACCTCTCACAGACTGTGGCTGGGAGAAGTTTGGGATGCTTACAGAGTAAGTTCAAAATTCTCAGTGGGATGGAGTTGGGTGGGACATTTTCTGGTCTGTAGTCAAGAGCAGGGGTCCTGTAGTTTGCCACCTAAATGAAAGCTTGCCTTCTGAAAAGGGTGCTCCTCAATCTTGGGCTCAGCAAAGTTTCACAATTCCCTCCCTGGATCTCAAAGCTCTCTTAAAGGCACTTATTTCCGAGATGGGGTCTCACTGCATAACCCAGGTTGGTCGTAATATTTTGGCCTGAAGCAGTTCTCCAACCTTACTGTACCATGTAGCTTTCATTACAGATACTAACCATGATGCCTGGTTCTCTCATTAAGACATTTTTGTCATGGATGACTGACAAACTTTCTTGCTGTTGGGGGTTAAGCAAATAGGGCACCTTTTTCTTTTTATCTGCTTCTAAGAGTGTAAATGCTTTATATCTATCTATCTCTTACAATCTTTGTCTTTTTGTGGCTGACATTTCATTTTGCATAACGTTATCAAGATTTATCTTTATAATTGGTAGACTGTTTTCTGCTTTTTGAAAACTGAGTGATATTCCAGTATTTTTATATTTCAAATTGTATTTACTGAATGATTTGGTGATGGAAATTTGCATTGCCTTTACCTGTTAGCTTACAGTAATAATTATTGCTATGTAAATGACTCCTCATATGACCATACATGTTGAAGTATATATATATGGGTTGCTTTCTATTTCATTAGTTTAATTTTCATCCTTATACCAGATTGTTTTAATTCTGTAGCTTTGTAACGTCTTTTCAAATCAGGAACTTTAATGCCTGCAGCATTCCTTTATTATTATTATTATTTTAAGATTGATGGGAACTTTATTGCCTTTGGGGTTCGATATACTTTTGGGGTTGCTGTTTCTGTTTCTTCAAAAATACAATGAGAAATTTGAAAAACATTTCATTAAATTTGTAGATTACATTGACCAGGATTGACCAGGATGAACATCTTTACAATATTAACTATTACAACCTTTACATAAGAGCGTGCTCGAGTGTTTTGTTAAATTCCCATGTGTGTGTATATATATATATATATATATGGTTTTTTTTTTTTTTTTTTTTTGAGACGGAGTCTTGCTCTATCTCCAGGCTGGAGTGCAGTGGCACGATCTCGGCTCACTGCAACCTCTGCTTCCTGGGTTCAAGCGATTCCTTTGCCTCAGCGTCCTGAGTAGCTGGGACTACAGATGTGTGCCACCAAGCCTGGCTAGTTTTTCACATTTTAGTAGAGACAGGGTTTCACTATGTTGGTCAGAATGGTCTTGATCTCCTGACCTCGTGATCCACCTGCCTCGGCCTCCCAAAGTGCTGGGATAACAGACGTGAGCCACCATGCCTCACATTTTTTTTTTTTTCCAGTTTCTGTCTATTATTATTGTATACTTGCATTTGAGTTTAGTCATAGAAAATAATTCATAAAATTTCAGTTTTAAAAAATTTGGTAAGACTTCTTTTTTGGCCTAAGAGGTGGTCTATCAAGAAATATGTTGTATGAGCTATTGAGAAGGGTGTGTATCCTGATGTTGAGGAGTGCTCTCTATACCTCTGTCAGAAATATTTGTTTTATACCACCTTTAAGTAGTCTGTTTCCTTATTAATATTCTGTTTTGATTTTTTAAAATTATACTTTAAATTCTGGGGTACATGTGCAGAGCGTACAGGTTTGTTACATAGGTATGCACGTGCTGTGGTGGTTTGCTGTACCTATCAACCTGTTATCTACATTAGGTATTTTTCCTAATGTTATTCATCCACTAGCCTCCCAACCCACCACAGGCCCCGGTGTGTGATGTTCCCCTTCCTGTGTCCCTGTGTTGTCGTTGTTCAACTCCCACTTATGAGTGAGAACATGCTGTGTTTGGTTTTCTGTTCTTGTGTTAGTTTGCTGAGAATGATGGTTTCCAGCTTTATCCATGTCTCTGCAAAGGACATGAACTCATCCTTTTTGATGGCTGCATACTGTTACGTGGTGTGTATGTGCCACATTTTCTTTATCCAGTCTATTACTAATGGGCATTTGGGTGGGTTCCAAATCTTTGCTATTGTGAATAGTGCTGCAATAAACGTATGTGTGCATGTGTCTTTATAGTAGAATGATTTATAATTTTTTGGGTACCCAGTAATAGAATTGCTGAGTCAAATGGTATTTCTAGTTCTGGATCCTTGAGGAATTGCCACATTGTCTTCCACAATCGCTGAACTAATTTACACTCCAACCAACAGTGTAAAAGCATTCGTACTTCTCCACATCTTCTCGAGCATCTGTTATTTCCTGACTTTTTAATGATCACCATTCTAACTGGGATGAAATGGTATCTCATTGTGGTTTTCATTTGCATTTCTCTAATGACCCGTGATGATGAGCTTTTTTTCATGTTTGTTGGCCACATAAATATCTTTTTTTGAGAAGTATCTGTTCATATCCTTTGCCCACTTTTTGATGTTTTTTTTTTTTTTCTTGTAAATTTGTTTAAGTTCTTTATAGATCCTGGATATTAGCCCTTTGTCAGATGGATATATTGGAAAATTTTTCTCCCATTCTGTAGGTTGCCTGTTCACTCTGATAGTTTCTTTTGCTGTGCAGAAGCTCTTTAGTTTAATTAGGTCCCATTTGTCAATTTGGCTTTTGTTGCCGTTGCTTTTGATGTTTTAGTTATGAAGTCTTTGCCCATGCCTGTGTCCTGAATGGCGTTGTCCAGGTTTTCTTTTAGGGTTTTTATGGTTTGAGGTGTTACATTTAAGTCTGTAATCCATCTTGAGTTAATTTTTCTATAAGGTATAAGGAAGGGGTCCAGTTTCAGGTTTCTGAATATGGCTAGCCAGGTTTTTCAACACGATTTATTAAATAGGGAATTCTTTCCCCATTGCTTGTTTTTTTCAGGTTTGTCAAAGATCAGATGGTTGTAGATGTGTGATGTTATTTCTGAGGCCTCTGTTCTGTTCCATTGATCTGTATATCTGTTTTGATACCAGTACCATACTGTTTTGGTTACTGTAGCCTTGTAATATAGTTTGAAGTCAGGTAGCATGATGCCTCCAGCTTTGTTCTTTTTGCTTAGGATTGTCTTGGCTATATGAGCTTTTTTTCTGGTTCCATATTAAATTTAGTTTTTTCAAAATCTTTGAAGAAAGTTAGTGGTAGCTTGATGGGGATAGCATTGAATCTAGAAATCACTTTGGGCAGTATGGCCATTTTCACGATATCAGTTCTTCCTATCCATGAGCATGGAATGGTCTTCCATTTGTTTGTGTCCTCTCTTACTTTCTTGAGCAGTGGTTTGTAGTTGTCCCTGAAGAGGTCCTTCACATCCCTTGGTGGTTGTATTTCTAGGTATTTTATTCTCTTTGTAGCAATTGTGAATGGGAGCTCAGTCATGATTTGACTCTCTATTTGACTCAGGCTCTCTCTCTATTATTGGTGTATAGGAATGCTTGTGATTTTTGCACATTGATTTTATATCCTGAGAGTTTGCTGAAGTTGCTTATCAGCTTAAAGAGATTTTGGGCTGAGACAATGGGGTTTTCTAAATATACAATCATGTCATTTGCAAACAGAGAGAATTTGGCTTCCTCTTTTCCTATTTGAATACCCATTATTTCTTTTTCTTGCCTGATTGCCCTCATGAGAACTTCTAATACTATGCTGAATGGGAGTGGTGAGATTTAATTTAACATCCAAGTTAAATTAATCCTCCTCACCACGGATACCCCCCTCACTTAGGTGTCCCTTGTTCACCATCCTCCATGAAATCAATATCCCGCACAAGAGTGCTACTCTCCTCGCTCCGGGCCCATAAATCGTAGGGGTAGCTATAATGAACTGTATCCGGCATCTGGTTCTTTACCTCAGGGCCATATAACTAAGATCGCCCACACGTTCCCCTTAAATAAGACATCTCGATGGATCACGGGTCTATCACCCTATTAACCAGTCACGGGAGCTCTCCATGCATTTGGTATCTTTTATCTCTGGTCTGCACGTGACCCCATCGCAGAAAGCTGGTCCCACCACAACACGTCCCGCAGAACCTGTCTTTGATTCCTAGTCCATGCCATTATTAATCGCACCTACGTTCAATATCCTAGCCCCACATAAGTTTTACAAGGTGTTATTTAATTCATGCTTGTAGGACATACCAATAATTACCATGTAATCCATTTTCAATCACACTGCAAATAATGCAGGAAACTATCAACAAACCCCCCCACCCCCATCTCTGACTTCTCCAAAAATTTACTCTTGCCAAACCCCAAAAACAAAAGCTTTCACACACCTAGCCAGAGATCGCGTTTTCATCTTTTAGGTGTGCACAACTTCAACTGCCATTTCCTCAACTAACACAAAATTACTTCACTTTACCCCTCTTAACTTCATCCCACTCCTTCTCTTTCCTACTTCCTTGCTCTCATGCACTTGTTCACTACTAAATATGGGCCCTCAGTGTCACAACCCGAAAGACAGCACCTCACAACTATACTTCTCTCCGTGCTTATGTAGCTAAATTCACCTAAAGCAAGACACTGAAAATGTCTAGACGGACTTGCACACCCCATGAGCAAATAGGTTTGGTCCTGGCCTTTCTATTAGCTCTTAGCAAGATTACACATGCAAGCATCCCTGCCCCAGTGAAGACACCCGAGAAATCACTACGATCATATGGAGTAAGTATCAAGCACGCACAATGCAGCTCAAGACACTTTGCTCAGCCACACCCCCACGGGAGACAGCAGTGACAAACCTTTAGCAATAAATGAAAGTTTAACTAAGCTATGCTACAATCTAGGGTTGGTCAATTTCGTGCCAGCCACCGCGGCCATACGATTAACCCAAGCTAATAAAAACCGGCGTAAAGGGTGTTTTAGATCTAGTCAAATAAAGCTAAACTCCATCAAAATTGTAAAACCTTAGCTGATGTAAAATAAACTACGAAAGTGGCTTTAAAATTTCTGAACACACAATAGCTAAGACTCAAACTAGGATTAGAGCCCCCACTATGCTTAGCCCTAAACTTCAATAGTTAGAACAACAAAAGATTTATGGGTAGAGGTGACGAGCCTACCAAGCCTGGTGATACCTGGTTATCCAAGATAGAATTTTAGTTCAACCTTAAGTTTACCTGTAGAACTACCCAATCCCCCTGTAAACTTAATTGTTAGTCTAAAGAGGGACAGCTCTTCAGACATCAGGAAAAAACCTTGTATAGAGAGTAAAAAATCTGACCTCCATAGTTGGCCCAAAAGCAGCCATCAATTAAGAAAGCGTTCAAGCTCAACATCAATTATATAAAAATTCCATGGCCGGGCGCGGTGGCTCAAGCCTGTAATCCCAGCACTTTGGGAGGCCGAGACGGGCGGATCACGAGGTCAGGAGATGGAGACCATCCTGGCTAACACGGTGAAACCCCGTCTCTACTAAAAAATACAAAAAACTAGCCGGGCGCAGTGGCGGGCGCCTGTAGTCCCAGGTACTCGGGAGGCTGAGGCAGGAGAATGGCGTGAACCCGGGAGGCGGAGCTTGCAGTGAGCTGAGATCCGGCCACTGCACTCCAGGCTGGGAGGCAGAGCGAGACTCCATCTCAAAAAAAAAAAAAAAAAAAAAAAAAAAAATTCCAAACACACCACTAAACTCCTTATTCCACATTGGATTAATCTATCATTTCATAGAAGCAACAATGCTAATATAAGTAACATGAACATTTTCTCTGCTGCATAAGCCTAAATCAGACTGAAAAACTTCACCGATGCTTAACAGCCTAACACTAACAAACAGAAACAAGTCAGTATTACTAACACTGTTAACCCGACACAGGCATGCTTTAAGGAAAGGTTAAAAAAAGTAAAAGGAAGTCAGCAAACTTAACCCCGCCTGTTTACCAAAAACATCACCTCTAGCATTACCAGTATTAGAGGCACTGCCTGCCCGGTGACACATACTCAGCGGCCGTGGTACCCTGACCATGCAACGGTAGCATAATCACTTGTTCCTTAAATGGGGACTCGCATGAATGGCATCACGAGGGTTCAACTGTCTCTTACTTTCAACCAGTGAAATTGACCTGTCTGTGAAGAGGCGGACATGAAACAATAAGACGAGAAGACCCTATGGAGCTTTAATTTATTAATGCAATCAAAACTATACAAATCCATGGACCCTTACACCACCACACCTGCATTAAAAATTTTGGTTGGGGTGACCTCGGAGCATAACTAAACCTCTGAACAGCCTACGCTAAGACTACCCAAGACAAAGCGAACCAGCACCTGTAATTGACCCAATGACTTGACCAACGGAACAAGTTATCCTAGGGATAACAGCGCAATCCTATTCCAGAGTCCATATCGACAATAGGGTTTACGACCTCGATGTTGGATCAGGACATCCTAATGGTGCAGCAGCTATCAAGGGTTCGTTTGTTCAACGATTAAAGTCCTACGTGATCTGAGTTCAGACCGGAGTAATCCAGGTTGGTTTCTATCTATTCTATATTTCTCCCTGTATGAAAGGACAAGAATAATAAGGCCCACTTCATAAAGTGCCCTCATTCCATAGATGACCTAATCTCAATCTAACAAAATAACACCAACCCAACCCAAAAACAGGGTTTGTTAAGATGGCAGAGCCCGGCAATTGCATAAAACTTAAAACTTTACAATCAGAGGTTCAACTCCTCTTCTTAACACCATGTCAACAACAAATCTCCTACTCCTTATTATATCCGTAATGGCCGCCATAGCATTCCTCACACTCATTGAACGAAAATTACTGGGCCACATACAACTACGCAAAGGACCAAACACCATTGGCCCCTACGGGTTGCTACAACTTTTCGCTGACGCCATAAAACTATTCACCGAAGAACCCTTAAAACCTTCAACATCTACCACCATTCTCTATATTACCGCACCAGCCTTGGCCTTTTCCATTGCTCTTCTCCTATGAACTCCCCTTCCCATACCCCATCCACTAATTAACTTCAATCGAGGACTTTTATTTATTCTACCCACATCTAGTCTAACTGTCTACTCCATTTTATGATCAGGATGGGCATCAAACTCAAACTATGCACTTATCGGAGCACTATGAGCTGTCGCCCAAACAATCTCATATGAAGTCACTCTTGCTATTATTCTCTTATCAGTCTTACTAATAAGCGGCTCATTTAATCTTCTCATACTTATCACAACACAAGAACACCTCTGACTCCTCCTACCATCATGACCCCTAGCCATAATATGATTCACCTCCACATTAGCTGAAACAAACCGAGCTCCTTTCGACCTCATAGAAGGCAAATCGGAACTAGTCTCAGGCTTTAACATTGAATATGCCGCAGGCCCATTCACCCTGTTCTTCATGGCTGAGTACATAAATATCATTATAATAAACGCCCTAATAACCACAATCTTCCTAGGCACATTATACTCTATTAATTCCCCAGAACTATTTACAACGTGCTTTACCACCAAAACACTTCTTCTAACCTCATTATTTTTATGAATCCGAACAGCATATCCTCGATTCCGCCATGATCAACTTATACACTTACTATGAAAAAATTTCCTCCCACTTACACTAGCTCTTCTCATATGATATATCTCAACACCTGTTGCAATCTCCAGTATTCCTCCGCAAACCTAGAAATATGTCTGACAAAAGAGTTACTTTGATAGAGTAAATGATAGAGGCCCTAATCCTCTTATTTCTAGGATTATAGGTATCGAACCTACCCCTGAGAACCCAAATTTCTCCATGCTACCCACCACACTCCATCCTAAGTAAGGTCAGCTAAATAAGCTATTGGTCCCATACCCCGAAAATGTTGGTTATACCCTTCCCGTACTAATTAACCCACTAGCCCAACTTATTGTCTACCTCACCATAATCACAGGCACTCTCATTACAACGCTAAGCTCACACTGATTCCTCGCCTGAGCAGGCCTAGAAATAAATATACTAGCTTTCATCCCAATTCTAATCAAAAAAACAAACCCCCGTTCTACAGAAGCTGCTATTAAATATTTCCTAATACAATCCACCGCATCTATAATCCTCATAATAGCAATTATCTCCAACAACCTACTCTCCAGATGCTGAACCACAACAGACAACATCAACCAACTTTCATCTCTAGCCATAACAACAGCCCTAGCCATAAAATTAGGAATAGCCCCCTTCCACTTTTGAATCCCAGAAGTCACCCAAGGGACATCTTTAATTTCTGGCCTGCTCCTCCTCACATGACAAAAACTAGCTCCCATCTCAATTATATACCAAATACATTCTTCAACCAATACAGATATTCTCCTGACCATCTCTACTCTATCTGTTATAATAGGCAGCTGAGGAGGCCTTAACCGAACACAACTACGCAAAATCATGGCATATTCTTCAATTACTCACACAGGCTGAATAATAACACTAACCTACAACCCAAATATCACAATCTATTACCTAACCATATACACTATTATGACAACTACGGCATTCCTAACTCTCAACCTAAACTCAAATACCACAACTCTTATACTATCCTGCACTTGAAACAAACTAACCTGACTAATACCATTAATATCAACCACCCTCCTATCCATGGGAGGCTTACCCCCACTAATCTGTTTCCTACCCAAATGAATTACCATTCAAGAACTTACAAAAAGCAATAACTTCATCATCCCCTCCATTATAATTACCATAACCCTACTCAACTTATACTTTTATATACGCCTATTTTATACCACCTCCATAACAATACTCCCTACATCCAACAATACAAAAATAAAATGACAATTCGAAAATACAAAACCCATACTCCTCATCACCCCACTCATTATCCTCACCACCCTCCTCTTAACAATTTCTCCACTAACCCTAGTCATCCTCTAGAAATTTAGGTGAAGTAAGACCAAGGACCTTCAAAGCCCTCAGTAAGTTAAACCATGCTTACTTTCTGAAATATATGAGGACTGCAGATTCTACTCCACATCAAATGAATGCAAATCAATTACTTTAATTAAGCTAAGCCCTTACTAGATTAATGGGACTCAAACCCATAAAATTTTAGTTAACAGCTAAATACTCTAACCACTGGCTTTAATCTACTTCTCCCGCCGCAGGGAAAAAAGGCGGGAGAAGCCCCGGCAGAAATTAACTGCTCCCTTGAATTTGCAATTCAACATGAAAATCACCTCAGAGCTGGTAAAAAGAGAACTTTAATCTCTGTCTTTAGTTTTACAGCCTAATGCTTACTCAGCCATTCTACCCCCCTCCCCCACCTATGTTTGCCTACTGTTGGCTGTTCTCAACAAACCACAAAGATATTGGAACCCTTTACCTACTGTTCGGCACATGGGCTGGGATCATAGGCACAGCTCGAAGCCTTCTTGTTCGAGCTGAACTGGGTCAACCAGGCAGCCTATTAGGCAACGACCATATCTACAATGTTATCGTTACAGCCCATGCGTTTGTCATAATTTTCTTTATAGTTATACCCATCATAATCGGAGGTTTCGGAAACTGATTAGTACCACTAATAATTGGTGCCCCTGACATGGCTTTCCCCCGCCTAAACAATATGAGTTTTTGACTTCTCCCCCCTTCCTTTCTACTGTTACTGGCATCTGTGGCAGTAGAAGCCAGTGCTGGGACAGGTTGAAGAGTTTATCCTCCTTTAGCAGGAAATTTCTCCCACCCAGGAGCTTCCGTAGATCTAACTATCTTCTCACTTCACCTAGCAGGCATCTCCTCCATCCTAGGGGCTATAAACTTCATTACCACTATTATCAACATAAAAGCCCCTGCAATATCTCAATATCAAACCCCCTTATTCATCTGGTCAGTGTTAATCACAGCCATCCTTTTACTCCTCTCTCTACCAGTACTAGCTGCCGGCATTACTATATTACTAACAGACCGTAATCTAAATACCACTTTCTTTGATCCTGCCGGGGGGGGGGATCCTATCTTGTATCAACATCTATTCTGATTTTTCGGCCACCCCGAAGTCTATATCCTCATTCTACCTGGATTTGGGATGATCTCTCATATTGTGACATATTACTCCAGAAAAAAAGAGCCATTTGGCTACATAGGTATAGTTTGAGCTATAATGTCAATCGGGTTTTTAGGCTTTATTGTATGAGCCCATCATATATTTGCAGTAGGAATAGATAGACACACGAGCCTACTTCACTTCCGCCACTATAATTATTGCAATTCCCACTGGCATTAAAGTCTTCAGCTGACTTGCCACGCTTCACGGAGGCAATATCAAATGATCTCCCGCAATACTTTGAGCTCTAGGCTTTATTTTTCTCTTTACCATAGGGGGCTTAACCGGTATCGTGTTAGCAAACTCATCATTAGACATTGTACTACATGATACGTACTATGTTGTTGCACACTTTCACTATGTACTATCAATAGGAGCTGTATTTGCTATCATAGGAGGCTTCATTCATTGATTCCCCTTATTTTCAGGCTATACTCTAGACCAAACTTATGCCAAAGCCCACTTCACCATCATATTTGTAGGTGTAAATTTAACCTTCTTCCCACAACATTTCCTCGCCTTATCCGGAATACCCCGATGCTACTCTGACTACCCCGATGCCTATACCAGATGAAATATCTCATCCATAGGCTCCTTCATTTCCCTAGTAGCAGTAATACTAATAATCTACATAACCTGAGAAGCCTTCGCCTCAAAACGTAAAGTCTCATTAATTGAACAGCCCTCTACCAACCTAGAGTGACTGCATGGTTGCCCTCCACCCTACCATACATTTGAAGAACCAACCTACATTAAACTAAACGAAAAAGGAAAGAATTGAACCTCCTAAAACTGGTTTCAAGCCAGCCCTGTGACCTCCACAACTTTTTCAATAAGATATTAGAAAAACTATTTCATCGCTTTGTCAAAGCTAAATCATAGGTTAAACCCTATATATCTTATATGGCTCACTCAGTTCAACTAGGCCTACAAGATGCTATATCCCCTATCATAGAAGAATTAATTGCTTTTCATGACCACACTTTTATAATTGTATCCTTAATTAGCTTTCTAGTCCTATATGCCCTGTCTTCAGCTCTCACAACAAAACTAACCAACACCAATATCACGGACGCCCAAGAAATAGAAACCATTTGAACCATCTTACCCGCAATCATTTTAATCTTAATTGCTCTTCCATCCCTGCACATCCTATATCTAACAGACGAGATCAACAACCCCTCTTTTACTATTAAATCAATTGGACACCAATGATACTGAACCTACGAATACACAGATTACGGAGGATTAATCTTTAACTCTTATATACTCCCCCCATTGTTCTTAAACCCAGGAGACCTTCGACTTCTAGAAGTTGACAACTGAGTAGTTCTCCCAATTGAAGCCCCTGTCCGAATAATAATTACATCTCAAGACGTCCTACACTCATGAACAATTCCTACTCTAGGCCTAAAAACAGATGCAGTTCCTGGATGCCTGAATCAAACCACATTCACCGCTACACGACCAGGTGTATACTATGGACAATGCTCAGAAATCTGCGGTGCTAACTGCAGCTTCATACCCATTGTCACAGAATTGATTCCACTAAAAATTTTTGAGATAGGGCCTGTATTTACCCTATAGACCCCCCCCCACATCTCACTCCATAACTCTCTGTAAAATATTCTTATAATACACTGTACAGCTATCCTAGCATTAACCTTTTAAGTTAAAGATCGAGAGAAATACCCTCTTTGCAGTGAAATGCCTCAACTAGATACATCCGTATGGTTTACTATCATCATAACTATACTCCCCACACTATTTCTTATTATACAATTAAAACTACTAAACACAAACTACTACCCACCTCCCCTACAAAAGAATCCCAATACACAAACCTACAATAACCCCTGACAATTGAAATGAACGAAAATCTATTTGCCCCATTTACCTCTCCAACAATCCTAGGCCAACCTGCTGCAGTACTCATCATTTTACTCCCTGCGCTACTATTTCCAACCTCCAAACACCTTATTAATAATCGACTAATTACCATCCAACAAAACCTAATCCAACTAACCCTAAAACAAATAATAATATCCCATAATACCAAAGGACAAACCTGGTCCCTAATACTAACATCTTTAATTATTTTTATCTCAATAACCAATCTTCTCGGACTTCTACCCTACTCATTTACACTCACCACCCAACTATCTATAAACCTAGCCATAGCAATTCCCCTATGAGCAGGGACAGTAATCATAGGCCTTCACTTCAAAACTAAAAGCTCTCTGGCCCACTTCCTACCACAAGGCACACCCACTCCCCTTATTCCTATACTAGTAATTATTGAAACAATCAGTCTATTTATGCAACCAGTTGCCCTAGCCGTACGCTTAACCGCCAGTATCACAGCTGGTCATCTACTAATGCACCTAATAGGAAGTGCTGCACTAACATTATCAACCATCAACCTCCCTATCACCTCACTAATCTATGCACTTCTAGTACTATTGACCATTCTAGAAATCGCAGTGGCCCTAATCCAAAGCCTATGTCTTCACACTATTAATCATGCTTTATCTACGTGATAACACTTAATGACCTACCAATCTCATGCCTATCACATAGTTAAACCTAGCCCCTGACCACTAACAGGGGCTCTCTCAGCCCTGTTAACAACATCAGGCTTAATTATATGATTTCACTTTTACTCCACCACTCTACTAATGCTAGGCCTACTAACCAACGTGTTAACCATATACCAATGATGGCGTGACATTATTCGAGAAAGCACCTACCAAGGCCACCATACAATACCTGTCCAAAAAAGCCTTCGTTATGGAATAGTCCTTTTTTTCATCTCAGAAATCCTCTTCTTCACCGGTTTCTTCTGAGCATTCTACCACTCGAGCCTTGCTCCCACCCCACACCTAGGAGGACGCTGACCACCAACAGGAATTACTCCCCTAAATCCCCTAGAAATGCCCCTTTTAAACACCTCCGTACTACTTGCATCAGGAGTTACAATCACCTGGGCCCACCACAGCCTAATAGAAAGTAATCGAAAACAAACAATCCAAGCTTTACTCATTACAATCCTACTAGGCATCTACTTCACCCTACTACAAATTTCAGAGTACTTTGAAGCGCCCTTCACTATTTCCGATGGTATCTATGGCTCAGCATTCTTTATCACCACAGGCTTCCATGGACTTCACGTCATCATCGGATCTACATTCCTTATTACCTGCCTTATCTGTCAACTATTATACCACTTCACATCAAACCACCATTTTGGATTCGAAGCCGCTGCTTGATATTGACACTTTGTAGATGTGGTCTGATTATTCCTTTATATCTCTATCTACTGATGAGGATCCTACTCTTTTAGTATAATTAGTACAGTTGACTTCCAATCAGCTAGTTTCGATACTATTCGAAAAAGAGTAATTAACCTAGCATTAGCACTGACAATTAATACCCTTCTGACCCTCCTACTAATAATTATCATATTCTGACTACCCCAGCTGAACTCTTATGCAGAAAAAACCGATCCTTACGAATGTGGCTTTGACCCACTAAACCCTGCCCGCATTCCCTTCTCCATAAAATTTTTCTTAGTCGCCATTACCTTCCTACTATTTGACCTAGAAATTGCCCTACTACTACCCCTACCATGAGCTCTCCAAACAACAGATCTTCCAACCATGCTTAAATCATCAGTTACACTAATTATTGTCCTAACCCTAAGCCTAGCCTACGAATGAACTCAAAAAGGACTGGATTGAACTGAATTGGTAAGTAGTTTAAACAAAACAAATGATTTCGACTCATTAGATTATGATAACCATACTAACCAAATGCCTTTCATCTATATAAGTGTTACACTAGCATTTATAATCTCACTCCTAGGTATGTTAACCTATCGCTCACATCTAATATCCTCCCTATTATGCCTAGAAGGAATATTATCATCACTGTTTATTATAAGTACTCTTATAGCTTTAAACATGCACTCCTTACTAGCTAACATTATACCCATCGCCCTACTAGTATTTGCTGCTTGCGAAGCAGCAGTCGGTCTTGCCCTACTAATCTCAATCTCTAACACATATGGTCTAGACTATATCCACAACCTAAATTTACTTCATTATTAAAAATAGTTATCCCCACAATTATACTACTACCAACAACGTGATTTTCCAAAAATAGCATAATCTGAATTAACCTTACCGTACATAGCCTAACCATCAGTATTATCCCCTTATTATTTTTCAACCAAACCAGCAACAATCTCCTCAACTACTCAATCCATTTATCTTCCGACCCTCTAACGACACCTCTCCTAATATTAACTGCCTGACTCCTGCCCCTTATGATTACAGCAAGCCAATATCACTTACATAATGAATCCCCCTCACGAAAAAATTCTCTCTCTCCATGTTAATTTTCCTACAAATCTCTCTAATTCTAACATTCATAGCCACAGAACTATTCATATTTTATATTCCATTCGAAACCAGTCTCATTTCTACCCTAATCATCATCATCCGATGAGGCAGCCAAGCAGAACGCCTTAACGCAGGCACATATTTCCTATTCTATACACTAACTGGCTCTCTCCCCCTACTCATTATGTTAATCTATACCTATAATAGTTTGGGTTCACTAAACATCATGCTACTCATGCTCATGGCTCAAAAACTAACAACCACTTGGTCCCACAATCTTACCTGACTAGCATGCATAATAGCCTTCATAGTAAAAATGCCCCTGTACGGCTTACACTTATGACTCCCCAAAGCCCATGTTGAAGCCCCCATTGCTGGATCAATAGTCCTTGCCGCAGTACTCCTAAAACTAGGTGGCTACGGCATGATACGACTCACCTCTATCCTTAACCCTACAACAGAACATATAACCTACCCCTTCCTTATACTATCCCTATGGGGCATAATCATAACAAGCTCTACCTGTCTTCGACAGACAGACCTAAAATCACTCATCGCATACTCCTCCATAAGCCACATAGTCCTAGTAATCATAGCCTCCCTCATTCAAACCCCCTGAAGCTTCATTGGTGCAACTGTTCTTATAATCACCCACGGACTCACCTCATCCATATTATTTTGCCTAGCAAACTCAAACTATGAACGAACCCACAGCCGCATTATACTACTTTCCCGAGGACTCCAAATACTATTTCCATTAATAACCTTTTGATGATTTGCAGCAAACCTTACCAACATCGCCCTACCCCCTACTATTAACCTAGTAGGAGAACTCCTTGTAATAATAACCTCATTCTCCTGATCATACATCACCATTACGCTTACAGGACTTAATATGCTAATTACAGCCCTCTACTCCCTCTATATATTTACCACAACACAACGAGGAATACTTACATATCACACTACTAATATAAAACCTTCCTTTATACGAGAAAGCATACTAATATTCATACACCTTTCCCCTATTATACTCCTGTCCCTTAACCCTAATGTTATTCTAGTTTTCACCTCCTGTAAATATAGTTTAGCCAAAACATTAGATTGTGGATCTAACCATAGAGGCCTGCCACTTCTTATTTACCGAGAAAGCTAGCAAGGGCTGCTAACCCATGTCTCCGTTTTTAATAAATACGGCTTTCCCAACTTTTAAAGGATTACAGTTATCCATTGGCCTTAGGAACCAAAAACATCGGTGCAACTCCAAATAAAAGTAACAACCATGTACACCTCCATTACCATAACAATCCTAACCACTCTAATTCTACCAATTGCTATTACCTTTATTAATCCCAACAAAAAGCACCTAAACCCATACTACGTAAAAACAACTATGATATATTCTTTCACCATTAGCCATCTCCCCATAATCTTGTATATTCTCCTGGACCAAGAAGCAATTATCTCAAACTGACATTGAATAACAATCCAAACATTAGAATTAACACTAAGCTTCAAATTTGATTACTTCTCCATAATATTTATCCCAATTGCACTATTCATTACTTGATCTATTATAGAATTCTCACTATGATATATAAGTTCAGACCCAAACATTAATCAATTCTTTAAGTACCTTCTCACATTTCTCATCACCATACTAATTTTAATCACTGCCAACAACCTCTTTCAACTTTTCATTGGCTGAGAAGGCATAGGAATTATATCCTTCTTATTAATTAGCTGATGGTATGCTCGAATAGAAGCCAACACAGCAGCCACTCAGGCAATCTTATACAACTGTATTGGCGATATCGGCTTTATCCTAAGCATAACATGGTTCATCCTACATTACAACTCATGAGACTTTCAACAAATGTTTATCCTAAACCCCAACCCAAATCTTCTCCCACTAATAGGTATTCTCCTGGCAGCAACAGGAAAATCAGCCCAATTTGGTCTTCACCCTTGACTACCTTCCACCATAGAAGGCCCAACACCAGTCTCAGCTCTACTCCACTCCAGCACGATAGTTGTCGCCGGAGTATTCCTGCTCATCCGTTCCACCCTCTAATAGAAAATAATACATTAATCCAAAGCCTTACATTGTGCCTAGGAGCCATTACCACCATATTCATAGCAGTTTGCGCCCTAACACAAAACGATATTAAAAAAATCGTAGCCTTTTCCACCTCAAGCCAACTGGGCCTCATAATAGTTGCTATCGGCATCAACCAACCATACCTAGCGTTTCTACATATCTGCACCCATGCCTTCTTCAAAGCTATATTATTCATCTGCTCTGGATCCATTATTCATAACCTAAACAACGAACAAGACATTCGAAAAATAGGAGGGTTATTTAAAACAATACCCCTTACTTCAACCTCCCTATTTATTGGCAACTTAGCACGTGCAGGCATACCCTACCTCACAGGCTTCTACTCCAAAGACCTCATCATCAAAACCGCAAACATGTCGTATACCAATGCCTGAGCCCTATCTATCACTCTCATTGCCACATCCCTAACTAGCGCTTACAGCACCCGAACTATCTTTATAACCCTAACAGGACAACCCCGCTTCCCAACCTCAATCTGTATTAACGAGAACGACCCCACCTTATTAAAACCAATCAAACGCCTCACTATCGGCAATATACTAGCAGGATTTCTTATCACCAACGATATCTCCCCTACTTCACTCCCCCAACCAACAATACCTCACCATCTAAAACTCTCAGCCCTATATCTAACCACCCTGGGCTTTCTAGTAGCCCTAGACCTTGCCCTTATAACCAACAAACTTAAAATAAACATGCCATCACACACATTTAAATTCTCCAACATATTAGGATATTACCCTATCACAATTCACCATATAACCTCCTACCAAAATCTACTTATAAGCCAAAACCTATCCTTCCTCTTACTAGACTTAACCTGACTGGAAAAATCTATAACCAAAACAATTTCACATATCCACACTACCATCTCCACCATCACAACCACCCAAAAAGGCATAATCAAACTTTACTCCCTCTCCTTTCTTATTCCCCTCATTCTAACTTTATTCCTAATAACATAATCTATTACCCCGAGTAATCTCAATAATAATGTATACACCAACAAACAACGTTCAACCAGTAACCACTACCAATCAACGTCCATAGTCATACAAAGCACCTGCACCAATAGAATCCCCTCGAACTAACCCCGACCCCTCACCCTCAAAAATCACCCAATCCCCCATACTATTAAAGTTAACCACCACCACTAAATCATCAAAATCTGTAACTCATAAAATTAAACCCACCTCCATCGCTAATCCTACCAGAAAACTCACAAAAACCTCAAGCCCCGATCCCCATGTTTCAGGATACTCCTTAATAGCCATCGCCATAGTATACCCAAAAACAACTATCATACCCCCCAAATAAACTAAAAACATCATTAAACCCATATACGCTCCCCCACAATTCAAAATAATCACACAACCAACTATACCACTAACAATGCCAACCCTCCATAAATAGGAGAGGGTTTAGAAGAAAACTCCACAAACCCCATAACTAATAATACGTTTAACAAAAATAAAATATATGTCATTGTTCTCACGTGGACTCCAACCATGACCAATGATATGAAAAACCATCGTTGTACTTCAACTACAAAAACATTAACGACCCCAATACGCAAATCCCACCCAATCCTAAAAATAATTAACCACACCTTCATTGACCTACCCACCCCACCTAACATTTCTATATGATGAAACTTCGGCTCACTTCTTGCAACCTGCCTAATTCTACAAATTATTACAGGACTATTCCTAGCAATACACTACTCACCAGACACTTCCTCCGCCTTCTCCTCAATCGCACACATCGTCCGAGAGGTAAATAATGGCTGAATCCTTCGCTACCTCCACGCCAACTGTGCCTCCATACTCTTCATCTGCCTTTTTCTACATGTAGGCCGAGGTCTCTACTACGGCTCCTTTCTTCTCACAGAAACTTGAAACACTGGCATCACACTTCTACTCATAACCATAGCAACAGCCTTCATGGGCTATGTGCTCCCATGAGGCCAAATATCATTCTGAGGCACCACCGTAATTACAAACCTACTATCAGCAATCCCATACATCGGAACCAATCTCGTCCAATGAGTTTGAGGTGGATATTCTATTGAAAACCCCACCCTCACACGATTCTTTACCGTTCACTTTATCCTACCTTTCATTATCACAGCCTTTACTACTCTACACCTATTATTTCTACACGAAACAGGATCAAATAATCCCTGCGGAATTTCCTCTCACTCCGATAAAATTGACTTCCACCCCTACTACACAATTAAGGACATCCTAGGCCTAGCCCTCTTTTCCACAACCTTAATAACATTAGTATTATTCACGCCTGACCTTCTAAGCGATCCAAACAACTACATCCCAGCCAACCCCCTAAGCACGCCTCCACACATTAAACCAGAATGATACTTCTTATTCCCATATGCAATTCTACGATCCATTCCTAATAAACTAGGAGGGGTGTTAGCACTCCTCCTATCAATCCTTATCTTATTATTCATACCCACTCTCCACAAATCCAAACAACAAAGTATGGCATTCCGCCCACGCAGCCAGTTCCTATTTTGACTCCTAATCACAATTCTACTAACTCTTACCTGAATCGGAAGTCAACCAATAAGCCAACCCTTTATGACTATTGGACAAGTAGCATCCGTAATACATTTCACCACAATTCTAGTCTTAATATCACTTGCCTCCCTAATTGAAAACAACCTGCTCAAATGAACCTGCCCCCGTAGTATAAATAAATACACCAGTCTTGTAAACTGAAAATGGAAAACTTCTCCCTAGGGCAACTCAGAAAGAAAGTACTTAACTTCACCACCAACACCCAAAACTGGCATTCTAACTTGAACTACTTTCTGTCTTTTATGGTATGCAAGCTTTAAATGCAACTTAAGTATTAAACATTTCAATAAACTTTTATGTAAATCGTGCATTACTGTTAGCCAACATGAATACTATATAGTACTATTTATGTTTAACTGTACATAGCACATATTCTTACATACTTACTAAACACAGTCCCACAACATGCTTACAAGCAAGCACTCTAATAGATCAATCAACTGTAACACATAACAACAAGACTCAAAGCTCAAGCATCACAACCCGAATATCAACTAACCTATTGTTCATTTACAGTACATAGTACATTAAATCGTTCACCGGACATAGCACTTCCAAGTTAAGTTAATCCTCCTCACCTCCTTGTCTTGTGCAGGTTTTCAAAGGGAATGCTTCTGGTTTTTGCCCATTCAGTATGATATTGTCTGTGGGTTTGTCATAAATAGCCCTTATTATTTTGAGATACGTTCCATCAATACCTAGTTTATTGAGTTTTTAGAACGAATGGGGTGTTGAAATTTATCGAAGGCCTTTTCTGCATCTATTGAGATAATCATGTGGTTTTTGTCATTGGTTCTGTTTATGTGATGGATTATGTTTATTGATTTGCCTATGTTGAACCACCCTTGCATCCCAGGGATGAAGCCAACTTGATCATGGTAGATAAGCTTTTTGATGTGCTGCTGTATTCAGTTTGCCAGTATTTTATTGAGGATTTTTACATCCATGTTCATCAGGGATATTGGCTTGAAATTTTTTTGCTGTTGTTGTGTCTCTGCCAGGTTTTTGTATCAGGATGATGCTGGCCTCATAAAATGAGTTAGGGAGGCTTCCCTCTTTTTCTATTGTTTGGAATAGTTTCAGAAAGAATAGGTCAGCTCGTCTTTGTACCTCTGGCAGAGTTCAGCTGTGAATCCATCAGGTTCTGGACATTTTCTATTGGTAGGCTAATAATTACTGCCTCAGTTTCAGAACTTGTTATTGGCCTCTTCAGGATTTATTTTATTTTTATTTTTTGAGGGTTTTTTTTTTTTTTTTTTTTTTTTTTTGTCGCTCTCTCCTTCTGTTCTGCTCTTAGTTATTTGTTATGTTCTGCTGGGTTTGAATTTGTTTGTTCTTGCTTCTCTAGTTCTTTTAATTGTGATTTTAGCATGTCTATTTTAGATCTTTCTTGCTTTCTCTTGTGGGCATTTAGTGCTGTAAATTTTCCTCTAGACATTGCTTTGTCATAGTCCCAGAGATTCTGGTATTTTGTGTCTTTGTTCTCATTGGTTTCAAAGAACTTTTTAAGTTCTACTTTCATTTAATTATTGACCCTGTAGTCATTCAGGAGCAGGTTGTTCAGTTTCCATGTAGTTGTGCGATTTTTAGTGAGTTTCTTAATCCTGAGTTCTAATTTGATTTCAGTGGTCTGAGAGACTGTTATGATTTCCATTCTTTTACATTTGTTGAGGAGTGTTTTGCTTCCAATTATGTGGTCAGTTTTACAATAAGTGCGATGTGGTGCTGAGAAGAATGTGTATTCTGTTGATTTGTGCCAAAGAGTTCTGTAGATGTCTATTAGGTCTGCTTGGTCCAGAGTTGAGTTCACATCCTGAATATCCTTATTAGCATTCTGTCTCATTGATAAGGCTAATATTGACAGTGGGATGTTAAAGTCTCCCACTGTTATAGTGTGGGAATCTATGTCTCTTTGTAGGTCCCTAAGAACTTGCTTTATGATTCTAGGTGCTCCTGTATTGGGTGCATATATATTTAGGATAGTTATCTCTTGTTGTTGCATTGACCCCTTTACCATTATGTAATGCCCATCTTTGTCTCTTTTGATCTTTATTGGTTTAACGTCTGTTTTATCAGAGACTGGGATTGCAACCCCGGATTTTTTTTTTTCTTTCCATTTGCTTGGTAAATATTCCTCCATCCATTTATTTTGAGTCTATATGTGTCTTTGCACATATAGACTGAAATACAGCACTTAGATGGATCTTGACTCTTTATTCAATTTGCCAGTCTGTGTCTTTTAATTGGAGCATTTAGCCCTTGTATTTAAGGTTAATATTGTTATGTCATTATGATGCTAGCTGGTTATTTTGCCCATTAGTTGATGCAGTTTCTTCATAGTGTCGATGGTCTTTACTATTTGGTATGTTTTTGCAGGGGCTGGTACCAGTTGTTCCTTTGTGTGTTTAGTGCTTCCTTCAGGAGTTGTTGTAAGGCAGGCCTGGTGGTGACAAAGTCTCTCAGCATTTGCTTGTCTGTAAAGGATTTTATTTCTCCTTCACTTATGAAACTTAGTTTGACTGGATATGAAATTCTGAGTTGAAAATTCCTTTCTTTAAGAATGCTGAATATTGGCTCCCCACTCTCTTCTGGCTTGTAGGGTTTCTACAGAGAGATCCACTGTTAGTCTGATGGGCTTCCATTTGTGGATAACCCCACCTTTCTCTCTGGCTGCCCTCAACATTTTTTTCATTTCAACCTTGGTGAATCTGGCAATTATGTGCCTTGGGGTTGCTCTTCTCAAGGAGTATCTTTGTGGTGTTCTCTGTATTTCCTGAATTTGAATGTTGGCCTGTCTTGCTAGGTTGGGGACATTCTCCTGGATGATATTTTGAAGAGTGTTTTCCAACTTGATTCCATTCTCCCTGTCACTTTCAGGTACCCTAATCAATCGTAGATTTGGTCTTTTCACATAGTCCCATATTTCTTGGAGGCTTTGTTCATTTCTTTTTATTCTTTTTTCTCTAATCTTGTCTTCTTGCTTTATTTCATTCAGTTGATCTTCAATCTCTGATCTCCTTTCTTCTGCTTTATCGATTCAGCTATTGATACTTGTGCATGCTTCACGAAGTTCTCATGCTGTGTTTTTCATCTCCATCAGGTCATTTATGTTCTTCTCTAAACTGGTTCCTCCTGTTAGCAATTCGTCTAACCATGTCATAAGACTGTTTGCAAATCACTTTTATCTTGCAGCTCCCAAAATTCTCTTTTTGTCTGTAACTATTGAAATTGTGATTATAAATATGTTTTTGTTATAAATGTATTTGTGTGTATCGTAATTTGCTTTTTGAGCTTTTTTATTTTTACATAGTTTTTCTTAATTTTAGAATCTTTCAATTATTTATTTTTGTATTTTTATCACCACAATTTAGATATTTTTGTTCTTATCCTCATTTTTCTAACTTTTTATAGTCTTTTGTGTTCCTGTTTCATGCATTATTATTCCATTTTAAAAATTAGTATATAAATTTTTAGTGGTTTCTTTCTGAAATTTTAATAATATTTTTGGTGGGATTATGTTGCCCTATTTTGTATAGATTGTATGTAATCTTTGAGATTTGGACATTTAAAAAGGTTACCTGTCACAAAATTTATTAATGTAGCTTTGTCCTGGCATAGTCAGAAAGCAATGGTCTTGACTAGAGATTGTGTGGGTCTGTCAAACATGTTCTTCAGATTTGTGTTGTCTGAAATTTTGTGCTTACTTTTAGTTTAAAGAGATTATGTTTCTCCTGAAAAGTAATTACCTGGTACACCTGTTCTGTCTCTGCAGCACTGCAGTGCTCTGTTGCAGTGTATTTACCTTTGGTCTCAGCAGACTCAAAATGAAAGTATACCATCATTGATTTCAGCAATTTATGTCATGGGAGACAGAAACCAGTGTGTGGAAAGGCCAGTAGAAGACAGAAATTAAATTGTACATGCCAATATTTTACTTTCCTTTAAAAAAAAGCCAGAAGTTACAATTTACTTCTGAAGGGACTAGGTAATACTGAGGAGCAGAAAGAGTTGTAATGGGTAAATGTAACAAACTTTTCTTTTTTTCTATGTGGTTCTTTGCATTGGGTTTAATTCAGACACTGTACACACTTAACTCATGTATAAATTATCCACATATGTATTTTGGTCTGTATGTTTTCATTACATTTATATGTCTGTGAAGAATTAGGGCCTGTGTCATATTGCAATGTAATCTTACTTATGTAGTTTGAATAATTTTATAGGTTAGATTTGGAAACTGTATTTATCTGAGTCTAATAAGTGGACTAATTTGTTATTTTTATTTCTTTTCAGTTATATGTTCTCATTTTGCTCAACGCCTTTGTCCAGAGCAGGGCATAGAAGATTCTCTCCGAAAAGTGATATTGAGAAGATGTGAAAAATGTGGACCTGAGAATTTACAGTTAAAAATTGGTTGTACCAATGTGGATGAGTGTAAGGTGCACAAAAAAGGTTATAATAAGCTGAACCAGAGTTTGACAACTACACAGAGCAAAGTATTTCAATGTGGCAAATATGTAAACGTCTTTCATAAATGTTCAAATTCAAAAAGACATAAGATAAGGCATACTAGACAGAAGCTTTTGAAATGTAAGGAATATGTCAGATCATTTTGCATGCGTTCACACCTATGTCAACATAAAAGAATTTATACCAGAGAGAATTCCTACAAATGTGAAGAAGATGGCAAAGTCTTTAACTGGTCCTCAACCCTTACTTATTATAAGAGAATTCATACTGGAGAGAAACCTTACAAATGTGAAGAATGTGGCAAAGCCTTTAGTAAGGCCTCAACCCTTACCAAGCATAAGGTAATTCATGCTGGAGAGAAACCCTACAAATGTGAAGAATGTGGCAAAGCTTTCAACCTGTCCTCAGATCTTGTGACACATAAGAGAATTCATACTGGAGAGAAACCCTACAAATGTGAAGAATGTGGCAAAGCTTTCAACTGGTCGTCAAGTCTTATGGTACATAAGAGAATTCATACTGGAGAGAAACCCCACAAATGTGAAGAATGTGGCAAAGCTTTCCAGCGGTCCGCAAACCTTATGGTACATAAGAGAATTCATACTGGAGAGAAACCCTACAAATGTGAAGAATGTGGCAAAGCCTATGGTAACTTCTCAACCCTTACTAAACATAAGGTAATTCATACTGGAGAGAAACCCTACAAATGTGAAGAATGTGGAAAAGCCTTCAGCTGGCCCTCAAGCCTTATTGAACATAAGAGAAGTCATGCTGGAGAGAAACCCTACAAATGTGAAGAATGTGGCACAGCTTTCTACCGGTCCTCAAAACTTAGTGAACATAAGAGAATTCATACTGGAGAGAAACCCTACAAATGTGAAGAATGTGGCAAAGCTTTCAACCGGTCCTCAAACCTTACGGAACATAAGAAAATTCATACTAGGGAGAAACCCTACAAATGTGAAGAATGTGGCAAAGCCTATGGTAACTTCTCAACCCTTACTAAACATAAGGTAATTCATACTGGAGAGAAACCCTACAAATGTGAAGAATGTGGAAAAGCCTTCAGCTGTCCCTCAAGCCTTATTGAACATAAGAGAATTCATGCTGGAGAGAAACCCTACAAATGTGAAGAATGTGGCAAAGTTTTCCAGCGGTCCGCAAACCTTACGGTACATAAGAGAATTCATACTGGAGAGAAACCCTACAAATGTGAAGAATGTGGCAAAGCCTATGGTAACTTCTCAACCCTTACTAAAGATAAGGTAATTCATACTAGAGAGAAACCCTACAAATGTGAAGAATGTGGAAAAGCCTTCAGCTGGCCCTCAAGCCTTATTGAACATAAGAGAAGTCATGCTGGAGAGAAACCCTACAAATGTGAAGAATGTGGCAAAGCTTTCAACCGGTCCTCAAGACTTAGTGAACATAAGAGAATTCATACTGGAGAGAAACCCTACAAATGTGAAGAATGTGGCAAAGCTTTCTACCGGTCCTCAAAACTTACGGAACATAAGAGAATTCATACTAGAGAGAAACCCTACAAATGTGAAGAATGTGGCAAAGCCTATGGTAACTTCTCAACCCTTACTAAACATAAGGTAATTCATACTGGAGAGAAACCCTACAAATGTGAAGAATGTGGCAAAGCCTTCATCTGGTCCTGAAGACTTAGTGAACATAAGAGAATTCATACTGGAGAGAAACCCTACAAATGTGAAGAATGTGGCACAGCCTATGTTAACTTCTCAGCCCTTACTAAACATAAGATAATTCATACTGGAGAGAAACCCTACAAATGGGAAGAATGTGGCAAAGCCTTTAGTAAGGCCTCAACCCTTACTGCACACAAGACAATTCATACTGGAGAGAAACCCTACAAATGTGAAGAATGTGGCAAAGCTTTCAACCAGTCCTCAAACCTTACAGAACATAAGAGAATTCATACTGGAGAGAAACCCTACAAATGGGAAGAATGTGGCAAAGCCTATGGTAACTTCTCAACCCTTACTAAACATAAGGTAATTCATACTGGAGAGAAACCCTACAAATGTGAAGAATGTGGAAAAGCCTTCAGCTGGCCCTCAAGCCTTAGTGAACACAAGAGAATTCATGCTGGAGAGAAACCCTACAAATGTGAAGAATGTGGCAAAGCCTTTAGCTGGGTCTCAGTCTTCAATAAACATAAGAAAATTCATACTGGAAAGAAATTCTACAAATGTGAAGAATGTGGTAAAGAGTTCAACCAATCCTCACACCTTACTACTCATAAGAGAATTCATACGGGAGGAAAAACCCTACAAATGTGAAAAATGTGGCAAAGCTTTCAATTAGTTCTCAACCCTTACTGAACATAAGGGAATTTATACAGAAGAGAAACCCTACAAATGTGAAGAACGTGGCAGATTTTTTAACTCTTCCTCAATCCTTACTAAACATAAGGTAATTCATACTGGAGGGAATTCCTACAATTGTGTGGAATGTGGCAAAGCCTTTAACCAGTCCTTAAGGCTTACCACATATAAGACAACTCATACTGGACAGAAACCATACACATGTGAAGAATGTGGGAAAGCCTCTAACAGATCCTCAATTCTTAACAGACACAGGCTAATTCATACTAGAGAGAAACTACAAACCTGAAAGATGTGACAATGCTTTTGGCAACACCTGAAACTTTTCTGAGTATAAAAGAAATCATACTGGTGAGAAATCCTAGAAATGTGAAGAATGTGACAAAGCCTTTAAATGGCTCTCACACTTGATTGTAGGTAAGATAACTCATATTGGAGAAAACTAGTGTGAACAATGTGGCAAAACATTTAACCAATGCTCATGCCTTTTTGCAAAGGAAAGCATTTATACTAGCCTGGGCAACAGAGGGAAACTCTGTCTGGAAAAAAAAAATCATTAATATCTTCTCACATCTTAGTCAATATCAGAGAGTTCATACTAAATAAAAGCGTCAAAAGTGCAATTGGTGTCAATAGATCTTTCAGAAAATATAAGCCCTTAAATTACAGAAGAATATTTATTTTGAGGAAACACATTACAAATATAAAGAGGATTGTAGTACCTTTACTTGTATCACAGGTTTTATTGTACACATTTTGTACTACAGGAAAACCCTGAGGTAGTTGTTCCAACTTTGCTCAACATCAGGGAATTTATATTGAAGAATAACCCTGCAAATTTAATGAATTTGGAAAAACATTTTTAAAAAAACTACAGATTATAAAACACAAAAGTTTATACTAAAATATATTTTTGCAGATACAGTAAATATTTTAAAAATTTAATCCAAAATTAAGTAAAGAGAATCCACAGTAGAAATACCTGTCTCTCAAACTTCAGACATTATTACACTTACTCAGATTGCTGAGTATAGGAAAAAATTCAAAACTAAAGTTGATAAAAAGAAAAATTATTTGTAAGTAACTTTAAAAGAAGTAGATCTTTGAAGAGTTATAATTTCATTTAAAGTATACTTTTGTCCTGAAAATATAGATTTTTTTTTTTTGCCAGACACAGTGGCTTACACCTGTAAGGCCAACACTTTGGGATGCTGAGGTGGGCAGATCACCTGAGTTGAAGACCAGCCTGGCCAACATGGTGAAACCTCATGTCTACTAAAAAGAAATACAAATATTAGCGAAGCATGATAGTGCACACCTGTAGTCCCAGCTACTTGGGAGGCTGAGGCATGAGAATCACTTGAACCTGGGAGCCAGAAGTTGCAGTGAGCTGAGATGTTGCCACTGCATTGCAGCCTGGGTGACAGAGCGAGACTCTGTCTCAAAAGACAAAAAAAAACAAAAACAAAAACAGCTTATTTGGAAACTGAATACTGATGGAATTCAACTCTTTAATTACTTCATGCTATTTCTTCGTTTCTGTTGTTTTCAGATGTAAAAGCCTGTGATCAGTTCTTTCTGCATCAAAGATTTGGGAGACTTTTATTAGGTGGTCATTATTTATTACCTTTCTTATGGATGACTGAGGACATTAAAATGTAAGATGCATGATGAAAATCTAAGTAGAAAAGCTATTTGTGGTTAACTTATAGAATTGAGTGATGTATGAGGTAGGCGTTCAGAGTAATATTCTTTTTTTTTTGAGAGGGAATCTCGTTCTGTTGCCCAGGCTGGAGTGTAGTGGCATAATCTCGGCTCATTATAAGCTCTTCCTCCCAGGTTCAAGCTATGCTCCTGTCTCTGCCTCCCAAGTAGCTGAGATTACAGGTACCCATGACCACATCCAACTAATTTTTGTGTTTTAGTAAAGGAAGGTTTCACCATGTTGACCAGGCTGGTCTTGAACTTTTGACCTCAAGTGATCTGCCTGCTTTGGCTTCCCAAAGTGCTGTGATTATAGATGTTAGCCACTGCACCCAGCCCTAAGTAATATTCTAATACATTATTATGAGAGAAAATCGTTCTTATAGTTTTTTTTTTTTTTTTTTTTTTTGAGACGGAGTCTCGCTCTGTGGCCCAGGCTGGAGTGCAGTGGCCGGATCTCACCTCACTGCAAGCTCCGCCTCCCGGGTTTACGCCATTCTCCTGCCTCAGCCTCCCGAGTAGCTGAGACTACAGGCGCCCGCCACCTCGCCCGGCTAGTTTTTTGTATTTTTTAGTAGAGACGGGGTTTCACCGGGTTAGCCAGGATGGTCTCGATCTCCTGACCTCGTGATCCACCCGTCTCGGCCTCCCAAAGTGCTGGGATTACAGGCTTGAGCCACCGCACCCGGCCATTACTTATAGTTAAAATTAAATCAAAATAATTAGTATGTCATTTTACTAATTGTACTTTTATGTGATAAAACTACAGTTTTAAAGTTTTAAATTGTGTGTTAATTTTTTAATTGAACATTGATGACATGTTAAACACTGTTATACATTCAGCAAAGTGTTATTATGCCACTAATTTTAACCTATTCCACCTTTCTCAAGGGTGTATTTAAAAGATGGTAACAATACACTATTTGGTAACATAATAGACTAACATTTCTAGTATTCTTCTTTTTCAGTGTACATAATATGTGTATATATTTATGTCATATATGGTATATTTTGGTACAGTCATACAATGTATAATAATCACATTGTGATAAGGTATCTATAACCTCTGGCTTTTATGTTTTGTATTACAAACAATTCAATTCTACAGTCTTAGTTACTCTAAATTGTACAGTTAAATTGTTATTGACTACATGGTTATTCTTATGGTATCATAAAAATTATATATAAACATAAATAAAATCAATATATTCCTGAGTCCTGAATAATTTTCGAAACTTTATTATGTATTTTTTGAACATGTGGCCTCTGCCTGAGAGCACATAATGGAGTTTTACTTTTGACTTACATACAGTTAAATATACACATCTATTAGTCTAAAGATATAACTTAGGTTTAAGGAGCAAGGGTGTTTGAGTATAAGTTTGTAACTGTTTTCAGAAGTAAAGGGCAATATTGAAACAAAGCAAAGCATTTTAACAAGATGTCTAATTTACTAGAAAACAAAAATCCTCAAAAATGCTAAAAGCAAATGTATACTCTGCTTTGTATTCAGTTTATTACACTATCTTATAGCTTATGATTTAGAATCTTTCCATGCAAATTTTCTGTTTTTACTTGCATGATACTCATTCTAGACGCATAATCTTTTTTTTTTTTTTTTTTTTCTGAGACCAAGTTTCCTTCTTGTTGCCCAGGCTCGAGTGCGATAGCATGGTCTTGGGTCACTGCAACCTCCGCCTCCTGGGCTCAAATGATTCTCCTGCCTCAGCCTCCCGAGTAACTTGGATTACAGGCATGTGCCACCACACCTGGCTAATTTTTGCATTTTGCGTAGAGATGGGGTTTCACCATATTGGCCAGGTTTGTCTCGAACTCCTGACCTCAGGTGATCCAGCCATCTCAGCCTCCCAAAGTGCTGGGATTACAGGTGTAAGCCACCATGCCCAGCCTAGACCCATAATCTTTTTGTTTCCTGTTTTTTTTTTTTGTTTGTTTTGTTTTATAGTTTATGAAGTATTTATTATCTGAGCTCATTTGTAGTTATAAGAATAATTTTTATAAAATTTCATCATGCACACAAAATTATTTTTAGAAGTAATTCCACAATTTGTGTATTATTACATTTTATTTAGTTAAAACATTCCATTAGCTTCTAGAACCCTATATAAGCTTACTTTTCTTTAATTATTCCCTTAACTTCCTATAAGTGACATAAGTAAATTTTATTTATTGAGTCAATTTGTTTCAGTAAGTACTAGGGAAGCTTCATAAGTCATGTGGATGCTTTTATATATAAATGTAGCAAACAAATATGATGGTGTTCAGTGTATAACAGATGCTCCATAATTAGTCATAAATATTCCTGCTAAAGTTAGTTTGTAACTTCAGGTCAGAGATGGAAAATACCAATTGCAAAGAAATAACATTTATTCTTCATGTGAGAACATTTTTTCCAGGCTGCAAAGCTGAATCTTGCTGAATTTAAAGAGAAATGCTTCATTCATGTCCTAATTATCTAAGTTTTATCCTTTTATGTGCATTCAAACCATATATGCATCACAGACCTTCTTTTTCTGTGTTACGACTACAGTTTTCTCACTGTTGTTTTCCTGCCATGTGGTTTCACACGGCATGTTGTAGGTTTTAAGGAGGACATTGGTATTTTTTAATGCACTGAAAAATTGGTTTTGACTGGAAAGTTTGCTTATAAATATAACTTTAAGATTGGCTAATTAACATAAAAGACATACATTGTCTACCGAAGAGAGGATTAAATCATCATGGTGTTTCTTTGTAAAAGAAAAATGTTAGGCTTTTATACAAAGTGTGGCAAATATGTAATTTGCTAGAACATATATATAAAAATTAAATTTTTAAGAGAATTAATAGTGAGCAATTTTAAATTTAGTTATTTAGGATGTACTTACAGAACAACTTACATTTCCATGCAAAATCCTCTATTTAAAGTGTGAATGTTAAAGACTGCAAAACAATAAAATAACTGCTGTAAATTTGGAATAATACTTATTTTCTATATTGATACTACAATTTGGAGAAATTTATCACTCATTTTTTAAAGAAATGTTTTAGTGGTTGAAGTTTAGTCTACAGTTTATATTCTTAGTCACCTAACTGTAGTGATCTCCTAGATGATTTTCTCTGAAAACGTTTGGAGATAATGGCAGCTTTTGGATTAAAACATTTCCTGTTAGTTTGCATGCAAACCAGTTTACTGTGATCACACAGTGGCCAATCATGTGAGCATAAGCAAGCCTGCCCTTTTCGTGTCTTTCATACTATTCCCATAAGCACCAATAACTTCAGGTGCCCCAAGCTTAAAATAAAAGTCCTAAAGTCTTTGACTTCTCCCATGTACTGTGCTGGGTTCAGAACATACTGTTAAACATCAAAGTTCCTGTGGTTATGACTGACAAATGAGAAAACAGCAAAGAGACAGACAGTATTTGAAACATTGTTATTCTTAACTTGACAAATAAAATGTGTATTTCATTAAACAACATTTTGAAGTATATATATACATTGTCAAATGCTTAGAACTAGGTAATTAATACTTTATCTTATATTGTTAACATTTTTATGGTTAGACAACATGAAATTTTAAACATTTTTCAAAAATACAAATACATTATGAACTATAGTCATCATGCTGTACAATAAGTCTCTTGAAATTATTTCTTTTATCCAAGTATAATTATGTATTATTTGACAGGCATCTTTCAATCCCCCCATTTCTTCTAAATACCTTGGCATTTGGTGGTCACCAGTTTACTCTACATCGATGAGATTAACTTTTTTAGAATCCATGTGTAAGTGAAATCATGAGACATTAATCTTTCTGTGCTTCCCTTATTTCAACTAATATAATGTCCTCCAGGGTAATCCATGTGATTGAAAATAATAGAACTGTTGATTTTATATATTTTAAACGTGAAGAGTGCTGCAAACAACCTAGAAGTGCAAATGTTTCTTCATTCTAATTTCATTTGTTTTGGATATACAGTGGTGCAATTGTTACATGGTAGTTTGACTTTTAACTTTTTTAAGAAAACTATTTTGTTTTTCATAATGGCTGTCCTCACTTACATTCAAACAAACAGTGTGCAAGCATTTTCTTCTCTTCAGAATTCTACCAACACTTTTTCTTCTTAGAGTCCTTCTAACAGAAGTGAGTTGGTATCTCATAGTTCTTTTTTTTGCTTGCCTTTCCCTGATAATTGACGTTGAGCATGTTTTTAATATATCTGTTGGCCGTGTGTATGTCTTTTTCTGAAAAATATTTAAGCCTTTTTCTCATTTTTAATAGTTATTTGTTTTTTGTTGTATAGTCATTTGATTTTGTTATATAGTTTTGATATTAATCCTTTATCACATTTATGATTTGCAAACATTTTCTTCCATTTTTTGGTTTCCTCATCCTGTTGATTGTATTATATTCCGTGCAGCAGTTTTTAAATTTAAAATAATCTGATTCATCTATGTTTTCAATTTGCTCCTTGGGATTTGAAGTCAAATTTTAAAAGTCACTGCCCAACCAGTGTTACAGGGCTTTCAATCTATGTTGTTTATAGTAGTTTCAGAGTTTTAGATCTTATATTTAAGTATCTAATTTATTTTGTGTTTTTAAGTATCTAATTTATTTTGTGTTTTTATTTTATTTAAGTATCTAATTTATTTATATATGGTATTAGTTGAGGGTCTTATTATATTCTTGTATATGTGGATGTAAAGTTTCTCAACACCATTTATTGAAGATGCTGCCTTTTCCCTAAGAAATTGCCACCATTATTTAAAAATCAGATGGCTGTAAATACATCAATATATTTCTGGTTTCCTTTTTCTTCTCTACTCGCTTGTGTGTTTTAATTCAGGTACCACACTTTTTTTTTTTTTACTATAGCTTTTTAGTATATCTCAAAGTCAGATACCTTCACTTTTTCTATTGCTTGATTACTTTGGCTATTCAGGGCCTTTTGTGGTACCCTATAAATTTTAGATGTATTTTTAAAAATTTGTTAATTATGTCACTGGTATTTCGGTAGAGGTTGCATTATAGCCGTACATCATTTTGTATAATAAAGATGTTTAACAATATTAGTAACGCCAATTTATGATTAATATTTTTCCAATTGTGTTTAATTTCTTTAATTTCATTTAATGATAGTTGTCAATGTATAGAAATTCTACTGACACTTGTATGTTGCTTTTGTATTCTGCAAGTTTAATACATTTATTAGTCCTACTAATTTTTAGTAATGTCTTAGGCTTTCATTTACTTAAAATTATGTATAGAAATAAAAATTACACCAGAATAATTTAACATTTTTTCTAATCTCAGTGCTTTGATTTTTATTTTCTAATTTTTCTTTCCTGGATAGTTAGTACTATGTTTAATAAGACTGAAGAAAGTGGGCATTTTTGTCTGCTCTTAGAGTAAAAGCTTACAAGATTTCCCTGTTTAGTATGTTATTAGCTGTGCTTTTTGTGTGTATGTGTGTGTTATATGTGGCAATTATTGGCTTGAGGTTCATTTGTCCTATACCTCCTTTTTTCAGAAATTTATGAAGAAATGTCGAATTTTGTTAAACTCTTATTTGGCATTTATTTAAATGTTAGAGATGAGAAATCACATCTGATTATACATAGATTTAAAAATATCTTCAGGCCGGGCGCGGTGGCTCAAGCCTGTAATCTCAGCACTTTGGGAGGCCGAGATGGGCGGATCACGAGGTCAGGAGATCGAGACCATCCTGGGTAACAAGGTGAAACCCCGTCTCTACTAAGAAATACAAAAAATAGCCGGGCGAGGTGGCAGCGCCTGTAGTCCCAGCTACTCGGGAGGCTGAGGCTGGAGAATGGCGTGAACCCGGAATGCGGAGCTTGCAGTGAGCTGAGATCCGGCCACTGCACTCCAGCCTGGGCTACAAAGCGAGACTCCGTCTCAAAAAAAAAAAAAAAAAAAAAAATATCTTCAGAGACTTCTGTGAACATGCATGCAAAGTAGAAAATTTAGAGAAAATAGATAAACTCCTGGATATACAAAACTTCCCAATATTGACAGAAAATAACAGAAGTCTTTAACAGAGCAAAAATGTAAAATGTGTAATGACATTGAATAAGTAATAATAAAACTACTAACCATAAAAAGCCCTGGATCATATGAAACCACAGCCATATTTTACTACATATACAAAGGTAAGCTGGTCCTAATCCTACTGAGTATTCCAAAAAATCAAGGTGGCATTTCAACCTAATTGCATGAAATCAGTGAATTATGTGAAACAAATCTAGTGAAAACATAACAAAGGAAACTACAGGTCAATATTCTGGGTGAACGTTGGAACAATAATCCTCCATGAAATACTAGCAAACTGAATTCAAAAGCAAATCAAAGTTATTTTGCTACTATCATGTGAGCTTTGTTCCATAAATACAAAGATGTTTCATCATATGCAAGTCAGTAAGTGTGATTCACCATGTAAAGATAATTAAAAGAAAAAATATTTAATTAACACAGTAGGGGCAGAGAAAGCATTCAAGAAAATCCAATATTGACTCAAAAATATTCTCAACACACTAGAGATTGATGAGACATACCTCAAAAGAATGAGAGTCATCTATGACAAATCCTTAACAAACATACTAAAAAAGCAAAAAGTAGATGCATTCTCCATAAGAATAAAAATAAGATGAGAATATCCATCCTAAACAGTCCTACTGAACATAGTAATGGAGTCCTAGCCAGAAAAATAAAAGGAATCCAAATAGCAAAGGAAGTCAAATTATCTTTATTGATGATGTATTTCTCTACCTAGAATACTTTAAGGATTTCACCAAAAGACTCCTAAGCCTAAAGACTTCAAAAAAAAATCTCAGAATACAAAATCAACACAAATACATAGAATTTTATATGCCAATAATAAACTGAGAACAAAATTTGAAAAAGAGCTCTATTTACAATAGCCACACACAAAAAAATTACCTAGAAATACATTAAGTCAAGGGGGTAAAATATCTCTACAAAGAACTGCAATGCTGAAAGAAATGAGAGAGAATGCAAATAAATAGAAAAATACTGGATGCTCATGGATTCAAATAATATAGTTAAAATGGTCATTCTGTCTAAAGCAACCTACAGATTATGTGCTGTTTTTATCAAGACTATCCATGACGCTTTTTTATAGAATTAGAAAAACTATTCTAAATATATATACAAAAGAATTAAAGAGTTCAAATAGCCAAGACAACTTCAGACTAAAAGAATAAATCTGGGCCAAGTGTGGTGGCTCACGCCTGTCATCTCAGTCCTTTGGGAGGCTGAAGAGGATGGATCACCTGAGGTCAGGAGTTTGAGACCAACCTGGCCAACAAGGTGAAACCATTGTCTACTAAATACAAAAAATCAACCAGGTTTATCACCGAAACAAGTGCTCTTCATCATCATAAAAGTAAGAAGAGCATTGCCTGCTTTCTTGGAAGCAGCTGACCTGTTTTCTACTGATACAAAGTGGAGAAGGCATTGAAATAGTGAAAGAGGATGATATAAATTGAATACTTATGTGAAATACAGTTTATAATAAAAAATAGCATTTGGTGTTGTACAACTGTAGATGAGACTATTAACATGAGGTCATATTCTTATTTCTATTGACAAATTACCTTCATTTACAATATTCTTGTTTCAGAAATATTCTTTTTTCTGCTCTATATTTGCTAGCTTTTGGTAAAATCTTATCTGAACTCAATAGAAATAAAATAAATCCATTCTACCACAAGCATTTTATTATTGCTGCATATACTTATTTTGCTTAAAATACGTTAGCTTTTGTTGAAAGATTTATAGTTTTGTTTCCGAGCGTTGTTTATTTCTGAGAAGTTGCTTTCATTATAGAAAACTGCTATTCTCAGCTCAAATCACCTTGACTAATAGCAAGTGAAACTGATGTGTGGATGAGAAGAAAATGTGTCTTCTCTGCATCTCTTTTTTAATCAATTGGCTGAAGAAAGAGAATGCAGATAGAAGGTGAACCAAAATATAATCCCTGAAAGACCATGAAAAAGTCCTCTTAATCAGGAAAAAAAAAAAGGAAATGGTGATTTGAGCAGAATATATATTATTTTGCAAAGCCTCTGAAATTTCAGTATACAACCTTCATTGCTTTAATAAATATGTTATTCTTTCAGTTGTAATTCTTCAGGAAGTAATTCAATTCCCTGGTGATTTAAAAAAGAGAAGAATAACTTATTTGTTAAGGTAAGAGATGTAGGAAAGACTCATTACTTTTGACCAACATCTCCTCCACCTCCAGCTTCAGGCAATCATCATTCTACTCTTTGCTTTTATGAGTTTGAGTTTTTTTTATTTTCCAATTTAAAACTTTTAGTTAAGAAGTAGACTTTAATGTCGAAAACACAAACTTGGGGAGGGCAGAAAGATCACACACAAGGCCGCCACTTCACACCTGGAGTGAGTTTGAATTTTTTAATACTCTACATAGAAATGAGATAATTTTTTATTATTTTGTGTGTGTGCTGGCTTATTTCACTTAACCTAATGTCTTCCAGGTTCATCAATGTTGTTGAAAATAAAAAGACTTTTTAAAAAAATTTTTCTTCTTTGAAATATATTTTTAAAATGACCAAATAAAGTCTAAGTGAATTAAGTATAGCTCCTAGCATAACTCACAGTTAATTTTAATTGACTGTCGTCTCTGTAGAAATATTTTTTATCAGCATTTTTTAACATACAACTAGAACTCAACTAACAGTCATTATGTGTCACAAAAATGAATCAGTTTAGAAGCTATGTTAATAATGAGACAATTGACTTCTGGTACCCAATTCAGAACAACTACAAAAGGAGTGGAGAACAGATTTCAACTGTGATGCACAATCTTATTCATTGGCTTGGTAGCTGAGTGCAGTGTTAAGGATTGTAAAGTCACTATTAAGTGGAAGTAGATCATCATAAAAGTCTTCATTCTCATCATCATCTCACTGAGTAAGGTTGCTTTCTTTTCTGCAATTGTGTTTAAAACTGTCCAAAGAGACTTTCCAAATGCTTGGTTTCTGTCTGGAAGTTTCAAATGAGGCTTTTGGGTGTGCATCTTTTTCTAGTTTTGCACAGCTACAGAGGCTTCAGGAAACTTCCCATCGTGGTGGAAGGCAAAGGGGAAGCAAAGACTTTCTGGTTGTGGCTGGAGAAAGAGCTACAATATGCTAACTGGTCTCACTCGGGACGTTCCTCACTTTCAGGATAGGTGGGGTGACCCAGCAATCATATGGACACTATCCTTTGCAGTGTCCCTCAAACTTTGGTTGCATCAGAATATCTGCAAGGCTTGCTAAGGCACAGACTGCTGAGCCCACCTCCAAGACTTCTTTCTTTTTAAGAAATAAATAGCATTCCCTTGTGTAAATATATCACTTTTTAAAATTCATTCACCTGTTGATGGACACTTAGGTTGATTTCATACCTTAGCTATTGTGAGTAATCCACTTTTTTTCTTTTCTTATTTATTTATATATCTCTTTTTTTATTTCTAGAAACATTTTAATTTTATACTATATAAGTTTTTAAAAATTTTTTTGGATCAAGGCCATTACTTTGTTATTAACATAATTTGAGACAAAATAACAATAAAAATCAACATTGATTAGTGAAAACAATTTTCTAGCCCTTAGTAATCATTTTCTCTCCCAGCTGACATAAAAGTTGAATCTTTGTGTCATTTCTCAGAGTTGTAACAAAGTAGCTTCTGATTAAATTGGTCTGCATATAATTTTGTAAAATTTTACTTTTTTAATCTAAAAATTAAACTTCTCTATTACCAGAAAAGTTATTTTTAATAGGTATTATTTTACTCTATTATATTTAAATTCTTCAGGAAAACTAAGCTGACAAGGAATGCACTCAAATTTTTTTGAAAAATAAAATGCTTAAGAAACGTTTATTACAGAATCTAAAACTGAAAATATTTTTACATTCTTAGAGAACATCTCTCAAATCCTTCAAGTTACCTTCTTCTGACAGTAGATATATATTTTTCTGTATTGCTATAATACAGCATTGGCTGTCCTTTGTGGTCAACTCCATCATTTTTATTCTATTGCGCAGTATTTATGTTATGCATTTTATATTTTATTATTTTTTCTTTTTTAATTATACTTTATGTTCTAGGGTACATGTGCACAACGTGCAGATTTGTTATATATGTATACATGTGCCATGTTGGTGTGCTGTACCCATTAACTCATCATTTACATTAGGTATGTCTCCTAATGCTATCCCTCCCCCCTCTCCCCACCCCACGACAGGCCCTGGTGTGTGATGTTCCCCTTCCTGTGTCCAAGTGTTCTCATTGTTCAATTCCCATCTATGAGTGAGAACATGCAGTGTTTGGTTTTCTGTTCTTGTGATAGTTTGCTGAGAATGATGGTTTCCAACTGCATCCATGTCTCTACAAAGGAATGAACTCATTCTTTTTTATGGCTACATAGTATTCCATAGTGTATATGTGCCACATTTTCTTAATCCAGTCTGTCATTGATGGACATTTGTGTTGGTTCCAAGTCTTGCCATTGTGAATAGTGCTGCAATAAACATACGTGTGCATGTGTCTTTATAGCAGCATGATTTATAATCCTTTGTGTATATACCCAGTAATGGGATGGCTGGGTCAAATGGTATTTCTAGTTCTAGATCCTTGAGGAATCACCACACTGTCTTCCCCAATGGTTGAACTAGTTTACAGTCCCACCGACAGTGAAAAAGTGTTCCTATTTCTCCACATCCTCTCCAGCACCTGTTGTTTCCTGACTTTTTAATGATTGTCATTCTAACTGGTGTGAGATGGTATCTCTTTGTGATTTTGATTTCCTTTTCTCTGATGGCTAGGGATGATGAGCATTTTTTCATGTGTCTGTTGGCTGCATAAATGTCTTCTTTTGAGAAGTGTCTGCTCATATCCTTTGCCCACTTTTTTATGGGGTTGTTTGTTTTTTTCTTGTAAATTTGTTTGAATTCTTTGTAGGTTCTGGATATTATCCTTTTGTCAGATGAGTAGATTGCAAAATTTTTCTCCTATTCTGTAGGTTGCCTGTTCACTCTGATGGTAGTTTTTTTTGTTTGTTTTTGTTTGTTTTTTTTTTTTTGCTGTGCAGAAGCTCTTTAATTAGATCCCATTTGTCAATTGTGGCTTTTGTTGCCATTGCTTTTGGTGTTTTAGACATGAAGTCCTTGCCCATGCCTATGTCCTGAATGGTATTACCTAGGTTTTCTTCTAGGCTTTTTATGGTTTTAGGTCTAACATTTAAGTCTCCAGTCCATCTTGAATTAATTTTTGTATAAGGCATAAGGAAGGGATCCAGTATCAGCTTTCTACTTATGGCTAGCCAGTATTCCCAGCACCATTTATTAAATAGGGAATCCTTTCCCCATTTCTTGTTTTTGTCAGGTTTGTCAAAGATCACATGGTTGTAGATGTGTGGTATTATTTCTGAGGGTTCTGTTCTGTTCCACTGTTCTATGTCTCTGTTTTGGTACCAGCACCATGCTGTTTTGGTTACTGTAGCCTTGTAGTATAGTTTGAAGTCAGGTATTGTGATGCTTCCAGCTTTGTTCTTTTGGCTTAGGATTGTCTTGGCAATACGGGCTCTTTTTTGGTTCCATATGAACTTTAAAGTAGTTTTTTCCAATTCTGTGAAGAAAAGCATTTGTAGCTTAATGGGGATAGCATTGAATCTATAAATTACCTTGTGCAGTATGGCCATTTTCATGATATTGATACATGAGCATGGGATATTCTTCCATTTGTTTGTGTCTTCTTTTATTTCATTGAGCAGTGGTTTGTAGTTCTCCTTGAAGAGGTCCTTCACATCCCTTGTAAATTGGATTCCTAGGTATTTTATTCTATTTGAAGCAATTGTGAATGGGAGTTCACTCATGACTTGGCTCCGTTTCTCTGATACTAGTCTGTAAGAAAGCTTGCAATTTTTGCACATTGGTTTTGTATCCTGATACTCTGCTGAAGTTGCTTATCAGCTTAAGGAGATTTTGGGCTGAGATGATGGGGTTTTCTAAATATACAATCATGTCATCTGCAAACAGGGACAATTTAACTTCCTCTTTTCCTAACTGAATACTCCTTTTTTTTTTCTCCTGGCTGATTGCCCTGGCCAGAACTTCCAACACTATGTTGAATAGGAGTGCTGAGAGGGCATCCCTGTCTTGTGCCAGTTTTCAAAGGGAATGCTTCCAGTTTTTGCCCATTGAGTATGATATTGGCTGTAGGTTTGTCATAAATAGCTCTTATTATTTTGAAATACGTTACATCAATGTCAAAGTTATTGAGAGTTTTTAGCATGAAGGGCTGTTGAATTTTGTCAAAGGCCTTTTCTGCATCTATTGAGATAATCATGTGGTTTTTCTCTTTGGTTCTGTTTATATGCTGGATTACGTTTACTGATTTGCATATATTGAACCAGCCTTACATTTCAGGGATCGATGAAGCCTACTTGATCATGGTGGATAAGACTTCTGATGTGCTGCTGGGTTCGGTTTGCCAGTATTTTATTGAGGATTTTTGTATCGATGTTCATCAGGGATATTGGTCTAAAATTCTCTTTTTTTGTTGTGCCTCTGCCAGGCTTTGGTATCAGGATGATGTTGGCCTCATAAAATGAGTTAGGGAGGATTCCCTCTTTTTCTATTGATTGGAATAGTTTCAGAAGGAATGGTACCATTTTGTACCTCTGGAAGAATTTGGCTGTGAATCCGTCTGGTCCTGGACTTTTTTTGATTGGTAGGCTATTAATTACTGCCTCAATTTCAGACCCTGTTATTGGTCTTTTCAGGGATTCAACTTACAATCACACCTGCAGGAAAGTCCAAGGATGAGGTTAGAAATTCCATATGTGCCCAGGTTCTAGGCATGAGAGTCAACACCTGCTGGATGTTGGATCTATTTATTTATTTGTTTGTTTTTGTTTGTTTGAGATGAAGTCTTACTCTTGTCCCCAGGCTGGGGTGCAATGGCGTGATCTCAGCTCACTACAACCTCCACTTCCCGGGTCCAAGAGATTCTCCTGTCTCAGCCTCCAGAGTAGCTGGGATTACAGGCGCCTGCCACCACACCTGGCTAATTTTTGTATCTTTAGTAGAGACGGGGTTTCACCACATTGGCCAGGATGGTCTTGAACTCCTGACCTCCAGTGATCCGCCCACCTCACCCTTTCAAAGTGCTGGAATTACAGGCGTGAGCCGCCGTGGCCAGCCTTGGATGTTGGATCTAAGTGTGTGAGTCACAGTCTCAATGGTTGACAGAATTTTTGCAAGCGAGCCACAATGTATTCTGCAGACTTGTCCTTTCAGTGCAGTCACAGCCTCACATGTGTGCTGAATCTTGGTCTGGGGGTCACCAACCCACCTGTGGACCAGATCCACATATGAGAGTCAATTCTCTAACTTTTGACAGCCTCTTTGTGTGATATTCAGAACCTCGACAGTGGGATGTATTTATGTGGGAGAAGGACAATCTTTACTGCTGCCTGGGTGTGCATTCGAGAAACACTGTCTCACCTGTGTGCTGTGTTCTCTTATGACACTCTCTGTGTCATAAGATTTGGCAACATTCTACAAACGGCTGGATAAAATAAAGCAGAGTGTGCCGTTCAGCGCGGCCGCCATGTATGTCTTGTCCTGTGTTGTCTTGTGTGTTCATTCCTTTGTTTAGGAAACACGCGGACCCCAACAAAGGGGAGTATTACAGCCCTACCCCTTGAGTGAAACTGTAGGTCTTTTTACTTTTACCTCAGTCTGGTTCATGGTATGTTTTTTATTTTAAGAGAATGCAATTTTTTTTGTTGTTGTTTGTTTTTTCCAGAAAAATTTCCCTCACAGCAATGATTGCCAATGCCAAGGCACCTAGCACAGTGCCTTGCTCAGTGGGTACTCAGTATATATGGAACTGGGTTGATTAAGGCACAAAACCAACAGCAAGATTGGTTCAGTGAAAAAGAATAGTTTAGTAGTACTGGTTAGACTAAAAGGCCATGACTTAGCAGCAAACATTTTTACATTCATTTGAGAAATAATTTACAATTAGGTCACCAAAAAATGTTAATTTACAGTGGTGGCATTTAAGCTTGGCTGCACTCTGTCATCACCTATACAGATTAAAATCACACTGTTGCTCAGGTTCAACTCAAGCAATTCTGATTTAATTAGGGTGTGGCAACCTGTGTTTAGGGGATTTTTTAACACCACCCCACCCCTCTCTGCCTTGCCCCAAGTGATTTTTAACGTGCAGTCTGGGATGTGAACAATTTGTTCAGGGTGAGGGATGGATTCACTGTGTGATTTCCATATGTGCTGCTGAGATTTGCCCCATGGCTGCTTCTGACTTTGGGATCTTGAAAAACAGCACTGCCATTCTAAAAATCAAAAGACAACTTCAGGATGTACTCAAATACTTTGCTAAATTGCAACAGAATAAAATGTCTTCTTAGCAGATCTGTCTATAGCCACTTGAATTCAAAGTAAGAGATTGTTTTAGGCACAGTAGTTTTAGTAAGTTGAAAATCATAAATAGCCTACACATATCAAGAAACTATTTTAATCCTTTGACATATTTGACAGGCTTTTCTAAATCAAATTTTAGCTTACAAATTGTCTCTCTTTTTTTTTTTTTTCTATTGCCCTGGCTGGAGCACGGTGGTCTGATCTTGGCTCACTGCAACCTCTGCCTCCCAGGTTCAAGCAATTCTCCTGTCTCAGCCTCCCAAGTAGCTGGGATTACAGGTGTGCGCCACCATGCCTGGCTAATTTTTGTATTTGTAGTAGAGACAGGGTTTTGCCATGTTGGCCAGGCTGGTCTCGAACTCCTGACTTCAGGTGATCTACCTGTCTCTGCCTCCCATTAAGTGCTGGGATTATAGGCATGAGCCACAGCACCCAGCTGAAAAATTGTGTCTTTTTTGACCCCTAACTTTTGGATACTATAGAGCACCAATGCCAATGCAGCACATAAAAGAATGATAAACAGAATTATTTTTTGTGTTGAATTACATGGAAAGCATTGTCAAAAATGTTTGATCTTCACCTTAATATTTTAATACATGTTATTAATGTTTATTTCATAATGTATGAAATTTCTTTTTTTTTTTTTTTTTTTGAGACGGAGTCTTGCTCTGTCGCCAGGCTGGAGTGCAGTGGTACAATGTTTGCTCACTGCAACCTCTGCCTCCCGAGTTCAAGTGATTCTCCTGCCTCAGTCTCCCAAGTAGCTGGGACTACAGGCACACGCCACCACACCCAGCTAATTTTTTTTTGTTTTTTTTGAGACGGAGTCTCCATCTGTCACCTAGGCTGGGGTACAGTTGTGAGATCTTGGCTCACTGCAACCTCCGCCTCCAGGGTTCAAGTGATTCTCCTTCCTCAGTCTCCCGAGTAGCTGGGATTACAGGCCCATGGTACCACACACAGCTAATTTTTGTATTTGTAGTAGAGATGGGGTTTCACCATGTTGGTCAGGCTGATGAACTCCTGTCCTGACCTGGTTTTGAACTCTTGAGCCTGCCTCGGGCTCCCCAAGTCCTGTGATTACAGGTGTGAGCCACCGCACCCAGCCTAATTTTTGTATTTTTAGTAGAGGTGGTGTTTCACCATGTTGGCCAGGATGGTCTTGATATTTTGACCTTGTGATCCACCCGCCTTGGCCTCCCAAAGTGCTAGGATTATAGACGCGAGCCACCACACCTGGCCAATGTATGAAATTTCTAAAAATCTAATATATTGGATTATATGCTAATTGTCATAATTATGGTTATTAGGATAAATAATTATAGGCTGAAGATACAATCCATTTATTTTTATTTGTTTCTTTATAACCTTTTTTTTTTTTTTTAAGACGGAGTTTCACTGTTGTTGCCCAGTCTAGAGTGCAATGGTGTGATCTTGGCTCAGTCCAACCTCCGCCTCCCAGGTTCAAGTGATTCTTCTGCCTCAGCCTCCCAAGTAACTGACATTACAGGCATGCACCACCATGCCTGGCTAATTTTTGTATTTTTAATAGAGAAGAGGTTTCACCATGTTGATCAGGCTGGATGGTCTCCAACTTCTGACTTAGGGTGATCTACCCACATTGGCCTCCCAAAGTACTGGGATTACAGGCATGAACCACCATGCCCAGCCTCTTTATAACCATTTTAAGTCATTTCCATAGTTAATGGTCTAATTCTAATGTAGTTTCTCAAAACTCCAAAAGCTTGCGAAATTGTGAAGTATTGTGTCTTTAAGGAGGTTTATGAAAATATGAGTAAAGTCAAGTATAGGTTTCTGATCAGTTTAGGATTTTATTGTTTGGACTGGGTAAGGTTTGTGAGAATCCTAATGAAGAGATTGAGTCTTATAAAACTGCTAACCCAAGCAAAACAAAGATTAATTAAATATTAGAAAAATATTCTGCCACATATTATGTTAAATCAGCCAGTACTGAAATTTTTTAGACATGCCGTTTGAATTAACTCTGTGGCCTAAGTCAAATTACCTATGAAAACCCCTTAGTCATCAGTGCTATGCACCTAAATTGGAGAAACACATCTGGTATTTAAGAGGACAGATTTAATGTTAAATGTGGACTCTTGAAGAATCCAGACAGCCAACAGCCACTTGTTCATTCCTGACTTCTTAAAGCTTCCATTATTAACAGCTCTGCATTCCATTACTCACCACAGAAGAGATAAAATAATCTAAATTAAATATAAATTAAGTGTGTGTCTGTTTGTGTGTGGTGACCCTTCTAAATTACTAAAACAGATTAATACCAACTTTTTTTGTCAAACATATAATCCCACATTTCTGTTACCTGATGAGCCATTTAAACATTTATGCAGAATTTTTTTTTTTGCCATTTTTAATGCATGCTTTCTTGTATAAAAGTTTTCTCATTCAAGAGGGTTGATGTTATAACAGTAACTTAAAGGATATTAGGATACCTGTTTTCTCATGGAACATTTCTGAAAATATCTTCAGTGATAAAGATACTTATTTCTCTAGACAAGTTCTAAAACTGTTAAACAAGATAGTCTGGGCGTGGTGGCTCAAGGCTGTAATCACAGCACTTTGGGAGGCCGAGGTGGGTGGAACACTTGAGGTCGGGAGTTCGAGACCAGCCTGACCAACATGGTGAAACCCCGTCTCTACTAAAAAATACAAAAAATTAGCCAGGCATGGTGGTGCATGCCTCTAGTCCCAGCTACTTGGGAGGCTGAGGCAGGAGAATTGCTGGAACCCAGGAGGCAGAGGTTTCAGAGAGCCGACATCACACCACTGCACGCCAGCCTGGTGACAGAACAAGACTGTCTCAAAAAAAAAAAAAAAAAAAAAGAGAGAAGATATTATAGATACAGTAGTATTGAGCAAAGCCAACTAAATTGACTGGATTGCTTTTGTAATTGCAGATTGATGACATATCAGATCCATTTAGAGTGGAAAAAATATGTTGGACGTTTAAAAATAGTAATTGAAAGGCCTATGCACCTAAGAGAACCTCATGTATATTCTGCTACTGAAGTCTAATATTACTAAATTCAACAAGGCTTTAATGCATTATGACAAAGCATATGAAAGCCTTAATAGTCTACTGACTGAGCACACTAAAACCCCTTTTTATCTAGAACCCAGAGATTGAGTCTGCCTGCCATCTATACTGAAGCAAGACTTCAAGACTTTGAGCACTGGGTTGATAATCTCACAACTTAGAAGGGCCCCTCTAAACTCTTTAATTGTAAACCCATAGGAGATCTTAAAGTAAAGCTAACCAGAAAGGCTTCTCCTAAAAAGCAGATGGACACCTTTATGTAGATAGCTTTTTTTATAAGATCAAAAATCAAGACACATCTGCTATCATGATACTCTTAGTTAAGTCTGTTTATGGCTCTACAAGCAATAGAAATTAAAAAAGCATCTTTTGTGTGCACTCATTGGCTATACTTATATGTAGAGAAATTTGCAGCCAACATATATGCAAAAACATAACATCTTTTATACGTAAAAAAATGAAAGGCAGGCCAGGCACGGTGGCTCACGCCTGTAATCCCCAGCACTTTGGGAGGCAGAGGCGGGCAGATCATGAGGTCAGAAGTTCGAGACCAGCCTGACCAACTAGTGAAACCCTGTCTTTGCTAAAAATACAAAAATTAGCTAGTGTGGTGGTGCACTCCGGTAATCCCAGCTATTCAGGAGGCTGAGACATGAGAATCGCTTTAACCCGGGAGGCAGAAGTTGCAGTGAGCTGAAATCACACCACCACACTCCAGCCTGGGTGACAGAGTAAGACTTTGTCTCAAAAAATAGAAAAGAAAAAAAAAAAGGAAGGCCAGTGTGGATGAAAAATTTTTGTGGGACATTTGTTGTCTCATAATATCAGAACCAGAATATATGTCCACTGCTCTTAACCTGTTTCACAAGTTAAAGAGAACTTATTCAAAATAGGTTAAAGAGCATTGCCAGGATGCCATTTCTTTTTTAAATGGGCATCCTTTGATAGGTCTTTTTTTCCCCCTGATTTAGAGTAAATGAGGCAATGGTTACAAATTTATCCCCTATCATAGGGCTTTATAGCAGATTACACTGTAAAGGCTATGGTTACACAGTAGACTTTACATTTTTTACTAAAGTTGTGCTGAATAATAGCATTTCTTTGGATTACTTAACTGTATAAATAGAGAAGTGTCTGCATTTGCCAATACTTGTAGTTGCACATGGAGAAATGTATTGGGTATTACAGAGACGCAGTTGCAGGGGATTAATGAACAGGCTGTTGGATTAAAATAAGTAGACTATAACTAATTATTTGATCTATTTAATGTTGATGGTTCATTAGGACCCTGGCTAAAAAGCATGTTTCAAACTTGGTATTATCCTCCTGATAGTCAATATAGTAGTCTCTCTGCTGCACTGTATTCTCTCAAAATTTGTAAATGTTTGCCTGCAGTCATCTGTAGAATATCAAATTTTCACTCCTTAACTGGAATGACAGAAACTCAAAGACATATGTGACTCTGACGAAACCATAACCTGTGAATGATATAAGAACAAAGACCCTAAATAATGGAAACAGAGTGATACTAAGGCCCTGAGTTTTGGATACACTGTGCACTGTTGACAATTTTTTGAACAAAATTATTAGAGGCCATCATTCTGGACTGAGCTTGTGCACTAGGTCCAAACAGAAAAAAACAAACCAAAATGAGTCACTCATGCTAACTGTGACATAATCAAACTGAAAATTTAAGGAAATAGGTAGATTCTAATACAGGCCAGGTTTTGTTTTTCTTCTGTAAACAGCAGATTTCAACACAAGGAGTTTCCCTCTGCTCAAACCTTTAAAAATAATAATAAAATAATAACCTGAATTTCTTGATTTCACTTTACAAAACCCGCAGTTCTGCTGTTTCACAGTGGCATCTGAGACCAGGTGCATTTTTTATTTTGACACAGTGTTATCAATGTCTAAAGTTTTGGTCTATCAAAATTGAGAAGATGATCAAAAAAGGAGAAGTTGTTTAATTATACTCTAAATTAGCTACCCCCTTTCATTTTTAAGTTTGGTCAATATGTTTTGTTGTTTTGTTTTGTTTATATAGTAAACTGAAACTTAACTGAATGTGTAAATAGACTGTACTCATTTTTGTACCAACCACTGTGTTTTGACCAACAAAAGGATGTCAAATGTTCAAACCATGTTTAAATAAGGAAAATCCCAAGCTGTAATCAATCTAGCTGTTCCTGTATTTCATTTCCATTTTCTGATGTCATGTGGCTTCTTCTGTCCATAAATCTTTCACCATAATGTGGCCATGCTGGAGTCTTTCAGAGTCTACTTTGGATCCACAGGCTACTCAATTTGCAAATCCCTCTTTGCCCAATAAAACTCTGTTAAATTTAGTTTATCTAAAGTTGTTTTTCTTTTAGAAGTTTTCAGATTTATTCTGTAATCAAAAATGAATAATCTATTGTTGGGCTTTGATTTTTGAAACTCATCCCTCAGCTATTTTTCCAAATTATTCTATGTCCTTTCAAAATGTTTCTACAATGTTTTTGAGATGGGGTCTCACTCTGTCACCCAGGCTGGAGTGTAGTGGTATAATCAGTTATGGCTTACTGCATCTTTTGCCTTCCATACTCAAGCCATCCTCCTGCCCTAGTCACTGAGTACCTCGGACTACAGGCATGCAACATCATGCTTGGCTGATTTTTTTTCATGAAGACAGGATCTTACTATGTCACCCAGGCTGCGGTTGAACTGCTGAGCTCAAGTTATTCTCCCATCTCAGCATCCCAAAGTGCTAAAATTACAGGTGTGAGCCACCATGTGCTTCTGCAATTTCTTGACAGGATTATTTCCAATAATAAACAGTACTATGTGGGCACAAATCTTAAAAAAAAAAAAAAATCTGTCTTCTATTGCAGAAGTGTCACTTTCCAGAATTTCAAGGGTCTGTAGCAGTTACTCTAGTAATATAGTTTGATCTGTGGAGGTGGGTGAGCTTTGGAGTCAGAATTTATCCTGAGGTTCAGCCCAGCCAATTAGTATTTTTGGGTCTTTGGACAAGTTCCTTGATGTGAAAGAGTTGTATGAACCACATATGCAAAAAAAGGCAGAATGATACTAATTGCAGAAATTGTAGCAATTTTTCATCCCTCCTATATCCTTTGCCAGGTGCTTTTACAGCTGTTCCCATTGAGATATGGAATCTGTTTTCCAAACCCTAGATACGGCTGACCTTATTTCCTCAGGACAGTAGAAATCTGTGAACATGACCGTGTGCTAGTTTGGGGGCTAGGCTCAAATGGTCTTGAATACTTCTGTTTTTCTTTCAGAATGCTGCCATCTCCACGAACAAAGCACATGTTAGCCAGCTGGAGGATAATATAACATGGGGGAGTAGGGGAGAGAAGCAAAGTGCCTCTGTTGACTGCCCCAGAAGCAGAAGCTCATCCCCAGAAACAGAAGATCACCCCCAGAAGCACAGCTGCCTAGTCAACAAGCAGCTGATGATACATGTCTGAAGGAACTCAGCTGGGACCAGAAGAACGGCCCCAGTGAGCCCAGCCTAAATGACTGACCATCTCAATTATGACCTAATAAGTTTTGGATGGCTGGTTATGCTGCAATAGCTAACTAATACATGCACCCAATGCAGATACGTGCCATGGTTTAATGACAGGTTGGTTACTAGTTACCTTCTAACAGTGGGCTCCATAAAGATACTAATATTTTCCCCTGATTTAAAGTTAGATGTGTTGAAGATAATGTTGAATAATGCTGCAACACATATAGACATGTATGCATGTGATTGGTCCTTACACAGTTCCCCACACACAGGAGAAAACGTAAAACCACAGCCTGACACTTAGGGCCAAGTTGAAATAGCAAAATAATTTTGCCTTTAATCTGTTTTCTTCATATCTAACATTGGAGGTCAAGACTGTGGACAGATCTGAAGACACATAGTTTTCTTCCCCTGTGGCCCCATCATCTTTTGTTCAGTGATCTCTGGAAGAAAGGTCGTCAACAGGTAGTGATCTACCTGTGGTTATTTAATTCTGCTCCTTCCTTCCTTCCTTCTTTCCTTCCTTCCTTCCTTCCTTCCTTCTTCCTTCCTTCTCTCTTTCTTTTCTTTCTCTCTCTTTCTCCCTTCCTCCATTCCTTCCTTTCCTTCTTTCTTTTCTTTCTCTCTTTTTCTTTCTTTCTTTCCCCTCCCTCCCTCCCTCCCTCCCTTCCTTCCTTCCTCCCTTCCTCCCTCCCTTCCTCCCTCCCTCCCCCCCCTCCATCTCACTCTGTCACCAGGCTGGAGTGCAGTGGCATGATCTCGGCTCATTGCAACCTCCACCTCCCGGGTTCAAATGATTCTCCTGCCTCAGCCTCTGAGTAGCTGGGATTACAGACACAGTCCACTACGCGCAGCTACTGTTTTTTATTTTTATTTTTAGTAGAGACGGGGTTTCACTTGATGGCCAAACTGGTCTCAAATTCCTGACCTCAGATGATTCACCTGCCTGGGCCCCCCAAAGTGCTGGGGTTACAGGCGTGAGCCACCGCGCGCAGTCTATATTCTTTTGATTTGTGAACATTCATATAGCATACTATTTATAAATGCATATGATCTTACACAGAAGGTTAAAGGCAATACCCTCTGGGGTGGGCCTGGCTCAGTTCAGGGAGGAAGCTCTGCCTGGAAAGGCTGCAGCCTACCCTCTTGCTCTTCATTGGGCCCAGCATCTCATCACGTCTTCTGTCACTCAGGGCCGGAGGGGGCGGGGCCTTAAACGTTATCCAATCAGGGATAGGGACCGTCCAATCAGGCGCGCAGCTGGAGCAGACAGGGCGGCTTCCGGGATTTGGCCCGGTCTTTGTCTCTCCCTGCAGCACAAGCGGCAGGCCTCGTCTGTCGTCTGCTTTGTGTACTCTGCTGCTAGAGGCCCAGCCTCTATAGCCCTGCGAACTGCGGGTATTGGGAGATCCACAGCTAAGACGCCAGTGCCCCGTGGAAGCCTAGAAATGGTGAGAGTGCCGATCTGACATCCCGAGAGAGGGAACGGGGCTGGTTGGAACCGGTGGGAAGTGGCTGTGGCCGGACTCAGGCCTCACCGCAGTCAGCTTCACAATCTGCACCCGAGTTCTTGCCCAGCTCTGCCTCAGTCCCCCTTCAGCCATAAGATGGCGGCTGCGCTGACAGCTGGGCCCGGGCGTCTTGTCTTCCCTGCAATGTGCGCCCTGGCCTGGAGCCCTCTCTGGGCAGCTCTGCACCCGCAGCGCCGCGTCTCTCCCAGATTGTGCAGGGACCAGGGAGGATCGTCAGGGGAGATTGTGCAGGTACCAGGGAGGATCGTCAGGGGAGAATCCTGACTCGGGATGCGGGTTCATGAATGGGAAGAGCTTTGGTCCATGGCGTTCCCAATTCCTCTTTCCTTCGTTAAAAATTTATGGGAGTCACCGCCAAAATATTAACGAATTTAATTAAAGAGTGATTCTAAAATTGTAGAGCACCCAGCTTTGGGGTGTAGTTATCCATGGGACGAGCTTGAAAGAAAGACTTTTGGAAGATACATGATGCAGAAACCCAAATTCAAAAATCGGTTAGGTACAGTTACATAGTTTCTAAATTAGCACCTATAGGGTACGCATTTTCTGATTATGTAATCAGAGCTTAATAGGCAGTTTATAGTTTGTTAAGCCTAAATTTTGTTTTCCCCAATATAGTAATTTACAAAGAAATATATTTGAGTTACATTTTTTTTTTTTAAGTAGGAATCCAGGCATCGCAGCCACATACCTCGAATTGCCTGTTACTTAACTATATTCACACTGGACAGGGGAAAGATCTTCTGCATTTTTTTTTCTTGTTTCTCAAACGGAGTCTCACATCTGCCCCTCAACCCCTCCAGCTTAATTCTGACTTGCAGTAAAATACTAAATTTCCAGTTTCTTCTGATTATCCCAAATGCCAACTTTCCTTCTCTAATTCACATTATTCACTATTTATCCTTTAGTGTAGACTTTTGACACTATATTTTATTTTTTGACAAACCATTGGGTGGGACATTTAAAAAGATTTGCTTTCTGTTTGTAAATATTGCCCTAGAAAATAAACCAAAAAATAATTCCCTGACACTGTATTGTAAAAAAATCTTTGTGCCTTTTGTCTTCCTGCACAGAGATGTTATGAAAATGTTTTGCAGTCAATTTTTTGTTTGTTTGTTTTTGTTTTTTAATCTTGATGGGCTGATGTATCCTCAGCCACCCTTCAGCTTTTTCCTGGTCCTGGTTTTCAGTACTGGCTGTGAATAAACCAGGGTACTCACCATGGCTATGTCTGCTAGAGTGTTTGGTGATTATTAGCTTCTGGGTCATTTTTTCTCACAGGACAAGAAGAGGTATGAAGTGCAGTCTCTCAGGAGAGCAGATGGATGCCCTGGGGCTAAGAGGAATCTACTGGTGTACTCTTGCTTTGAAAAGCTAACCACTTGAGACATTAAGATTGTCTTCACCCAACCTAGCTTCCCTTAGAGACACATTTCAGGTCAGCCAATCTTATGCTGGTATTGAGGGAAAAACAGAAATGATTTCTGCCCCTTGGATTCTCTGAGATTCCTGAAAAAAATAGTATCCTGAAAGACAAAAAATAAAAAACAAAAGCAACCTGACCCCAGTGAGATGGTGCAAAAAAAACTTGCAAAGTAAAATGCACTTGGGGCACTTAGCGGGGACATACTGCAGTGTCTCCTGAGAGGGCACAAAAGAGGTGAGTTTCAAAAATAATTAATCATACATTTCAGTTGTTTGAAATTCTCGTTTATGTTTCTCTTTTTCTGTAAGGTTTTTTTTTCTTGTGGGAGGGGTGGGCTGGGTGGTTTCGAATAGGATTTCAAGACTTAGCTTTTAGAATGCTATCAAATAATAGGTAAAATCTCTATGCCATTTTGGCTGTAGAAACTGCATGCATTTTGCTGGGAGCAGTGGCTCACTCCTGTAATCCCAGCACTTTGGGAGGCCCAGGCGGGCAGATCACGAGGTCAGGAGATCTAGAGCATCCTGGCTAACACAGTGAAACCCCGTCTCTACTAAGAATACAAAAAAATTAGCCGGACTTAGTGGCGGGCGCCTGCAGTCCCAGCTACTCCAGAGGCTGAGGCAGGAGAATGGCGTGAACTCGGGAGGCGGAGCTTGCAGTGAGCCAGGATCGCGCCACTGCTCTCCAGCCTGGGCGACAGAGCGAGACTCTGTCTCAAAAAAAAAAAAAAAAAAAGAGAGAAAATGCATAACTTTTATAAGAAAATATTGTAGATAATGGGCGAGTTACAAGATTTATGAAAACGTTAGTTGTTATTTTTGCAGGGCAAATTTGTGACGGAATATCTCTGTTCTATATCCTGTTTTCTTAATTTCTGAGTTTAATGCTAAATTTTATAAAAAGAAAAAGAATCATCTGCAAACAGAGATTGTTTGATTTCCTCTCTTCCTGTTTGGATGCATTTTATTTCTTTCTCTTGCCTGAATGCTCTGGCCAGGACTTCCAATTTTATGTTGAATAGTAGGGGTGAGAGGACGCATTCTTCTCTTGTGCCAGTTTTCAAGAAGGAATGCTTCCAGCTTGTGTCCATTCAGTATGTTGGCTGTGGGTTTGTCATAGATAACTCATTATTTTGAACTATTTACCTTCAATGCCAAGTTTGTTGAGGGTTTTAAACGTGAAGGATATTAACTTTTATTGAAAACTTTTTCTGTATCTATTGAAATAATTTTGTGGTTTTTATCTGTAGTTTGTTTATCTGATTAATCACACATACTGATTTGTGTCTGTTGAACAAACCTTGCATCCCAGGGATACAATCTACTTGATCATAGTGAATTAGCTTTTTAATGTGCTACTGGATTTGGTTTGCTAGTATTTTGTTGAAGATTTTTACATCAATGTTCATCAAGGATATTAGCCTGAAGTTTTCTTTTTTTGTTTTATCTCTGCCAGATTTTGGTATTAGAATGATGCTGTTGCTGGGAGCAGTGACTCATGCATGTAATCCCAGCACTTTGGGAGGCTGAGGTGGGTGGATCACGAGGTCAAGAGATGGAGACTATCTTGACCAACATGGTGAAACCCTGTCTCTACTAAAAAACATAAAATAGCTGGGTGTGGTGGCGCACGCCTGTAGTCCCAGCACTTTGGGAGGCTGAGGCGGTAGAATCGCTTGAACCTTGGAGGTGGAGGTTGCAGTGAGCCCAGATTGCGCCACTGCACTCCAGCCTGGCAACAGAATGAGACTCCATCTCAAAATATAAATAAATAAATAAATAAATAAATAAATAAATAAATAAATAAATAGAATGATGCTGTTTTTACATAATGAGTTGGGGAGGAGTCCCTTCTCAATTTTTTAAAATAGTTTTATAAGATATAATACTGGTTTTTCTTTGTACATTAGTTAGAATTCAGCTGCGAATCTGTCTGGTCCTGGATTTTCTTTCTTTCTTTTTTTCCCAGATGGAGTCTCGCTCTGTTGCCCAGGCTGAAATGCAGTGGTGGGATTTCGGCTCACTGCAGCCTCTGTCTCCCAGGTTCAAGCAGTTCTCCTGCCTCAACCTCCCGAGTAGCCAGGACTACAGGCCAGTGCCACCATGCCCGGCTAATTTTTGTATTTGTAGTAGAGACAGTATTTCACAACATTGGCCAGGCTGGTCTCGAACTCCTAACCTCAGGTGATCCTACCACCTCTGCTTCCCAAAGTGCTGGGATTACAGGCATGAGCCAGCATACTCGGCCAGTCCTGGGCTTTCTTTTGGTTGGTAGTCTGTTTACTACTATTTCAATTTTGGAGCTTGTTATTGGTCTATTTGCTGATTCATTTTGTTGTTTTTGTTCAGTTATGGGAAGATGGATTTTTCCAGAAATTTATCCATTTTTTTTTAAGATTTTCTAGTTTGCATAGAGATGTTTATAGTAGACTTCAATACTTATTCACATTTTTGTGGGGTCAGTGGTAATGTCCCTTTTGTCATTTCTAATTGTGTTTATTTGGATCTTATTTTTTCACTAATCTTATTAGTGGTTTATCTTATTAACTTTTTCAAAAGATTTAACTCAATAGATTTCTTATTTCTATGACTTTTCATGTCTAAATCTCCTTCAGTCCAGATCTTCTTGTCTTCTGCTAGCTTAGGAGTTGGTTTTCTCTTGTTTCTTTCATTCTTTTATTTATGATGTTAGGTCGTTATATTGACGTCTTTCTAACTTTCTGATGTGAGCATCAAAAAGTGCTATAGATTTCCCTCTTACCACTGTCTTAGCTGTGTTGCAGATTCTAGTATGTTGTATCTTCATTCCCGTTTGTTTCAAAAAACTTCTTAATTTCTACCTTAATTTCATTATTTATTCAAAAGTCATTCACATGCAGATTCTTTAATTTCCATGTAATTGTATAATTTCAAGTCATTTTCTTGGTGTTGAATTATATATTTATCAAGTTGTGGCCTAAGAATATGTTTGGTATGATATGGGGATTATTAAATTTGCTGATAATTGTTTTATTTCTGATTGTGTGGTCAGTTTTAGAGTATTTGACACGTGGTGGTGAGAAGAATGTATACTGTGTTGATTTCAGATGGAGAATGTTGTAGATGTCTATTAGGACTATTTGGTCAAGGGTTTAGTTCTGATATCTCTGTTAATTTTCTGTCTCGATGATCTGTCTAATAGTGTATGTGGGGTGTCATAGGAGTCAGAATCTAAGTCTCTTCATAGTTCTCTAAGAACTTTTTTGTGTGTGTTTGTGATGGAATCTCACTCTGTCACCCAGGCTAGAGTGTCGTGGCGCGATCTCAGCTCACTGCAACCTCTGCCTCCTGAGTTCAAGAGATTCTCCTGCTGCTTCAGCCTCCTGGGCAGCTGGGATGACAGGAGCGTGCCACCACGCCCAGCTAATTTTTGTATTTTTAATAGAGACCAGGTTTCACCATGTTGGTCAGGCTGGTCTTGAACTCCTGACCTCATGATCCACCTGCCTCAGCCTCTCAAAGTGCTAGGATTACAGGCATGAGCTGCCATGCCCAGCAGAACTCATTTTATTCATTTGCATGCATGGATTTTTAATAGCTTTTTTTCTGTCTGCTTTTTTTTCATAAACATTCTTTCAAGTGCACACAGTATGCCCAAGGCTACATCTTAGATGTCTGCATCCAGTGTCTACTGATATTCAGATGTCAAGTGTTCAAGAACATGTCCAGAGACTTGGCTGTTGTAGAAAAAATTATAAATTAAAGATAAGAGGCTTTATTCTCTTACCTGAAAGTAAAGGAGGATATTTCATTCATCTCTCTCTCTTTTTAAAAAAAAAAAAAAACATTTAGATTACACGTAGATAGTTTTCTCTGCTTTTTGGAAATATATGTAAATCATAGTAACAGCTATATAAACCTTTTGTTATTCTTTCTGACTCAGAATTGTCTTCATCTAGGACCTCAGAACCATTGCTTTGTTTTTGCTTTGGCAAAGTTTTTTTTGTTTGTTTGGTTGGTTTTTTGTTTGTTTGTTTTTTAGTCTTTTAAAATAGACACAAATTTGTTTAAAGCTTTTTTTTTAAGACAGAGTTTCACTTTTGTCACCGAGGCTGAAATAAAATGGCACGATCTCAGCTCACTGCAACCTCCACCTCTCAGTTCAAGTGATTTTCCTGCCTCAGCCATTCAAGTAGCTGGGATTAGAGGCTCCTGCCACCACCCCTGACTACTTTTTTGTATTTTTAGTGGAGATGGGGTTTTGCCATGCTGGCCAGGTTAGTCCCAAACTGCTGACCTTAGGTGATCCACCCGCCTTGGCCTGCCAAAGTGCTGGGATTACAAGCATGAGCCACCACACCTGGCTGTTTAAAGCTTACTTTAAGAGCACACAAAAGTTGAGCACAAAGATAAGATTAAATTTTGCAACACAGAATGATAAAGAATTAAAAGGATACTCAGTAAATTTTGTTGACAGAAAACTGATTATCCAAGGTAATTATCTCGTATTTACAGACTGAAATACTTACACTGCAAAGGCAAGAACAGTTCAGTTTATTCACTAAATAGTGGAGTCTGTAGGTGTACCTTGGTTTCTGTTACTTCAGTACAATTAGTATAGTTAGGTATAGTGTTTGTAGACAACTTGCATTCACATAAATTAGATAACATTTTGTACAATAGTATGAATAGAAGGCCACAATATTTGAATAAATCCCTTAATTAGTCATTTTAATATTGTTATTTATACTCTTGAACTATAAAGTGTTTTAACTGAATTATGGTTATTGATATTTTTAAAGTTCTACATACATTATGACAAGTACTTTAAAATTACTATACTTAGATATTTATAGCTAATATCCAAAGAAAATTCACTACAAAATTGTTATAGTAGATATTAGTTTGACATGCTTATTAATTTATCCAATAGGGATAATTATAGGTAAACATGGTTTGTGTCTTTCATTTCACTAAATTCGAATGCTGCTATTACAGGACAAATAAACATGATGGGTGATGTGACGACCCAAAACCATAATAACTCTTCAGTTAGCTATGTTGCAAGCTCAAATATATTCCACTGTATAACAAAGTCAGATTCCAGTTTTTCATGAAAAAGTGCTGGTGAAAATTGTCAGATGTATTCCAGTATAGATCCCCAATTCACTGGTTAGGAGATGGGAGGGCAGAAGACATGAAAAAGAACCCTTGTAAAATCCTGCTGAGAGCATGCCTTTTTTTTCATAATGCTCATGTTTCTCATGCTGACATGCTGAGAGTAGCTGTGCATTCTGAGTGTTTTGTGAAAAATTCCTTTTGGGGGACTATCTTCTGACCAAGTTTGTTAGTCTTACATCTAATCTGAGTTTTTTCTTGAAGATGCCTTTAACTTATTTTTTCTTTCAATATAATCTTGCTCAGATTGAGAGCTGTTTTTCTCTCCAGTGCTTTGGGTGTCTGTTTCAGAAGCCCTGTTAGTATCCCATGGTCTCTATGAATGAGATGGGTTGTCACACGGAGAATTCTTGGAGTTATCTCTATCTGGATTCATGCTGGAAATCTAGCAGTATTTTTTTTTTTATGTCACCATTATAAATAGAAACTGAGGCTGAAATACTGCTCCCATTCCCATTACTGTGAAGGTGCAGTTCTTCTGAGAGTAAATTGTGAAGGAGCCTTGCAGGCTCTTCTCCCTGCAGCCCAAGCTTCACTCTCTGATGTGACACTAGAATGCTGCTGTGGCATTGGGGTTCATGTAAGATGTGAGCTAGCAGCTTTGAGCTGTGTGTTATGGACTGTGTCTCAGTGGAAGTTGGTAGGCGTAAAGAGAGGACCCTGGCCATCAGGAGAACGCAAGCAGTGTGCTCAAACCCAGTCCTCAGGGAGTAAAGAGCCATTGCTTTAAAATGCATATAGCCAAAACCATAACACCCTATTCAACAATTTCAGTAGGAGAGTGAGAGCCTATCTTATCAGCAGGGTCCTGGCTTCAAGTTTCAAAATTACCTCCTGTTGTGAAAATGTAAAAGTTTATTTTGTTATTGCATAACCAATTAGCATACATGGATGGCCTCCCTAATTACCAGTGAATTTAGGATACATGACATCGTGCTGTAAATTCTTCTACTTTTGGACTAGTTATGGTGAGTCTCTCTCTGTCTTTCCAATCTCTTAAGCAGATTCACTGTGATGCATGTCCTATTCTGGTTTAATTTTGTAATAAAACAGTATACTTTCTGTTCTATCATTGTGGAGTTTCTCTGGGGCTAGAGAAAGTTTTTATTCTATTATTTCACAAACACTGTCTAGAATTACCAGAATTTCACCACATTGACCAGGCTGGTTATGAACTTGTGACCTCAAGTGATCCACCTGCCTCAGCCTCCCAAAGTGCTGGGATTACAGGTGTAAGCCATCACCCCAGCCACAAATTCACTTGTACCTGTATAGATTTCAGACAACTAGAATCTTTGTTCCCAGGTTAAAATCCTCAAGCTTGGTCCAAATAAACTGTCTACTTATATTCATGTTATGTCATCTGTTTTTCCATTTCTGTAAACTATTATCTAGAAGAGCAGCTTCTGTGAGGGGACCTCTCTTTCAATTGTACTTTACTTGCTGTAACACCCAAAAATGCAGAGTGAGGTTAATCCCACCCAGAATCTGCACATAAGTTCTGTCCTCTGCCTGGGATTTACAAGACAGGCCAAGACTTTGGATTGAAAATGTACAGAAAACTAACTGGAGGCATTTTCTGCATTGTGAAATGTCAACACAGACATCTTGAAGCCTCCCTTTGAGAGTGTGGCTTTTTGAGCTCTTCATATCTAGTTCGGTGACCTGCTACATGTTCTACATTCTGTGAGAGGTTCCGAGAGTAAATAGAATCTGATGGCCAAATCTGTAAATGTAAAGAAGCATCTTAGGAGTGAAAGATCAAGGCCAGAAAGTATCCAGAGCCATAACCACAGCTACACCTACCAGTAAAATGCAAGACTTGAGTAGAGTATTCTTGTCCTTCCTGTTACTCAAGAGCTAGAATCAGGACAGGTGATCCAGGTTCTGGAGCTCCACGAGAGCAGTTCCATTTTTTATTTAAAATCAGCCTGTCTCTTCTGCCTGGTTTATCATTGGGCAGTCAACCTAGGGTAACTGAGAACCCTCTCACAGTTACCTAGCCATCTTTGAAACATTTGAGAATACATGAATGAACTAAGGTGGTATATAATGCTTCTTTAAAACAAAATTTTAAAAAATTCAATAAAGGAAATCTTTATCTTGTTTGAACAATGCATTCTGAAAAGGTTAAACTTCAGAAATTATTTAAAGGTAAATAAGATTGGCATCCATAAGGAATACTATTTATAAAATAAATGCAGTTATAGAGGCTACTTTAAAGAAGAATAAAATTTGGACTTCTGAGTATGATGAGTGCACAATAATGGACCACTGTCTTGGGGAACACAGTTTGGCATTACAGCACACAGACTGGCATCGTCTGTACATGGCGTTGCTCCATTTTTCTCAGAAAAAGAGTAGGTCCATTTTGTCAGCTGTTTTTTATTTGTTCCCAGGGAGCATAAATGCTTAACATCATTAAGAAGACAAAAATAAAATCTGAAGGAGGGCAGCCCTTTTCAACAGGAAGGCAGAATGTGGCTTATGTGTCTCTGTTTAGCACTGCCAGGCAGTTTGGCAGCAACTGTAGTTACCTTTTGCATGATTCAGTTCTAACTCTGCCAGTTCCAGTAATTTTTTCTGAATGCAGCCACGCTTCTTGTCTTAAAATCTATAAGTTCTTGTTTTGCAGACTGAGATTTTTTTTTTCAAATTTCTGACTACATAATTGTTAGAAAGTTTTAGCCAGCAGAACATCTTTATTTTTTGCTCTTGCTTTATCCAGTGCTTTATTAGCATTTTCATAATCCACTAGTGACCTAGACCTTCAATACAGGGATCCTTAGCAGCTTGAGTGTCTCTTAAGTAATATTTTTAAGGGTCAGAAAGTTCGAGGGCCTCATCAGCGGACACTCACGCTTCTATTTTTCTTGTTTCATCAAACATTTCTGAAACTTTGAGAAGAAACTTTCATATATCTGTAGAATCCTAAGTTCCTAAAGCATATAATGAAGAACCAATTCTATTGTAATCATCTACAGCACTTTTGTGGGATCGTCATTCTACCAGAGTTAACAGATGCATCCTTAACTCAATTATGATATTCTAAAAGAAATGTTCGTTCATGTTCAAATAAATTATCTACATCCTTTACTCCTGAAACAATTACTCCATCTGCTGATTTAACCATGTTTTTAAAGAAATCTTCAAGTTTCTCTTTTTATTTGTCCTCGCACACTAAAATCTTGATTATATTGCAAGAAGACATGGAAATTTAAATATTTTCTCAAAATAGGATGTGCTGTCACATGATATAGGAACACTTCATGGATCGCAACTGTCTTCTTGAATATTCCCAAATATTCAGCTTCCAGTTCCTGTTTCATCTTTGTGAATTCTTCCTTTGTCATTGACCCTTCTTCTGCAAGCTTCTGTACTTTTTCCCTTGAAGCATCAAAATCAGGTCTTGGTGGTGCTGGTGAAATGATGTAACCTGCATAGTCTTCATTTATAACAAAGGAATCGTGACGCCAGATAAATTGCTTGTGTTGCTGAACAATAGAAAACTCATTTTGTTTAAAATTTGGCAATAAACTTTTTGTGTGAACAGTGAATTTTACTTTATCCCACTCACTAAGAGCATCAGAGATGTCCACCTGCAGAGGAGGATCACTTTGAAGATCTACATTTATTGCTTTAAGTCCACAGTTCTCTTCCCGAGAGGAAGTCAGGGCCATCATCCAGGTCTTCCATCATGGCTGCTCCCCAGGATGATAGTTTGTGTAACAAACAGAGATATTGTCAGATTACGTACATCCATATAGAATAGGACATGATAGTATGCACAGCATATGCATGTAAACTCCCAAAATGTGATGTGAAGGTTGGCCTAACCAATTACACTGCAGCGTATTGTACTGGCCTGCTGCTGGCCTACAGACTCCTCAATAGGTCAAGATCTGTGACCTATGACATGGACAAGATCTGTGAAGGCCAAGTGGAGGTGACTGGCAATGAATACAATGTGGAAAGCACTGATGGTCAGCCAAGTGCCTTTACCTACTATTTGGATGTAGGCCTTCCCAGAACTACCACTGGCAATAAAGTTTTTGTTCCTGAAGAGAGCAGTAGATGGAGGCTTGTTTATCCTTCACAGTACCAAACAGTTCCCTAGTTATGATTCTGAAAGCAAGGGATTTAATGCAGTAGTACACCAGAAGCACATCATAGGCCAGATGTTGCAGATTACATGCACTACTTAGTGAAGGAAGATGAAGATGCTTACAGGAAATTGTTCTTGCAATACATAAACAAAAGCATAACTCCAGACATGAAGGAGATAGATAAGAAAACTCTTGCTGCTATGTGAGAGAATCCAGTCTATGAGAAGAAGCCCAGGAAAAAAGTTAAAAAGAAGTGGAACCGTCCCAAAATGTCCGTTGCTCAGAAGAAAGGTCAAGTAACTCAAAAGAAGGCAAGCTTCCTCAGAGCTTATGAGTGGGCCTCTGAGAACTAAACCAAACAATTTTTAATGAGGCTTTTTCAGATGAAGAAAATAAACTTATTGACAGCAACATTTAAAAAGAAAAATTAAATTTATAAGCAGCAAAACATTCAAGAGATTACTTGGGTTCTCTAAAAGGCATTCAGTTTCAAAATGGAAACAGAGCATTAAAGTTTGGAAAATTTGCAGCCTGACAATGCAATAGAATAGAAAAGCTCATTTTTTGGAGGAGAAATATTAGCCAGCTGTGGGAAAAATGTCTCCAGGTCATGACAGAGATCTTCTCCACAGGCCCCTCCATCAGAGGCCCAGAGGCCTAAAAGAAAAAGATGGCTTTATGGGTCAGGTCCAGGGCTTCCCTGCTCTGTGAAGCCTAGGGACTTGGTACCCTGTATTCCAGCCACTTCAGTCATGGCTAAAAGGGGCCAAGGTAGAGCTCAGGCTGTTGCTTCAGAGAGTGGAAGCCCCAAGCCTTGGCATCTTTTATATGGTGTTGAGACTGCGGGTTCATGGAAGTCAAGAATTGAGGTTTGGCATCCTCCACCTAGATTTCAGAGATATATGGAATGGATGTCCAGGCAGAAGGTTGCTGCAGGGGTGAAGCCCTCATGAATGAACATCTGCTAGGACAGTACAGAAAAAATGTGGGGTTGGAGCCCCCACACAGAGTCCTTACTGGGGCACTGCCTTGTGGAGCTTTGAGAAGAGGGCCATTGTCCTCCAGATTCCAGAATGGTAGATCCACTGACATCTTGCACCATGTGCCTGGAGAAGCCATAGACAAGCTCATGAAGGCAGCCAGGAGAGAGTCTGTACCCTGCAGAGCCACAGGGGTGAAGCTGCTCAAGACGATGGGAACCCACCTTTTGCATCAGCATGACTCAATGCAGAACATCAAGTCAGAGGAGATCATTTTGGAGCTTTAAGATTTGACAGTCTTGCTTGATTTTGGATTGCATGGGGCCAGTAGCCCCTTTGTTTTGGCCAATTTCTCCCCTATGGAATGACTGTATTTACCCAATGCTTGTACCCTCATTATATCAGGGAAGTAACTAACTTGCTTTTAATTTTACAGGCTCATAGGCAGAAGGGACGTACCTTGTTTCAGATAAGATATTGAACTGTGGACTTTTGAGTCGATGCTGAAATGAGTTAAGACTTTGGGGTACTGTTGGGAAGGTATGATTGGTTTTGCAATGCAAAGACATTAGATTTGGGAGGGGCCGGGGTGGAATGACATGGTTTGGCTGTGTCCCACCCAAATCTCATCTTGAATTGTCATTCTCACAAGTCATGGTGAAAACATGGTGGGAGATGATTCAATTATGGGAGTGGGTCTTCCCTGCACTGTTCTCGTGATAGTGAATGAATTTCAGAATATATGATGGTTGTAAAAATGGGAGTTTTCCTGCACAAGCTCTCTCTTTGCCTCCCGCTGTCCATGTAAAATGTGACTTGCTTCTCCTTGCCTTTTGCCACGATTGTGAGGCCTCCCCAGCCACATAGAACTGTAAGTTCATTAAATCTCTTTCTCTTCCCAGTCTCCAGTATGTCTTTATCAACAGTATGAGAACAGACTAATAAAACTAGCAACTGAATAAAAGGTTGAATTATGCATCATATAGTAGGTAAATAAATGTGTGCAAAAAACTTGGGCTTTATTTTGGCCATGTTCTTTATATTGTTGTGACTTTTGGTGTTTTTACCTGAAAGACTATTTCTGAACAGAAGAGTTGTTATTATTATTTGTATTTCTTTTACCTTACTAAAAACACATATTCATCTTTTAATAAAATTATCCTAGGAAACCTTAAATATTTGTTTAAATGGCTTATTAGTATATGATATGAAATTGACAGGAAAGTGGCTATAAAAGGTTTAAACTACACAAACTCTGAGATACAAATTTATCTTAGGTAAGCTTAGGAAAAACAAAACTGGAAATACCCACATTGGCATAGAGAACCAAATTCTAGCTAGGGTCCACTCGCTGTCCCAGTCCTGTTCAGATTCACTCCTTTTGAAGGTCTTATTTAGGTCTGGCCCTACCCTGGAGTCTCCCCTCACAGAACTGATTAGAAAAGATCAGTTTTGGGTGATGAATCCTGTTCCACTTTTAGAGCTGGTGCTCACAATTTTCTGAAACAGAAAAGCAATACATGAGAAATATAAAGCATGGATTTTAGAGTCTTTTTAAAATTATTAAAACCAGTGCTTGCAGAGACATTTTATTTAGCAACTTGTTTTCCATTCCTGCAGAGCTAGTAGTTGCTCCCCAAGCCACAAGAAGTAAATATAAACACAATAAAATTTCCTGTAAGTTATATTAAACTCTTCATTTCTCTATTCCTCTCATCTGTTTATGTTTAGCTTTTATTCTACACATTTTAAAAAATGGTCAATGACAGAGAAACAGAAAAAAAATCTGGGTCATTTTTCTAAATACTGGGGATTATTGAACACTTAGTATCAATACACAGGGTGTTATTAAGATTAAATTCTGTAATGTGCTATCACAGTGCCCTGCAGCATCTTATTGAGCATGCAGTACTTGAATAATAAACATTGCATTACTATATGTGTACATGTTGTTTTCTAAACGCAGACTTAAACATTGTTGCTTTCTAAATTCAAAAACAAAAAAACCAACAAAAAACATTGTTGCTTTGTTTCTTCTGTAAACTTAAAAAAAGCCAGCAAAGATTATAATACTTTAAGGTGGAGATTGGTTGTCCTTATTTATACCAAAAGTATTTGTGTTGTCACAAGAGTGCTGAGTGTAAGGAACTTGGTGCTGTGCCTACTTGCTCTAACTAATGCTAATAATGACCCCAGGTGGAGAAACATCAGCATTGATAGGAAACTTGTTTATAACACCCATTCATGTACCCTTTCAAAACCTGCAGAATCACATTTCATAGAATAGGGCCAAAATTACCAAGTGATTTGTAATCTTGTTAAAGTTGGAGAGGCAATGCTTAAATGGTTATAAGCCCAGGCTTCTAATTAGAATCATGTGACTCTAAGTTGAGGCCAGAATCAAATATGAGGGTTCAAGATACATTTATGATAATTAATTCTCACCTTTGCATTAACGGGTGATCCCAGAACCTGTTCCATTTGGGTTTCTTAGAAACCGGGCAGTGTGGCCCACATTTTTATTACTGTAGCAGAAATTGCTGGTGTCTGTGGCAGGGGAGGACACCTGAGGACAGGAAAGGAGAAACTTATATTTTTACATCTGTGGAGCAGCTTGTTCCTGAATCTCTTCTGTTATAAAGGACAGAAATGGGTAGAATTTTTCTGTATTGGTCCTGCCTATGAGTGTGGTGGTAGCAGGTAAAGATGTGGTGCTTACATCTTTCAAGGCATATTCTCCAGATGCAGATGTAATTTTTTTCAAAATCTCATCTGAGAAGAAATTCCAGAGAAAGAGGAGAAGATAAAAAATGGATTTTTTTTCAGCTAAACATGCCTTGGAGTAAGAGTTGTATCCATTCTGCCTGCTAGAATGCCATGCCTTTAGTACTTGCAAAACTTTAATTCTCTACTTGTACTTTTCCTCTTAAATGAGTTTGTTGTAACTACATTTTAAAATTCTTATAATTGTCAAGGATCTCTGAAAAATATTTCTTTCCTATGTACCAGAGCCTTCTCTACATTCTGTACTTCATGGTTTCTTATATGCCATGCAGTATTCTCACCTTGAATTTATAATCTGCATCATTAAAAATGTTCCCTTTGTGGCTGTTGAACATGGGACAGTGTGGATGCTCAAGATTCCTATTGGGGAAAAGCTGGGGTTCTTCATAAAAATAAAGACCATGTAATGTTGAGCTTCTGTCTCTGTTCTCCATCAGCTCTGTGTAGAAAAGGATTAAGAAAATGCTTATTTAAACAGGATGACATTTGTTACCCAGTAAGTTCTGAAAAAAATTATTAGGAGATACTTGTTCTCCAGGGTGCTAAAGAAAGACTATTTAAAATAACTATTAACTATTCACAATTATAGAACATGGGAGACATCTGTATTTTGAACTTTGCATAAAACTGATGTTTCTTTATAGTTAAATTCAGGCTATAATTTACTTTTGGAGGGCCAATATTACAACAGTGATGCTGTGTCCTGTGTGCATCTACACATCATAAAAATTGTCTTAGTCCAGTTGATATTAATAACTCAGTTGATTAATGAAGCTCTCTGACAGATTTCTTCAATATGGAGTTAATTATTTCTCTCTTCATTAGTAAGTTTCTTTATGCAGCTGATGTGCAGAAAGCATCACATTTAATCTGGCAGCTGCCCTTCTTTCTCATGTTTTCTTTGTCTTTATCTGCCTTTGGAAAATGAAAGCTCTAATCTTTGTTACAGGCCAGAAAAACTGGAAAAAAAAGACCACAGACTCTTCCAATTACTCCAATTTGACAAAATAGCCTTCTTAGGCCATAAATATTGGCATCACCGTTGATCTTGGTTTTTTTGTTTGTTTGTTTGTTTTTCAGACAGAGTTTTGCTCTTGTTGCCCAGGCTGTAGTACAAGGGCACAATCTTGGCTCACCACAACCTCTGCTTCCCAGATTCAAGCGATTCGCCTGCCTCAGCCTTCCCAAGTACCTGGAATTACAGGCATGTGCCACCATGCCTGGCTAATTTTGTGTTTTTAGTAGAGACGGGGTTTCTCCATGTTGGTCAGGCTGGTCCCCAACTCCCGACCTCAGGTGATCCGCCTGCCTTAGCCTCCCAAAGTGCTGGGATTACAGGCATGAGCTACCGCACCAAGATCCAGAAACTCAGGCTTTATTCCAGACCTTCTGTCACAGACTGCATTTACAAGATCTTCAGTTTATTGTACACATTAACATTTGTGCAGTACCTTCTAACTCAGTATGAATTTTCCATCTGAAAAGTTTACACAACTCTTTCTGTATGATGTAAATATAGCACTCAAAAATGTACATGTTACTGTTCATGTCCTACTTCATCATCTGGAAAAGTATCATATATACACTGATATTTTGGATCTTATGCCACTCTCTTTTCTCAGAGTTAGAGTATACATGAGAGAATATTTCTGTGTTGAAAGTTATTAGATAATTTCAGTCACCCCTATAAGTAAGACCTAGTTATCTTTAGGCCATAGAATTTTCTCTGGAGGAGTGGCAATGTCTAGACACTGAACAGTGGAATTTATATAGACATGTGATGTTAGATAACTACAGAAACCTGGTCTTCCTGGGTGAGGATAACCTTAATACACAATTGCTAATATACCTTATAAGTTTCATTTATTTTTGTAAAAATGTTATGCTTTCAGATCCCGGGTGTTTTTTTTTTGTTTTTTTGTTTTTTTTGTTTTTGTTTTTTTTTTTTTTATCTTCAGGATTTTTCTATGTAGAATAGAATTTCAAAATGTTTTATTTTGACCTTTACTTTCCACTTTCCTGAGCTGATTTGTTTCCTTCACTCTAGATTAGGGTTAATTTTAGAAATTTAGTTGCAACTTATTATTGCCCACATCTTAAAATTTCATTACCACCACCAATTTTTGAATTAGTACAAGGTAGTTAAATTAAGAACCTATAAAATTAAAATATTTTTAAATATTTAGCAATTTTTCTTTATTTTTTTAATTTTTTAATTTTTTTGGAGACAGAGTCTCTGTCATCCAGGCTGAAGCACAATGGCACAGTCTCAGCTCACTGCAACCTCTGCCCCCTGGGTTCAAGTGATTCTCCTGCCTCGGCCTCCTGAGTAGCTGGGACTACAGGCATGTGCCACCACACTTGGCTCATTTTTTTGTATTTTTAGTAGAGACAGGGTTTCACTATGTTGGACAGGCTGGTCTCGAACTCCTGACCTCGCTCTGATATGCCTGCCTCAGCCTCCCAAAGTGCTGGGATTAAAGGCATAAGCCACTGTGCCCAATATATTTAGAAATTTGTTATAAATTATTATTTTGGGGTTAATTTACTAGAATATTCCATTACATTATCTTTACTGAGAGCATTACTAAGTTGGTAATTGGAGAATATGAGCAAAATTCATGTTATTTTTCATAAAACAGGTATTGCTGTCTCAAAGCGAGACCTGATCCCCTGTCTGGAGCAAGAAAAAGAGCCTTGGAATGTGAAGACACATGATATGGTAGCCAAACCCCCAGGTAGGTGAGAGTAAATACAATAGACAAGACTGATAAGAGATCTATAGTTTTAAAAAAAAAACAGTTTTAAAAATAATTTGGGAAGCTGTTTTACTAAGGAAATTGTTTCTGTTTCTTTTTATATTGCTTTAAAAAAAATTTTTTTTCCTCTCACATAGAAGCATCTTTTGCTTTATCTTTATTAAATCTCTAAAAATTCTTCTTTCCCTTTGGTAATCTTACTTGAAGTTTACAGTGAGAGCCAAAGTCCATTTCATGGCATATAATAGACTACACAATCTGACTGCTTTTCCATTGTTTCTGGAAATACACAGATATTTGCATAATTTTGAGAAACTTTATGTCAAACTATTTTTATTTTATTTATTTATTTATTTTTGAGACGGAGTCTCACACTATCGCCAGGGCCGGAGCGCAATGGTGCGATCTCGGCTCACTGCAACCTCTGCCTCCCAGATTCATGTGATTCTCCTGCCTCAGGCTCCTGAGTAGCTGGGATTACAGGCATGCACCATGACACCCAGCTAATTAAACTATTTTTTAAGTTCTCTTTTTGCATTATGGCTGAAATATGTGAGAGTAGTGGTTTCTGTTTCATTTGTTATTTATTTATTGCTAATTTTCTACACATTCCATGCTGTTTTATTACTATAGTTTTGAAATATAGTTTGAAATTATACAGTATGATGTCCTCTTGCTATTTTTTTTTCTTTCAAGATTGCTTTAGCTATTTAAAGTTTATTGTAGTTTTATGTAAATTTTAAAATCGTATTTTCTATTACCTTAAATAACTGGAATTCTGATGGGAGTTTATTGAATCTAGAGACACCTTAGATGACAAGGCACTTTAGCCTGGGCACGGTGGCTCACACCTGTAATCCCAACACTTTGGGAGGCCAAGGCGGGCGGATCATGAGGTCAGGAGTTCGAGGCCAGCCTGGCCAACATAGTGAAACCCTATCTCTACTAAAACTACAAAAAGTTAGCCAGACGTTGTGACAGGCGCCTGTAATCCAAGCTACTTGGGATGCTGAGACAGGAGATTTGCTTGAATCCAGGAAACATAGATGGCAGTGAGCCAAGACTGTGCCACTGCACTTGATCCTGGGTAAGAGAGCAAGGCTCTTGTCAAAAAGTAAAAATAAAAAATAAGACACTTTAGCAATATTTATTTTTTCAATTAATAGACAAAATATTTTTAAATTTATTTGTGTCTTCTCTAATTTTTTTAATTGATATATCTTTCATTTAAAATATTTTTTAGTTCCTTGATTAAATTTGTTCTCAGAAATTTATTTTAGTGCTATTGTAAATAAGATTGCTTTCTTTCTATATTTTATCAGATAGTTTGTTTTAAGTGTTTGGAACCATAATGTATACTTGTATGTTAATTTTCTATTTGCTAATTTATTGAGTGTAATTATAACTTTAATCAGGTTTTAATGTACTGTTTATGGTTTTTTATATATAAAGTCAAATGCTCTATAAACAGCAACTTCTTACTTGTCTTCAATTTCAGTGACTTTAAAACTTTATTTTGACTAATTTTTCTGCCACATACCTTCAGTGCTATGTTTAAGTAGAAGCATTGAGAATGGGCACAATATGGTTTTGCATTGGTCTCTGTGAATTTTAAGAAGCAAACACCTCCTCAAGTTTTTATAAACTGGCTTTAGGATGTAAAGATATTATTTTGTTGGGTGCCCAGAGTGATAGAATGCCCTCTGGGCTTGCAGTGGAGAGGGGTTGTAGCTTGGTCACAAGGCTGCTGGGTCTTCACTAGGGTCCAACTTTAGTTGACTTGTTACAAGGGGCTTGGGTAGTTGTAATTCCCATTATATTTTTGGCAGAGTGAATATCCTTTAGGACTTCACTCTATAGGGTAAGCACTAGGGCAGGTTTCTGCAGTTGGTTATACATATATGGTGGACTTTATATCAAAATGTAGATGAAAATGGTTTTCACTGGGTACCAGAAAGGATTTCTCCAAGTCTCTGTATGGGTTTCCATGTAGGTAGAACTGGCCATGAACTGTGACTCAAAGAACTGGAACTGAGTCATGGAAGTGCTTCAGGGCAGACAGTAAGGACCAAGGTCTGCAGTCTTGTCTGTGTGGCTATAAATGAGTGTCTTTCTCCAGGCCTCTGAAAAGGCAGGACCTCTTCCAGTCCTTGGCTGGGAAGAGTTTTGGATGGTTTCCTGAGTAGCTGGGATTACAGGCACCTGCCACCATGCCCAGCTTGTGTTTTTAGTAGAGACAGGGTTTCACCATGTTGCCCACGCTGGTCTTGAACTCCAGGGCTCAAGCAATCCACCCGCCTCAGCCTCCCAAAGTGCTGGGATTACAGGTGTGAGCCACCGTGCCTGGCAATTGGTTTAATTCTGTAACTTTTTGATGTGTGTTTAAATCAGAAACTATAAAGCCTCCAACATTGTTCCCTTTTTTTCTTTTTTTTGAAGATTGCTAAGTACTTTATTGTCTGTTGAGATTCTACATAATCGAGGGGTTGCTGTTCAAAAATGCAATGAGAAATTTGAAAAACATTGTATTAAATCTGTAGATTACATTGAGCAGGATGGACATATTTACAATATTATCTATTTCAGCCTTTCCACGAGAGCACGCTCAAGAGTGTGTTGTTTAATTTTTATATATATTTGTGAATTTTTTCGTTTTTTTCTCTTATTATTTATAGTCTCATTCCATTTTGGTCATATAAAGTAATTTATAAAATTTTAGTTTTAAAAAGTGTGGTAAATTTTTTTTTGGCCTAGGAAGTTGTCTATCAAGGAAAGTGTTCTATGAGCTATTGATAAAAGTGTGTATCCTAAGGTTGTTGAGGGGTGCCCTCTATACCTTTGTTAGGAATAATTGTTTTATACTCCCTCCAAGTTGTCTGTTTTCTTACTAATATTCTGTCTTGTTTTATTTTTATTACAGAAAGTGCAATATTAAAATATACTATAATTATATTGCTCTCTATGTATTTCTGTCAATATTTGCTTTATATGTTTGGAGCCCTAATGTGAAATATATGTATACACACACACACACACAGAAACAAACACACACACACAGAAACATACGTGTATATACAAGTGTGTCATAGGCTCCCAGTGAATAAATCTATAATTTTTTAAGGTCTTATTTTGTCACTTTAGAGTTTTGACTTCAAGTACATTTTATAAAATATGACAGTTTTTGACTTAAGATGTAGCTTGTATAATATTATTTTGGCCTCTTCTGCTCTCATTTGATTAATATTTGCGTACTTCCATCTTGTCTGAAGCGGGAGAATGGTGTGAACCCCGGGAGGTGGAGCTTGCAGTAAGTCGAAATAGTGCCACTGCACTCCAGCCTGGATGACAGAGCGAGAATCTGTCTCAAAAAGAAAATATATATATCTTTTTATGTGGTATATTCATTAACAGATGTTTATAATAATTGCTATGCTTTTATCTTTCAGATTTTAGAGAATAATTTAAAATGTTTTCTGCACCATTATGATAATGCTACAAAATCCTTTTTTTATGTATGTGCATATTTTTCTCAAAAAGTAATTTATTTTTATTTGATTATTTGGTGTTTTCTTGAATCCTTTTATTTTCCATTTAAGGAACTGCTTTCAGCATCTTTTATATGTTCATGCAGTTTTATAAGTACATGCAGTGCCAATATACCTTTTCAGAATTTGGCTATTTTGGAATATCGTTTTTTCATTTTTCAGGACAGATTTGCTGATGGTATTACTCTCACTTGAAAACTATTTTTTTTGCCAGTACTTTGACTACATCTCACAGTTTTTCTTTCTGGCCTGCAAAATTTTTGTTGACAATTCACTGGTTATATCATAAGACTATGTTTGTATATGACACATCAGTTTTATATTGCAGCTCCCAAAATGCTCTGTCTGTGAGTTTTGAAATTGTGCTTATATATGTATTTTTTATAAATATCTTTGTATGTATCCTAGTTTGTTTGTAAGCTTCTTCATGTTTACATTATTTTTCTTACTGAGGGATTTTTCAGTTATTATTTCTTCTTGTATTTTTTACTCCCATAATTTCTATTTTCAAATTTTTTCAGTATTTTTGTTCTTATCTTCATTTTTGATTTTCTGTAGTTGTGTTCCTGTTTCATTCATTGAATATTCAATTTTTAATCAATTTTTAAAATTAATGTGTACATCTTTTCTGTGGTTTCCTTCTGAAAATTTTATATTTTTGATGTAATTACATTGCCCTGTTTTGTGTACATTGTAATCTTTAATTGAGATTTGGACATTTAAAAAAGCTACCCATCACAGTCTTTATAATGTAGTTCTGTCCTGTCATAGTCTAAAAACAATCATTTTGGCTACACATTCTGGGAGTCTCTCAAACATGTTCTTACAATGTGTCTTCTCTAAAATTTTGTGTTTGCTTTTAGTTAAAGGAGTTTATTTGTGTTTCTTCTTAAAAATCAGTAGGCCAGGTGTGGTGGCTCGTGTCTGTAATCCCAGCACTTTGGGAGGCTGAGGCGGGTGAATCACAAAGTCAAGAGATCGAGACCATCCTGATCAACATGGTGAAATCCCATCTCTACTAACAATACAATAAATTAGCTGGGCATGGTGGCATGTGCCTGTAGTCCCACCTACTTAGGAGGCTGAGGCAGGAGAATCGCCTGAACCCAGGAGGCAAAGGTTTCAGTGAGCTGAGTTTGCACCACTGTACTCCAGCCTGGGTGACAGAGCAAGAGTCTGTCACAAAAAAAAATAAAATTGATAATCACTTTCTACATTTGTTCTCTGTGATACCACAGTCTCTCTGATGCTGTAAAACTTAGTTTTTGTCTCAGCAGGCTCATACTGTCATTTTAAAGTATACCACCATTTCTTTCAGAACCTTTTGTCATAAGAGACAGAAACTGTTATGCCCAGACCGTTTGTTCCCCAAAGAAGACCACCAGAGTCCAGAGTCAAAGCCAAGCGGCAAGGATCTTTTACTGCAAGTTCGAACTTGGTCCCTCCATTCCACAGCATATAAGAGGGCCTCGAACAATGCGAGTGCTTGCTTTTTATAGCCCGATGTAAACAGGATATGTAAAGTTACAGGGGAACAAGGGAATTCTTTTGGTTACAACATTACAATTGGTTAACATTATACATTTAGCATTTTTTATTGGTTCCCGCTGTGCCCTTATCGGAGATTTCCCAGGTGTTGTTTTTCTAAAGTTGAGAGACATATGGAGGAATGTGCCTGGTTTCTTTCATTCCCCCCTTTTCTTAGGTACCTCTAGAGTCAATCTTGGGTCTTATAAGTCTGATTCTGTTTCAGCGTTTACAGGTTGGTATTGGGCTCTGAGGACCATGAGCTGTACGGTGTCAAATCTTTCCCTGACAAATTGTAAAATTCTGTTAACAACACAAGGTCCTACGGTAAACAGAAATAGTAGACTTAGCAGGGGTCCAAGGAAGGGGGCTAACAGGGAAAACACAAAGGAATTCCACCATTGGTCTGCAGCTGAAGCAAACTGCCGTTTTTTTACTTCTGTGCTTAGCTTGCGTAACTGTTGGACCTGGTCCTCTACAAGCCCTGATTCATTTTTGTAGAAACAACAGTCTTCCTTTAGAAACATACATGTACCACCTTTTTCAGCAGTGAGTAGGTCTACGGCCCTCCGGTTCTGCAAGGTTACCTGAGCTAGGGACGTGAACTGCCGCTGAAGGGAGGCAAGGGACTCAGCCGACTCCTCCATAGCAACAGCAAATTGTTGGTACAACTTGTTGCTTTCTATGAGGGTGTGACCTAGGGCTCCCCCCGCCAGTCCAGTCCGGCCGCAATGAGGGATGCGGTGAGGGAGATTCCCGCAATGAGGGGGAGAAATATGGCTCGTGCAGGTCTCGGTCTAGGGACTGGGTGAATAGCAGTACTAGTCCAGTTACCGGTGTACCCTAGGAACTTGCTGGCAGTTAGTAGAGTCAACCGGGGAACTAATGTGACAGGAAGACACAGTAGGTTGGTAACAGAGGGACTAGATAGGTTCTTAGATAATGTTCCATTACACCAGAAGAATATGCCCGGCGGAGCCCTTAGGGTGATATTAGGGGGTATTGCAGTGATGCTGCAGAGGCTGGAATTGGTTCCTGAGAAACAGTAGGGAAACTTCTCCTGACTGGGGTTTAGGTATAGGGGCACGTTAAGGATAGGGGCATATGAGAGGTTTCAGAGGTTGTTAGCTTGGGCAGAGGTAGAGGATCCCCATGGCAGAGGGACAGCGGTTAGCGGTGTATGCCCTAGAGTGGCACACAGAAAGCAGCCAGACAGGCTGTGAAGTCCTGTAAGGTTAGCAAGTTCTAGTCCTTGTAATAATTTTAACCAGGAGAAAGGACGTAAGTCTTGTGTTAGTCTGTTTTCTTGTCATTGGATATTTCCATGGACCAGAGGCAGTACCTGCACTAGACCTCGCCACAGATAGAGGTGACTACTAGGCCATGTGGAGGAGGGGGAGTAGTATACAGCCCCATGTTGAGGCGTGGTCCAGCGGGAGTTCCAGGGGTCTCTAACTATCCATGTATATTAAAAGTCTCCATCCCGTCTATGATGGAAGGCCCACTTAGGGTCTAACTGTTCTTCCTCTCCCCAGTAACGGAATCTATGGATGTTACAATAGTTATAAGGACAGCCGGCATTTTGGTGCCACCAATAGTGTTTACAATTGTATTTAGTCTGATCAAACTCAAAGCATATTATTGGTGCCATAGGTTTGGCTATTTGAAAACTAGTAAAATTTAGTAGAATTGGGCTATTGCACCCTGAGGAGGGGCAATCAGCACTGGCCAATAATTTCCCAGGCTTATGAGGTTGCCCCGGGTGGGTTCGGTTTTCATAAAGCCAGAATCTCCAGACAAAGGGATTAAGAGCTGATTTTGTGATTTCCCCAGCAGCCACTAGAGCGACTAACGTTAGGGTTAGACTACCTAACTGCATGTTTGCAGTGAGCTATGCTGCCGGTGCAGGGTGAGTTTTAAGGGGTTGTTCTTAGCTTTGTCCACAATCCACGTGGCCGGTGCTTCAGCCGCTGCCATGATTGGTCCCAGAAGGTCGGAGGTTGGGTCCACTGGCTTGATGTGGGTGTAGTGGATCCACGACGTGATGCCTTCTACCTTCAGGGCGGTGGGTGTGGTTAGGAGTACCTGGAGTGGTCCCTTCCACCTGGGTTCTAGGGTCTCTTGTCAGTGTCACTTAACCAGGACCCAGTCTCCTGGCTGGTAAGGATGGGGTGTCGGCAGGGGACCGGTCTCATATAGTTCCTTCAGCTTGGGCCAGATTTCTTGATGAATTTTCTGCAAGGCTTGTAGGGAAAATAAGAGTTCAGAGACATTTTCTGTTTCAGACTTGAGCAGATCATCTTTTAGGCTGGGGACCAGGGGTGGGGGTCTGCCATACATGATTTCATAAGGGGTAAGGCCCAGTCTGTAAGGGGTATTATGGGCCCGGAACAGAGCGTAGGGGAGAAGTACCACCCAATTAGTGCCAGTCTCCATAGTCAATTTAGTTAAGGTCTCCTTTAAGGTCCGATTCATCCTCTCTACCTGTCCTGAACTCTGGGGTCTGTAAGCGCAATGTAGTTTCCAATTTGCCCCAAGGATGGAAGCCAAATCCTGACTTACCTTAGCGACGAAGGCCGGCCCATTATCTGACCCTATCTGGATGGGGAAGCCATACCTGGGGAGGATATCTTCCAGGATTTTCTTTACTACAACCTGAGCAGTTTCCCTTTTGGTTGGGAATGCTTCAGTCCATCCTGAAAAAGTATCTACAAAGATAAGTAAGTACCGATACCTGTATTTTCCTGGCTTTATCTCAGTAAAATCTATTTCCCAGTAGATACCGGGCCTGGTTCCCCTGAGCCTTGTTCCTGTTGCAGCCTGGGATTGGGGGTAGGCGTTGTTAAGCTGGCAGACTTTGCAACTTGTCATGATGCTGCTGGCCGTCTCGGCTATATGTCTGATTTTGAGCTTGGAGCATCTGATTAGGTCTATCATCTGCCGGGCACCCAGGTGGGTGGTTCGGTGGATGTGTTCTAACACTTGGTGTCCTAATTTTTCTGGTAGGATGGTTTGGTCATTAGTATCAGTCCACCACCCATTCTGGATTTGTTTCAGGGGAAGTTTGTCGATCCACTGGAGATCTTGTTCTGAATAATCAGGGAGATACGGCAAGTCCCGGGGGCCCGGATCAGGGAGCTGGAGTGCAAGGAGTTGGCGGGGAGCCTTTGCCACACTCCTTGCAGTTTGGTCTGCCAGAAAGTTGCCTTGAGCAATTGGAGTGGTTGGTTTCTGATGCCCTGGGCAATGTACAATAGCCAATTTTTCTGGTCTCCACAGGGCTGTTAACAGGGCTAGGATCTCTTGCTTGTTCTTTATTTCTTTTCTTTCAGCCGTTAGTAACCCTCGCTCCCTGTAAATGGCCCCATGTATGTGCGCCGTAGCAAAAGCATATCGGCTGTCTGTGTATACTGTCAGTTTCTTCCCTGCCCCTAAGGTAAGAGCTTGGGTGAGCGCTATCAGTTCGGCCTTCTGGGCTGATGTTCCCAGGGGCAGGGGTTCCACCCAGATTACCTCAGTCTCTGAAGTCACTGCCGCTCCAGCGTACCTCTGGCCTTGGTATACGAAGCTGCTCCCATCAGTGAACCAGACTAGGTCAGCGTCAGGAAGTGGGCGGTCCTGCAGGTCCTCTCAAACTTTGTGCACCTGAGCTAGTATCTCGGTGCAATCATGGAGCGGGGCGTCCAGGTCCGGGTTGGGCAGCAGTGAGGCAGGGTTTAAGGTTGTTGGGGGCAGGAAAGTTATCCTGAGAGGATTCAGTAGTAGTCCTTGGTAGTGGGTGAGCCGGGCATTACTTATCCATTGATTAGGTGGCTGTTTGAGTACACCCTCGATGGCATGTGGGGTAACGACCTGTAATTCTTGACCCATGACAAGTTTATCAGCATCTTGTACCATCAGGGCCATGGCCACAATCATTCGGAGACAAGGGGGCCACCCAGCAGCCACTGGGTCTAATTTCTTTGACAGGTAGGCAACCAGCCTCCGCCAGGGGCCTAAGTTCTGAGTTATTACCACCTTGGCGACAACCTTGCTCTCGTCCACGTATAGGTGGAAGGGCTTGGTGACATCAGGTAGTCCCAATGCAGGCGCAGAGAGTAGGGCGGTTTTGATCTGTTGGAAAGCCGACTCGGCTTCCTCTGTCCAATTAAATGGCTGCTGCCCCCATGTTGCCTGATATAAGGGTTTAGCCAGTTCTGCGAACCCAGGTATCCATAGTCTACAAAATCCTGCCGACCCCAGGAATTCCCTTACTTGTCAGGTGGATTGTGGCCTGGGGATCTGCAGGACAGTCTGCTTCCGGGCGTCTGTTAACCAGCACTGCCCTCCTTTTAGCAGGTACCCCAGATACGTTACTTCTGATTTACAGATTTGAGCTTTCTTTGCCGAGGCTCGGTAGCCTAGGTTCCCTAGAGTTTGTAAGAGACTCTTGGTCCCTTGAATACAAGCTTCTGGGTCTCAGCAGCAATCAGGAGATCATCAACACACTGTAGTAAGGTTATTTCAGGGTGTTTGCATCGGTACTCACCTAGGTCTTCATGGAGGGCTTCATCGAACAGGCTAGGAGAGTTTTTGAATCCCTGCGGCAGTCTGGTCCATGTCAGTTGGCCACTTATGCCCCTCCCAGGGTCAGTCCACTCGAAGGCGAAGAGCTTTTGGCTCTGAGGGGCTAAAGGCAAACTGAAGAAAGCATCTTTCAAATCTAAAACAGTGTACCATTGATGTTTAGGGTTTAAGGTACTCAGGAGGGTGTACGGGTTAGGCACAGTTGGATGTATGTCCATAACCCTCTTATTGACTTCTCTCAAGTCTTGTACAGGTCTGTATTCTCCGCTACTAGGTTTTCATACCGGCAACAATGGAGTATTCCAGGGCGAGTGACATGGGCGAAGGACCCCTTGGTCGAGGAGCCAGTGAATATGTGGTGCAATCCCTTCTTTGGCCTCTAGGGGCATCGGGCGTTGGCGTACCCGAACGGTGTCTGTCCCAGGCTTGAGTTCAACAAACAAGGCAGGACGGTGTTTTGCTAGTCCTAAGCCCCCCGTTTCCGCCCAGGAGGCTGGAGCCAGGTTGCTATGTCCTGGTCAGGGGCCGCTTGCTCCTGGTGGAGCCGGTACTCATCTTCTAGGGTTATAGTCAGGATGGACACGGGCTGATTTTGGGAGTTGGTCACGATGGGCCCCTCGGGTAGGAAATGGATCTGTGCTCCCATTTTAGTTAGCAGGTCCCTCCCTAATAGGGGACAGGGGCTCTCAGGGATGACCAGGAAGGAATGGGTTACATTCCTGGCTCCGAAGTTTACTGTTCTTTGTGTTGTCCAGGGGTATTTCTTAATTCCTGTGGCCCCTTGTACCCACGAGGACTTGGAGGATAATTTTCCCTTAGTTTTAACTAGGACTGAGTGCTGTGCTCCCGTGTCGACCAAGAACTGGACTGGGGACCCCTCTACTTGCAAAGTTACCCTAGGTTCGGGGAGGGGTCCAAACCCTGTCTTCCCTAGTCTTCGTCTTGAGTGACTAGTACGGGTGTAGACCTAGGGGGTCCCTGTCCTCGTTGTTTCTTTTTGGGGCAGTCTCTTACCCAGTGGCCAGCTTCCTTACAGTATGCACATTAGTCTTTGCTCAGATTATCATGTCTGGGGGACCGCCTAGGTTGGGTGTTATCTGGCTGTAGATGCTCTTTCTGTACTACTGCTGCCAGGACCTTGGTCATTTTTTCAGTGGCCTTAAATTGCCTTTCTTCTGGAGTATCTCTGTTATTGTAAACCTGCTGGGCTATCTGAAGGAGGTCCTGAATCTGCTTTCCCTCTAAGTCTTCTAATTTCTGGAGTTTCCTTTTAATGTCTGGGGCTGCCTGATTTACAAAAGACATTACGACAGCTGCCTGACTTCCTGGAGCCTCTGGGTCTATGGGGGTGTACTGTCTAAAAGCTTCCATTAATCTTTCTAGGTAGGTGGCTGGGCTTTCTGTCTTTCCCTGCAGAATAGAGTATACTTTAGCCAAATTAGTGGGCTTGCGAGCAGCTGCCCGGAGACCCGCCATTAGAGTCTGGCAATAAATGTGTAGCTGTCCCCTACCTTCTGCTGTGTTGTAGTCCCACGCCAGCCTGGTCAGAGGAAAAGTCGCATTTATGAGGTCGGGGTTGGCAGTTGGTTGACCGTCGTCCCCCGGGACCAGCTTTCTAGCTTCTACCTGTATTCTCTCTCGCTCCTCCATTGTGAACAAGATTCGGAGGAGCTGCTGGCAATCATCCCAAGTGGGCTGGTGGGTGAACATGACACTATCCAGTAAAGCCATTAAATCTTTGGGGTAGTCTGAGAACCGAGCACTCTGAGTCTTCCAGTTATACAGATCACTGGTGGACAATGGCCAATACTGGAGCCTGGGGATCCCCGTGTCATCTGGGGGTCCTATTTCCCTAAAGGGTAGAGCCACTGTGGAGTCAGGCGGCTGGGGTGGGGCTAGCCCGCAAAGTGCGCCCTCGCGTCTGCCCTGCCGGCTCTTCAAAGTTACTTTCACTTTCAGCGGGTCTGGGTGCGTCAGCTGCCTCCCGTCCGCCTGCTCCTTCCTGCGGCTCAGCCCGGGGGGCTGGGGCCTGGGGCCCGGAGGGGTACGGAGGGGGTTCTGTGGACAGTGGGTCCCTGCTATCAGGTAGAACAGGATGGGGGGGGGCAGTCGGTTGCTTGGGTTTTAGCGGCCGAGCAACCAGCGCCTTACAGGATTCGGGGGGGCTAATTGGAAAGGGGACAGCCAAGGAGGCAGGTTCTCAACAAGGTCCTGCCATATGAGGATATATGGAATTTGATCCAAGTGGCCCACACGCCCAGGTAGGAAAATCTTGGACTTTAGTGATGACAGGAAGTCGGAACGTCCCTTCGGGTGGCCACCCCACATCAAAGGCAGGCCATTCGGAGTGACAGAGTAATTAGCTTTCCCTTCCTGATTTCCATACTGAGATCATGGCCCCTTGCTCTAACATCCTTGAAATTACTTATAAGGAGAGATAGGGGAGTGCTCTGGGTATTACCCATCCTGTAATAATCTGTAGTCTCTCCCTGTAAAAGAATATGGGTTAGAATTCCTGTAAAGGAAATCTGGCATATTAATAATTTCTAGCCGCAAGCGCGCTCTGGGAGCCCGGGTCAGAATCAGTTCAGATAAAAATCTAAATCAGACGAGAGCCAGGGGACGTCTCCCACCAGTCTCTGCTGGCTGTCCTATAGCGCGTCCGCCAGGACTGCGTCAGCTTTAGTTTCAGACCTCGCGAGTTACAGACACAGGTTCAGAACAGACACAGACAGACAAACAGAGACGAGCCGGCTCACCTATCAGCAGATCAATCCTGGTAGATCCGTTGACCAGGGGTCTGGTGGGCTTGGGGAATTCCGGACGAGCCCCCAGATGTTATGCCCAGACTGTTTGTTCCCCAAAGAAGACCGCCAGAGTCCAGAGTCAAAGCCAAGCGGCAAGGATCTTTTACTGCAAGTTCGAACTTGGTCCCTCCATTCCACAGCATACAAGAGGGCCTTGAACAATGCGAGTGCTTGCTTTTTATAGCCCGATGTAAACAGGATATGTAAAGTTACAGGGGAACACGGGAATTCTTTTGGTTACAACATTACAATTGGTTAACATTATACATTTAGCATTTTTTATTGGTTCCCGCTGTGCCCTTATCAGAGATTTCCCAGGTGTTGTTTTTCTAAAGTTGAGAGACATATGGAGGAATGTGTTTTGCTGGGCTCAGGGAGTTGGGAGATATATGGAGGAATGTGTTTGTGCTGGGCTCAGGGAGTTGGGAGATATATGGAGGAATGTGTTTGTGCTGGGCTCAGGGAGTTGGGAGATATATGGAGGAATGTGCCTGGTTTCTTTCAAAACCAGTGTCTGGAAAAGCCCCTATAAACCAGAAATAAAGATGTATGTGCCAGTATTTTACTTGTCTTTTAAAAAGGAAACCAGGAGTTGGCAGTTTACTTCTAAAGTCACTATGTTACAATGGAGGGGAGGAAGAGCTCTGTTGGGTAAAATGTAACAGACTTTATTTTTCCTCTATATAGCTCTTTGCAATTGTGCTCACCTGGGGCACCGTACACACTCAACTTACTTTTTTACAAATGTACGTTGGATTTTTCTTACATTTATATGTTAATGAAGAAATTAGGGCCTGTGGTATTTTACTATGCCACCTTGTTATGTAGTTTGTGTAACTTTATAGGTTAGGTTTATAAACTATACTCAGTCTAGCACATGGAGTAATTTGTGATTTTCATTTCTTTCAGTTATATGTTCTCGTATTGCCCAAGACCTTTGGCCAGAGCAAGGCATTAAAGATTATTTCCAAGAAGTCATACTGAGACAATATAAAAAATGTGGACACGAGAATTTACTGTTAAGAAAAGGCTGTAAAAGTGTGGATGAGTTTAAGATGCACAAAAAAGGCTATAATAGATGTAACCAGTGTTTGACAACTACCCATAGCAAAATATTTCAATGTGACAAACATGTGAAAGTCTTTCATAAATTTTCAAATTCAAACAGATGTAAGATAAGACATACTTCAAAGAAACCTTTCAAATGTAAAGAATGTGGAAAATTATTTTGCATTCTTTCACACTTAGCTCAACATAAGAAAATTCATACTGGAGAGAAACCGTACAAATGTGAAGAATGTGGCAACGCCTTTAATGAGTCCCCAAACTGTACTACACATAAGAGAATTATTGAGAGAAAACCCTACAAATGTAAAGAATGTGGCAAAGCCTTTAACTGGTTTTCACATTTTACCACACATAAGAGAATTCATACTGGAGAAAAACCCTACCAATGTGAGAAATGTGGCAAATCTTTTAACCAATCTGCAAACCTTACTACACATAAAAGAATTCATACTGGAGAGAAACCCTATAAATGTGAAGAATGTGACAAATCATTTAACCAGTCCTCAAACCTTACTGAACATAAGAAAATTCATACTAAAGAGCAACCATACAAATGCGAAGAATGTGGCAAAGCTTTTAAGTAGTCCTCAACCCTTACTAAACATGAAAGAATTCATACTGGAGAGAAACCCTACCAATGTGAAGAATGTGGCAAAGCTTTCAACCAGTCCTCAAACCTTACTACACATAAAAGAATTCATACTGGAGAGAAACCCTACGAATGTGAAGAATGTGGCAAAACTTTTAACCAATCCTCAACCCTCACTACACATAAGATAATTCATTCTCGGGAAAAAAATCTACAAATGTAAAGATGGTGGTAAAGCCTTTAGGCGGTTCTCACACCTTACTAGGCATAAGACAATTCATACATAAAATTGTAAAGACTGTGGCAAAGCTTTTAAACAATCTTTATACCTTGCTACATATAAGATAATTCATGCTGAAGAGAAACCCTACAAATGTGAAGCATATGGCAAAGCTTTTAACCAGTCCTCAAATCTTACTAAACATAAGGTAATTCATACTGGAGAAAAACCTACAAATGTAAAGAATGTGGCATAGCCTTTATCCAGTCGTCACACCTTACTACACATAAGATAATTCATACTGGAGAGAAACCCTACAAGTGTTAAGACTGTGGCAAAGCGTTTAACAAATCCTGTATTCTTAACAGACATAAGATGATTCATACCACAGAGAAACTCTAAAAACCTGAAAGTTGTAACAATGCTTTTTACAAAACCTAAAACTTTTCCAAACATCGAAGAAATGCGGGTGAGAAATTCTAGAAATATGAAGAATGTGACAAAACCAGTATATTGTTGTCACATTTAATTGTAGGTAAGGTGATTCATACTGGAGAAAACTTCTACAAGTGTGAACAAAGTGGCAAAATTTTTAACCAATGCTCACATTTTATTGCACAGGACAACATTTATACTTGAGAACAAATATATAAATATAAAGAAAGTGAAAACACTATTAATATCTGCTCACATCGACTCAACATCAGAGTTCATACTTAATAAAATCATTAAAAGTGCAATTACTGTTCAAAGATTTTTCAGAAAGCATAAGCCTTTACACCTCAGAAGATGATTTATTTTGAAGACAAACATTAAAATATAGAGAGTTATAGTAACTTTACTTGTATCACAATCTTATTGTACTCATTTTATACTAGAGGCAAACCCTGAAGCCATTGCTCAAACTTTATTCAACATTAGACAGAGAATTTGTATTAATGAAAAACTCTCCAAATGAAATAGATTTGGAAAAAACATTTTTTTTCAAAAACTACAGCTTAGAAAACTCCAGAGAGTTTATACTAAAATATATTTTTGCAGATGCAATAAATAGAAAAAAATTTAATCCAAAATTAAGTCTATGTAAGGCCAGGCACAGTGGCTCACACCTGTAATTCCAGCACCTTGGGAGGCCGAGGTTTTCATTTCCATAATAATAATTGACATTGATAATTTCTTAATGTATCTGCTGGTCATATGTATGTACTTTCTTGAAAAATATTTATGCCTCTTGCTCATTTGTAATAGTTATTTGTTGTTTGTTGTGCAGTCATTTAAGTTTCTTGTGTATTTTTGATATTAACCCCTTGACACATGTACGATTTACAAATATTTTGTTCCAATTTTTAGTGGACTTGTTGATTGTGTCAGGTTCTGTGCAACAGCATTTTAATTTTTAGTAATCTGACTCATTTGTTTTTCCTTTTCTTCCCTGGGATTTTGAGGTTAAATTTTAAAAGTCACTGCCCAACCAATATTATGGGGCTTTTACTCTATGTTTTGTACTAGTTTCCAGTTTTCAGGCCTTACATTTAAGTAATTTACTTTGAGTGGCCAGGCACGGTGGCTCATGACTGTAATCCCAGCACTCTGGGAGGCCAAGGCAGACAGATTACCTTAGGTCAGGAGCTCGAGACCAGCCTTGCCAACATGATGAAACCCCATCTCTACCAAAAATACAAAAATTAACCAGGCATGGTGGCATCCACCTGTAATCCCAGCTACTCAGGAGGCTGAGGCAGGAGAATCACATGAACCTGGGAGGCAGAGTTTGGAGTGAGCTGAGATCGTGCCACTGCACTCCAGCCTGGATGACAGAGTGAGACTCTGTCTCAAGTATTAATAATAATAATTTATTATGAGTTTTATGAGTTGGTTTTCATATATGGTGTGAGACGATAGTCTCATTTTATTACTCTACCTGTGGCTATAACATTTTCTCCATGCCATTTATTGAAGATACTGTCCTGTCTCTAAGAAATAGTCACCGTTATTTAAAATCACTTAGCCGTAAGTAAATGGATATATTTCTGGTCTTATTTTTTTCCTGCTCCATTGCCCTATGTGTCTGTTTTTATTCAGGTACAATACTGTTTTTGTTACTATAGCTTTAAAACATACTATAGTATGTTTTAAAGTCAGTCAGGTAGCGTGGTATCTTTCCTTTTTTTTTTTTTTTTTTTTTTTTTTTTTGTTTATTTGGCTATTCAGGGTCCTTTGTGGTACTACATAAATTGTAGATGTATTTTTAAAAATATTATGTCACTAGTATTTTCATTGAGATTGCATTGTATCTGTAGATGATTTTCTCTAATACAAATATTTAACAGTATTACTGCCAATTCATGAATAAGTAATTTTTTTATTCATGTATTAATTTCTTTAATGTTCTTTAGAGTATGATGTAAGGTGTTTCAAATTTTTGGTTAAATTTATTCCAAAGTATAGTTATAGTTATTGTAGATGGAATTGTTTTTAAATTCATTTTGAGGCAGTACATAGAAATTCTGACTTTTGGATCTTGCTTTTGTATTCTGCAAGTTTAATAAATTTGTTTATTCATTCTAATAGGTTTTAGTAAACTCTTAAGCTTTTCTTATGATTATGTATAGAGATAAAATATTATACAGGAATAATTTAACTTTTTCTTCTCAACTGGGTGCTTTCGATTATATTCTTCAAACATATTCTTGGACATGTTTAGTAAGACTGAAGAAATGGCACATTGTTGACTTGTTTTAGATCTTAGAGTAAAATCTTACATTTCCCTGTTGAGTATGTTATTAGCTCTGCATATTTTGTTATATGTGACATTTATTGACTTGAGGTGCCTTTTTCCTATACCTAAATTTTTCAGAGATTTATCATGAGGAAATGTTGAATTTTGTCAAGCATTTATTCTGCATCTATTTAATTTTAAAAATGTAAAATCACAATGAATTCTACATAAATTCAAAAATTTTCAAAAACTACTATGAACATCTCTACGTATGCAACTGAAAAATTTAGAGAAAACTGATAAAGTTTTAACTATGCACAACTTTCTAACATTGAACCAATAAAAAAAAAAGAAGCCTTGACCAGAGCAAAAATGTATAAAATATATAATGACATTGAATAATAAAAAAACTATCAGTCATAAAAAGCCCTGTGTGATATAAAATTGTAGCCAAATTTTACCATATATACAATGATGAGTTGGTACTAAACCTACTAAATGTATTCCAAAATATCGAGATGGGATTCCACCCTAATGTTATATAAAATCAGTATCATCTTGATAACAAAATATAGTGAAGACACAACAAAAAAGAAAACTACAAGCCAGTATTTTTATAAATTTTGAAAAATATTATTCGTGAAATAATAGTAAACTGAGTTTATAAGTAAATCCAAAAGTTATTTTGCCACAAGCATGTGAGCTTCATTCCATGTAAGGATGTTTTTTCGCATGCAAGTCATTAAGTTTTCTTCACCACGTAAAGATAAGCCAAAAATTAAATGATTGACACAATAGATGCAGAAAAAACATTCAAGAAAATTTAATATTGATTCATGAAAATATTCTCAACAAACTAGACATTGATGAAACATACCTCAAAATAATAAAAGCCATCCATCACAAATCTTCAAGCCACATCATACTGAACAAGCAAAATCTGGATGTATTGTCCATAAAAATAAACATAAGACAAGAATTTCCACTCTAAATAGTTCTATTAAACATAGTTCTGAAAGTTCTAGGCTGGGTGTGATGGCTCTTGCCTGTATTCCCAACACTTTGGGAGGCCAAAGTGGGCAGATCACCTGAGGTCAAGAGTTCAATACCAGGCTGGCCAAGATGGTGAAACCCTGTCTCTACCAAAAATACAAAAATTAACTGGGTGTGGTGGTGCATGCCTGTAGTCCCAGGTATTTGGGAGACTGAGAAGGGGAAATGCTTGAGCCTGGGAGGAGTAGGTTGCAGTGAGCTGAGATTGTGCTACTGCACTCCAGTCTGGGTGATAAAGCAAGTAAAATTCATAGGGAAGAATAGGAAAACTCAAATAGCCAAGGCAACTTTATACATTAAAAAAAAAAAAAAGAAAGCCTGAAGGCCTCCCACTACTGGACTTTAAACTGTACTAAAAGCTACTGTAACAGTATAACATGTTTCTAGTACAAAAATATACATATAGACCAATGGAAAAGAAGAGAGACCCTGAAAAACAGCTACACTTTTACAATCAACTTATTTTTGACAAAGTCAACAGATATAAAGGAGAAATAACTCCTATTCAATAAATTGTACTACTGGGAAAACTAGTTAGTCATGCAGAAAAAAAGTGGACCCTTGTTTCTTCCCATATACAAATTATAACTCAAGATGGATAAAGACTTATATGTGAGGCTTGGAGCTACAAAAATTCTAGAAGAACACGTAGAAAATACTCTTTTAGACACTGGCCTCTGGTAAAAAATTTATGAATAAAGCCTTAAAAGTGAGTGCAAATAAAAATCAAAAGGCTGTGCACAGTGGCTCATACTTGTAATCCTAGCACTTTGGGAGGCCAAGGTGGGTGGATCACCTGAGGTCAGGTGTTCAAGACCAGCCTGGCTCACATGGTGAAATCCTCTCTACTGAAAATATAAAAAATTAGCCAGGCATGGTGTCTTGTACCTGTAATCCCACCTACTTGGGAGGCTGATGCAGGAGAATCACTTGAACCGGGGAGACAGAGATTGTGGTGAGCTGAGATTGCACCACTGCCCTCCAGGCTGGGCAACAGAGCAAGACTCCATCTCAAAAAACTAAAATAAAAAATAAAAAATGGCATCGAATTAAACTAAAGATCTTCGGCACAGCAGAAGTAACTCAACAAAGTAAACAGACACCATACAATATGAAGTAAAATACTTGCAAACTGCATACAACAAATAATATATAGAATTTATTGAAAAATTAATTTAAAAACAAATGATATGAATAGATGCTTTTCAAAGGAAGACATAAGTGTTTCCAGTAAACATGCCCAAAATGTTCAACACTCCTTATCATCTTAGAGATGTAAATCAAAATGAAAATGTGATACCATTTCACACCAGTTAGAATAGCTGTTATTAAAAACCAGAAAATAACAGATTTGAAGATGTGGAGAAATGCCTATCTTTATAGATTGTTGGTGGGAATGCAATAAAATTTAACCACTGTGGAAAGTAGTTTGGAGATTTCTCAAAGAACTATAAATAGAATTGCCATTTGACCCATCAGTGCCATTATTCCCAAAAAGAATAAATTTTCTTTGCCAAAAAGACACCTGCACCCACATGTTTATTCTAGCATGATTCACAATAGCAAAGACATAGAATTAAACCAGGTACCTATAAACCTTAGATTGGATACGAAAAATGAGGTACTTATACACCCTGCAATACCATGCAGCCACAGAAATGAAGTAATGTCCTTTGCAGCAACATGAATGCAGCAGATGGCCATTAATCTAAGCAAATTAACACAGATCAGTAAAACAAATACCACATGTTCTCACTTAGATGTGGAAGGTGAACATTGGATGCACGTGGAAACACAGATAAAATCAATAAACACTGAGAATTCTAACAAGATGGAAGAAGAAAGGGAGACAAGCATCAAAAAACTACTTTCTGGTGTGATGTACACTACTTGGGCAATGGGATTATTAAGTAGCCAAACCTCAACACCATGCAGTATACCTATGCTACAAATCTGCATGTGTACTCCCTGGATCTAAAACAGAAATAAGATGTTTTGTAATATAATATTATGTTTCTTTAGTTCCAAGTTCATGGTTGGAATTAGCAGTGTAAGACAGAAGTATTTACCTCTTAAGGCATGGGGTAAATGTTTTTATACCAGGTCGCCCACGTTTTGTAAGCTATCCTCTCTGAAAGCTCTTTGCCTATAGCCCAAGAAGTGTTTTATTCCCAAGTGTGCAGCTGAAATAAATGACTATCTCTATTTTTGTGTATATTAAGTGTAGATAAGAATGTATCGTTACTCTACTCTTTTTGGGGAAAAGTGGTATGTGGTTTAATCACTTATTTTTAGAATGAATCGTTTTTTTAAAATGTGAGGCTATGAAAATCATGTTAAATTACTGAATAAGGAAAATAAAACATTTTTCTTAAGCATAAAAGTCTTACGGCCAAACCCCAAGAATGATGAAACAGAGAGTGTGGATTAAGAACACACTGCTGCAACCATTTCATCAGTCATTCTGGTAAAATCAAAATAATAATAATGGGTCAGAAGGAATTTTTAGGATACTTTTTTGATTCTGTCGCAGTGTTGAATTTTTATTTGTCTTTATTTGCTATATAGAAGTCTGTACTTCAGCAAAAGATGCCATGAATTTCTAGCTAATATGCTCACACATATATTCTCCCTAGAAAGGTTCTGCTGTGTTTACAATAAATGTGGAACACTGTCCGGAGCTGCACGCCCCGGCCATAGCGAATAATAATTAAGGATTAAACGCCTGAGCTATATTCATTTCCACCCCACACCTTCTCCCTATCTTTGCCTTTTTTCCCCTGTACTAATACCTCGTTAAAGATGGCGCTCTTCCTGCTTCTTCTTCACTCACTTTTCCCGCGCCCGGGAAAATTGTTACTTAATAGTGCAAGCGCAACATGACGTCCGACTGGAGAAACCGAAACTAACCTGGCCACGCCCTCGGCAATGAGATCATTTCCGCCTTAGCCCAACCCCTTCCCTTCCAAGTATATATAAGGCAGTGCATTACCGCCATTAAACAAGACTTGATCAGAGCACTGTCTTGTCTCCATTTCTCGTGTCTCTTGTTCCCCAAATTCCCACCCCCTCCTCCAGGGCCTGCTCTGACTATCCCGCGGGCCGGGATACGTGGCGCCCGAACAGGGACCAGGAAACGAGGGACTCCGTGAGGAAGAGGACGCCAAAGGACGGTCAACCGCTAACGAAGACAAAAGGAGTCAAACTCTTCCGATCACCGCGGGAACCTGCCGCGTCAGGATCGAAGGTAAGTGACGCGTCCGAAATGGGACAAGAATTAAGCCAACATCAAATATATGTAGGACAATTAAAAGAGGCTTTAAAGATACGAGGAGTAAAGGTTAAAGGTAATGATTTGTTTAAATTTTTTGATTTTGTAAAAGACACTCAGGCCCAAATGCAATATGACCCTGGACTGTTCTCACAAATCCAGGCTGCTGCTACAAAAGCCTGGAGAAAACTTCCCGTTAAAGGAGATCCAGGGGCCTCGCTCACAGCAGTTAAACAAGGACCCGATGAGCCATTTTCAGACTTTGTGCATAGACTTATGACCACGGCAGGTAGAATCTTTGGAAATGCAGAAACGGGTGTAGATTATGTTAAACAGTTAGCTTATGAAAATGCTAATCCCGCCTGCCAAGTGGCAATCAGACCTTATCGAAAGAAAACAGATTTAACAGGATACATTCGCCTTTGTTCAGATATTGGGCCCTCATATCAACAAGGCCTAGCAATGGCCGCCGCTTTTAGCGGCCAAACAGTAAGAGATTTCCTCATTAACAAAGGTAAAGATAAAGGGGGATGTTTTAGATGCGGTAAAAGGGGACACTTTGCAAAAGATTGCTGTGAAAACCAAAATAAGAGTCCAGAAGCAAAAATCCCAGGCCTTTGCCCAAGGTGTAAAAGAGGAAGGCACTGGGCAAACGAATGTAAATCTAAAACTGACAGTCAAGGAAATCCTTTACCCCCCAGGCAGGGAAACGGGATGAGGGGCCAGCCTCAGGCCCTGAAACAAGCATATGGGGCAGTCAGCTTTGTTCCAGCCAGCAACAGCAATCCATTTCAAAACTTAGTAGAGCAACCCCAGGAAGTGCAGGATTGGACCTCAGTTCCACCTCCCACACAATACTAACACCTGAAATGGGACCGCAAACCTTAAATACCGGAATATATGGACCCTTACCACCTAACACTTTTGGGCTACTTTTAGGAAGAAGTAGTGTCACCATGAGAGGCTTACAAGTCCTCCCTGGAGTTATCGATAATGATTATGAAGGAGAAATTAAAATTATGGCCAGAGCTATTGATAGTATTATTACTGTCCCTCAAGGAGTTAGAATAGCTCAGTTACTCCTACTACCTTTGGTTAAAACAGATAATAATATCCAATACTCTAATAGAAATATAAAAGGTTTCAGATCATCAGATATATATTGGGTGCAACCAATTACAAATCGAAAACCCTCTCTAACCTTATGGTTAGACGAGAAGGCATTCACTGGACTAATAGACACAGGGGCTGATGTAACTATCATTAAACAGGAAGATTGGCCCTCTCATTGGTCTACTACAGAAACTTTAACTCACTTGAGAGGAATTGGACAAAGCAGTAATCCTAAACAAAGTTCTAAATACCTAACATGGACAGATAAAGAAAACAATTCAGGCCTCATTAAGCCATTTGTCATCCCTTACCTACCTGTTAACCTTTGGGGGCGAGATCTGCTCTCTCAAATGAAAATTATAATGTGTAGTCCAAATGATATAGTTACTGCACAAATGTTAACTCAAGGATACACCCCTGGTAAAGGTCTTGGAAAAGGAGAGAACGGTATCCCACAGCCTATACTGGTTTCAGGACAACTTGATAAAAAGGGGTTTGGAAATTTTTAGCTCAGGCCACTGACAACCTGCACCCCAAAGGTGCACTGACCCCATTACTTGGAAGTCAGATGAGCCCGTTTGGGTTGATCAGTGGCCTTTACTCAATGATAAACTAAGTGCTGCCCAACAGTTAGTGCAGGAACAACTAGCAGCAGGACACATTGAGGAAAGTAATTCCCCTTGGAATACACCTATTTTTGTTATTAAAAGAAGTCTGGTAAATGGAGACTCTTACAAGATTTAAGAGCAGTAAATATCACTATGATCCTTATGGGTGCCTTACAACCAGGATTGCCTTCACCGGTTGCGATTCCTCAAAAATATTTTAAAATCATTATTGACCTTAAAGATTGCTTTTTTACAATTCCCCTTCACCCTGCTGACCAGAAAAGATTTGCCTTTAGTCTTCCATCTACAAATTTTAAACAACCAATGAAGCGCTATCAATGGAAAGTCTTACCTCAAGGTATGGCCAATAGTCCTACCTTGTGTCAAAAATATGTAGCTGCCGCTATAGAGCCAGTCAGAAAAACATGGGCACAAATGTATATTATACATTATATGGATGATATTTTAATAGCAGGAGAAATTGGCGAACAAGTCTTACAGTGCTTCGCCCAACTCAAACAAGAGTTAACAGCAGCCGGACTACAAATAGCCCCAGAAAAGGTACAATTACAAGATCCATACACTTATCTTGGTTTCCAGATTAATGGACCCAAAATCATTAATCAAAAGGCTGTCATACGTCGTGATCACTTAAAAACCTTAAATGATTTCCAAAAATTACTGGGAGACATAAATTGGCTTCGACCGTACTTAAAGCTCACCACAGGAGAGTTAAAACCTCTTTTCGATATATTAAAAGGAGACTCTAATCCAAAATCCCCCAGGTCCATTACTAAAGAAGCATTAATAACACTCCAACAGGTAGAACATGCCATTGCAACACAATTTGTTACCGGTATTGATTGTTCTCAGCCATTAATATTCATTATCTTTAACACAGCGATAACCCCTATGGGGTTATTCTAACAAAACAATCCCATTATGTGGGTACATCTGCCCTCCTCCCCTAAAAAGGTTTTGTTGCCTTATTATGATGCCATAGCTGATCTAATTATCTTGGGAAGAGAAAACAGTAGAAAATACTTTGGAATAAAACCCTCTTCTATTATACAACCCTACACTCAATGACACATCCATTGGCTGTTACAAAATACGGGAGCCTGGCCAATTGCTTGCACTTCTTATACTGGCGCAATTGACAACCATTACTCACCTAACAAACTTATTCAATTTTGCAAACTTCATGCATTTGTATTTCCCCATATTACCAGTAAAGAACCTCTCAATGACGCATTACTAATTTTCACTGATGGATCTTCCACAGGACTTGCCGCTTACACTTACAATAATGTAGTCGTTAAATTCCAGACCACTTATACATCAGCTCAGCTGGTCGAATTGCAAGCTATAATTGCAGCACTATCAGCTTTCCCTTGTCAGCCACTTAACATTTATACAGACAGCGCCTACCTGGCTCATTCAATACCCCTCTTAGAGACCGTGTCTCAAATTAAACATATTTCAGACACAGCTAACCTATTTTTACAATGTCAACAACTTATCCGAAAAAGGACTACTCCCTTTTTTCTTGGGCATATTAGAGCACATTCAGGATTACCGGGACCTCTAACACAAGGTAACACAACAGCTGACACGGCAACAAAAACCATAGCCACAGTCACTACAGACAATTTGCAACAAGTGCAAAAAGCGCATGCCTTACATCATTTAAACGCCCAAACCTTAAGACTTATGTTTAAACTTACCAGAGAACAAGCTCGACAAATAGTTAAACAATGCGCCAACTGCATAACATATTTACCTGTTCCCCATCTAGGAGTTAACCCCCGAGGACTCATCCCCAATGAAATTTGGCAAATGGAGACGTTACTCACCACTTAGAATTTGGTCAACTAAAATATATCCATGTATGCATAGACACCTATAGTGGATTCATCAGTGCAACTCTCCAAACAGGAGAGGCCACCAAACATGTCATAGCTCATTTATTACACTGCTTTTCCATTTTAGGAATACCCAAACAAATCAAAACAGATAATGGCCCCGGTTATATAGCCAAAACCTTCTTACAATTTTGTAATACCCTACAAATTAAACATACCACAGGCATTCCCTATAATCCCCAAGGACAAAGTATAGTAGAAAGAGCTCATCTGTCATTAAAAACTATTATCACAAAATTAAAAGGGGGGAGCTGGTACCCCGTGAAGGGTACCCCCAGAAACATACTCAATCATGCCCTGTTTATCCTTAATTTTTAAAATTTGGACAGTCATGGAAAATCGGCTGCCGACCGTTTCTGGCATCCTGAATCTCAAAAACAGTTTGCAATGGTAAAATGGAAAGATCCACTTGATAGTTCATGGCATGGCCCCGATCCAGTTTTAATTTGGGGAAGAGGCTCAGTATGCATCTTCTCACAAAAAAATGATGCAGCCAGATGGCTGCCTGAAAGATTGGTAAGACAAATAAATCATAACCATTGTCAGTCCAGGGAAGATAAATCTCCCTGAGAAGTTCTTTCCTTCTTGTTTTTCAGAAAATGAAGCCTAACATGAAATTCCTTTGGAGAATAATTGCTCTATATAACATAGTGACAGTCTATGCAGGTTTTGGTGACCCTCGTAAGGCAAGAGAATTATTACGAAAACAATACGGTCAGCCTTGTGACTGCAGAGGGGGACAAATATCTGAACCTCCGTCAGATAGAATCACCCAGGTGACCTGCACGGGCAAGACAGCTTACCTAATGCCAAACCAGTTATGGAAATGTAAGTCTACCCCAAGGGACACCTCACCTAGCGGGCCACTCCAAGAATGCCCCTGTAGCTCTTTCCAATCTTCTGTACATAGTTCCTGTTATACCTCCTATCAACAATGCAAATCAGGCAATAGAACATATTATACGGCCACGTTACTAAAAACACAAACTGGAGGTACCAATGACGTGCAAGTATTAGGATCCACCAATAAACTTGTACAATCTCCTTGTAACGGCCAAAAAGGAAAGCCTGTTTGCTGGAGCACTACCGCCCCCATTCACATTTCTGATGGAGGAGGCCCATTAGATATTACCAGAATTAAAACCGTCCAGAAAAAATTAGAAGAAATTCATAAAGCTTCATATCCTGAACTTCAATATCCCCCTTTAGCCCTGCCTGAGCTTAGAGATAATTTTAGGCTCGATGCCCAAACCTTTGATATCCTCAATGCTACTTACAATTTACTTCAAATGTCCAATACAAGCCTGGCCCACGATTGTTGGCTTTGTCTTAAAATGGGCCCCCCTATTCCTCTAGCCATACCTAACCTTTCATTGCCCTATGTCAATTACTCAAATGAATCCTTAGTAAATAATTCCTGTCCTATTACCACCCCCCTCTTAGTTCAACCGATGACGTTTTCTAATTCCCCTTGCCTCTTTTCACCATCATATAATAACACTAAAGAAATTGATTTAGGCTATGTTGTGTTTGGCAACTGTACTTCCATAATCAATGCCACCAACCCTTTGTGTGCTATAAATGGCTCGGTTTTCATTTGCGGAAACAACATGGCATATACGTATCTACCTACAAATTGGACAGGGCTTTGTGTTCTGGCCACTCTTCTCCCCGACATTGATATCATCCCTGGAGATGAACCTATCCCCATCCCTGCTATTGAACATTTTATTTATAGACCGAAACGAGCCATACAATTTATTCCCTTGTTGGCTGGACTAGGAATCACCACTGCTTTTACTACAGGAGCCACAGGCCTAGGAGTCTCACTAACCCAATATACTAAATTATCCAATCAATTAATTTCAGATGTACAGACCTTATCCAGTACCATACAAGATTTACAAGACCAAGTAGACTCGTTAGCTGAAGTAGTTCTCCAAAATAGAAGAGGTCTAGATTTGTTAACGGCAGAACAGGGAGGGATATGTTTGGCTTTACAGGAAAAGTGCTGTTTTTACGCCAACAAATCCGGAATCGTCAGAGATAAGATAAAAACTTTGCAAGAAGAACTGGAAAAGCGCAGAAAAGGCCTGGCCGCCAATCCACTATGGACTGGGCTCGATGGACTTCTCCCCTATCTCCTGCCATTTCTTGGTCCTTTACTCACTCTTCTACTCTTCCTCACTCTCAGGCCTATAATCCTTAATCAGCTTATGGCATTTGTCAGACAACAAATTGAGGCCTTCCAGGCCAAACCTATACAGGTTCATTATCATCGCTTTGAGATGACTGAAAATGGTGAGTCTTATTTACCTTAATAAGACCACCTCCCCTGTGTGCTGAACTGGACAGTCAATGACGGGTAAGAGGACACTATCTCCATCGGAGCCTAAGACAGGAGGGCCGCCCTTGCTGCTGCCTTATCCCATGACGGGCCTAGAAGGTGGGGGTGAGTTGACCCAACCTAAGACAGGCGCAGTTCCCGAGGGGTTTTCTTATCATAAAAATATAAAAAGGGGGACCTGTCCGGAGCTGCACACCCTGGCCATAGCGAATAATAATTAAGGATTAAACGCCTGAGCTATATTCATTTCCACCCCACACCTTCTCCCTATCTTTGCCTTTTTTCCCCTGTACTAATACCTCGTTAAAGATGGCGCTCTTCCTGCTTCTTCTTCACTCACTTTTCCCGCGCCCGGGAAAATTGTTACTTAATAGTGCAAGCGCAACATGACGTCCGACTGGAGAAACCGAAACTAACCTGGCCACGCCCTTGGCAATGAGATCATTTCCGCCTTAGCCCAACCCCTTCCCTTCCAAGTGTATATAAGGCAGTGCATTACCGCCATTAAACGAGACTTGATCAGAGCACTGTCTTGTCTCCATTTCTCGTGTCTCTTGTTCCCCAAATTCCCACCCCCTCCTCCAGGGCCTGCTCTGACTATCCCGCGGGCCGGGATAGAACATTGATTATCTTCCTTGTGCTGCTATGTTTGTATAAAATAAGAAGACTTATTCAAGTCTGACTCTGCAAGTAAAGCAGAGTCAACCATGACTTTTCTAGTTTCAACAGCCACGGCATCTGAAATTTAGTATACTGTGAACTATGAATAATGATAGCATTTCAAAACTGAGAAAAAGAAATTGATAACTTTATATTTTTAGCTTATCATTTAGTTGATAAAAATTTATAGTTTCTAAATTATATGTTAAACAACTTGAACATGCAGATACCTAAAAGATTCATTTAGATGATAGTACTACTATTTAATAGCCTATAATTGTGTATCACATTTGCCGCTTTGGGCTTCCTGGAAAGCAGTTATTTAGCTTCTACATGTAAATGGAGAAAAGACTTTCTATAATCCTAATCATACAGATCTTTTAAGATTAGCACTATGTGTAGATTTGAATAAAATTCATAGGTTTGTAAGATAAATGTTAATAGGTTTTTTTCTGAAACCAACATTTTAAGTGACTGATCAGTAATTTCAATCTATTTCATTTTATTAACTGAGAAGACAAATTATTTAACCAAAATAAGCATTCTTATATTACTCTTCCTGAAACTTTCAGAAACTAGACAACTCAATGGATTATAATGTACATGATGACCACAAATATTCTATATAATAATAGGCTCATTCTTGCTCTCTTTTTTTGCCCAGGCTGTTGTGCAGTGGCACAATCTCAGCTCACGGCAACCTCCACCTCCTGGGTTCAGGTGATTCTCCTGCCTCAGCCTCCCAAGTAGCTGAAACTACAGGTGCATGCCACCACACCCAGCTAGTTTCTTTGTATTTTTAGTAGAGACGGGGTTTCACCATGTTGGTCAGGCTGGTCTCAAACTCCTGACTTCATGATCCACCCCCATCGGCCTTGCAAAGTATTGGGATTACAGGCGTTAGCCACCACGCCTGACCCATTCTAGATTTTAATATAAAAAATGTAACATATTTCAAAAGTAAAATTTGGTGTCTGGCTCTTTTAAGTCATGAGAAGAATACCATTGTTAGAATCCATTTACCAAAGTGCGTTAGGCTTAGTGATAAGTACTTTAAACCAAAAATCAAGTTCTACCTACTATCTAAGGGTAAAAAGAAGTAGTTTTAAAATTCCTATGTATTTCTATGACATTAAAAAATTAAAAGCCAAAATGTTAGGTTAGGAATAAAAACAAGCATTGCGTGAAATGGCGTTAAGCTTAATGATTAAAATTGAAACTCAATATTAGGCGGTACTGTAGCAGGACAACCTGCAGACAAAACCCCTCAGACACCGAGTTAAAGAAGGAAGGGCTGTATTCAGCCAGGAGCTTTGGCAAGACTCACGTCTCCAAAAACGGAGTGAGCAATTCCTGTCTCTTTTAAGGGCTTACAACTCTAAGGGGATCTGCATGAGAGGGTCGTGATCCATTGAGCAAGCAGGGGGTACATGACTGGGTGCTGCATGCACCCGTAATCAGAACAGAAGAGGACAGGCATTTTCACAATGCTTTTCTATACAATGTCTGGAATCTATAGCTAACATAACCAGTTACGTCAGGGGTTGATCTTCAACCAGGCCCAGGGCGTGGTGCCGGGCTGTCTGCCTGTGGATTTCATTTCTGCTTTTTGGTTTTTACTTCTTTCTTCAGAGGCAGAAATTGGGCATAAGACAATATAAGAGGTGGTCTCCTCCTTTATTTCTCCCCTTTGAGAATCTCACTCAATAGTGGGAGTTCTCACTTTTATTCTGACCACCCATGTCTTCTTGCAAGACAGATCGATAGTGATTTATATAGTACACTTGTGCTGAAGCATTTTGGTGAACTAAGGTAGCGATGAAGCTTTCTATCATTTGAAGAAGTACAGGTAGAAAACAAGGGAGCAGTATGCAGGTTTCCATTACTGTTATAACTCCTATTATAAGAGTTTTAAATCTTTTTAGTGCTGGGAACCACTTTCCAAACATGGCCCCAGGACTAAATCCATGCTGCACTTGCACGGGCACATGTGCCACTTTTGTCATATTTCTTACTATGTCTTCAACTACTTGCCCTTGATCATCTATGTGTAGACAGCAATTAGCAAGGTTAAATTTTCTACAGACCCCCTCCTTCAGCTGCTAGCAAGTAGTCAAGAGCCAATCTATTTTGATAGATAGCATTTCTCATCAAGTTTCTTGCCAGGCCAGAATAGTCAAGGCTCTGCTGGTCTTATTAGTGATTATTTTAAAGACAGCTTGTAACTGTATGATTTGGTTGAGCATGTAAATGGGGGTTGGGTATCCCCACAAGCCATCTTGTGCCCAAGAACCAGGCCCATAATATTGTATAATTCTCTCAGGGGGCCATTCATTATCTTTCCTATTTTCTATAGCTATGCTTCTCTTTTGGCAGGAAGCATAGACAGGGAAGCCCAGGAGTTCACCTATCTGTATGGGCAGTAGGAATAAAGATGGTTTAATAGCGCCAATAACACAACTACCTGCCCACTGGTCGGGTAATTTGGCATAAGGTCTATGCCCACATATCCAGTATAATCTAGTGGGGACTGTCCAGTCCCGGTGGGACTCCAGGTGGGTCCACACAGTTTGCAACTTTGGGAATTTATTAAATGGATTTTTCTTAATATGGTTTGAACTATACTAGGTGGCTGTATTTGTAGTACTATTATACAGTTTTTGCCCAAGGCAGCTGAGTCTTCCCACAGGAAGAGTGAAGTCCTTCCCCACTCTTGCTATACAGTATTGTCTAATGATTGAGGCTTTTAGGACCCAGAAGTTATCAGGGTGATTCTTTTGAGCTGGGAATTTATCAGGAACTGGGTCTGTAGGTTCTAATTCTCAGGCTTCCCATGGCCATTGATCTCCCATTACAGTTCCTCCACATACGTAACATGAAGTGACATTGAGAGACTGGGCTACATGCTCGGCTAACTGCAAAAACAAAATTCTTATTTTTCCTGGAATTTCTGGTGCTGGCACATTTAGTTCATCATAGAAGGTTTGAAATACTGGCTCAGGAGAGCATTTATAAACTCCTCAAACCAAGATATTTACTTGATCCAGTTCAGCTCCATCAGGTTCTAGGGTTACATGTTCCTCTTTTTACCAGTGAGGATTAAGGGGGTTGGTTATTACTAGTTCTAAGGGGTTACACTTACCACTGGTACAGGAAGGGCCACTTTTCCCTTTCTGAAGGTGGACAGGATTCTTTCCATTTTTTACCCAAGTAGCCTAAATGACACAAGACCAGTATCCACATATATTTCCACACAGTCCTAATTCATGGCAAATGTACTTATTTTCTGCCATATAGCCTCTTTTTTTTAAATTAAGAGAACCAGATCCTATTCCTAACATTACTATTAATGAGAGCACAGACATCAAATTTCAATGTGACTTGTTTGGGCACCCCTTTTTCTTCTGTTTTGGCTAACACTTTACTCATATTGTTCATGAGCCCCCCACCAGTCCTCAGTCCTTAATCTTATTTTAAAAACTGTGGTCATGGGAGGCTCAGATGGGTCATAACACACATCAGGTAGGTCATTTCCTGGGCTACATACCTTGTGTAGAATAACATTATATAAACAAGTTCTTTTTAGAGTTCCAGTACACTTATAATAACCATAAAATAATAGGATCTTAGCAACTTTTTGTCCTACCTAAGTGACTTGATGTATACACTGGGAAGAGTCCTCAGTATGAGGAAGGTCAGTTGAAGTCCTTACTGTAAAAGTGCAAATTTTAAGGAAAATGAGTCATGTGATGTGTTTTCTCATGCTTCAGCTGTGCGTGGGCCAGTCAGCTTCTGGGTGTGACTGGAGCAGGGCTTGTCGTCTTCTTCAGAGTCACTTTGCAGGGGTTGGAGAAGCTGCTTCCGTCCACGTACAGGTCCCAGTCTACTGATGTTCAAGGATGGTGTTGGTGGTTAGGCATGCTAGAATAAACTGAGTCCAACAAGTCTACACAGTTATGTTCACCTGGGCTCTCTGATACCGGGAGCAAGGGGGCGGGGTTTAGGGTGTTGCAAACTTCAATGGTTATGCGGGAATTTTCACATAGCAAGCTTTGGTACTCGGTTAATCTAGCATTTGTTAACCAATGATGTCCTGTGGTAGTTATTAAAGTTACCACAGCATGGGGGGCCTTTATATTCAGGTTTTGCCCAAGGGTTAGTTTATCTGCTTCTTGTGCTAACAGGGGCATTTCTGCCAGAGCCCTCAGACATGGGGGCCAGCCTTTGGAAACCCCATCTAGTTGTTTTGAGAGATAGGCCACTGGCCTTCGCCAGGGCCCCACAGTCTGGGTTAAAACTCCAACTGTCATTTTTTTCTCTTTCTGACACATAGGGTATAAACGGTTTTGTCAGGTCAGGTCGCCCCAGGGCTGGGGTTGACCAGCCTGGTTTTCTTTTAACTCATGAAAAGCTTGTTGCTGTTGGCTGTAATACATGTAGTTTATTCAATCTACATTTTTATTAACTGTCACCCACCAAAATGTTGATGCAAATCCTGCAGTTATTTGATTTTAAGCTTTAAATTGATCCGGTATTCCCTGTGGGACTCCAATTGCATCTAAATGGATATGAGAGTCAAAAGACCCATAAGGGACTTTTCTTGCTTTATGATGTCTTGTTTTTCCTCCTTCTGGTTGATGAAATGCCAGGGTGAAAGGAACAGCCAGTTGGACTAAAGTATAAGTGCCACTCCAGTTATTCGGCAGAGTGCCCAGTAAAGATCCACCACAATACCACCACACAGCCACTCAGAGATGAACAAGGGCTGACTGATTGATAAGCTCTTGAAAATTCTTAAGCTCACTGCATCCCTTCAGGTCTCCAAGGAACGATAAGTTTCCTCCCTGTCATGAGAGACATGAAGTGTACTTAGTGTTGGGAGATGGAAGCTAAATGGCCCTTGGGGGTTGACCCGCAGGGTACTGGACTTTGGGATATAGCAGAGAGAGAGCTTGGCACGACTTATTACTCCAGGCTGTAGAATCCTGGAGAGCTACCATGCAGCCCATGCCTGGTCGGCTGGAGGACCACCCTAGTGGAAAGGGGACAATCTGGGCCTCTGGCCTGCCATGCACACAGGCATAACAATTGTTTTAGTTTGTCATACAGATGAAATACTTGATCCATTCCAACCAGTCATTTACGTCTTGGTATCCTGTCTTAATTGCTGCCAAAGTTTAAGTCTTTAACTTCTGTGATCCTCTAGTAAAATGAATGTATGATTTTAGGAAATTATAAAAACCAGTTAGGGAATTCCATCCTTGCTCTTTAGTGGTCCACAGAATGGTGGACCAACTACAGTATAAAATCCCTACATTGGGGGGCAAGAATCCTGGATGACACTGGAGTCTTTATTGAAATTTCCCCAGATTAAATGGTCTTAATTTACTAATGCACAGTCTGAAGAGAGTCAGGATTGACAGAGGTACTTTTCTGAAGTAGAGAGCTGTCTTTGACTTGGAAAGTCCCCACAGAGTATAACAAGGCAAGCATTAAATGCAATAGTTTGAGGCAAAATTGACTTGGTTATGTTAACAACTATATGGTCAGCAATCGAGTGAGGAAAGAAGAAAGAGTAATAGAAGAGATTACTCTTAGCTTTAGTTTGGTAGGGTTTTTCCCTGGGACTATGGCCCATGACCCTGGAGGGGGTGGTGCTTTCTTGACTTGGGTATGATGAACCCATCCTTTTTTCACTGTATGAACAGCAGTCTCGGTGGTTAGCAGCACAAGGTAGGGTCCTTCCTAGGTTGGCTCGAGTTTCCCTTTTTTTTCACCTTTTGATAAGAATGTGATCTTCAGGCTGGTGCTAGTTTATCAGAAATTCTAGAGGTGGTACATGTGCTAAAAGACTTTTAATTTTGAGGGAAAGGAAAGTGGAAGATAAAACAGGTATATAATTTTTAAGAAATTGACCTTTTGTTTTAAATGTGGGGACATCAGCAGTGGACTTTATGGTCCTTGGTGCCTTTCTACTGAGAAATTTCCTTTAGCACCCATTTTTTAAATTAGATTTTAGACCGAAGAAGCCAAACACCATTTTATATTTGACAATGCTTTCTGTATGATTTTTATACCAGATAAGCTAAATTTCACCTTTATATTAGTGTGCTATTAATGTTAAACTTAGTTTTAATAAAACTTTGTTAACATTCAATTTTTAATGTCAGACCATAAAGTACGATTTTTATAGACTCTTTTTAACCTTTTATAATTTTTGTTAAAGAGTAGGTTAGTGCTTTAAGAAAAACTCATTGTGTTTATACTTTAATGTCCAGTTCACAGAAAAACACCCATTTAGCTTTAGCTAATATGTTTATACACAGAATTTTCTTTACAATTAATGTTTCAAAAGTTGCTTAAACCTTCAAAACAATTTTTAGTCTTTTAATATAGGTAAAAATCCATAATCTTATGTCTCTTTATAATCCTTTCACCAAAGGTATATTTTACTTTCCCTATACATCTTGCACATAAACTGTTTCTTCAATAGTACTTAGGAGGCCTTATTACTTTTAAATTATACATTTCTTCCATAAAATTTTTTTAAACATTTTTCTCTTTCACTACTTTTGCAGACAATTCTTTGGCATACCTCAACTTTCTGACTTATTACAAACATTTATTTCTTTAAACAAAAAGTTAATTTGTTGCAGGACAAGAATTTACCATATAACATTATTTTTACATAAATTCTGCCCCCCACCTTTTTTTTCAAAGATGATAACCATTATTTTCCAAAATGAACTTCTTTTATGTCTGTGGACTAGACTGTCTAAGGCCACAAGGTTAGAAGTTACTATAATACATGCTACACTGTTAACTTTTAGCAAACTTTGCTTTTGTTGAAAACCTTGTAAGTTTGGGGTTTCAATTATCCTTTGCTATTAATAAGACCTTGTTAAGTCCAAATTAACTTAGAATTGGTATAGATGGCTTTTTTTTTTTCTTTAATTACCTGGAAGGAACCATATATCGTTCTGTCCTGAAGGGAGTTCCTCCTAGGTCTGGTCGGACCTTTGTATGGTAATTAAGATTTAGATCGCCTGTTAGGAAACCTGCTGAAGTAAGGGAGTTTTCAGTGCTTAACGTTAAATCAACTTTTTTTGTTTGTTTGTTTGTTTTAAGATACTTCTGAACTGCTGAGGTGTGCTCACAATGAGGTTTCCTCTAAAAGTTATATTTCTACTTTCTTCTGTTAGCAAAGCAGTTGCCACTACATATTGAATGCATTTGGGCCATCCACAGATTAGTAGGTTAAGGTTTTTTGATAGGAAGGCTACACAGGTTTTCAGTGGCCTCAGTGCTTTCAGGATACTCCCTTGTTTACACTGACAACAAAGTGATATTGGAGTGTTATAGGGTTATGGAGAATATCTTTAATTACCAATTATAGCTTTTAAATTTACCTTGGCTTTTAAAGGAATATGGTACACTGTTTTTTTCCTTAACTACTTGTATATGTCTCTTTCTTTCTTTGTCTCTTTGATTTTCCATCTCTTTTTCTCTTTGACTTTCCTTTTGTCTCTGTCTCTGTCTCTCTCTGCCTCTCTCTTTCTCTCTCTCTCTCTTTCCTTAGCTCCCTCTTTGTCTCTCTCTCTTCCTCTTTTTCTCTCTGCTGGTCTTTCCTTGCCTCTGCCAGCTGCTTATGCTGCTGTTCTCTCAACCACTTTGGGGAGTGGGGAGGTCTAAAACTATCTGTGAGCAAATGTCTATGTACAGGAACTGGTCTGGGTGGCCTGGCTTACAGGATACCTTGTGCCATACCTTTGAAACAAGGGACCTGTACAGGCTTCATTCTGATGGTCAACCCACCTCTAATGCTAACCAGTCTATTTCACACAATGTTCTAAGATTTCCTGGTGTCATAGTAACACGGTAATCTCCCTTACATGCTTTCTTGAAATTTTTCAACATAGTTCCTAGTGGGGTGGGCTTACTTTGTGCCTGACCCATGCTTCTTTGAGACAAAACACCACACTCACACCACACGCACACCACAAAACAAAGAAGAGTTAAAAGGGCACACACACACTTTTAAAGTTTACACCAAACCAGAATCAAAACCAAAATCAGAGCATCCAGAAATCCAAGCCAGGCAAAACCAAAAACAAAGCATCAAGCAATCCAAGTCAAATCAAAAACAAAAACCAAAGTGCTGGTACAGGCATGCCATGGACAATCAGGCCACGCTTCCACTCAAATGGAGTGGACAAGTTCCACAGACTAGTCTTACCAAGTTTCAGATGTCTGGACTCCAAGTGCCAGTTCCTTCCCAGTGTTCAGCCACTGCATTGATCCTCCATGGAGGCCTGCCACACACTGCTCTGGTGAGGCATTCCACTGGGGCAATTGCCTACTTGGGAGTGCTCTCAGGATCTGCGTCACTTAACCTGGCCGGAGTCCCCCACAGGGATGCTCCACAGGGCAGGCCTAAGCTGCCTAAGGGGCTGCCTTAACCATCCATTAATCACTTCACTTCCTGGTCAGTGAACCAAGAAATGTAGCAGGACAAGCTGCAGACAAACCCCTCAGACACCAAGTTAAAGAAGGAAGGGCTTTTTTTGGCCAGGAGCTTTAGCAAGACTCATATCTCCAACAACCAAGCTCCACAAGTGAGCCATTTCTGTCCCTTTTAAGGGCTTACAACTCTAAGGGGGTCCATGTGAGAGAGTCATGATCCATTGAGCAAGCAGAGGGTACATGACTGGGGGCTGCATGCGCTGGTAATCAGAAGAATGGAACAGAACAGGACAGGGATTTTCACAGTGCTTTTACATACAATATCTGGAATCTATAGCTATCATGACTGGTTAGGTCACGGATTGATCTTCAACTAGGCCCAGGGCATGGCAATGGGCTGTCTGCCTGTGGATTTCATTTCTGCCTTTTAGTTTCTACTTCTTTCTTTGGAGGCAGAAACTGGGCATAAGACAATACGAGGGGTGGTCTCCTCCCTTGGTGCCAGCTCTCCCACTTACGGGCTGTATGACCTAAATATAGTTTCTTGCCTCTCTGTGCTTGGCCCTAAAGCAGTACTGTGAGGATAATAGTGCCTAAATCATAAGGTTTTGGTTAAATTAAAGCAATTAATGCAAATAAAGGTGTCAGAAAAAATGCCCAGCACATAACAAGTGTACAGGATATTTAGTAGCTTTTATTTGTTGATTCTGTTAGATCATGACAAATGTTAAGCCTGAAAACAGGATGGCCGTAGCACTGGTTTTTAACCCATGTTCCTTCTAATTTGTCCATCTGGGGCTATAATATTAGTTGAATGTTTTTTTAATACTATCCTTGGCAAATTCCCATATATTCACATACAGAATGGATATAAATATTTTTAAAAGATTTATCATTGAGTACTGCTCTTTAGCACTCCAGAAAATGGATAAACAAGCACTTAAATGGTGAGTGTTTGTCAGTTTTATTCATTAGAGAATGAGGCAAATTGTTTATCTACTTGTTTAATATATTTCTTATTCATTTTCATTTGATACACTAAAATGTAGTTTGAAAATATATATTCAAATACATTTTTTCTCTAACAAATGAAGAAAATCATTTAGAAATTTAGAGAGAATTTTACTCTAAACTGTTGCTTTAGATTCTGTTTTTTAAGATATTATTTGGATCATTAAAAATCAGCATGCTTTATTTCTGAGTGTTGGGTTCAGATCATTCAAGATATTAAAAGTTTACTTACATGAGCAAGTCACAGGAAAAGAAATATGTAAATGTCTCCTGAAATGTAAAAATGAACAAACGATTTATTCTCTGGCCCAAGTTCTTAAAAAAAAAATTTTTTTTTTAATAGAGTCTCGCTCTGTCACCCAAGCTGGAGTGCATGATCTCAGTTCACTGCAACTTTCACCTCCCATATTCAAGCAATTCTCCCTGCCTCAGCCTCCTGAGTAGCTGGGATTACAGGCTCCCACTACCACACCCAGCCAATTTTTGTATTTTTAGTAGAAACAGGGTTTCACCATGTTGGCCAGGCTGGTCTTGAACTCCTGACCTCAGGTGACCTGCCCACTTCAGCCTCCCAAAGAGCTGGGATTAGAGGCATGAGCCACCACACCCAGCCTCTCTCTCTCTCTTCTTTTTTTTTTTTTTTTTTGAGATGGAATCTCACTCTATCACCCAGGCTGGACGGCAATGGCATAATCTCAGTTCACTGCAACCTCTGTCTACTGGATTCAAGTGATTGTCCTGACTCAGCCTCCCAAGCAACTGGGATTTTAGGTGCCTGCCACCACACCAGGCTAATTTTTGCATTTTTAGAAGAGATGGGGTTTTGCCATGTTGGCCAGGCTGGTCTCCAACTCCTGACCTCAGGTCATCCACCTGCCTTGGGCTCCCAAAGTGCTGGGATTACAAACGTGAGCCATTAATAGTATTTTTGATTGGCAAAGAAGAGTTGTATAAATGTATGAGGTAAAATGTGGTTTTAACATATGCATATTATATAATATGATTAAGTCAAGTTTTATAACATATCTATCAACTCACTTATCAATCATTTCTTAAGATACATTGGAAATTTACTGTTTTTTAAAAAATATAGTACTTTATGATTTACTATCATCATGCTGCTGTGCAGTAGATCTCAAAACCTACTTATCCTGTCTTTTTGAAACTTTGTACCATTTGATCAACAACTTCCTGTTTACTTCCCACCACACCTAACCTCTCGTAACCAGTAGTTCATTTTCTACTTTTTTGAGTTAAACTTTATTTGATTCTACATATAAATAAGATCATGCAGTATTTGTCTTTTTGAGTCAGGCTTATTTCATCTAGTATAATGTCTTCAAAATTTATCTATATTGTTTTAAATGATGGGATTTATCCATTGTTATGGTTGACTAGTGTTCCATGATGTATCTATACCAAAACTTATACAAAAACTTTTTAAAAATTAAAAATTAAATATAACTAAATTAAAAATTAAATATAACTAATATTAATATAATATTTTTATAAATATATATTTATCCCTTGGTTGAAAAACTAGTGTGTTATGAGAAAATATTTCTTTGTTAAAGCATGTATCATTGTAATTTAGCATATAAATATTTTGTTAATTATAGCTCATTTGTACCAAGCACTAACCATAACATTGTATGTGTTAATAAATTTAATTATGACAATAATTTAATAACATAAGTATATTAATTATCTTTATTTCACAGTGGAAGAAACAGAGCCACTGAGAGAAACGACTCACTCACAATAGCAAAGCCCATATTAAAATACAGGCAACTTTGTCTCCAGAGATAACTCTTTTGAGTACAACCATAAAAATCTTTCAAATAGATAAGACAAAATTACTTTTAACACTTACTTTTCATAAAAACTAATACAAATTGAATAATTGGAAAAATTGTCATTGTTACGTGTGTGTAAATGTATAAAATGGTACATAAAATAGAAATAATTTAAGCTAGATAAAAGATGTTAATAATTTTTATGAATAAAATGGAAAGATAGTCAATTATTATTTGTAGATGATATCTTTCTTTACTTAGATAACAAATGAAACTACAAGACTACTTTAAATGTCTATTCAGGTGGGTAGGCAAAATTCTAAGATGATCACCTGGATTTTCAGTCTGTTGCACACCTGCTGTGTAATCTTCACCTCTGAAGTGTAAAAAACAAGTGTCTCACTGCGGTGGAAAATTACTTATGAAATTAGGTTACTAATGTGTTGACTCTGTGTTCATCAATAGGGAGATAATCCTGATTGGACTAAACTTAATCAGACGTGCCTTTAAGAGAAAAAGACACGTGATAGAAAAACACCCCTGCTGACCTGCAAGTAAGTGACTTCTAGGTCGACCAATTTGTAAACTGCTTATGGTGACCACATGGCAAGAAATCTATTTGTATATTGCCAGAATTCCTGCCTTTCACATGATGCTTCCAGTAGGAAGAGAAAAAGGATACCATGACAGGTAAAAAAAAAAAAAAAAAAAAAAAAAAAAAAAAAAAAAAAAAAAAAAAAAGGCTTGGGGTCCCTTTTATGCAAGAAATAATAACCGCTTATCTGGGAAAGCTTAATATAAACAGGGGAGACCACAACATGAGCACATCAATGAGAGGAAAAAGACAGCCTGGTTGAAAGAGCTCACTGACATAATGGAGCAACATTTACTAAGTCATAGTGAATGATTAGCCTCTGGGATAACAATAGCCTGCCAAGAAGTCTACACTCATTCTTATACTGATTAATTGAGCATATCTGCACCATTCTGGAGGCCCAGTTTTACCCTATACATTACAGAAATAACATGGAAACCAGTGGTAACCTCCTAGAATTAAACTTATTGTGAAAAAGCATATCTTATTATTTGTTTTCATAACTGAAAAACCTTGAAAACATAATGAATTTATATAAATTTATTAATATGGATGTTTATAACAATAAATGTTAATTTTAGAAGATTCTACTATATTGTCATACAATACTGAACTTTAAACACCTTAATATGAATATGTCTTGAATTCATGAACAGTCAGGCAGACAGTTTCTCTTAGATTAACATGATAAAAGTAATAATTAGAGAAATCATTTAGAATGGAATAAAATTTATCAAAACCACATTTTTTCAATGGCTTGGTATAATTGTCCTGCTTTTTAAAATGGCTAGATTACTAACAAGAAGCAAAGACAAAATTGTGGCTTTGCCAAATGATTACGTTCTTGACCACTTAATATCTAAAATTCTGGCTAATGGATTTAGGTGGCTTCTTAGGGTTACAAGGCAATACAAGAATTTTGATAGGCAGGAAAATGCATTCTACATACACACATTGCTCTTCTCCGATTTGCTTTAACCTTAAAAGATTGAAGATTGCAAATCTACTCTCTCAATTTAGAGTAAATTAATAAAAAGTTTTGTATTTTAGTCAAGCAAATAACTGTATAATACTAACAGGTAACAAAACGATGTCATTAACTGACCAAAAAAAAATAGTATGACTAGATTCGATAAGTATCTAGCCATGCAAATGACAACTCAATTAAATCAACATTCTAATAGGTGCACATGGAAAGCATTTATGTGCAATGTGGTGAACTTCTGCTCAGCGCCTTGTTATTTCTTTTCTTTTTTGAAAAGCAATATTCTTTATCTACAGTGGGCTTTAGAAGTACAACTCATGTCAAGACATGTATTTATTATTATCCTTTGGTATACAACCCTAGGTATTTTTTATCTGGAATACAAAACCAAAATGAATGAGCACAACTTTTAGAAACTGATGTCTATTTTAGATCAACTTTATTTCCATGCTGCTTAAGAGCCTGTGCAAGAGCAGCTTAGGACCATCCAGTGGCTGCTCCTACCCATTCAGTTGTCTGAGCAGTGGGAGCTGCAGACCAGTCTTCCATTGCAGGCTGAGTGCTCCAGTCTTCAGTAGGGAACTGCTGGATAGGCACAGAGGGCACCTGCATGCCTTCAGACCAGTCTGCAACCTCAGGCTGAGTAGCAGTGAACTCAGCAGCTAGAGAAGTCCATTCACACTGAAATTTCTCCTTGGTCACAGCCTTTCCAGCAGCAGCCTGCTCTTTTTGTTTTTTGGAGACGGAGTCTTGCACTGTCACCCAGGCTGGAGTGCAGTGGCGCAATCTTGGCTCACCATTATCCTGCCTCAGCTTCCTGAGTAGCTGGGACTATAGGCACCTGCCACCATGCCCAGCTAATTTTTTGTATTTTTAGCAGAGTAAAAACTCCTCCTTCAGATTTTAGGTTTCACCATCCTAGCCAGGATGGTCTTGATCTCCTGACCTCATGATTCACCTGCCTCGGCCTCCCAAAGTGCTGGGATTACAGGCATGCACCACCGTGCCTGGCCCTGTTCTTCTTTTTTAATCTCTTCAGTATTTCTGTAGATGTAGAGATCAGGCATGACTTCCCATGGGTGTTCATGGGAAGTGGTGCCACATATTTGTAGAATTTCCCAGGCCATCATCCACCACATCAAACCCACTGAGTGAGATCCCTTGTTACATGGAATGGCAATGTCCACATAGTGCAGAGGAGGATCTGTGTTACACAGAGCAATGGTAGGCAGGTTAACATAAGGTGCCTGCATGAGAGACTGGTGGTCAGCCCTGAGTTCAGTAACCACAAGAAGCCATGGTTCCCAGAAGCCTGCCTAGCTCTGGTTAGTGAAGGTTCCAGGAGTGAAGTGGCCAGCACTTGGATTGGCTCCAGTGGCAGCAGCAAACTTCAGCAACAGCCCACTGGCCTGTATTCCTGGAGGATATGACACAGACTTCAGTGGGGTTTTCAATGGCAACAATGGCACGAGCTTCCAGCAGAAGCTTCTCCCAGGTCCTCTTCAGATTTATGATGTAGATGCCATCACTTTTCCTTTTATGGATGTACAGTTCCATTTGGAAGTTAAGATTGGTGCCACCTAAGTGGATTCCTGCTGCAAGGAACTTAAGGACATCCTCCTCCTTTATTTGGAGGACATCAAGGGCTCCAGACATTGTGAGAGTTTCCCTTTAGGTTATGACAGGAATCCAGAACAACATCATATGGACCCCCCTGTGGGTAGTGCCAAAAGGCTCAGCACCTTTCCCCCCCTCCCCTTTACAGAGATATCAATTTCCCCTGAGTGACTCAGGTTGAATACTGGGAACTGAGAATGCTGCGTTCAGAGTTATTATTGTGAACATGCTTAACACATTTCTTTCATATTATAACAAATTTTATGAACTTTACTGTGCCTCACAAAGGTTTTTAGGAAAATATTGTTTATTTATAATACTCAATTTGGATTCATAAAGATTTCAATATTCCAGGTAAATCAGAGAACCTTAAATGTCAACCAAATTCCATAAAACATATTTCAATGAAATAAAGTCCTCTTAGCTAAGAATTTTGACAAAGCAGGAGCATCACCATCTTGGACAAGCACCATCATTTTAAAGTTCACCTTGATCAAAAACTGCCTAAATCCAAAAGGCATCAGCCTGATGGCTAAGATCAGCATGACCATAAACCACAAATAACATCTCTGACCAGAAACATTCCAACCATAAGATAAACCCCTCCTCAACCAGAGACATGCCAGCCCCAAGATAACCTCTGCTCTGGCTATAGATGTTAGCCCCAAGATAACCTTCCCTCTGACTAGAGATATTCCAACCCTGCAATAGACTTCTCCCCAACAGAGAAACATTCCAAGCCTGTGATAAGACCAATAAATACCCTTAGTCTTTAAGAGAGACTGCTCCTGACCAAAATTGACCAGAAGCCCCTCTCAGGTTTATTCTCTAAAAAACCTGTCTTTGTTGAGTTGCTTTTCATATTTCTTTCCTCTTTCTTTAACTCTTAAATTTGGTGCCAAAATCCAGGATGGGTGTTGGGGGTAGAGGCTCTTCTGCAACCCAAAAAGCAGTGAGCAGCTGCTCATCCTACTGGATTCTGAGAGTCTCTGGCCACCCACCCCATCTTCTCTCTCACTTCACTTTTCCCTCATCCTCCCTTTTCTTTCTTTCTCTCTCTCTTCCACTGACTTTCTCACAGTACCTGGGAAGTCAGGTTGACTCTCCCAGTCCTCAGAGGACCAGTGAGACTAAGCTAGAAGAAATCTTGGGGATGCCCAGTTTCTTCTCAGCTTGACCATCCTCTTTAGAAAGAGGATTCTGGGTCTCTGTCTTTTGTTTGGGGATGGCTAGAATAAAAACAGACATCCTCAGCTTCTTCTCTACAGTCCACATGGGCGCCAAACAATTCCACATTTCTACATCCTCTCCACTGGGCTGTCTCCTTCACAATCTCACCAAACTTGGCTTACACGTTTAGTTTTTTATTGCAACATGGCTTGGCCCCAATACAAATTAGACAATGACAGCCGATGGCCCAAAAATGGCACTTTCAAGTTCTCAGGGGCCTTGGCAACTTTATAACCAGGAACAGCAAATGGCAAGAGGTTTTCTATATTCAGGCTTTCCTCTACCTTAGATTCTGTCCCTCCCTGTGTCAAGCTTCCACCCTCTCATGAAATCCTTCTTCTTAATGAAAACCCTCCCCAGGTCTCTCCTTCCTCTGAAACTCCTTCCTTCAAAACCCCTTCCTCCAATATTCAAAAGACCTTTATGTTTTTCTCTTTATAAATGTTGTTTTCCTGGAAAAGGTTTTTTCCCAGTCAACTGAATTACTTTTCTCCACTCTGTCTTGCCACTCTTGGTACAGGTATGAAAAACCCTAAAATGCTTGAGACTCCTTGGGAAAACAGAAAAGGCACCACAAACCCTGTTTTGGGGAAAACATCTGTTTCCTTACGGTACACTGGGAATTAGAGGTGAATAAATACCTCTCGAAATGAGTCTTTGTCTTCCAGCTATACTTGTTTATTGGGCCCTGGAAACTGTTTTCCTAGTCCTGGTTTTTTTTTCCCCTTACTTTCTTTCTTTCTTTCTTTCTTTCTTTCTTTCTTTTTTTTTTTTTTTTTTTTGAGATGGAGTCTCACACTGTCACCTGGGCCAGTGTGCAGTGGCATGATCTCAGCTCCCTGCAACCTCCACCTTGTGGGTTCAAGTGATCCTCCTACCTCAGCCTCCCAGGTAGCTGAGATTACAGGTGCCCATCACCACTCCCAGCTAATTTTTTGTATTTTTAGTAGAGATGGGGTTTCACTATGTTAACCAGGCTGTTCTTGAACTCCTGACCTCATGATCCACCCTCCTCAGCCCCCCAAAGTGCTGGGATTACATGCATGAGCCACCGCGCCTGGCACCTAGCCCTGTTCTTGAAGGGTCTCATCCAATAATACAATTGGGAAATTAGCAAAAAAAAAAAAAAAAAAAAAAAATCTTATCATTACTGAATCTTCTGGTTGCCTGCGTGACTATATATGTGTTATGTGTGCAATGTCTATTAAAAGAGCTCTAATTAATTGGCCTAAGAAAAATAAGCACTTAAATCAAATATTTTTTAAGGAAAAGGCAAAATCTGTGAGACCTTTTAGTTCACAAAACTTTAATCTTTAAAGCTCATAGGTACAGTAAGATTAGAAATGTCTTCAGAGTTGCCAGGATACATTTTTATTTGCATTTATTAATCAAGCAATTCCATACTTAGCACTGCCAAATACTAAAAGCTGTCAAAATTTGGCATAGAGGCTACAAAATTATAACTCAGACCAAACAGAATAATCTTTGCTTGTATAATTTTTAAATAAACAAAACAATAATATTGGTTTAATAAAGATAGCTACATCTTGAACTATTTAGTGAAATACCCTAACCTCCTAACTTCTAATCTTGTGGCCTTAGGCAGTCTAGTCCACAGACTTGAAAGAAATTTATTTTGAGAAAGGACTGCTATCATCTTTAATATTGAAGAAAAGAGAATTTATAAAAAAGAATCTTATATGGTAAATTTCTGTCCTAAAGTAAATTAACCAGTTGTTTGAAGAAAGGACTGTTATCATCTTTAATACTGAAGAAAAGAGAATTTATAAAAAAGAATCTTATATGATAAATTTCTGTTCTAAAGTAAATTAACCAGTTGTTTGAAGAAAGTGATGTTTGCAATAAATCAGAAAGTCGAGGTATGTCAGAGATTGCGAAGATTATGAAAAATTTTTTAAAAGGGAATTTGTGCAAGAAGTGTACAATTTAAAAGTGATTAGGCCTCCTGAATGTTTTATAAAATGCCACTATAACTCTTAGCTGTACAACTTGCCTGCTTTGCCGGGAGGTAAGACCTAGGAGACATGGTGTTAAATACTGGAATAAGCCAGACCTTATCTGCACTTCTGTCTAGATCCTAGGTTCTACACCTAGCACATAATTAAAATCTCAAACTTACCAACAAAAGTAAAGATTGCTAACAGTTAACAGTGTAACATGTATTTAAAACTATTGAAAGAACAGTTTACATATACTTTTTTTTTTTTTTTTTTTGAGACGGAGTCTCGCTCTGTCACCCAGGCTGGAGTGCAGTGGCCGGATCTCAGCTCACTGCAAGCTCCGCCTCCCGGGTTCACGCCATTCTCCTGCCTCAGCCTCCCGAGTAGCTGGGACTACAGGCGCCTGTCACCTCGCCCGGCTAAGTTCTTGTATTTTTAGTAGAGACGGGGTTTCACTGTGTTAGCCAGGATGGTCTCGATCTCCTGACCTCATGATCCGCCCGTCTCGGCCTCCCAAAGTGCTGGGATTACAGGCTTGAGCCACCGCGCCCGGCCTACATATACTTTTGGTAAAAAGATTATAAGGAGGCATGAAAATGTGGATTTTTACCTAGAATAAAAGATTAAAGAATTGTTTTAAATTGAATGAAGTAAAAATGAAGGTTTAGGCAAGTTTTGGAAGGTTAATTGTAAAGGAAAAGTTGTAGGGATATCATCCAGTTTTTCGGTAACTTGAGCATTAAAATAAAAGCACAATGAGTTTCTCTCTTTTTTTTTTTTTTTTTTTTTTTGAGATGAAGTCGCACTCTTGTTGCCCAGGTTGGAGTGCAATGGCACAGTCTCAGCTCAGCTCACAGCAACCTCTGCCTCCAGGGTTCAAGTGATTCTCAGCCTCCCAAGTAGCTGGGATTACAGGCATATGCCACCACACTAGACTAATTTTGTATTTTCAGTAGAAATGTGGGTTTTCCCAAGTTGGTCAGGCTGGTCTCCAACTCTTGACCTCAGGTGATCCACGTGCCTCGGCCTCCCAAAGTACTGGGATTACAGGCATGAGCCACCGTGCCTGGCTGAGTTTCTCTTAAAGCACTAACCTGCTCTTTAACAGAAATTATAAAGGGTTAAAAAGGGTCTATAAAAATGTTACCTATGGTCGGCCAGGCGTGGTGGCTCACACCTGTAATCCCAGCACTTTGGGAGGCCGAGGCAGGCAGATCACAAGATCAGGAGATCGAGACCACCCTGGCTAACACGGTGAAACCCCATCTCTAATAAAAATACAAAAAGTTAGCCAGGCATTGTGGCAGGTGCCTTTAGTCCCAGCTCCTCGGGAGGCTGAGGCAGGAGAATGGCGTGAGTGTGCAGTGAGCCGAGATCGCACCACTGCACTCCAGCCTGGGCAGCAGAGCCAGACTCTGCCTTAAAACAAAAACAAACAAAAAAATGTACCTATGGTCAAACATTAACATTGGGTAAATGTGTCTACAAGATTTTATTTAAAATTGAGTTTAACATTAATAGCTCACTAATATAAAGGTAAAATTGGGCTTATATGGTATAAAATCATACAGAAAGCATTGTCAAATATAAAATGGTGTTTGGTTTTCTTTGAGCTATATTTGTATAAATATGTTATTGGTGTGTGTTCCAAAAATATGGGAGACTCCTATAATTCTGATATCTTAGTGCACATTATCAATGATAATTATAATTGTTAAAATTATTGTGTGCCACAAAGGTAGCAGATATCCTTGCTAACTGTACCTTTAACTGTGGCTACCCTAAAACTTGTTGTCATCCATAAACAATTGTTTTGTTTTGCCTTGGTCCTCTTTAGAAGGTAGTTTTATAATCAGCTATAAAGTTCTAACAGCTACTTTTGAATGCAGGTTTCTGATAACTTTGGAGATTGTGACATCAGAATAGAGGAAAAATGTTCAGGACTCTTGAAGAGCTAAAATGTTAATTAATATTCAGCAGGACAGGAATTAACTTCATGAACTGAACTAATAGGATACTGGAGTGATCTTTCTGACATTTTCCTTAAAATATTGTTAATCCTTTGTTTTGGTTTTCAAAGTCAAAGAAACTTTTCTTTTGAGTGATTGACAGCTTGTAACAATTCACATCCATGAACAAAATTTGAAGCACACTTGTTTCTCTCTACTTGATTTTCTCCAGAATTTGGAAACTATCTGTGAGTATTCTTAAGTTATGTCAGTATAATTATTTGCATAAGTGCAATAAGAATCTGTTTTCTTTTTCTTTTCTTTTTCTTTTTTTTCTTTTTAGATGGAGACTCACTTTGTCACCCAGGCTGTAGTGCAGTGGCATGATCTCGGCTCACTGCAACCTCCGCCTCCTGGGTTCAAGTGATTCTCCTGGCTCAGCCTCCTGAGTAGCTGGGATTACAGGTGCCCACCATCACACCTGGCTAATTTTTCTTTATTTTTAATAGAGATGGGGTTTCACCATCTTGGCCAGGCTGGTCTCGAACTCCTGACCTCATGATTCACCAGCCTCAGCCTCCCAAAGTGCTGGGATCACAGTCATGAACCACCATGCCCAGTCTAAGAATCTGTTTTCTTTTGTGACATTACATAATTGGAAAACCTGGTTATTTTACCAAGGCTTTGACTGGAATGTTGTGCTTTCTTTTAAGGAATCAAACTTGACTTATGAAATCAATACATCTCTTGGAAACTGGCCTCATATTTTGTGTACACAGTCCCAGTACTGTGTTTCTGATCTGTGGAAAGTAAAGAATGTCACTTTCTAGCAGGCCAGGAAGCCCAAGTTATCTTGGAACCTCTAGAAGAGAGAAATTCATCAACTCATAGGTATTTGATGGTATGAATCCATGGCTCGGCTTAGCTGTAAAAAGGTCTTATCTCAGATTCCTTCTACAAAACAAAGTTCCATCAAAGCCCATTTAAAAGGCCTGTGTAACAAATAATTATACTTGCTGCACTGTATGCAAATAACTAAGCCAAGTATAATAAAGCAAACCAGTCCTATCATGATTTGTCTTCTAATAAAAATGGGAAACTGGAGAGAGAAATTGTTTCAAAAACTATAACATGCCTGTTGTTAAATTCTAGTCTTGCTTAATGTTTTTCAATTTTTATTATTTTCTACAGTTTAAATTAAATTCTAATTTTTCTGGCTACAAGTTTCCAAAATAAGCTGTTTTCTTAAAGCCCTATGAACTGAAAACTAAATGTTTCAGCAGGTGTTTCCTCTAAGCCCCCGGATCATCACAGGAGGAAATCTCTTCACTGCTAGCACTGACTACTAATAACTGAGTATGCCCAGAATCCCTCTCCCCCGCATGTAACGAGTCCAGAGAGCGCAGGGTAATTCAGAGTATCTGTTAAAGGAATCAACTCCTGTATACATCACATGTGAGTCAAAGCCTGGAAAGATGAGGAAGCAACCCCCGATAGTCCAAAGGAATGTCCTAAATATCAACGTAAAGAAATAGGAAATCTTAAGCTGAAAATCATAAAAAAATAAGTAACTGAGTGAGAACTACTCATCTTAGTCTCACCCCTACTTCACCGAATACTTTTTGTCATTCCTACCTCAAATATTAATGAAGCAGTAATTTTAAAAAATAACAATAACTACTGCATTTATTCACTCCAAGAAAAGTAAAAGCTAAATCTCAGAATGTGGCACGGTAAGGGTTAAAAAGAAAAAGAACAAATTTGCCTCTGCCTAGCAAGCTCACTTCAAGGACAGTTAGAAGATAACGCTGTCTGAATAGTCAGGGTCAAAGGAATGGGCTCCAGACACAACCCACGCCCTTCCAGATCAAGGTTGAAGGAAAAAAAAGAAAGACACATTCTTTTACTGTTACTCTTTTCCCAGGCTTCTTAAGCATTATTATGTTTTACAAATGTGTGTCTTTAGCCAGTTCTTGTTTTTCTTTCAATGCAGCTACAAGGCCACTGGCTATGCAAGGTCACAAGTTATGTTATGCTGTAGACTACGTGACCTGTCACTGTATAATTAACTGCTTTTGTGTTGCTTCTGTAAGGCCGCTTATAAAAACCCCACTTTGTCTTTGTTCAGTGCTCAGCTTTTTGGATTTGAGTCCACTGAGCCAGTGCGTACCTAAAATAAACAACAATCCTCCTGTATTCCATATTGGTCTCTCCATTCCTCAGTTTACCACAACATTAAAACATTCATGAAAATTATTATTATTATTATTTTTGAGATGGAATTTCATTCTTGCTGCCCAGGCGGAGTGCAATGTCATGATCTCAGCTTACCACAACCTCCGCCTCCCAGGTTCAAGGGGGTTTCTCTATGTTGGTCAGTCTCGTCTCGAACTCCCGACCCCAGGTGATCCACCCACCTCAGCCTCCCAAAGTGCTGGGATTCCAGACATGAGTCATTGTGCCTGGCCATGAAAATTATTTACTATGCCACCTTGTGGTAATTGCTTTACTCACTCTACTATTTGCAGTAGGACTATATGCTGTGGCACCCTCAGGGTGGAATATTGGACAGAGAATATAAATTACCGTAGCATTTTGCTTAATTATTATCCTCATAGCAGGAATAATGGTTACCAACAAAAAAACAACACAAGGGCCTTACCAAACATGCACCTCTGCCTCTCATTAGGTATCCAATGTTGTTTCTATCTCAACCAATCTTGCCTAGTAAGAGACGATGCTGAAAACTTAAAGGATCAAAAAGCTAAGGGAATACAGAAACAACCAAATAGAGTCTTAGTTTGGGAACAAAATCACAGTATGGGTCATCCACTTCCTGGGCCCTCTCCTAATATTATGCCTAGGACTCATGTTCTTACCCTGTCTAATTAACCTTTTTCAAAGATTTTTAACTGACAGGATCATGGCCATTTGACAGACAACTACCCGAAAACATCTACAGATGGCGTTACTCCTGCAATCTATCTGAGACTTGAAAACTTTTGGTCCCCTTGTCAGCAAGAAGTAGCCAGAAGGAACATACTGCCCCTCACCTTTTTTATAACTACGGGGTCTGGATTGACAGAGCAGGAACATCACCATCTTGGACAAGTACTGCCATTTTTCACCTCGATCAAAAACTGCCTAAATCCAAAGGTCATCAACCTAATGGCTAAGGTCAGCATGACCATGAACCACAAATAACATCTCTGACCAGATACACTCCAAACCCCTCTCTAACCAGAAACAGGCCAGCCCTGAGACAACCTCCTCTCTGGCTGGAGAGATGTCAGCCCCAAAATAACCTCCCCTCTGACCAGAGACATTCTAACCTTGCCATAAACTTCTCCCCCACACAGAAACATTGCAAGCCTGTGATAAGCTGTCTCACCTTGAACCCTTAAATAATCTTAGTCTGCAAGAGAAAGTGGTCCTGACCAAAATCAGCCAGAAACCCCTCTCAGGTTTGTTTCTTCAAAATAGACCTGTCTGTGACTGTTGAGATGCTTTTCATGCTTCTTTCCTCTTTCTTTAACTTTTACAGTGACTAATATAAATTATTAAAATAGATTAAGACCTTTTTTTTTGTACAACATGTAATCCTGAGGAGACAATCAAAATTTATGTACATTTCTACTACCTGAAGGGTCATCTAAATGTTTATATAGAAACATTTATTTAATTGTCACTATATTTTTTGTTTTTTTGTTTTGTTTTGTTTTGGTTTTTCTTTTGAGATAGAGTCTTGTCTGTCACCCAGGCTAGAGTGCAGTGGTGCAATCTCAGCTCACTGCAACCTCTGCATCCCAGGTTCAAGCAATTCTTCTGTCTCAGCTTCCTGAGCAGCTGAGATTACTAGTGCATGCCACCATTCCCAGCTAATTTTTGTATTTTTAGTAGAGATAGGGTTTCGCCATCTTGGCCAGGCTGGTCTTGAACTCCTGACCTCAGCTGATCCACCCGCCTTGGCCTCCCAAAATGTTGGGATTACAGGCATGAGCCACCGTTCCTGAGTTTCTCCTTAAAAACAAATGGCAACTTTGATTTAGATAGCTTTTTTTTACAAGATCAAAAATGAAGACATCTCCACTATTATGGTACTCTTAGTTGACAAGTTTTTTTTCTTATGGCTCCACAAACAACAGAAATCAAAAAGAAATCTCTCCTGTGCACTCATGGGGCGATTCTTTCATATGTAGAGAATTTTGAAGCCAACCTTATATATGAGGTTTCTTGCCCACATTAAGAAACAAAATTTAATTAAGAAAGAAAATTTAATGGGACATTTGCTGCCTCATAATATCAGAAACAGAATATTGGTCTACTGCTCTTAACCTACTTCATAACTTAAAGAGAACTTCTTCAGAATAGGTTAAAGAACATTGCCAAGAGGCCATTCGACTTCTGAATGGGCATTATGTGTTAGGGGCGCCCCCTCTACCCCACATGGAGTAGAACAAATGAAGCAATGATTAGAAATGTATTTTCCATAATGGGCTCTATAGCAGATTTTACTGTAAACGCTATGACAGTTACTAATACTTGTAGTTGCACATGGAGGAATACATCAGGTACTACATAGATTAAATTGCAGAGGATTAGTAAACAGGCTGCTTTGTTGAAATAAGTAGAACATTTATCTAACTAATTATTTGATCTATTTAGTTTTAATTGGTTTGTTCATGGGGACCCTGGTTAAAAAGCATACTTCAAACTCTTGGTGTTATCCTCTTTATAGTAAAAATAGTAGTTTCTCACCGAACTCTATTCTCTCAAAAGTTACAAATGTTTGAATGCATTCATCTGTAGAATGTCAAATGGTCTCTGTTTAACATGAATGAAAAAAACTCAAAGACATATACGACCATGTGGACACCATAACTTATGAATGACATGATACCAAAAAAAAAAAAAACCTCAAAATAAGGAAAACTGAGAGTGGCATTAATGATATTACCTAGGTTTTCTTCCAGGGTTTTTATGGTTTTAGGTCTAACATTTAAGTCTCCAATCCATCTTGAATTAATTTTCGTAAAAGGAGTAAGGAAAAGATCCAGTTTCAGTTTTCTACCTATGGCTAGCCAATTTTCCCAGCACCATTTATTAAATAGGGAATCTTTCCCCATTTCTTGTTTTTGTCAGGTTTGTCAAAGATCAGATGGCTGTAGATGTGTGGTATTATTTCTGAGGGCTCTGTTCTGTTCCGTTGGTCTATATTTCTGTTTTGGTACCAGTACCATGCTGTTTTGGTTACTGTAGCCTTGTAGTATAGTTTGAAGTCAGGTAGTGTGATGCCTCCAGCTTTGTTCTTTTGGCTTAGGATTGTCTTGGCAATTTGGGGTCTTTTCTGTTTCCATATGAACTTTAAAGCAGTTTTTTCCAATTCTGTGAAGAAAGTCATTGGTAGCTTAATGGGGATGGCATGGAATCTATAAATTACCTTGGGCAGTATGGCCATTTTCACAATATTGATTCTTCCTATCCATGAGCATGGTATGTTCTTCCATTTGTTTGTGTCCTCTTTTATTTCACTGAGCGGTGGCTTGTAGTTCTCCTTGAAGAGGTCCTTTACATCCTTTGTAAGTTGGATTCCTAGGTATTTGATTCTCTTTGAAGCTATTCTGAATGGGAGTTCATTCATGATTTGGCTCTCTGTTTGTCTCTTACTGGTGTATAAGAATGCTTGTGATTTTTGCACATTGATTTTGTATCCTGAGACTTTGCTGAAGTTGCTTATCAGTTTAAGGAGATTCTGGGCTGAGACAATGGGGTTTTCTAAATATACAATCGTGTCATCTGCAAACAGGGACAATTTGACTTCTTCTTTTCCTAACTGAATACCAGTTATGTCTTTCTCTTGCCTGATTTCCTTAGCCAGAACTTCCAACACTATGTTGAATAGGAGTGGTGAGAGAGGGCATCCCTGTCTTGTGCCAGTTTTCAAAGGGAATGCTTCCAGTTTTTGCCCATTCAGTATGATACTGGCTGTGGGTTTGTCATAAATAACTCTTATTATTTTGAGATACGTTCCATCAATATCCAATTTATTGAGAGTTTTTATCATGAAGGGCTGTTGAATTTTGTCAAAGTCCTTTTCTGCATCTATTGAGATAATCATGTGGTTTTTGTCTTTGGTTCTGTTTCTATGCTGGATTACGTTTATTGATTTGCATATGTTGAACCAGCCTTGCATCCCAGGGATGAAGCCCACTTGATCATGGTGGATAAGCTTTTTGATATGCTGCTGGATTCAGTTTGCCAGTATTTTATTGAGGATTTCTGCATTGATGTTCATCAGGGATATTGTTCTAAAATTCTCCTTTTTTGTTGTGTCTCTGCCAGGCTTTGGTATCAGGATGATGTTGGCCTTGTAAAATGAGTTAGGGAGGATTCCCTCTTTTTCTACTGATTGGAATAGTTTCAGAAGGAATGGTACCAGCTCCTCCTTGTACCTCTGGTAGAATTCGGCTGTGAATCCGTCTGGCCCTGGACTTTTTTTGATTGGTAGGCAATTAATCATTGCCTCAATTTCAGAGCCCGCTATTGGTCTATTCAGGGATTCAACTTCTTCCTGGTTTAGTCTTGGAAGAGTGTAAGTGTCCAGGAAATTATCCTTTTCTTCTAGGTTTTCTAGTTTATTTGCATAGAGGGGTTTATAGTATTCTCTGATGGTAGTTTGTATTTCTGTGGGGTCGATGGTGATATCCCCTTTATCATTTTTTATTGCATCTATTTGATTCTTCTCTCTTGTCTTCTTTATTAGTCTTGCTAGCGGTCTATCAATTTTGTTGATCTTTTCAAAAAACCAGCTCCTGGATTCACTGATTTTTTTGGAGGGTTTTTTGTGTCTCTATCTCCCTCAGTTCTGCTCTGATCTTAGTTATTTCTTGCCATCTGCTAGCTTTTGAATGTGTTTGCTCTTGCTTCTCTAGTTCTTTTAATTGTGATGCTAGGGTGTCAATTTTAGATCTTTCCTACTTTCTCTTGTGGGCGTTTAGTGCTATAAATTTCCCTCTACACACTGCTTTAAATGTGTCCCAGAGATTCTGGTGTGTTGTGTCTTTGTTCTCATTGGTTTCAAAGAACACGTTTATTTCTGCCTTCATTTCGTTATGTACCCAGTGGTCATTCAGAAGCAGATTATTCAGTTTCCATGTAGTTGAGCGGTTTTGATTGAGTTTCTTAGTCCTGAGTTCTAGTTTGATTGCACTATGGTCTGAGAGACAGTTTGTTATAATTTCTGTTCTTGTACATTTGCTGAGGTGTGCTTTACTTCCAACTATGTGGTCAATTTTGGAATAAGTGTGATGTGGTGCTGAGAAGAATGTATATTCTGTTGATTTGGGGTGGAGAGTTCTGTAGATGTCTATTAGGTCCGCTTGATGCAGAGTTGAGTTCAATTCCTGGATATCCTTGTTAACTTTCTGTCTCATTCATCTGTCTAATGTTGACAGTGGGGTGTTAAAGTCTCCCATTATTATTGCATGGGAGTCTAAGTCTCTTTGTAAGTCTCTAAGGACTTGCTTTATGAATCTGGGTGCTCCTGTATTGGGTGCCTATGTATTTAGGATAGTTAGCTCTTCCTGATGAATTGATCCCTTTACCATTATGTAATGACCTTCTTTGTCTCTTTTGATCTTTGATGGTTTAAAGTCTGTTTTATCAGAGACTAGTATTGCAACCCCTGCTTTTTTTTGTTTTCCATTTGCTTGGTAAATCTTCCTCCATCCCTTTATTTTGAACCTGTGTGTCTCTGCGTGTGAGATGGGTCTCCTGAATACAGTAAACCCCCCACCTTAACCCACAAGTATAGGACACCTGTAACCCCTCCCTGGCAACAAATCACACACCCATTACTATCCCATTAAAGGCTAATCACCCTTATCCTGCTCAACGCCAGTATCCCATCCCTCAACAGACTTTGAAGGGACTAAAGCCTGTCCAGAATCTTGGCCTTATCAACTAAATTGCCTAGCCTATCCACCTCGTGGTACCAAACCCATATATTCTCCTATCCTCAATACCTCCCTCCACAACCCATTATTGTGTTCTGGGTCTCAAAGAAAGCATCTTTCTCAAAGATGCAACAATTATGCTGATAAGACATCTAAAGAAGCAGCCAATATTCCTAGTTCTGTCCCTCATGGCCAGTTTTTCTCCTTCTCATCAGTCACTCCTACTTACTCTCCCACTGAAGTTTCCACCTATCAATCCCTCCTCTCTCAAGGCAAATGGTTCTTGGACCAAGGAAAATATCTCCTTCTAGCCTCACAAGTCCATTCTATTCTGTCATCATTTCTTTTCTTTTTTTTTTTTTTTTTTTTTTTGAGATGGAGTCTTGCTCTGTCACCCAAGCTGGAGTGCAGTGGTGACATCTCAACTTACTGCAAGCTCCGCCTCCCAGGTTCATGCCATTCTCCTGTCTTAGCCTCCAGAGTAGCTGGGACTACAAGTGCCCACCACTGCACCTGACTACTTTTTTGTATTTTTAGTAGAGATGGGGTTTCACTGTGTTAGCCAGGATGGTCTCAATCTCCTGACCTTGTGATCCACCCACCTCAGCCTCCCAAAGTGCTGCGATTGTAGACGTGAACCACTGTGCCTGGCCTTCTGTCACCATTTCATAACCTCTTCCATGTAGGTTACAAGCCATTAGCACATCTCTTAGATCCTCTCATTTCCTTTCCATTGAGGAAATCTATCTTCAAGGAAATCATTTCTCAGTGTTCCATCTGCTATTCTACTACTCCTCAGGGATTTTTCAGACCCCCTCCCTTCCCTACACATCAAGCTCAGGGATTTGCCCCTGCCCAGGATTGGCAAATTAACTTTACTCATATGTCCCAAGTCAGGAAACTAAAATACCTCTTGGTCTGGGTAGACACTTTCACTGGATGGGTAGAGGCTTTTCCCACAGGGTCTGAGAAGGCCACTGCGGTCCTTTCTACCCTTCTGTCAGACATAATTCCTCGGTTTGGCCTTCTCACCTCTAAACAGTCTGATAAGGGACCAGCCTTTATTAGTCAAATCACCCAAGCAGTTTCTCAGGCTCTTGGTATTCAGTGGAACCTTCATACCTCTTACCATCCTCAATCCTCAGGAAAGGAAGAAAGGACTAATGGGCTTTTAAAGACACACCTCACCAAGCTCCGCCACCAACTTAAAAAGGACTGGACAGTACTTTTACCTCTTGCCCTTCTCAGAATTAGATCCTGTCCTTGAGATGCTAAAAGTACAGTCCATTTGAACTCTTATATGGACGCACTTTCTTGCTCAGCCCCAACCGCATGCCAGACACCAGCCCTCTAGGCTACTATCTTCCAGTCCTCCAGCAGGCTAGACAGGAAATTTCCCAGGCTGCTAGTCTTCTCTTGCCTACTCCAGATATGCAGCCACGTGAAGACACCCTAGCTGGATGATCAGTTCTTGTTAAGAATCTGACCCCTCAAACTCTACAACCTCAATGGACCAGACCCTACTTAATCATCTATAGTACCCCAACTGCCATCCATCTGCAGGACCCTCGCCCATTAGGTTCACCATTCCAGAATAAAGCTGTGACCATCAGACAGACAGCCTGATCTCTCCTCTTCCTCCTGGAAGTTGCAAGTACTCACCCCTACTTCCCTTAAACTCACCCGCAATCCTAAAGGATAATCCTTATAAACCTAATACATGCTTTCATTTTTATTAGGTTTCTTCTTCCTTACCTTAGCTGTTTACAATGGGGTTTACACAGTCCCCTCCCCAACTTGAACTGCACCCCAAAAACTTGTCTCCCCTACTATCTTCTGTCTAGTCATACTCCTATTCACCATTCTCAACTAGTCTTAAATGCCCTGCCCCTGTTTACACTGCCGGTTTACACTTTTCCTCCAAACCATCGTAGCAGATATCACGTGGTACTCTCTCCACGTGATATCTGACTCCCTCTTGGAGTGGATAATCTTTGCTAACAGGGCACCCTCCAATACTTTCACCCTGATAAAGTCCTATTGTTTACTTTTATACTCACTCTTATTCTTGTTCCCGTTCTTATGCCACCCTCTACCTCTCTCCAGCTATCTCCACCACACCATCAATCTCTCTCACTCTCTCCGAGCCCTCTCTAATCCTTCTTTAACAAACAATTGCTGGCTTAGCATTTCTGTTTCCTCCCAAACTGCCAAGGCCTTGACTTACTCACTGCTAAAAAAGGGGACTTAGTATATTTTTAAATGAAGAGTGTTATTTTTCCCTAAATTAATCTGGCCTGGTATATAACAACATAAAAACACTCAAGGATATAGCCCCAAAACTCGCCAACCAAGCAAATAATTATGCTGAACCCCCTTGGACACTCTCTAATTGGATGTTCTGGGTCCTTTCAATTCTTAGTCCTTTAATACCTGTTTTTCTCCTTCTCTTATTCATACCTTGTGTCCTCCATTTAGTTTCTCAATTCATACAAAATGACATCCAGGCCATCCTTGATCATTCTATATGACAATTGCTCCTTCTAACAACCCCAAAATATCACCTCTTACCCCAAAAATCTTTCTTCAGTTTAATCTTTCCCACTCTAGGTTCCCAGGCTGCCCCTAATCCCATTCGAAGTAACCATGAGAAACATCACCAATTATCACTCCATACCAATCCCCAAAATTTTCACTGCCCCAACCCTTCACCACTATTTTGTTCTGTTTTTCTCATTAATATAAGAAGACAGGACTGTCAGGCCCCTGAGTCCAAGCTAAGCCATCATAACCTCTGTGACCTACATGTATATATCTAGGTGGCCTGGAGCAACTGAAGAACCATAAAAGATGACATTCCACCATTGAGATTTGTTCCTGCTCCACCCCAACTAATCAATCAACCTTGTGACATTCCTCTCCTGGAGAATGAGTCTCATGATATCCCAACCCTGCACCTTGTGACCCCGCCCCCACCTGCAAGGGATAACAACCTTTAACTGTAATTTTCCACTTCCTACCCAAATCCTATAAAACTGCCCCACCCCTATCTCCCTTTGCTGACTCTGTTTTCAGACAGCCCACTTGCACACAAGTGAAACAAACAGCCTTGTTGCTAACACAAAGCCTGTTGGTGGACTCTCTTCCCACGGACTCACATGACAGTACCAACCACTGTGTTTTTGCCAATATGAGGATTTCAACTATTCAAACCATATTCAAATAAAGTGAGTCTCAAGGTGTAATTAATCTGGGTGTTTCTGTACCTTACTTCCATGTTCTGTATGTCATTTTGGTTTTTCTGTCCCTAAGTCTTTTTGTACCACATGTCTGTGCTGGAGTGTCGCTAAGCTTATTCTGAATTTAGAGGACGCCTGATTTGAAAATCATTTTTTGCTCAATTAAACTCTGTTAAATGTAAATTCTCTAAAGATTTTTTCTTCTAAAAGTTTTCACATTTTTCTATGATAAATGGACTTCGATATTCTTGTTATTTTTTTCCAAATTATTCTATGCAAGCTACTTTTTCCAAATTAGTTTTAAAAAGTTCTTGACCTGAACTTCCCACATTCCTGAGCTGATCTGTACTCTTCTCTCTAAAGTAGTGGTAATTCCAGAAATCAAGTGGCATAAAATATTGTTGCTTACAAATTAAAATCTAATTGCCAACACCAATTTTAGATTCAGTATTACAAGCTAGTAAAATTAAGGACCTATAAAATATTTTCAAAATATTTACAAATTTCTGTTAAAAATCAGTATTTTGGGATTAATTATTAAAATATTCTATTACACCCTTTTTACTGGGCACATTACTAGGTTGGTAATTGGAGAATATGAGCAAGATACATGTTATTTACTTTTAATTAAACAGGTATTGCTGTCTCTAAGCCAGTCTTGATCACCTGTCTGCAGAAAGGAAAAGAGCCCTGGAATATGAAAAGGCATGAGATGGTGGATGAACTCCCAGGTAGGTGAGAGTGAATACAACAGATGACACAGATGAGAGGTCCAAAGTTCAAGAAGAAAGCCAGGTCTCAAACTGTTACTTGGGAAGCTGTGTTGCAAAGGAAATAGTTTCTGGGAAGCCTGAGGGGTTTGTTTTCCATTTGTTTTTTTGTTTGTTTATTTTTGTTTTCTCTCAAATAAGGGTATCTTCTGTCTTATACTTTTAAATTATCTCAAGATTCTACTTTCCCTTCAGTGATTTTCCTTCAAGTTCACAGTGAGAGCCAAAGTCTTCTTTATGATCTGTAACAGACAGCACAATCTAGCTGATTTTCCTTTCCTTCTGGGGACACACAAATATCTGCATATTTTTGAGAAACTATGTTAAACTATGTTTAAGTTATCTTCTTGTGTCATGTCTGAAATATGTGAGAGTAGTGCTTTCTGTTCCATTAGGGTTTTTTTTATATATGTTTCTACACATTCCATCCTGTTTATATTAGTATAGTCTTTAAATATAGTCTGAAATTATAAAGTATGATGTTCCTCTGTTTTTTTTTCCTCAAGATTGCTTTGTCTGTTCAAAGTTTATTGTAGTTTCATATACATTTTAGAATTGTATTTTCCATTATCATGAAGAAAATGTCACTGGAATTTTGATAGGGAGTTTATCGAATCTATAGATCATTTTGGATAACACGGCACTTTAATATTTATTATTTCAATCTGTTTGCATAAAATATTTTGAAATTTGTCTCTTGTGTAATTTATTTTTTATATATTTTATTGTAAAGATTGTTTATCTCATTAGTTAAATTCATTTTTGAAATTTATTATTTTAATGCTATTGTAAATAAAATAATTTCTTCCTCTACTTTGTCAGTTTGTTTTCAGTGTATGGAACCATAACTTATACTTGTTTGTTAATTTAATATTTTGCTAATTTACTGAGTTTATTTATTAGTTTGGACAGTTTTGTTGTTGTTTTTGAGACGGAGTTTCTCTCTTGTTGCCCAGGCTTGAGTGCAATGGTTCAATTTCAGCTCACAACAGCCTCCACCTCCTGGGTTCAAGCTATTCTCCTGCCTCAGCCTCTGGAGTAGCTGGGATTACGGGCATGCACTACCACACCCAGTCAATTTTTCTATTTTTAGTAGAGACAGAGTTTCTCCATGTTGGCCAGGTTGGTCTTGAAATCCTGACCTCAGGTGATCCACCCACCATGGCCTCCCAAAGTGCTGGGATTACAGGTGTGAGCTACCACAACCAGCCTAGACGGGTTTACCACATGGTTTATGGTTTTTTATATAAGATTATATGATCCTTTTCTTTACCTCGCTGAACTCCTGAGAGCAAGATGGGTCACCAGCAGCTGTACTGGAGCCACCCATGAAAATTAGGCCACAGTTCTCACTCTTGTCGCATCTGTTCAAACTGGCATGGTCTGATCCAGAAATATGGCCTCCATATGTGCCACCAGTGTTTCCATCAGTATGTGAAGGATATCGGTTTCATTAAGTTGGACTAAATGATCTTCTTTTAAAGGATTAACCAAAGCATCTACTCAATGAAAAACCATGATAGTTCTTTGTACATAAAATAAACATTTGAAAAGAAAAAAAAAGATGATATGATCTACAACCTTCAACTTTTAACTTACTCATCTTTGATTTCTTTTCTTTTTTTTCTTTTTTTTCTGAGATGAAGTCTCGCTCTTGTCCCCAGGCTGGAGTGCATTGGTATGATCTCCGGTCATTGCAACCTCCGCCTCCTGAGTTCAAGTGATTCTACTGCCTCAGTCTCCCGAGTAGATGGGATTATAGGTGACTGCCACCACGCCCAGCTAATTTTTTTGTATTTTTAGTAGAAATGGGGTTTCACCATGTTTAGCCAGGCTGGTCTCAAACTTCTGACTTCAGGTGATCCGTCTGCCTCAGCCTCCCAAAGTGCTGGGATTAAAGGCGTGAGCCACCGTCCCTGGCCTCGTCTTCAATTTCAATTGCTCTTTTTTATTCTTGGCTGGGCATGGAGGCTCATGCCTGTAATCCCAGCACTTTGGGAGGCCAATGTAGGCAGATCATGAGGTCAGGAGATCAAGACCATCCTGACTAACACAGTGAAACCCATCTCTACTAAAAAAAAAAAAAAATTAGCCTGGCTTGGTGGCGGGCACCTGTAGTACCAGCTACTTGGGAGGCTGAGGCAGGAAAATGGAGTGAACTTGGGAGGTGGAGCTTGCAGTAAGCCAAGATCATACCACTGCACTCCAGCCTGGGTGACAGAGAGAAAGTCAATCAAAAAAAAAAAAACCAAAGAGACATTGTAGCCAACAAATAGATGCAATGATTATATTTTGATTAAAAACATAATCTTTTAAAAAGAGTAATTATTTTTTATTCAATGAATCTTTGATATAGTCACTTTAAATTCTTAGGTGTTAAGCCTATAAATGTTCAATGGCTTAGATAATGTCGTACACTGCATATCCTACATGATAATCACTGTGACTATCAGATTATCTTTTGTTCATACCGTTTTTGAAATATAATATTTTGTATTTCTTATTAAAATTCATTTTTCTGTCATGCATAAATATTGATAAAAATACAGAGGATTGGTTTGACTAATTTATTAATTCCAAAGTCAAATAGCAGTTTTGCTTTTTTTATTTGTATTCAGTAACTCATTTGTTTCACACAGTAAACATGAGAATTAAGTAACACAATTATAGTTATATTCTCATACTAACAATGGAGAAACATTTGAGTTATTTTTTAATAGTGCTAAAGTCTTATTTTATGTTTTTATTACAGATTATTTCATGTCAAGTAACAAGAATATGAATTTTAATAATATACTATGAAATTAGAAAATGTGATAGTCACAGATTACAGAAGTACACTGAAGAAATAGATTCTATTAAGAGGTGTACATTTATATATACATACACTTTTTTTTTTTTTTTTTTTTGAGACGGAGTCTTGCTCTGTCGCCCAGGCCGGAGTGCAGTGGCCAGATCTCAGCTCACTGCAAGCTCCGCCTCCCAGGTTTACGCCATTCTCCTGCCTCAGCCTCTCGAGTAGCTGGGACTACAGGCGCCCGCAACCTCGTCCGGCTAGTTTTTTGTATTTTTAGTAGAGACGGGGTTTCACCATGTTAGCCAGGATGGTCTCGAGCTCCTGATCTTGTGATCCGCCCGTCTCGGCCTCCCAAAGTGCTGGGATTACAGGCTTGAGCCACCGCGCCCGGCCTTATACACACACTTTTTATTATATCTACAATAAAATGGAGTATATAAATAGCCATATAACAAGTAAAGTAAAAAAGTTACTTAAAATGTTTTTACACAAAAAGCTCAGTGTCAAGTTGCTTAAATTTTAAATTTTACCAACACTTAATGAAAAACTGATACGGGGGGGGGGGGGCGGAGCAAGATGGCCGAATAGGAACAGCTCCAGTCTCCAACTCCCAGCGCGAGGGACACAGAAGACCGGTGATTTCTGCATTTTCAACTGAGGTACTGGGTTCATCTCACTGGGGAGTGCCGGACGATCGGTGCTGGTCAGCTGCTGCAGCCCGACCAGCAAGAGCTGAAGCAGGGCGAGGCATTGCCTCACCTGGGAAGCGCAAGGGGGAAGGGAATCCCTTTTCCTAGCCAGGGGAACTGAGACACACAACACCTGGAAAAGCGGGTAACTCCCACCCCAATACTGCGCTTTAAGCAAACAGGCACACCAGGAGATCATATCCCACACCTGGCTGGGAGGGTCCCACACCCACGGAGCCTCCCTCATTGCTAGCACAGCAGTCTGTGATCTACCGGCAAGGCAGCAGCGAGGCTGGGGGAGGGGCGCCCGCCATTGCTGAGGCTTAAGTAGGTAAACAAAGCTGCTGGGAAGCTCGAACTGGGTGGAGCTCACAGCAGCTCAAGGAAACCTGCCTGTGTCTGTAGACTCCACCTCTAGGGACAGGGCAATAACAAACACAGCTGAAACCTCTGCAGACGCAAACGACTCTGTCTGACAGCTTTGAAGAGAGCAGTGGATCTCCCAACACGGAGGTTGAGATCTGAGAAGGGACAGAATCCCTGCTCAAGTGGGTCCCTGACCCCTGAGTAGCCTAACTGGGAGACATCCCCCACTAGGGGCAGTCTGACACCCCACACCTCACAGGGTGGAGTACACCCCTGAGAGGAAGCTTCCAAAGCAAGAATCAGACAGGTACACTCGCTGTTCAGAAATATTCTATCTTCTGCAGCCTCTGCTGCTGATACCCAGGCAAACAGGGTCTGGAGTGGACCTCAAGCAATCTCCAACAGACCTACAGCTGAGGGTCCTGACTGTTAGAAGGAAAACTATCAAACAGGAAGGACACCTACACCAAAACCCCATCAGTACATCACCATCATCAAAGACCAGAGGCAGATAAAACCACAAAGATGGGGAAAAAGCAGGCCAGAAAAGCTGGAAATTCAAAAAATAAGAGCGCATCTCCCCCGGAAAAGGAGCGCAGCTCATCGCCAGCAACGGATCAAAGCTGGACGGAGAATGACTTTGACGAGATGAGAGAAGAAGGCTTCAGTCCATCAAATTTCTCAGAGCTAAAGGAGGAATTACGTACCCAGCGCAAAGAAACTAAAAATCTTGAAAAAAAAGTGGAAGAATTGATGGCTAGAGTAATTAATGCAGAGAAGGTCATAAACGAAATGAAAGAGATGAAAACCATGACACGAGAAATACGTGACAAATGCACAAGCTTCAGTAACCGACTCGATCAACTGGAAGAAAGAGTATCTGCGATTGAGGATCAAATGAATGAAATGAAGCGAGAAGAGAAACCAAAAGAAGAAAGAGGAAAAAGAAATGAACAAAGCCTGCAAGAAGTATGGGATTATGTAAAAAGACCAAATCTACGTCTGATTGGGGTTCCTGAAAGTGAGGGGCAAAATGGAACCAAGTTGGAAAACACTCTTCAGGATATCATCCAGGAGAACTTCCCCAACCTAGTAGGGCAGGCCAACATTCAAATCCAGGAAATACAGAGAACGCCACAAAGATACTCCTCGAGAAGAGCAACTCCAAGACACATAATTGCCAGATTCACCAAAGTTGAAATGAAGGAAAAAATCTTAAGGGCAGCCAGAGAGAAAGGTCAGGATACCCACAAAGGGAAGCCCATCACACTAACAGCAGATCTCTCGGCAGAAACTCTACAAGCCAGAAGAGAGTGGGGGCCAATATTCAACATTCTTAAAGAATTTTAAACCCAGAATTTCATATCCAGCCAAACTAAGTTTCATAAGTGAAGGAGAAATAAAATCCTTTACAGATAAGCAAATGCTTAGAGATTTTGTCACCACTAGGCCTGCCTTACAAGAGACCCTGAAGGAAGCACTAAACATGGAAAGGAACAACCGGTACCAGCCATTGCAAAAACATGCCAAAATGTAAAGACCATCGAGGCTAGGAAGAAACTGCATCAACTAACAAGCAAAATAACCAGTTAATATCATAATGGCAGGATCAAGTTCACACATAACAATATTAACCTTAAATGTAAATGGACTAAATGCTCCAATTAAAAGACACAGACTGGCAAACTGGATAAAGAGTCAAGACCCATCAGTCTGCTGTATTCAGGAGACCCATCTCACACGCAGAGACATACATAGGCTCAAAATAAAGGGATGGAGGAAGATTTACCAAGCAAATGGAGAACAAAAAAAAGCGGGGGTTGCAAACTAGTCTCTGATAAAACAGACTTTAAACCATCAAAGATCAAAAGAGACAAAGAAGGCCATTACATAATGGTAAAGGGATCAATTCATCAGGAAGAGCTAACTATCCTAAATATATATGCACCCAATACAGGAGCACCCAGATTCATAAAGCAAGTCCTTAGAGACTTACAAAGAGACTTAGACTCCCATACAATAATAATGGGAGACTTCAACACTCCACTGTCAACATTAGACAGATCAACGAGACAGAAAGTTAACAAGGATATCCAGGAATTGAACTCATCTCTGCAGCAAGCAGACCTAATAGACATCTATAGAACTCTCCACCCCAAATCAACAGAATATACATTCTTCTCAGCACCACATCATACTTACTCCAAAATCGACCACGTAATTGGAAGTAAAGCACTCCTCAGCAAATGTACAAGAACAGAAATTATAACAAACTGTCTCTCAGACCACAGTGCAATCAAACTAGAACTCAGGACTAAGAAACTCAATCAAAACCGCTCAACTACATGGAAACTGAACAACCTGCTCCTGAATGACTACTGGGTACATAACGAAATGAAGGCAGAAATAAAGATGTTCTTTGAAACCAACGAGAACAAAGATACAACATACCAGAATCTCTGGGACACATTTAAAGCAGTGTGTAGAGGGAAATTTATAGCACTAAATGCCCACAAGAGAAAGCAGGAAAGATCTAAAATTGACACTCTAACATCGCAATTAAAAGAACTAGAGAGGCAAGAGCAAACACATTCAAAAGCTAGCAGAAGGCTAGAAATAACTAAGATCAGAGCAGAACTGAAGGAGATAGAGACACAAAAAACTCTCCAAAAAATCAATGAATCCAGGAGTTGGTTTTTTGAAAAGATCAACAAAATTGACAGACCACTAGCAAGACTAATAAAGAAGAAAAGAGAGAAGAATCAAATTGACGCAATTAAAAATGATAAAGGGGATATCACCACCGATCCCACAGAAATACAAACTACCATCAGAGAATACTATAAACACCTCTACGCAAATAAACTGGAAAATCTAGAAGAAATGGATAATTTCCTGGACACTTTCACTCTTCCAAGACTAAACCAGGAAGAAGTTGAATCCCTGAATAGACCAATAGCAGGCTGTGAAATTGAGGCAATAATTAATAGCCTACCAACCAAAAAAAGTCCAGGACCAGATGGATTCACAGCTGAATTCTACCAGAGGTACAAGGAGGAGTTGGTACCATTCCTTCTGAAACTATTCCAATCAATAGAAAAAGAGGGAATCCTCCCTAACTCATTTTATGAGGCCAACATCATCCTGATACCAAAGCCTGGCAGAGACACAACAAAAAAAGAGAATTTTAGACCAATATCCCTGATGAACATCGATGCAAAAATCCTCAATAAAATACTGGCAAACCGGATTCAGCAACACATCAAAAAGCTTATCCACCATGATCAAGTGGGCTTCATCCCTGGGATGCAAGGCTGGTTCAACATTCGCAAATCAATAAACATAATCCAGCATATAAACAGAACCAAAGACAAGAACCACATGATTATCTCAATAGATGCAGAAAAGGCTTTTGACAAAATTCAACAGCCCTTCATGCTAAAAACGCTCAATAAATTCGGTATTGATGGAACGTACCTCAAAATAATAAGAGCTATTTATGACAAACCCACAGCCAATATCATACTGAATGGGCAAAAACTGGAAAAATTCCCTTTGAAAACTGGCACAAGACAGGGATGCCCTCTCTCACCACTCCTATTCAACATAGTGTTGGAAGTTCTGGCTAGGGCAATTAGGCAAGAGAAAGAAATCAAGGGTATTCAGTTAGGAAAAGAAGAAGTCAAACTGTCCCTCTTTGCAGATGACATGATTGTATATTTAGAAAACCCCATTGTCTCAGCCCAAAATCTCCTTAAGCTGATAAGCAACTTCAGCAAAGTCTCAGGATACAAAATTAATGTGCAAAAATCACAAGCATTCTTATACACCAGTAACAGACAAACAGAGAGCCAAATCAGGAATGAACTTCCATTCACAATTGCTTCAAAGAGAATAAAATACCTAGGAATCCAACTTACAAGGGATGTAAAGGACCTCTTCAAGGAGAACTACAAACCACTGCTCAGTGAAATAAAAGAGGACACAAACAAACGGAAGAACATACCATGCTCATGGATAGGAAGAATCAATATCGTGAAAATGGCCATACTGCCCAAGGTAATTTATAGATTCAATGCCATCCCCATCAAGCTACCAATGAGTTTCTTCACAGAATTGGAAAAAACTGCTTTAAAGTTCATATGGAACCAAAAAAGAGCCTGCATCTCCAAGACAATCCTAAGTCAAAAGAACAAAGCTGGAGGCATCACGCTACCTGACTTCAAACTATACTACAAGGCTACAGTAACCAAAACAGCATGGTACTGGTACCAAAACAGAGATATAGACCAATGGAACAGAACAGAGTCCTCAGAAATAATACCACACATCTACAGCCATCTGATCTTTGACAAACCTGAGAGAAACAAGAAATGGGGAAAGGATTCCCTATTTAATAAATGGTGCTGGGAAAATTGGCTAGCCATAAGTAGAAAGCTGAAACTGGATCCTTTCCTTACTCCTTATACGAAAATTAATTCAAGATGGATTAGAGACTTAAATGTTAGACCTAATACCATAAAAATCCTAGAGGAAAACCTAGGTAGTACCATTCAGGACATAGGCATGGGCAAAGACTTCATGTCTAAAACACCAAAAGCAACGGCAGCAAAAGCCAAAATTGACAAATGGGATCTCATTAAACTAAAGAGCTTCTGCACAGCAAAAGAAACTACCATCAGAGTGAACAGGCAACCTACAGAATGGGAGAAAATTTTTGCAATCTACTCATCTGACAAAGGGCTAATATCCAGAACCTACAAAGAACTCAAACAAATTTACAAGAAAAAAACAAACAACCCCATCAAAAAGTGGGCAAAGGATATGAACAGACATTTCTCAAAAGAAGACATTCATACAGCCAACAGACACATGAAAAAATGCTCATCATCACTGGCCATCAGAGAAATGCAAATCAAAACCACAATGAGATACCATCTCACACCAGTTAGAATGGCGATCATTAAAAAGTCAGGAAACAACAGGTGCTGGAGAGGATGTGGAGAAATAGGAACACTTTTACACTGTTGGTGGGATTGTAAACTAGTTCAACCATTGTGGAAAACAGTGTGGCGATTCCTCAAGGATCTAGAACTAGATGTACCATATGACCCAGCCATCCCATTACTGGGTATATACCCAAAGGATTATAAATTATGCTGCTATAAAGACACATGCACTCGTATGTTTATTGCAGCACTATTCACAATAGCAAAGACTTGGAATCAACCCAAATGTCCATCAGTGACAGATTGGATTGAGAAAATGTGGCACATATACACCATGGAATACTATGCAGCCATCAAAAAGGATGAGTTTGTGTCCTTTGTAGGGACATGGATGCAGCTGGAAACCATCATTCTTAGCAATCTATCACAAGAACAGAAAACCAAACACCGCATGTTCTCACTCATAGGTGGGAACTGAACAATGAGATCACTTGGACTCAGGAAGGGGAACATCACACACAGGGGCCTGTCATGGGGAGGGGGGAGGGGGAGGGATTGCATTGGGAGTTATACCTGATGTAAATGACAAGTTGATGGGTGCAGCACACCAACATGGTGCAAGTATACATATGTAACAAACCTGCACGTTATGCACATGTACCCTACAACTTAAAGTATAATAATAATAAATAAATTTAAAAAAAAAAGAAAAAAAAAAAAAAAAAAGAAAAGCTGATACCAATTTCCCCCAAAAACTGTCAGCAATAGAAGAGGTAACATTTCCCAATTCATCTATTAGCTGGGATTACCATGATCCCAAAACCAGAGAAAAGAATCAGAAATAATGAAGACTATGGAACAACGTCCCCTATAAATGAAGATGCAGAAATTTTCAGAAACACTAGCAAATTAAATCCAACAACATATGAAAATGAGTACATACCATGACCAGGTAATATTTGTTCACAAATTTAGTGTTGACTTAATATTTACAAAATCAACTAACATATTACAAAATATTACTTACTGACAGGTTTTGTCCTGGTCGCTTCACCTGTGCAGGACCCAAGAAACTGCTCTGCTCTTGCGTCTCTAAGAAGCCAGGTGCTTAACCATGAGAACCAAGAGAAAGAAAGCTGAAGAAGCCAGAAGAGGAAGCCAAGCTACAGAAAGAGAGCTGACAGGACCACCAGGCCCAGGATGCTTCGGGCAGGGAGGCGGTCAGGGCTGGCAGCTGCCTGGGTCAGGTAGCACGAGGTGGATCTGAGGGTACTCACAGGCAGGATGTTCCAGAAATGAAAAGAGCAGAAGCTCCAGCTTTCAGTTGCATGGCCGTTACCACAACCAAACAATGTGAAAAGGACTGACTCTCCAACAAATGGCACCAGATAACTTAATGTTTAAATTAAAAAAAAAAAAAAAAAAAAAACTTGGGGCTGGGCCCAGTAGCTCACGCCTCTAATCCTAGCACTTTGGGAGGCCGAGGTGGGCAGATCACTGGAGATCACGAGTTCGAGACCAGCCTCACCAACGTGATGAAAACCCCATCTCTACTAAAAATACAACATTAGTTGGTCGTGGTGGCGCGCACCTGTAATCCCGGCTACTCGGGAGGCTGAGGCAGGAGAATCACTTGAACCCAGGAGGCAGAAGTTGCAGTGAGCCACGATCGTGCCACTGCACTCCAGCCTGGGTGACAGAGCAAGAATCTGTCTCAAAAGAAAAAAACAAAAAGCTTGGACACTGTTTTTTGGCATGTTATACAAAAAATGTCTATGTATGCAAAGCAGAAGCTGGAAGTAACATTTGCATACTCATGTTGATAATCTTATTATTCATGAAACCAAAACTTGGAAGCTACTTAAATGATTTTTGATGTATAAATGGATTTTTTTTGTTTTTAATTGAGACAGGGTCTCACTCTGTCATCCAGGTTGAAGTGCAGTGGTGCCACCTCGGCTCACTGCAACATCCGCCCCCGGGATTCAAGTGATTCTCCTGTCTCAGCCTCCAGAGTAGCTGTAATTACAAGCGTGTGCCACCACACCCGGATAATTTTTGTATTTTTAGTAGTGACAAGATTTCACCGTGTTGGCCAGGCTGGTCTGGAACTCCTGACCTCAGGTGATCTGCCCACCTCTGCCTTCCAAAGTGCTGGGATTACAGGCTCAAGCCCCCACACCCAGCCATATAAATGGATTTTTTAAATGGCAATATACATGCGATGAAATATAATTATACCTTATAAAAGGAAGTTATATCACATGCTACAATAAAGATAAACTTTTGGGGCCAGTGTGGTGGCTCACTCCTGTAATTCAAATAGTTCAGGAGGGTGAGGCAAAAAAATGTTTTGAACCCAGGAGTTTATGACTAGCCGGGCAACACACACACACACAGACACACACACACACTATAAACCTTTAGGACATTATGTTAAGTGAATTACGCCAGGAACAAAATAACAAAGAGCACATAATTTGAGTTATATGAGATCTCTTCAGTAGTCGTGTAATACCTTACCTTGTTTTAACCTGAGTGGCTGTCTCCTAGCAGAGAGAGAGCCAGACAGATTCCATTTTAGTTCCTTCACTTGTAACCCCTTTCACCTCCCTCCAGGCATAGCTAGTGTAAAACTGACTCAAAGCACGTCCAGCAACGCACCTGCTGATAAGATATTGAGGCGAGCTGCACCAGCAGCTCCTGGGGACGCACTCGGTGGATGGCACCCAAAACCCCTACATTTATCTCTTTGTGACAGTTTAAGCCCCTGCACCTGGAATTGTTTTTTTCATAACTGCATTTGTAACCAGTTAATTTTTTAACTTATTGCCAGTTCTGCTTCTGTAAAAATTGCTTCAGCTAAAATCCCCCTCCTCTATTTAGACCACGGTATAAAAACAAAACTAGCCCCTTCCTCAGGGCCGAGAGAATTTTAGGCGTTCGTTGCCTCTCGGTCCCCAGCTAATAAAAGACTCTTTAATTTGTTTCAAAATGTGGCGGTTCTCTATAACTCACTTGGTTACAACGTTTGGAGGCCCCAGCGAGATATTCGCCACCATGTGAGAACCGGACTCGTTCCGGGCTCCCCCGGACACACAGCAGACTTATAGGGGATGCGCCCCGAAGACGTTCTAAGGCCCCATAAGACCCTGTCTTCCAGAGGGGAAGGGATCGACCACCGGTGTGTGCCCATAAAACTTCAACTCCTGAGTCCTCTGGTCCCGGGAAGGTAAGTCAGATCTGACTCTGTTTCTCTAGGAGGGAAGTGGCTCTGACGGGGACCCTCCCTATTTGACTCTGCCGGCATTCCAGGACGCTGGAGGACAGAGTCCTGGTTTTCTGTGAGGCACCTCTGTGTCTCCCTGGGAGGGAAGTGGCCCTGATGGGGGCCCTCCCTTGACTCAGTCCATATTCCAGGACGCTGGAGGACTGAGTCCTGGTTTCTGGCAGGCCAGTCTCTCCATTAAAGACTAGTCTGTCTGTCTGTCTCTCTCTCTCTCTCTCTGTCTCTCTCTCTGTCTCTGTCTCTCTCTCTCTCTGTCTCTCTCTCTGTCTCTGTCTCTCTCTCTGTCTCTCTGTCTCTGTCTCCTTATCTCTCCTCCCTCTCACCTTCCAGTTTCCTGGAGACCTCTGTTTCAGAATAAGAAAAAAGCTGTTATAAACTCTGTGTGAATGGTGAGTGGATGATGAAGTCAAGGGCTTGTGCTTGGACTTCCGGTTTGTAGCTCCATGGCAAAAGCTACGGAGTTGGAGTGGGCCCTCGCCTGCGGTTCCATGGTGACCTCATAAGGCTTAAGGCAGCATCAGGCATGGCTCGATCCGAGCCGGGGGTTTATACCAGCCTGCCAGTGCTAAGAGGAGCCTGAGTCCCCTCAGGGGGAGCGGCCAGGTGGGCGTCTGACTGATCCTATCACGGGACCCCCCCCCCTTGTCTGTCTAATAAAAACTGCCGTAATTGTTTATATACCCTAAGGTCTATTGTTTGTTTTCTGTTTATTGTCCTGCTCGGTGTCTATCGTCTTGTTTAGTGTCTAAGTTTCATATGTCAGGTCACCGATACTGCCCAAGGCGACTGGGAAAGAACTTCTTCAAGGTCCTCAGTACTGATTTTCTACCACAGGAGGTCAAATTCCTCATCAGTCATTTGGGCTGGCCGTCCCCATCCTGTCTTGTCTGTCAGAAAGAAATCAAGTGCTGTTATGGGAAGGAGTGGGAAATACTCGCCCATTTAGAATTTCTGGCACCATAAAGGCTGCTGGAATTTAGATTGCCACATCCCACGCCCTAGTAACTGGAGGGCCTCCACATTAGATCAGTGGTAGGTCCAAAATAGCTATGCTGCAGACCTCCTTGCCCACCTTTTCTGTCATCCTGTAACGTTTCCCCTGCCTTTGAATAGAAGACTGTGCAGAGAAGCCTACGCTCCTACTGCTTTTCTCCCTCTGGACTCCTATTCTGTTTCCCCATGGCTACTCTCCTACCTTAGGAGAGATCCCAGTGGTCCCTTTCCTCCTCATCCTTATCCCTTATCCCGCACATCTCGTTTTCCTCTGTCACAGCAAGTCCAGAGCCTCCAAGATTGAGCCCTGCTCTCCCTCCTAAAACCCTTGAAAGAAAAGGCCGAGTTTGAACTTTTTGCCTTTGAATCATGCAGACACCAAAAACACTTCGGATATAGCTCAAGGGAAGGAGGGAGGTCATCTAGGTCCAGCCAGCCAAAGAAGCCTCGGGTCGGCCACTAGTCCTCCTCCCTAAATCTTGAAGCCTAAGAAAACCAACTTCATGTGGCAAGAAGTATTAGCTGTAGTGGTTTTCCTGCTGTTTCTGGTTGTATTTCTGTTCTTCTGATACACCAGCACCCCAGGTTGTGAATCTGTCTGTCCATGCCACATTTAATATCTCTGTTCAACCTTGTTAAACTGCCTCCAAAATAGGAAACTTCTCTTCCTGACCCTGTAAAGAGTGGAGCCCTCTCCAGTGTATGTTGCAGAATTTCTCTCTAGGCTTCTCAGAGGATTACGGAGTCTTCCTGAAAAAAGGCAAACTCTGGACGCTCTGTGAAGTAGAATGGCCGCAGTATGGAACCAGGTGTCCCCCAGAAAGGTCATTTAACCCCACAGCTGTTCAGGCTGTGTGGCGGGTCATTACTGGAAGCCCTGGTCACCCTGATCAGTTTCCCTATATTGATCAATAGCTAGATTTTCTCGGGAGCTCTCCTCCCTCGCTCCGTTCATGTGCCATTCATGATCCCACTTCCAAGGTCCCTTGAGCCGCTCTGTATTTTTATCCCGACCCTCAGTCCCCTGGGCTCCTCCTGTACTGCCTCTTTCTGAAGAAGAGGAAAGTTTTCCTCTCCCAGTTCCACTGCCCTATAACCCTCCTGCTCCCCTGGCTTCTTCCCTTGTTTCCTTGACTACATCTCCTGTGGGCTCTCTGCTGATAGCCTCCTGATTGCTGTACAGGCAGGAGGAGGTAGCCACCCCCTCCTCCCACTGAGAGAGGCTCAAATCCCTCCAGGTGATGAGCGCTCAGCTCCCTTCTTAGTTTATGTCCCTTTCTCTACCTTTGACCTGTACAACTGGAAGGCTCGTAATCCCTTTTCTGAAAATCCCCAGGTTTTGACCTCACTAATGGAGTCCATGCTCCGGACTCACCGCCCCACCTGGGATGACTGTCAGCAACTCCTTTTACCCCTTCATCTCTGAACAGAGGGAGCTATCCGAAGGGAGGCCAGAAAGTATTACCTTGTAACAGCTAGTAGGCCAGAAGAGGAAATTCAAGACCAAATTGAAGAGGTTTTTCCCTCTACCCGGCCTAATTAGGACCCAAATTCCTCAGGTGGAAGGAGAGCTTTAGACGATTTTCAGTGATATCTCCTTGTAGGTATCAAAGGAGTCGCTCGAAAACCTATAAATTTATCTAAGACAACTGAAGTTGTCCAGGGGCCCGATGAGTCACCAGGAACATTTTAGAATGCCTCCAGGAGGCCTATCAGACTTACATCCCTTTTGACCCTACAGCTCCCAAAAATAGCCATGCTCTTAATTTGGCATGTGTGGCTCAGGCAGCCCCCAACGTTAAAAGAAAATTACAAAAGCTAGAGGGATTTGCCAAGATGAACATCGGTCAGCTTTTAAAGATCGCCCAAAAGGGTTTTGACAACCAAGAGTTTGAAAAGCAGAAACAAGCAGCTCAGGCAGCTGAAAAGGCCGCTGACAAAGCATCAAAAATACAGGCAAAAATCAGAGTGGTTGCCATTCAGGAAGTCAAGAAGGAAAGGCCCCTGTCACAGAAAAATGGTCAAGGAACCCTGGGTCCCCGCCAAAAAGGCCAGAAAGAGGAGCAGGCAACCCTGGAGAAAAACCAATGTACTCATTGCAAGCAGATAAGACACTGGAAAAAGTAATGCCCATTTAGACCAGAGGAAAAATCAGAAGAGAAAAAAGTCCTCACCCTCCCCGCTTCAGAGGAATCTGATAAGTGACAGGGCTAGGGCTCCTTTCCACTTCGCCCCCGGGAGCCCATGGTGACCGCCATAGTAGGGGTCCAGCCCATACGCTTCCTAATTGACACCAGGGTAGAACACTTAATACTGCAGATGCCCCTAGGCAGTGTCTCTAGTAAGAAAGTGGCTGTACAGAATGCTAGTTGAGTTATTCAAGAATATTCTGTCACCCACTCATGAGAGATGAGTTTAAGACAGAAAAGAGTAACCCACTCATTCTTCTTGGTCCCAGAGTGTCCCTTTCTCCTGCTAAGATGAGACCTGCTCCATAAGCTGCAGGCATCTATTTCCTTCTCAGCCCAACAAGCTCACCTCATGCTAGGAGACACAACACCTCCCACTGCCCAGATCCTGCTAACCACCCTTCTGTCAGAAGAATATCTCTTAGTTTCACCTTCACAACTGCCAGAAAATAAAACTAATCCTCTCCTACTGGACTTACAGACTCTCTTTCCTCAAGTCGAGGCTGAGTCAAACCCCCCGGGACTGGCTATGCACCATCTGCCAGTAGTAGTAGAACTCCTGGCCAATGCCTTGCCAGTCCAGGTAAAGCAATATCCTATGAGTCAGCAGGCTAAGAAAGGAATCAATCTCCATATTCTGTGACTGTTACAGGCTGGCATACTTAAAACCATGTCAGTCCACCTGGAATGCTCCATTTTTGCCAGTCCAAAAACCCAGAACAAATGACTACTGGCCTTAAAGGAAGTTCATGGACAGTCACTGTCTACCCAACAGTCCCTAACCCTTATACTTTACTCGGCCTGCTCCCACCAGAACACACAGTGTACACTGTCCTTAACTTAAAAGATGCTTTCTTTGCTATTCCTCCAGCCCCCAAAAGTCAACCTATATTTGCCATTGAATGGACAGATCCTGGCTCAGAAGACACCACCCAATTGACCTGGACTCGGTTTACCTCAAGGTGTTAAAAATTCCTCCACCCTTTTTAAGGAAGCCCTCCAGCAAGCTCTTGTACCATTTTGAGACAAACACCCTAATTGTCCTCTTCTTCAATATGTAGATGACCTTTTATTAGCTACTGAAACTACTGACAGCTGCCTGCAACATACCAAAGACCTACTTTACCTCCTTCAGGAACTCAGGTATGGAGTCTCAGCCAAAAAAGCCCAGCTTTGTCTTCCCAGAGCCTCCTACCTAAGGTATAAAATAAACAGAGGAAAACAGGCACTCACCAGTGCTCGTAAGGAAGCCATCCTACGAATCCCCACTCCCACCACCAAAAGACAGGTACGTGAATTCCTGGGGGCCATAGGATACTGTCGCCTATAGATATTAAGGTTCACAGAAATTGCCAAGCCCCTGTACACTGCTACCAGAAGGAATGGCCCACTAGTTTAGACTGACACTGTAGAACAGGCTCTCCAAAACCTGACAAAGGCACTAACTGAGGCCCCCACTCTAGCCGTCCCTAATATCTCAAAACCATTTCACCTTTTTATTCATAAAAGCCAAGGAGTTGCTAAAGAGTTGCTCACTCAGACTTTAAGACCCTGGAGATGCCCAGTAGCCTATTTGTCTAAGAGACTGGACCCTGTGGCCTCTGGATGGCCAAGCTGTCTGCAAGCCATAGCAGCCACTGCAAGCCTGGTCCAAGAGGCTGATAAATTGACTCTAGGCCAAAATTTAACCCTTACAGCTCCACATGCCATAGAGACCTTGCTACAAAGTGCTTCTGGCAAATAGATGTCTAATTATCGCATCCTGCAGTATCAGAGTTTACTGTTAGATCAGCCTCGTTTGACTTTCCCTCCCACAAGGTGTTTAAATCCAGCTACTTTACTTCCTGATCCAGACTTCGCTACACCTGTCCATGATTGGCAAGAACTGTTAGAAACTATGGAAACTGGCTGGCCTGATCTCCAAGATTTGCCCCTAAAGAAGGTGGATGCCACCTTGTTTACAGACAGTAGCAGCTTCCTCGAACAAGGAGTATGGAAGGCTGGTGCGGCCGTTACCATGGAGTCTGATGTGCTGTAAGCTCAGGCATTGCCAACCAATACTTTGGCCCAGAAGGCTGAATTGATTGCTCACCCTCACTCAAGTTCTCCAATAAAGTAAAGACAAACGTATTAATATTTACACTGACAGCAGGTATGCCTTTGCTACTGTACATGTACATAGAGCCATTTATCAAGAGTGTAGGCTACTCATCTCAGCAAGAAAGACTATTAAAAACAAAGAAGAAATTTTATCCCTGCGTGAAACTGTCTGGCTTCCTCATCAGGTAGCTGTAATTCACTGCAAAGGACATCAAAGAGAAGACAGAGCCGTTGCCCGTAGTAAGCAAAGAGCAGACTCTGCACCCCGAGAAGCCACTCAGCTCCCAGTCGTGCCCTTAGTCCTATGGCCTGCCATGTCTTTTCCACAACCCAACTTGCCAAATCACCCAAAATACTCCACAGAAGAAGACAAACAGGCTTCAGATCTAATAAAAATCAAGAAGGTTGATATATTCTTACTGTTTCCAGAGTCTTCATACTTCAAGCCCTTGGAAAAACTCTAATCAATCGTCTACATTCTATAACCCATTTAGGAGGAGTAAAACTCACCCAGCTACTAAGGAACTGTTTCAAGATCCCCCACCCTCAGGACTTAGCTAACCAAGCAGCTCTCCAGTGTACAGCTTGTGCTCAACTAAACTCCAAGCAAGGTCCCAAACCCAACCCAGGCCACCGTCTCTGCGGAGACCCACCTGGAGAAAGGTAGAAAATTGACTTTACAGAGACAAAACCACACCGGGCAAAGTATAAGTACCTCCTGGTGTAGTAGACACCTTTTCCAGGTAGACTGAGGCATTTGCCACCAGAAACGAAACTGCCACTAGAGTAGCTAAATTTCTACTAAATGAAATCATCCCAAGACACAGGCTGCCTGTTGTCATAAGGTCTGATAATAAGCCAGCCTTCACCTCATCCGTAGTTCATTAAACATCAAATAGAAGCTCCATTGGGCCTACCGACCCCAGAGCTCTGGATAAGTAGAACGCATGAACTGCACCCTAAAAAACACTCTTTTTTTTTTTTTTTTGAGACGGAGTCTCACTCTGTCGCCCGGGCTGGAGTGCGGTGGCCGGATCTCAGCTCACTGCAAGCTCCGCCTCCCGGGTTTATGCCATTCTCCTGCCTCAGCCTCCTGTGTAGCTGGGACTACAGGCACCCGCCACCTCGCCCGGCTAGTTTTTTGTATTTTTTAGTAGAGACGGGGTTTCACCGTGTTAGCCAGGATGGTCTTGATCTCCTGACCTCGTCATCCGCCTGTCTCGGCCTCCCAAAGTGCTGGGATTACAGGCTTGAGCCACCGCGCCCGGCAAAAAACACTCTTACAAAATTAATTCTAGAAACCAGTTAGAATTAGGTGAGACTACTTCCTTTAGCCCTTCTTAAAGTAAGATGCACCCCTTACCGAGCTAGATTTACACCTTTTGAAATTATGTAGAGAAGGGCTCCACCTATCCTGCCTAGGTTAAAAGACACCCATTTAGCAGAAATGTCTCAAGTGAATTTATTACGGTACTTGCAGTCTCTCCAACAAGGACAAGACATCATCCAGCCGCTTGTCCAGGAAGCACACCCAAATCCAGTCCCTGACCAGACAGGACCCTGCCACTCTTTCCAGCCAAGTGACCTGGTGTATGTTAAAAATTTCCAGAAAGAAGGACTCATTCCTGCCTAGAAAGGACCTCATACTGTTATCCTCACCACGCCGACAGCTCTAAAGGTAGATGGCATTCCTGCTTAGATTCATCACCCTCGCATCAAAAAAGCCAGCAAAGCCCAGCAAGAAACATAGATCCCCAAGCCTAGGCCAAGCCTCTTAAAACTGCACCTAAGTCGGCGAAGCCATCGAATTAATTCTTTTTATTTACTTCTTTTGTTTGTTTCCACCTATCATGTCCTCTGCTCCATCCTACTCTTTTCTCCTTACTTCTTTCACGACAGGACGTGTATTTGCAAACACTATTTGGAAGGCAGGAACCTCCAAAGAAGTCTCTTTTGCAGTTGATTTATGTGCTTTATTCCCAGAGCCTGCCCATACCCATGGAAAGCAACGCAATCTGCCGGCCACCCATGGAAAGCAACGCAATCTGCCGGCCACCCATGGAAAGCAACGCAATCTGCCGGCCACAGGAGCAGGGAACATTGACCTGGCTGCAGGATTCGGACACACAGGAAGCCGGACTAGATGCAGGAGCTCTAAAGGTGCAGAAAAAAAGACTCCAGAGCACTGATTTTTACCTTTGCCCTAGAAATCACCCTGACTCTAGTTGTCGAGATTCCTATCAGTTTTTCTGCCCTCACTAGTCGTGTGTAATCCTGGGTGCTTACTCTGGAGGATCAACCTCATGCTCAATCCTCTCCATAACTCGCAGTTCCCATCCTCGACCATGTACTCTAAAGAACTGCAGCACTCTTACTATAACTGTCCATAACCGTAATTCAGCTCAATAGTATTATGGCATGTCATAAGGATTAAGACTTTACATCTCAGGATTTAATGTTAGAACTATGTTCCCCATTCAGAAAAAAAAGTCCTAGTCCCATGAAGCCCTCCTAAGTCAACCAGACCTCTAACTGATTTAGGCGACCCTATGTTCTTTTTTTTTTTTTTTTTGAGACAGAGTCTGGCTCTGTCACCCAGGCTGGAGTGCAGTGGCTGGATCTCAGCTCACTGCAAGCTCCGCCTCCCGGATTTTCGCTATTCTCCTGCCTCAGCCTCCCGAGTAGCTGGGACTACAGGCATCTGCCACCTCGCCCGGCTAGTTTTTTGTATTTTTTAGTAGAGATGGGGTTTCACCATGTTAGCCAGGATGGTCTTGATCTCCTGACCTCGTGATCCGCCCGTCTCGGCCTCCCAAAGTGCTGGGATTACAGGCTTGAGCCACCGCGCCCGGCCTGGCGACCCTATGTTCTAAACGCACCCAGACAAGGTCAATTTAACTGTCCCACCACTCCTAGTTCCAAAATCCCAATTACAATGACAACATCTCCAACCCAACCTGATGTCCAATCTGGACAAAGTGCATCACCTTCTTAATCTCACCCAGCCTAAACTAGTCCGAGATTGTTAGTTGTGCCTAAAAGCAAAACCCCCATATTATGTTAGTTTAAGAGTAGAGGCCGTGTTCAAGGTTAACTCTCTCTCTTGTCATACACCACCCCATGCCCTTACACTAGGAGATGTGTTGAGGAACCCCTCCCGTCTAATTAGCAACAGGTATAACTTATCTGCATCTCCCTTTCAGGCCACCTGTAATCAATCTCTCCTTACTTCCTTAAACGCATCAGTTTCCTACCAGGCACCTAACAATACCTGGTTGGCTTGTACTTCAGGCCTCACTCACTGCATCAATAGGACTGAACCCGGAGCTCTCCTTTGTGTGTTAGTTCATGTACTCCCCCAAGTCTATGTGTACAGCAGGCCAGAAAGGCAACTGCTTACTGCTCTCCCTGAATTGCATTCCAGGTTTCGCCAAGCTGCCCCACTCCTAGTACCCCTCCTAGCTGGCATGGGGGGGTAGGTCCTAGCTATGCTGACCTTAGCATAGCTCAGTCAGCAGCCATTGGCACGGCTGCCCTAGTTAAAGGAAAGACTAGACTAATGTCCCTGTCTCAGCAAGTAGATGCTGATTTAAGCAACCTCCAGTCAGCCATAAATACGCTTACATACCCAGGTAAAGTCTGTAGCTGAAGTAGTTCTTCAAAACCGCCGAGGCTTAGAGCTACTATTTCTCTCCCAAGGAAGATTATGTGCAGCCCTAGGAGAGAGTTGCTGTTTCTCTGCCAACCAGTCTGGAGTCATAAAAGATACCTTCCAAAGAGTTCAAGAAAATCTAAATAGACACCAACAAGAACGAGAAAGTAACCCCCTAGTATCAAAGCATGTTCAACTAGAATCCATGGCTAACTAATTATTAGATTGGCAAGACCCCTTCTCCTCCTCTTAAGTTTAATCTTCAGGCCTTGTATATTAAATTGCTCCTTAACTTTGTAAAAGAGCGCATAGCTTCTGTCAAACTTATGTATCTCAGAACCTAGTATAACCCCCTTGTTATAACTGAAGAATCACTGATTTCATTCCCCAAAACATAAGTAAGGAATGTGATACCTTACCTTGTTATAACCTGAGTGGCTGTCTCCTAGCAGAGAGAGAGCCGGACAGACTCCATTTTAGTTCCTTCACTTGTAACCCCTTTCACCTCCCTCCAGGCAGAGCTAGTGTAAAACTGACTCAAAGCACGTGCAGCAACACACCTGCTGATAAGATATTGAGGCGAGCTGCACCAGCAGCTCCTGGGGACACACTAGGTGGGCGGCACCCAAAAACCCCTACACTTATCTCTTTGTGATAGTTTAAGCCCCTGCACCTGGAACTGTTTGTTTTTTTGTAACTACACTTGTAACCAATTAATTTTTTAACTTTTTGCCAGTTCTGCTTCTGCAAAAGTTGCTTCAGCTAAAATCCCCCTCCTCTATTTAGACCACGGTATAAAAACAAAACTAGCCCCTTCCTCCGGTCCAAGAGAATTTTGGGCATTAGCTGCCTCTCAGTTGCTGGTTAATGAAAGACTCTTTAACTTGTCTCAAAGTGTGGCGTTTCTCTATAACTCGCTTAGTTACAACAGTCAAACTAATAAAAATTGAAAGTAGAATGGTGTTTGTCAACAACTGGGGTAGTGGGTAGAAGGGGAAGTTCTTGGTTAATGGGTTTGAGTTTTGAGTTTTACTTTTGCAAAATGTAAAAATTCTAAAGGTCTGTTGTATAATTTTTTTTTTTCATACTGACTCTTGCTGTGTCACCCAGGCTGGAGTGCAGTAGCATGATATGGGCTCACTGCAACCTCCACCTCCCGGGTTCAAGAGATGAGATTCTCCTGCCTCAGCCTCTTGAGTAGCTGGGATTGCAGGCACCTGCCACCATGCCCAGCTAATTTTTGTATTTCATAACAATTTTAATACACTTTTTAGTAGTATTATACTACTAAACTATAAATTTCATGGTCAAATATATGTAATAACACTTTTAAAAGCATAATTATTAAAGGTATACAATTTTTAATAGGATTGACCTTGCATCTTCTTTGCTTTATGATTATGTAAAGTTTTATTTCCATTATCATGCCTCTTTCTTTCTTCCTTCCTTCCTTCCTTCCTTCCTTCCTTCCTTTCTTTCTTTCTCTTTCCTTCTTTCTTTCTTTCTTTCTAGATGGAGTCTCACTCTGTCCCCCAGGCTGAAGTGCAGGTGGTGTAATCTCGGCTCACTGGAACTTTTGCCTCCCAGGTTCAAGCAATTCTTCTGCCTCAAATTCCAAGTAGTTGGGACTACAGGCGCGTGCCACCATGCCCGGCTAATTTTTCTATTGTTAGTAAAGATAGGGTTTCACAATATTGGCCAGGCTGGTCTCGAACTCCTGACCTTGTGATCTACCCTCCTTGGCCTCCCAAAGTGCTAGGATTATAGGTGTGAGCCACCGCTCCCGGCCATTCTACCTTCTCTTTCTAATCCTACTGAGATTTTCTTAACTCGTTTCTATTCTTGTATAATGAATAAATTCAATGCATTTCTCTGAGATTTATTGTTAACAACGAAATTTTTACTTTTACTTTTTTTTTTTCACCTAAGAAAGCAAGTTTATTAGGAAAGTAAACAAACAAAATAATTGCTACTCTACAGGCCTACCTTTGATTTTTATACCTACAAGTTGTTTTTGAAAAGAGATCATTTGAGAAATACTAATAGTAATTGCCTGCTATGCAAGGCTGTGTAAAATCAGTACCCAAAATTACAATTCTTCTTCGAAGTAAAGCTCTAGGAGCCCCTATAATGCTTTCAGTCTAGTGCCAAATCTAAAATTCATTTTCTGCAAAGAACTGTTCCTTTCACTCAAAAACACAGATACCACACTGAGCAGGCTTGTCTGTACTTATTTGGGAACCGGTTTAGTCATTGTGCCCTAAGTACAATAATTCCTTTCTTTCTTCCTTCCTTCCTTCCTTCCTCCCTCCCTTTTTCCCTCCCTCTCTCCCTTCCCTCCCTCCCTCCCTCCCTCCCTCCCTCCCTCCCTCTCTCCTTAGCCACCGCACCCGGCTAAGATTTGTTTCTTGTTCATAGAATTGTTATACAGATTAACTGCATTTTTAGTAGTTTTTATCTTTATTCCAAAATCCAGGCTGGTGAAACAGCCTCTGTCTACATCTTTCTGATTTTCATGGCTTAGAGAAAAGAAGCGGTTGGTGGGGCACGGAGGCTCACGCGTGTAATGACAGCACTTTGGGAGGCTGAGGCGGGCAGATGGTGAGGTCAGGAGGTCGAGACCAGCCTGGCCAACATGGTGAAACCCCGTCTCTAGTAAAGATCCAAAAAAATTAGGCATGGTAGTCTAGGGTGCCTGTAGTCCCAGCTACTCGGAAGGCTGAGGCATGAGAATCGCTTGAACCCGGGAGGTGGAGGTTGCAGTGAGGTGAGATGGCACCATTGCACTCGAGCCTGGGTGACAGGGTGAGACTCCATCTCAAAAAAAAACAGTCAACCACACATTGACTCTTAAAATTTATACTCAGAAGTGACACAAGTTACTTTAGTCTATTTTCACTGGCCAAATAAAGTTAAAAGGCCAAGTCTGATCTCTATGGGGTAGGAAAATATAATTCTCTTGGGGGGGGTCATCAAATATCAGGAAACAATAATACAACTTACCACAAAACCTTCCTACTCAACTAAATATGAAATTACAATACATTCATTCATAAACAAATGAACTTTGAATTTAATACTATTTATTAGTAATAATATTTAATATCTATTGTTTGCTTATCTGCTAGAATCAATGATATGCATTTTATTTTTTACTTTTTTTTAGATAGGGTCTCACTCTTTTATCCAGGCTGGAGGGCAGTGGTGTAATCACAGCTCATAGCAGTCTCAATCTCTTGCTGAAATGATCCTCCCACCTCAGCCTCCTGGGTAGCTGAGACTACAGGCATGCACCACTGTGCCTGGCTAATGTGTTTTCTGTTTTGTACAGATGGGGTGTAGCTATGTTGCCCAGGATGCTATCCAACTCCTTTGCCTCAGCAGTCTTCCTGTCTTGGCCTATCATAGTGCTGGCATAAGCTGCCGTGCCCAGCCAATGATAAATGTTTTTTAGTTAGTTTTTTGTTTTGTTTTGTTTTGTGATGGAGTCTCACTCTGTGGCCCAGGCTGGAGTTCAGTGGCATGATCTTGGCTCACTGCAACCTCTGCCTCCCAGGTTCAAGCAATTCTTCTGCCTCAGCCTCCCGAGTAGCTGGGACTACGGCACCTGCCACCATACCTGGCTAAGTTTTGTATTTTCAGTAGAGACCAGGTTTCACCATATTGGCCAGGCTGGTGTCGAACTCCTGTCTTCCAGTGGTCTGCCCGCCTTGGCCTCCCAAAGTGCTGGGATTACAGGCATGAGCCACTACACCTGGCCCATGCTAAGTATTTTACATGTGCTATTTCATTTAAATGTAAGAGGCTGGCATAGAATTATCCCTATTTTAAAGATGAAGCTAGTAAAATTTAGTGACGTTTTGAGTTGCATAAATAACATAAGTAATGAAGTAGAGCTGCCTCCAATCCTTAGTAAATTGCCATATGCACACTAATAGTGACAATGTGTCAGTTTATAAATGCACATGAAGTTGTACCCAAAGCTACTGATAATTTCTTTCTTTACTAATTTGGATTATCCTTGGAGCTGCCATGAAGAAAATATCCATCTAGAGCCCACAAAAGAGCAGCACACCTGAGAATAAACATGAAAACAATGAAGCAGCCACTTTTAGTGAGCTTGGCAGAACCACGGGTTCAAACTCTATTGACCATACTTCTTTTTTTTTTTTTTGAGATGGAGTCTCGCTCTTCCGCCCAGGCTGGAGTGCAGTGGCATGATCTCAGCTCACTGCAAGCTCCACCTCCTGGGTTCACGCCATTCTCCTGCCTCAGCCTCCCGAGTAGCTGGGACTACAGGCACCCGCCACCTCGCCCGGCTAGTTTTTGTATTTTTTAGTAGAGACGGGGTTTCACCGTGTTAGCCAGGATGGTCTCGATCTCCTGACCTCATGATCTGCCCGTCTCGGCCTCCCAAAGTGCTGGGATTACAGGCTTGAGCCACCGCGCCCGGCCTATTGACCATACTTCTAAACCATCCAGGGCTCCAGGACAACTAAAACTGTGGCTTCTAATAATGGAGAACCACCTATGACATTTAAGGTGTGACTTTTTAAAACTGAAAATAACAAATATGATTACTGCTAACATTTTTATTTTGTTTATTTGAATTTGGGGATGAATAAGTAGATGCAAGAGAGGGGAATGACATGTCTTAATAGTCTCCTGAAGTAATAAATAATTTGATTTGGTCTATCAGAAGTCTATTGGCTACTACTAAACAAACCATAGTTATCCCAGGTTCAAGCAATTCTCCTGCCTCGGCTTCCTGAGTAGCTGGGATTAGAGGCATGAGCCACCACTCAAGGTTAATTTTTTTTCTTTTTTTTTTTTGAGATGGAGCCTCACTCTCTAGCCCAAGCTGGAGTGCACTAGTGTGATCTTGGCTCACTGCAACCTCCACTTCCTGGGTTCAAGCGATTCTCCTGCCTCAGCCTCCTGAGTAGCTGGGACTACAGGTGCCCGGCTAATTTTCTGTATTTTTAGTAGAGACGGGGTTTCACCATGTTGGCCAGGATGGTCTTGATCTCCTGACCTCATGATCTGCCCACCTCGGCTGGTGTGAGCCACGGCGCCCAGCAGGCTGGAGTGCAGTGGCGTGATCTCGGCTCACTGCAATCTGTGCCTCCTGCTTTCAAGCGATTCTCCTGACTCAGCCTCCCGAGTGGCTGGGATTACAGGTGCGCAACACCATGCCCAAATAATTTTTTTTTTTTTGTATTTTTAGTAGAGACGAGGTTTCACCATGATGGCCAGGATGGTCTCGATCACATGACCTCATGATCCGCCCACCTTGGCCTCCCAAAGTACTGTGATTACAGGTGAGCCACCATGCCCAGCCCAACAGCATCATTTTTATCTAAAGCTGTAATTTAGCAAATGCTGTAAGGTGAATAATTAAATATTATTTACTACAGACCCAAGCAGTCTACTATGGTTTTATTACCCTTTAATACAAATTTATTTCTTGAATTAAATAATTATTTCATTCTATTTTAGTTGTATTTTCTTTGTGTCTGTTGCTAAGTTTTGCTGAAATACTGCCATTTTACTTACACTTGTCCCACAAATAGCTTTTTATTTATTTAAAAAACTTCAAAAATCAAATATTATAAACATTACAGCTTGCATTGGTAGTCCCAGCTACTCAGCAGGCTGAGGAAGGAGAATCTCTTGAACCCGGACAGTGGAGGTTGCAGTGAGCTGAGATGGCGCCATTGCACTCCAGCCTGGGCAGCAAGAGTGAAGCTCCATCTCAAACTAAAAAAAAGACAGAAAAAGAAAAATGCAGAATTCAATATGCTAAAACAACTTTTTATATCAGATATATACATCATATTGATGGTTGTCTGATATGAATATTAAGTGTTCTGTATTAGATTTTGCAAAATATATACTTTTTTTGCACGAGTGATTAGCAAAAGCCCAACTATTCAAATGGCCATAAACATGATTTTTTCAAAAATAATATATGATTTTAAAAAGTTTGGGCCGGGCGTGGTGCCTCACACCTCTAATCCCAGCAAGTTTAGAGGCCGAGATGGGGTGATCACCTGAGGTCGGGAGTTCAAGACCGGCCTGGCCAACATGGTGAAGCCCTGTCTTTACTAAAAATACAAAAATTAGCCGGGCGCTGTAGCGTGCGCTTGTAATTGCAGCTACTCAGAAGACTGAGGCAGCAGAGTTGCTTGAACCCAGGAGGTGGAGGTTGCAGTGAGCCAAGATCGCACCATTGCACTCCAACCTGGGCAACACAGAGAGACTCGGTCTCAAAAAATAATACATAAATAAATAAATAAATAAATAGCGAGAGAAACACCGTCTCAAAAAAATAAAATTAGCGTTCTCTGCTTTTTTCTTCTTTGGCTCGTTTTTCGTTTGTTTGTTTGTTTTGAGATGGAATCTCTCTCTGTTACTCGGGCTGGAGTGCAGTGGCACAATCTCAGCTCACTGCAACCTCCACCTCCCAGGTTCAAGCAATTCTCCTGCCTTGGCCTCCCGAGTAGCTAGGATTACAGCCATGTGCCACCACGCCCGGCTAATTTTTGTATTTTTAGTAGAGACGGGGGTTTCACCATGTTGGCCAGGCTGGTCTTGAACTTCTGACCTTGTGATCCACCCGTCTCAGCCTCCCAAAGTGCTGGGATTACAGGCGTGAGCCACTACGCCCGGCCAACGGTTTTCCTTTTTATAGATGAGGGTTTGCTACATTGCCTAGGCTGTTCTCAAAGTCAGTGGCTCAAGTAATGAAACTACTGCCTCAGCCTCCCAAAATGCTCTCTGTAATATTTAATAATACTTATGAGTCAAGTGTGCTGGCTCATGCCTGTAATCTCAACACTTTTGGAGGCTGAGGGGAAAAAACTGAGTTCAGGAGATTAAGACGAGTCTTGGCAACGTCGTGAAACTTCATCTCGACTAGAAATAAAAAAATAATAGGTGGACATGGTGACACATACCTATAGTACTAGCTACTTGAGAGGCTTATGTGGAAAGACCACTTGAGCTCTGGAGATTGAGGTTGCAGCGAGCTCTAATCGCACCACTGCACTCCAGCCTGGGCAACAGAGTGAGACTCTATCTCAAAAATAATACTTATAATGCATTTATATAATTTCGTTATTCACTGTATTGGATTAACTTATAAATAAAAAATACAATATAGTCAAAGGCTAAATCATCCCTTTCTAGTCTTTCTTTTGCCTTTCATCTTAGCTCTTCACTCCCAAAGCAACCCAGACTATAGGGCTAGATGTTGCCATGCTGCTGTTTATATTCTTTATCTGATACCATATTAGCTTTTCTGAACATATCTCTCCTATTAGAGAAGAATTTTGCTTTATATTTATGTGAGTAAAGAGACTATAAGGTTTGCTTCCTTACTACTTTTTCAATGATTAAAAACAAATCCTGGGCCAGGCGCAGTGGCTCACACCTGTAGTCCCGGTATTTTGGGAGGCCAAGGTGAGTGGATCACCTGAGATCAGGAGGTAGAGACCAGCCTTGCCAACATGGTGAAACCCCTACTAGGCAGGAGAATTGGTTGAACCCGGGAGGCGGAGGTTACAGTGAGCCCAGATCGCATCATTGCGCTCCAGCCTGGGTGACAAGAGCGAGACTCTGTCTCAAAAACAAACAAACAAACAAACAAACAAACAAGCAAAATCTTGGCTGCTGGCAACCAGGCACAGCCAAGTAAGGTGAAGGCAGAAGGCAGAAACTTGCAATCCATGGTGCATCAGCTTTTATAACATATTTTTTCTCCCCAATTACATAGAAAATATCCTGTGTTTGATCTTATGCATCTTTGAATCCAAACATCTCATTTTTTGCCTTATACATATTATAAACTTATTCACAATTTATCATACATAATCAATCTATTGGAAAATATTCAAAACAAATGCATTCTCTTCACGGAACCAAGTAGTATACCTGAATTAAAATTTGTATTGAGAATTATTAGTATAATGATTTTTAAAAAACATTTATTAAGTACTTTCAGATGTTTAGCACTTGGAAAATATTATAAAAACCTTTTCAAAATTAACCTGGAACTCCAAAAGACACATATGGTCCAAACAGTTCTTTTCTTCCCAACACCGAGGAATGGCATACAAGGCTGTCTCCAAGAGGTCACATCTCTTCCAGACCTTAATGAACCCTAAAAATAATTTTTCATGTGCAGTGATTAGCAAGCAATCAAAGATGACAAAGCTCACAATAAATAAGAAAGTGTGAAATACACCAGAGGGGGAAAAAAAAAACTGAAGCAAATTTGCAAAGACATCTAATATTAGAATTATCACATACAAAAATATTAAAAACAACTATGCCTACCACATTAAAAGAAGATAAAGTATTGGCAGGAAAAAATATTAAAAGTTTTAAAAATAACTAAATTGTGGCTGGGGTGCGGTGGCTCACGCCTGTAATTCCAGCACTGTAGTAGGCTGAGGCAGGTGGATCACCTGAGGTCGGGGTTCAAAACCAGCCTGGCCAACATGTTAAAACCCATCCCAGACTGGGCACGGTGGCTCACACCTGTAATCCCAGCACTTTGGGAGGCCGAAGCGGGTGGATCACGAGGTCAGGAGATCGAGACCATCCTGGCTAACACGGTGAAACCCCATCTCTACTAAAAATACAAAAAATAAAATTAGCCGGGTGTGGTGGCGGGTGCCTGTAGTCCCAGCTACTCGGGAAGCTGAGGCAGGAGAATTGCTTGAACCTGGGAGGCAGAGGTTGCAGTGAACTGAGACTGTGCCACTGCACTACAGCCTGGGGAACAAGAGCGAAACTCCATCTCAAATAAAATAAAATGACTAAGTTGCAAAATGAATAATACAATAACTAAAATGAAAAACTCACTAGTCACATTTGAACTTATGTGCACAAGACAGAACCAGTAAACTAGATGCTAGATCAGAAGAAATTAACACAGAGGCAACAAATGTCAGTCTCAGAAAACTTTTCTGGTAAGTTTTCCAGACATTCAAAATTTAAAACTGAAAAGCATAATATTGATATTATTTAGCCTCTTCCAAAAAATAAAGTAAAAAACCTGCGCAACTTAATTCCTGAGTTAATACCAAAGCTTGACAGAAACAAAACGAGAGCAACTATAGACAACCTCATTAAGACAAAGAGAAAAATGTTAAAGTAATTGCTAACAAACTAAATTTTGCTCTGTAAAAAATAAATAAAACCATAAGTAAGTTAATCTCAGAAGTACAGGATAAGTTGAAATTGTAAAATCTACGTGTATATATCATAGGCACAGAAAAAGAGCTTGGTAAAAACTTTTTAGCAAACTAGAAATAAAAGAAAATTTCATTTTATTTTCTAAACATACAAGGTATCTAAAATAAACTACAGCAAAAGTAAATGTACAACTATTGAAAGCTTGTCTTTTGATGTCATAAACATGATAATGATGCTGCTGTCAACATTTTTATTAAAAATTGCATTTATGGCTCCAGCCAACAGATTAAAATGAGAAATTAGTATTACAATTACATTGGCAAAGCAGAACTAATCAATAAACTAGTACCTGAACAACTGGTTCTAGCTAGGTAGATTGAATCTCTGCAAAGCAACTCACACAAAAACTGTTCACATAGATCGAGGATTTAAAACTTAGGAGAAAATAGAGGATAACATTGTTTTTATTAAGCTAGGAGACCACCCCTCATATCATCTTATGCCTAATTTTTGCCTCCAAAGAAAGAAGAAGTAAAAACTAAAAGGCAGAAATAAAATCCACAGGCAGACAGCCCAGTGCCACACCCTGGGCCTGGTAGTTAAAGATCGACCCCTGGCCTAACAGGTTATGTTATCTATAGATTCCAGACATTCTATGGAAAGGCTTTGTGAAAATCCCTGTCCTGTTCTGTTCCGTTCTGATTACCAGTGCATGCAGCCCCCAGTCATGTATCCCCTGCTTGCTCAAATCAATCACAACCCCCTCACACAGACCCCCTTAGAGTTGTAAGCTCTTAAAAGGGACAGGAATTGCTCACTCGGGGAGCTCGGTTTTTGGAGACATGAGTCTTGCTGAAGCTCCTGGCTAAATAAAGCCCTTCCTTCTTTAACTCAGTGTCTGAGGGGTTTTGTCTGCTGTCTGCAGCTTGTCCTGCTACCATCATAACTGTGGGGTAAAAAGACTTATTAAACATATAGAAATGGTGCATAGGCTGGGCGCAGTTGCTCATGCCCGTAATATCAGCACTTTGAGCTCCAGGTGGGTGGATTACTTCTGGTCAGAAGTTCAAGACCAGCCAGGCCAAAATGGTGAAACCCTATCTCTACTAAAAACACAAAAATTAGCAAAGTGTGGTGGCACATGCCTGTAGTCTCAGCTACTACTCAGAAGGCTGAGACATGAGCATCACTTGAACGGGGAAAGCAGAGGTTGCAGTGAGCTGAGATTGTGCCATTGCACTCCACCCTAGGTGACAGAGTGAGACTTCATCGCAAAAAAAAAAAAAAAAAAAAAAAGCATGAAAATATTTATAAATTAGACTATATCAATTTTAAGACTGTTTAATTATCAAAATCTTATTAAAACATGTTTTAGTAAAGATGGTGGAAAGGCAAACCATAACTAGGAGAAAATGTTTTAAAAACACAAATTACAGGCCAGGTGCGGTGGCTCACACCTGTAATCCCAGCACTTGGGGAGGCCGAGGCAGGCGGATCACAAGGTCAGGAGGTCAAGACCAGCCTGGCCAATATGGTGAAACCCCGTCTCTACTAAAAATACAAAAACTTAGCAGGCGCGGTAGTGGGAGCCTGTAGTCCCAGCTACTTGGGAGGTTGAGGCAGGAGAATCACTTGAACCTCGGAAGTGGAGATTGCAGTGAGCTAAGATCATGCCACTGCACTCCGGCCTGAGCGACAGAGCAAGACTCCATCTAAAAAAAAGTTGCAAAATATCAGCATTTAGAAAATATACGTTACAGAAAATGTATGCATAAACAAGGAAATGACAAACATTTAAAATAGGACAGATGGCAAATCTTAAAACAAGAACTTATAAAAATTGCTAACTCTATTAGTAAGCAAGTAAATGCTAATTCAAACTACAAATGATACACCTTTCTAATTCACCATTTTTTGTCAAATAATTATGTCTAGTAGTTTCAGGAGATGATAAAAATATGAAGTAATTCAAATATCCACTGGCAATAGACTTGGTTTATAAATTGATGTGTGTTTGCACTATGCAGCAGTAAAAATAGAGAACTAAAGTCCGGGCACGGTGGCTCACGCCTGTAATCCCAGTACTTTGGGAGACCAAGGCAGGCAGATCTCGGGATCAAGAGATCGAGACCATCCTGGCCAACATGATGAAACCTCGTCTCTGATAAAAATACAAAACTTAGCCGAGAGTGGTGGCATGCACCTGTAGTCCCAGCTACTTGGGAGTCTGAGGCAGGAGAATCTCTTAAACCCGGGAGGTGAAGGTTGCAGTCAGCGGAGATCACCACTGCACTCCAGTCTGGGCAACAGAGTGACACTCCGTCTCAAAAAGAAAAAAAAAAAAAAACAGAACTATAGCTATGCAAAGCAACATGAAAAAATAGAAAACAACATAAGCAAGTCGCAGATGAAAACTTATGCAGAATATATACAGGCAAAAAATAGGCAACACTGAAATGTATATGTTTATACATAAAATTGCATAAAGTAAATGATAACAGAGGCTGGGCACAGTGGTTCACGCCTGTAATCCCAGCACTTTGGGAGCCCGAGGCGGGCGGATCACCAGGTCAGGAGATCAAGACCACCCTGGCCAATACGGTAAAACCCCATCTCTACTAAAAATACAAAAACCATTAGCCGGGCGTGGTGGCACGCGCCTGTAATCCCAGCTACTCAGGAGGCTGAGGAAGGAGAATGGCTTGAACCCAGGAGGCGGAGGTTGCAGTGAGCCGAGATTGCGCCACTGCACTCCAGCCTGGGAGATTCAAAGCGAGAGTTTGTCAAAAAAAAAAAAAAAAGAAAAAGAAAGAAAGAAAGAAAGAAAGAAAGAAAGAAAGAAAGAAAGAAAGAAAGAAAGAAAGAAAGAAAGAAAGAAAGAAAGGAAAGAAAGAAAGAAAAGAAAGAAAGAAAGAAAGAAAGAAAGAAAGAAAGAAAGAAAGAAAGAAAGAAAGAAAGAAAGAAAGAAAGAAAGAAAGAAAGAAAGAAAGAAAGAAAAAGAAAATGATAACACAAAATTCAGGTAGTGGTCAAATTGGGGTAGGAGGTTAATAGAAGACTTTAGAGGTATTGACTTTACAGGAGTGTGTGAGGATCTTTTTTTTTTTTTTTTTTTTTTTTTTTTAGACGGAGCTCAGTTGCCCAGGCTGGAGTGCAGTGGCGTGATCTCGGCTCACTGCAAGCTCCGCCTCCCGGGTTCACGCCATTCTCCTGACTCAGCCTCCCGAGTAGCTGGGACTACAGGCGCCTCCCACCACGCCCGGCTAATTTTTTGTATTTTTAGTAGAGACGGGGTTTCACCGTGTTAGGCAGGATGGTCTCGATCTCCTGACCTCGTGATCCACCCGCCTCGGCCTCCCAAAGTGCTGGGATTGCAGGCGTGAGCCACCGCGCCCGGCCTGTGTGAGGATTTTATGTAGCAAGACTGAAGGTTTTAAAAGAGTAAAGAGCAATACTTTTATTTTTTCATTTTGTTTCCTAAGGCTAGCAAAAAGTATGGCACAAAGTGTGTGCTCCACAAACATTTCCAGGTTAAATGAATGAATACATCCCCTTTGTATACTGTCAAGCTATGCAAACCAAGACTTTATTATTATTAGTTACTATAGATTAGTTAATAGAATCAAATGAAAGGTAATAAACTGTGGGATTCAGAAAGAACTACTGAAAGTTCAATGTTACCCCAGCATTCTTAGGTAAAATAAATTAAAATTTTTAGTTTGTAAATTTGTGACCATTACAATTACATTTAATTTGCCACATATAGATGGAACATGAAATCTTACTTCAGGCTAGCATAATTTGAGATGAAAAGGCAAAAAGGAAAAAATAAAAAAATAAAAAAAACTTGATTGAGTCAAATCTGCAAGTTCTACTTTATACTTAGAAAAAAAAAAAAAAAAAGTCTCCTTCTCTCCTGACCCAGAGTGAGGCTGGCTGGGGAGCCTGGGTCCCTCTGTCCTTCCCGCGGTGGCAGTGGCTGATCTCTGCTCAGGCGTGAGAGGCGCCGCCCTGCGCTAGGCCGGAGGCTGCCAGGCCCGGCCCCTCCTCACTCCCTTGGACTCTTCACGGTGTCTCCGGACCCCTGCACAATCCTGAGCATCCCTCTGATGGAAGCCGAGGCGGCAACAGGAAGCTGGTGGAAGGAACTGGCTCCGCAGGCAGCGAGGTCTCGCCCAGGAAATGCTCTGTTGGCCTCGGATTTCTGCGCACGCAACTGGGCCCAGACCCAGGGTTGGAGCCAAGGCGTCGTCCCTCTCGGGCTGGGCGACCCTGAGCGTTGGCGATCCGGCTGCAGCTGCGTTTCCTTCTGTGCTCTGCTGGATCAAGGCTGGAGGAAGGCTCGATCGAAGCCGGAGGCCAGAAGTGCAGGAGCCGCCTCGCAGGAGGGAGGAGGCGGTAGCCATGATCTCTGAAAACTGGGCGCTGTAAACAAATTTCAGACGCCAGGAACAGAAGACCCGGGAGAAACTGCCCTAGAGCTTGAGCCAAATGGACGGACTGTTGGGGTTGCTGAGGGCGAAGCTGCCCAAACTCCTCAAAGTGGAGCAGCAAAGCAACCACCAGAGATGGACAAGAAAAAAGGAAAAGTCAAAGAAAATTAGCAGAAATCAAAGGCAGATGCTTAAAGCCGTGCAAAACTGTTCACGCCACTATGGAAACGGAGTTGATGAAGGAGTCTGAGAAACGAATCTTTTTTTTTTTTGAGACAGAGTCTCACCTGTCACCCAGGCTGGAGTGCAATGGCGTGGTCTCAGCTCACTGCAACCTCCGTCTCCCGGGTTCAAGTGATTCTCCAGCCTCAGCCTCCAGAGTAGCTGGGATTACAGGCGTGTACCACCGTGTCCCGCTAATTTTTGTATTTTCAGTAGAGACGGGGATTCACCATGTTGGCCAGGCTGGTCTCCAGCTCCTGACTTCGTGATCCACCCGCCTCCGCCTCCCAAAGTGCTGGGATATCAGGCATGAGCCTCCGGGTCCGGCCTACAAATCTTAGTCACAGAAAGGAGAGCAGTGACCACGGCAAGGTGCTGACGACTCTGGTCCACTGGATCCCACCATTCCTAGGACAGTAAATACCATCACAGTCACCACCCAGCAAGATACAACCGCATCATTTTCTGTTTTGTTTTTCAAAATGAATAAAGGTGATCTTCATCATAAGTGGAAATAAAAAGTCATTTATCATCTTTTTATACTAAATTGTCACGGTTTAGTTTACATTTTCTTAAGTTCTTATAATTTTAAAAGGGCAGTTGACACTTGTATGGCTTATAAAGTTTTTGATAGTCTTACATTACTTGAATTATTCAAAGTGCAGTATACTTTTAATTAAAAAGAGTAAACTGTATGTCTTTGTTTTATATATTTAAGGCTTACTCACAAATAATGCTCCTGCTTTTTATTTGAAAACTTCAAAGTTTGATTTTCCATCTGTGCATATACAGAACAGTGTATCGTGCTGATGGGTTTTTTTTTTGTTTTTTAAGTGACAGCCAGTTTCTGTTTGTCTGAATGTATTTTGGACTTTTGTATGTTAAATATAACATTAAAAAGACACTTCTTCATGTTTTAGGTAATATAAGATTGGCGTACGCAAACAAACTTTACAAATTTCTGTAGGGTTTAGCAAACGATGTGTGTAATATGACAATACCTATATTTTGATTTCTAATTTTTTTAAGAAAAGATTAGTTTTTTAAAGAAATGCCTCCACAAATTCAGTCTTATTTTATAAAATGGTAAAATAGTAAAGAAATGGGTGGTTTTTCATGCTATATGAATACTGGGACTTAAATAAAATACCAAATGTTTTAATCAAAATTATTTAGACAGCAGATTTAAATAATTTATTGATTTAAAACTACAGTGATACACATTCACTAATATTTTATAAATCAAACCTATTGGTATTAGGTTTTACTTAGTAGTAATGTACATATGAGATCAAATATCTGTTCAAAATGAACATTTTTGATTTAAAACTACAGTGATACACATTCACTAATATTTTATAAATCAAACCTATTGGTATTAGGTTTTACTTAGTAGTAATGTACATATGAGATCAAATATCTTTTCAAAATGAACATTTTTCATCAATAATTTGGTGTGTTTTTTTGTTTTTGAGACCAAGTTTCGCTCTTGTTGCCCAGTCTGGAGTGCAATAGCGCGATCTCGGCTCACCGCAACCTCCACCTCCTAGGTTCAAGCAATTCTCCTCCCTCAACCTCCTGAGTAGACGAGATTACAGGCATGTGCCACCAGGACCGGCTAATTTTATTTTTTCTTTTTTTCTTTTTTTTTGTATTTTTACTAGAGACAGGGTTTCTCCATGTTGGTCAGGCTGGTCTCCAACTCCCCACCTCAGGTGATCCCCCAACTCAGTCTCCCAAAGTGCTGGAATTATAGGTGTGAGCCACTGCGCCTGGCCCAGTTTGATGTTTTCAAGTAGGAAGAAGTCTTGCTTTAATCAAATATTTTGGAAAATAGTTGACTAACTTTATATTCTTTTGTGTATGGTGTGTTAAAAATGTTCTAGTGTGACCTAATATTGATTGATGACGGGTAAGCAAAGTTTTCGAAAATCTTATAGGCCTATTAAATTGTTGAAGTTGTTTTTTTTTTTTTTTTTTTTTTTTTTGAGATTAGTCTCACTCTTGTCCCCCAGGCTAGAGTGCAATGGCACGATCTCAGCTCACTGCAACCTCCGCCTCCCAGGTTCAAGCGATTCTCCTGCCTCAGGCTCCCAAGCAGCTGGGATTACAGGTGCCTGCCACCACACCTGGCTAATTTTTGTATTTTTAGTAGAGATGGGGTTTCACCATGTTGGCCAGGCTGGTCTCGAACTCCTGACCTCAGGTGATTCGCCCACCTCAGCCTCCCAAAGTGCTGGGATTACAGGCGTGAGCCACCGCGCCCAGCCAAGATGTTTTTAATTTAAAAATTTGGTCTTTCAATATTGTTTGCAGAAATTTAGTTCTGGTCTAAACTGCTAAACATGTTAATCAGTGCCAGGTGCCAGATCCCAATTCATTTTTAGTGTGCCTGTATGTCTTTTCCATATTCTTTAAATTAAATTTATATTACTTATTTGTTTTGTTGTTGTTATTGTTGTTGTTGTTGTTGTTGAGACAGAGTATCGCTCTTTCACCCAGGCTGGAGTGCAGCGGCATGGTCTCAGCTTACTGCAATCTCCGCCTCCCGGATTCAAGTGACTCTCCTGCCTCAGCCTCCGGAGTAGCTGGGATTACAGGCATGCGCCACCACACCCAGCTAATTTTTATATTTTTAGTAGAGATGGGTTTTCACGATGTTAGCCTGGCTGGTCTTGAACTCCTGACCTCAGGTGATCCTCATACGTAGGCATCCCAAAGTGCTGGGATTACCTGCATTAGCCCTAGCGCCCGGGCTCTATTACTTATTTGAATGATATATAATACAGTTTATATATTTAAAGTAAAATCACCAGGTAAAATGAGCTCTGACTTGATATAAAGAAGCTGTTACCAAGTTACATATACAGATGGATGTGGCTCAACAAGATTTTAGACAAAAAAAATTGAATGGAACTAACATGTGTTTCTATGACAGCTTCTAATGAGTTTATAAATAAATCCAGATTTCAGCACATTTATCCAGTTGCTTCTAGTGCCTCTAAAGGTTGTATATCAAGAATTTTTATGCTTTTGTCTGAGAAAACAGAATCTGCTGTTACTTAAGAAATCAACCGAAAAGCATTTTATAACCTTGCACCACATAAGAAAAAACTAGTATGTAGCACAAATAAATGCAAGCAAAATCACCTAGAAAATGGTAATCCTTTCAATATTTAAGTATTTGAACTTTTGTTTTAAAAATGTTGTAAAATGAAGCGTTTGGTAAGCTTTGTGTAGCATACAGTAGAAAATAAATCTTTAAACCGGGTGCAGTGGCTCACACCTGTAATCCCAACACTTTGGGAGGCTGAGGCAGGGGGATCACCTGAGGTCAGGAGTTCAAGATCAGCCTGGCCAACATGGCGAAACTCCATCTCTACTAAAAAATCCAAAAATTAGTTGGGCATTGTGGCGGGCACCTGTAATCCCAGCTACTCGGGAGGCTGAGGCAGGGAGAATTGCTTGAATGCTTGAACCCAGGAGTCGGAAGTTGCAGTGAGCCGAGATCATGCCACTGCACTACAGCCTGGGTGACAGACACATCGAGACTCCGTCTCGGGGAAGAAAAAATAAATAAAATAAAATATAAAATAAAATAAAAATCTTTGGCGGGGCGTGGTGGCTCATGCCTGTAATCCCAGCACTTTGGGAGACCGAGGCGGGCCAATCACCTGAGGTCGGGAGTTCGAGACCAGCCTGAGCAACATGGAGAAACCCCATCTCTACTAAAAATACAAAATTAGCCCGGCGTGGTGGCACATGCCTGTAATCCCAGCTACTAGGGAGGCTGAGGCAGGAGAATCGCTTGAATCTGGGAGGCAGAGGTTGCAGTGAGCCGAGATCGCGCCATTGCACTCCAGCCTGGGCAACAAGAGCAAAACCCCGCCTCAAAAGTAAATAAATAAATAAATAAAATCTTTAAAAATGAAAATGGGCTGGGTGCAGTGGCTCGTGCCTGTAATCCTAGCACTTTGGGAGGCCGAGGCGGGCAGATCACCTGAGGTCAGGAGCTCGAGGTCAGCCTGGCCAACATGGTGAAACCCCATCTCTACTAAAAATACAACAATTAGCAGGACACGGTGGTGCACGCCTGTAATCCCAGCTACTCGGGAGGCTGAGGCTGGAGAATCACTTGAACCCGGGAGACGGAGGTTGCAGTGAGACAAGATCCGCCATTGCACTCCAGCCTTGGCGACAGAGCGAGACTCCACTCCACCCCCACAAAAAGAAAACCTACTCAAAAAAAACAAAAACAAAAACAAAAACAAAAACAAAAGCTAACATCCACCAGTGCATACATATTGTTCTTTGTGTTGGGAGAGTCTAAAGCAGAATATTTGGTGAACTTGATACAGTTATTTTTGCCATATTGGCATGCTGATTAAATCATTCATATTTAATGTGAGTGAAACATTTTCACATCTTAAAAACACTGCTTTGTATTATGAATAATAAAGGTGAAGTATTTATCCTCAAGAGGATTCTGACTCTCAACCCAACATATATGGCAACTCATTTCTCTGCTTCCTCCAAACTGAGGCCTCATGAAGGCTCAAATATGGAGTGAGAAGGACTCAACAACAGAGCATGCAAAACAAAAAGGATGAGGTAGGATGGTCAGGTCTAGGGCTCAGGAATTGCCTGGGGGATGCCAATATAATGCTTGCAGCTATAAAGCTTACTGGGTAGAAATAAACATAAAAAGTTGAAAACACCATGGCTTGAATTTGGTAAAAAAAAAAAACAGTCTCTGGAATTGTAGCAGTTGTGCCAAAATAATTGAGCAAGAATGACATGTATCTAAGGATTATTAAGGGGAATGTTTACAAGCACACAAAAATTTGTTCCAAATCTTATTACAGTAGTAATATTATTTTCTGTAATGACAGTTTCCCCAAGCTAAAGATGCCATAGAGAAACTAAGGCAAGTGCCTAATATGTTATAGGCAGTTAGTTTCAAAATTTAACAAACTTACAATGATTTTATGAATTCAATTGAACTCTGTATAAATTTCACGAAATTTATACGTATAAATTTCACTAAAAGGCACTATCTAGTAGCTATTTCTCTCAGTTTTTCTGGAATTTTTCTGTTGCTAGATTCCAAGTCAACCTTACTTGAATCCCAGTCATTTCTAAAGCCTCAGATGTAAGAATAGAAAAACAGCAGAAATGAAGCCAAGTTACTGCAAACAGTCCACGTCTAATACATTTGGTTTCCCACACGAACCAAAAACCCACACAAGGTAAACAACAGTGGATTTAAAATTCAACCTAAATTCAACAATAGCAATCACAGCCATACATAAAAATTAGCAAATCACATTAAAACAGCCCTGGGGGAAATAGTACTTTTTATTAATGATGAAGATTGAAGCTCCAAGGATGTAAAATAATTTCTACTAGGCACACAGCTAATGACCCAAACCAGGCTCATATATGTTTGATATTAAAATTTTTAATTCTCACTGTTGACAATGTTGACAAAACTGTTCATAGTTTCAGTGTTGGTGCTTGGGAATAAATCACAACAAGTACTACTGAGGGAGGATGGGTAGTCAAGAAAGTGACCATGTCCTTGGGATGCAGCAACCATGGCGATTGCATGGTGACTGCATACTATCAACACAATAAACCCAATGTTTGCTTTGTATTCCAGCTCATTCAAGCAAAGCTCTCTCCAATAGGAAAATTTTCCTGTAAAGAGCATGCACATTTTTATTTTACCTGTCCTCAGACTGACCTGACCTCTTAACCCATTATCAATATTTTACTATTGATTATCATTATCAATATTGAACTCATTATCAATATTTAACCACGCCCATGGGTAGAGATTTAAAATGTCATTGAGACATGTGACATATGAAGAAGCATGTACAGCCACTGTGTATGTGCACCAACAGGAAGACCCAGAACATGCTTACTAGTAGTAACACCTCTCCCTACCTCCTTATAATTGTGTAAGGCTCCGGTAAGTGGAGTCTCCCTAGTTCCCTTCTTTCCTGTCTTTCTTACAGCCTGTCTTCAATCCCTTTCTCTCAGGGTGTACTGGCCATTCTGCATCTTTTTTCTTTTTTTGAGGCAGCGTCACACTCTGTCCTAGGCTGGAGTGCAGTGGTGTGAACTCGGCTCACTGCAACCTCCACCTCCCGGGTTCAAGCGATTCTCCTGCCTCAGCTTCCTGGGTACTTGGGACTACAGGCGTGTGCCACCATGTCAGGCTAATTTTTTTTATTTTCAGTAAAGACAGGGTTTCACCATGTTAGCCAGGCTGGTCCTGAACTCCTGACCTCAAGCAATCTGCCCGCCTCGCCCTCCCAAAGTGCTGGGATTACAGGTGTGAGCCACCACACCGAGCCTGCACCTAACTTTTAAGTCTTTCCCTTTTGCAATAAATTACCCTATGCTGCATCTCCTTTGTTGTGTGGCTCATGTTTGTTTTTTTTTTTTTAACTTAGAAGAGAAAAACTGAGGTCTCACAACAGCCACTAACACTATTGCACTGTTTTGTATTTTTTATTATAAACATTTTATTCTCTGATACATCAATATTCACATTTCAAACAGCCAACTTATATTGAAGTCTACTATATAACAATACTAAATTGAAAATTTAAATGATCAGGCCAGGCGCGGTGGCTCACGCCTGTAATCCCAGCACTTTGGAAGGCCCACGTGGGCGGATCACGAGATCAGGAGATCGAGACCATCCTGGCTAACACGGTGAAACTCCACCTCTACTAAAAATATAAAAAATTAGCCGGGCATGGTGGCGGGCGCCTGTAGTCCCAGCTACTCAGGACGCTGAGGCAGGAGAATGGCGTGAACCCGGGAGGCGGAGCTTGCAGTGAGCCGAGATGGCACCACTGCACTCCAGCCTGGGCGACACAGCAAGACTCCACCTCAAAAAAAAAAAAAAAAAAAAGAAAAGAAAATTTAAATGATCACAAAATGACTTGTGATAAAAGCATGTATGTTATTACAAATTTCGACTTTATCACACTATTCAGTTTCTTAAAACAATTTCCAACACAAATAATCAAATTTAATATTTAATGATTAGGATTCAATTCCAAAATTATTTAAATTCATTTATTGTTATATGTACTTTTGACAAAATTGGATTTGAAAACTAAGAAAAAACTAAAGCATGTTCTTGTTTTTGTTTTGTTTTTTTTGTTTTTGTTTTTGAAACAGAGTCTCGCTCTGTTGCTCAGACTGGAGTGCAGTGGGATAATCTTGGCTCACTGCAACATCTGCCTCCCAGGTTCAAGCGATTCTCCTGCTTCAGCCTCCTGAGTAGCTGGAATTACAGGCAGATGTCACCATGCCCGGCTGATTTTTGTATTTTTAGTAGAGACGGGGTTTCACCACGTTGACCAGGCTGGTCTCAAACTCCTGACCTCATGTTTCACCCACCTCGGCCTCCTAAGGTGCTGGGATTACAAGTGTAAGCCACCGCGCCCTGCTAAAGCATGTTTTTAAAGGTTCAAGGGACTTAAGCTTAGAAGCACAAATGCTCTGTAGTAAAATAAAGCCTCTTTTTATCAATATTTTAAGTTTTATGTCTGAGCACTTATGCATCAATAACAGGACTCTGGATGATGTTGAGGGAATATTTAAATGGATAAAATAGAAAGTGATCATCGGATAAAATAGAAAGTGATCATCGGAGTCTAATAAGTGATGGATACAGCAACATAATACTTGACAAAACCATTCAGGGTGTGTTTGACAAACAAGAAGGTTACATAGGAACTGCACTGCATGATTAATGTAGTGTTTTCTCTCTAACATTAGTCTTTATTCTCAATCTTAGAAATATCACATACTCACATACACAGAATAATTAACTTTTTTTCCTGGAAGGCAGTGTTTCATCTTTTATTATGTTTCACAATGCTGTAATGATGTTGTTGAAGTACACTCTCTTTCATCAGAAGATTACCTGTGTGAATTTGAATAGATTGACCCTGGAGAGGACCAGCTCTGCACACTCACTTGAACTGTCTTGCTTTCCAGGCAGTTAAAATGCCTTTGAAGAGTGAAAATATGCTGACTGCTGATTATGTAGAGAATTTTACATTAAAAAACTTGTCAATTGTTTGAAAATTACATTGCATTGTCTACGACTTTTAAAATGTAAAATGCATAAAATAAATACTGCACAACACGAGCCGGGCGCGGTGGCTCAAGCCTATAATCCCAGCACTTTGGGAGGCCGAGACGGGCGGATCACGAGGTCAGGAGATCGAGACCATCCTGGCTGACACAGTGAAACCCCGTCTCTACTTTAAAAATACAAAAAACTAGCCGGGCGAGGTGGCGGCGCCTGTAGTCCCAGCTACTCGGGAGGCTGAGGCAGGAGAATGGCGTGAACCCGGGAGGCGGAGCTTGCAGTGAGCTGAGATCCGGCCACTGCACTCCAGCCTGGGCGGCAGAGCGAGACTCCGTCTCAAAAAAAAAAAAAAAAAAAAAATACTACACAACAAAATAGAAATGATGGAGTTGGCCACAAAGGACAGCCAAATCTGTATATAGCAATGTAGAAAAGTATGTATCTACTGTCAGAGTGAGGTAACTTGAAGTATTTGAGAGATGTTCTCTAAGAATCTAAAATTACTTTTAGTTTCAGTGTCTGTTTTTTAAGCATTTTTAATTTTCTAAAAATGTTTAAATGTGTCCATCATTTTATTCCTAGAAATACAAATGGTAGGAAAAAAGAGGTATAAAAACAAATGAAATAGAAGGAAGAAAGTGGATTACTCACAATAGCTAAGGTATAGAATCAACCTAAGTGTCCATCAACAGGTGAATGAATAAAGAAATTGTAGTATATTTACAGAATGGAATGATATCCATTTCTTTAAATTAGAAAGTCTTGTTATTTGCAACAACATTGATAAACCTAGAGAACATTATGCCAAGGAAAATAAGCCAGCACAGAATAAAAGTATATCACATGATCTCATTTCTATGTAGAGTGTAAAAAAGTTTAAATACACAGAAGCAGAAAGTAGAATGATAATTGCCTGGGGCTGGAGGAGATGTTGATAAAAAATAATAGGTCCTGTCTACATCTCTTAAGTTAACAAATAAGTTATTCTCCTCTCAAATTGGATTAACCAGGGAATTGAATCATACACTGAAGAATCAATACTGAAGAAATAACACATTTGTTATAGCAATGATGGTTGTATACCGAAATTTCAGAGGCTTAGCAAAATATATTCTCTGCTTAGATCACCATGCCCTGTCGGTTTTCTTTTTCTGGTTAAGAGGACGTCTTCATGATCTTTCAGGGATCATATTTTCTTTCATCTTCAATCTGTATTCTCCTTTCTTCAGCGAATGGATGAAAAAAACAATGCAGAGAAGACACATTGGGCATCTTACCCACACATCACTTTTACTCACTATTAGGCAAAGAGGGTAAGCAAAATAGGTATATGCATGAATAAAACGCTTGTGGTAAAATAATCATTTTGCTGATTCCTGTAGAGCTCAGGTTATAAACCAAAAGCTAGCAAATATACAGCAGAAAATAATATTATTTGAAATAAGAATATTGTGAATGAAGTTATTCTGTCAATAGAAGCAAAAAAATTATAACCTTATCCTAATAGTCTCTATATTTGTACATCAAATTCTTTTTATTAAAAATTGTATTTCATATAAATATGCAACTTATATCACCTTTTTTAACCATTTCAATGTCTTCTCCACTCTGTATTAGTGGAAAACAAGCCAGCTGGTCCCGGGAATGATAAAGAGCACTTGTTTGGGTGATACTCCTGTGCCAAACACTGTTATTTGGCCCAAAGTACTGGTTTTCTATTTTTCTCTACATTTAGTAATAAAATAAAATTCTTAGCTAAGAAGACTTGATCTCATTCAAATATGTTTTATGAAATATGGCTGACATTTAAGAGTCTCTGACTTATCTTGAATATTGACTTTTTTATGAATTCAAATTGAGTTCAAAACTATAAATAATCTTTTACTAAAAGCATTTGTAGAGTAAGATTCATAAAATTTCTTTATAATATAAAAGGAATATGTTAACCATGCTTCCAGTAATCACTCTGACCACAGCATTCTCAGTTTCCAGTATTTACCCTGAGTCACTCAGGGGAAATTGGTATTTGTAAACAGGCAGAGGAAGGTGCTGCTGAGTGGAGGTGTACCACACTGCACATCAGTGCTTTCCACATGCACCTATTAGGCTCTTAATTTAATTGGACTGTCATTTCTATGGCTAGATACCTACTCAACCTAATCATACTATTTTTTAGCAGCTAATGATATCTGTTACCCATTAGTCCTATACAATTATTTGACTGGCTGAAAAATATTTTGTTAATTTACTTGAAATTGAGAGACTAGATTTGCAATCTCCAATCTTTCAGTGTTAAAGCAAATCAGAGAAGCACGATGCATGCAGAATGCGTTTTGTTGTTGTTGTTGAGATGGAGTCTCGCACTGTCACCCGGGCTGGAGTGCAATGGCACAATCTTGGCTCACTGCAGCCTCTGCTTCCAGGGTTCAAGAGATTCTCCTGCCTCAGCCTCCCAAGTAGCTGGGATTACAGGTGCCTGCCACCACGCCCAGCTGATTTTTTTATTTTTAGTAGAGACAGGCTTTCACTATGTTGGCCAGGCTGGTCTTGGACTCCTGACCTCCTGATCCGCCTGCCTCGGCCTCCCAAAGTGTTGGGATTACAGGCGTGATAGAATGCATTTTCCTGCCCACCATAATTCTTCTTTACATAGAATATATTCCATTCAAACTATTTAGCCAGAATTTTAGATTTCAAAAGGTCAAGAACAATTGAGTGAAGCCAAAATACTGTCTTTGCTTCTTGTTAGCAATCTAACCATTTCAAAAAGCACAGCAATTATGCCAAGCCATTGAAAACATCTAGTTAACTTTATCCCATTTCAAAAATTGTTACTTTTATGTTAATTTAAGAGGATCTATCTACATAACTTTACATGCATTCCAGAAATATTTATCTTAGCTGGATGCAGTAGCTCACACCTGTAATCCCAGACTTTGAGGGCCAAGGAGGCAGGATCATATAAAGTCCGGAGTTCGAGACCAGCCTGGCTGACATGGAAAAAGCAACTAAAACTACAAAAATTATCTGGGCATAATGAAGCATGTCTTTAATCCCAGCTACTCAGGAGGCTGAGGCACGAGATTCTCTTGAATCTGAGAGGCAGAGGTTGCAGTGAGCTAAGATTGCACCTCTGCACTCTAGCCTGAGCAACAGAGCAAGACTGTCTCAAATAAATCTTCATATTAAGGTATTTAATGTTCAATATTATATGACAGTGGAGTGGAATCCTCAAAAATGAGCAGAAGTTTATTATTAATAAATTAGGCCAGGCGCGGTGGCTCACGCTTGTAATCCCAGCACTTTGGGAGGCCGAGGCAGGTGGATCATGAGGTCAGGAGCTCAAGACCGGCCTAGCCAAGATGGTGAAATCCCGTCTCTACTAAAAATACAAAAATTAGCTAGGTGTGGTGGTGCACCTGTAATCCCAGCTACTCATGAGGGTGAGGCAGGAGAAACACTTGAGCCTGGGAGGTGGAGGCTGCAGTGAGCCGAGATTGCACCACTGCACTCCAGCCTGGGCAAGAGTGAGGCTCTGTCTCAAAAAACATAAAATCAATCAATCAATACAATTTTTTTTCAAGGGTTTTCAATCGTTAAAGAATCAGGTATGCTTTTCACGATAAGTTCAATTTTAGGAGGGTACCCACTGGTCTCCACGGTATTTCTGTAATGGATAGTGTAAAACTGGGTCACCAGACTTACGCAGACATGATTATTTAATCAGAATGAATTCAGCCTTCGTGGTGGAATATTGGTATCTCAGGAGCTGATCATTCACTACAACTTAGTAAATGTTGTCCCATAATCCCAGTGAATTCTTTCAACCTACGTTTCCTTTTTCTCATTGATGTGGTCATGTTGTGGTCTCCCTCTGTTTATCCCAGATGAGAGGTGATTATTTATTGCATGAATGAGACTCCCTTTTTTTCCTCTTCCTTGGGATCCTCCTGTCCTCCGTACTGGAAGGAACATGTGGGAGGCAGGAATTATGACAACATACAAATATATTTCCTGCCAGGGGACCACCATAAGCAGCTTACAAAATGACCCATCTGGAAGTCACTTACTTCCAGGCCAGCAGGAGTGTTTTTCTATGATGTGCCTTTTTCTCTTAAAAGCATCTCTAATTAAGTTTAGCCCAATCAAGATAATCTCCCTTTTGATAAACACAAAGTCAACACATTAATAACCTAATTTCATGAGTAATTAATTTCCTACCACAGTAAATCACACTTGTTTTTGAGATGGAGTCTCACTCTGTGGCCCAGGTTGCAGTGCAGTGGCATGATCTCAGCTCACTGCAACCTACACCTCACAGATGCAAGGGATTCTCCTGCCTCAGCCTCCTGAGTAGCTGGGATTGCAGGCGCCCTCCACCATGCTTGGATAATTTTGTATTTTCAGTAGAGATGGGGTTTCACCATGTTGGCCAGGCTGGTCTCGAACTCCTGACCTCAGGTGATCCACCTCAGACTCCCAAAATGTTGGGATTACAGGTGTGAACCACCGCATCCGGCCAGTCGCACATTTTTTTACACTAAAAAGGTAACACCGCAGGTGTGCAACAGCTGGGAATCATTTTAGAATTTTGCCTATCTACCTGAATAGACTTTTCTTTTTTTTTTGAGATGGAATTTCCTTCTTGTCACCCAGGCTGGAGTGCAATGGTGTGATCTCAGTTCACTGCAACTTCCACCTCTTGGGTTCAAGCGATTCTCCTGCTTCAGCCTCCTGAGTAGCTAGGACTACAGGCGCCCACCACCACGCCCGGCTAATTTTTGTATTTTTAGTAGAGACAGGGTTTTGCCACATTGGCCAGGCTGGTCTTGAACTCCTGACCTCAGGTGATCCACCCGCCTCGGCCTCCCAAACTGCTGGGATTACAGTGTGAGCCACCGCGCCTGGACCTGAATAGACTTTTCAAATTCTTTCAGTTGCTTTTGTTATCTAAGTAAACAAAGATATCTGCAAATAATAATTACTTTCCAACTTAATTCGTTACAAATATCTTTTTTCTGGCTTAATTTCTTCTTTATGTACCATTTTATAGATTCACACACACATATATAACAATGAAAATGTATCCAATTATTCCATTTTTATTTGTATTATAAATGAGTGTTACATTATTTTCTGTTTGAAGGGTTTGTCTGTTGTCCTTTGTTTTTTGGGCTTTTTGTTGTTTTTTGTTTTTTTGAGACAATCTCGCCCTGTTGCCCAGGTTGGAGAGCATGGCGGGATCTTGGCTCACTGCAACCTCCGCCTCCTGGGTTCAAGCGATTCTCCTGCCTCAGCCCCCTGGGTAGCTGGGATTACAGGCGCGTGCCACCAAGTCCGGCTAATTTTTGGGTTTTTAGTAGAGACAGGGTTACACCATGTTGGCCAGGCTGGTCTCGACCTCCTGATCTCAGGTGATCCACCTCGGCCTCCCAAAGTGCTGGGATTACAACAGGCGTGAGCCACCGTGCCCAGCAACACAGAACTATTTTTATAACACACAAGTCTTTCGACCAATAAATATATATTTAAATTATTTCTTAAAATGTGGTATAGATACACAATGGAGTACTATTCAGCCTTAGAAAGGGCTAAATCCTGTCATTTGAAACAATATACATTTTAAGACATTATGCTAGATGGGATAAGCCTGACACAGACAAATACTTCATAATCTCATTTATATGTAGAATCTAATAAAGTTTAACTCAAAAAAAAAAAAAAGAAAGTGAAATAATGGTTACCAGAGGCTTGATGTGGTGGGAAGAAATTACAGAGTTTTTTGATTGAAGGGTACAAAGTTTCAAATAGACAAGGTAAGTAGGTTTTGAGATCTACTTCACAGCAGCGTGACTATAGTAAACCATAACGTAATTGTATTTTAAAATGACTAAGAGTAAATTTCAAATATCTTAACTATCAACTCACTTATGATAGGTAAGCGAGTTGATAGATGTTATTTAACTCAACTCAATCATTCCATATTACACACATATATTCAAACATCACATTTTACCCCATAAATTCATTCAACTTTGATTTGCCAATCAAAAATACTACTCATACTTTAAAGAGAAATAAACTTTAAGAAATTTGACAAAAGTGTTCATTTTAAAATCTTAGAAAACATACATATATTTTTCATATATATATATTTCAAAAGGCTTGCTCCTTTAGTGATGTAAGTAAACTCTTTTTTCTGTTTTTATTAAGACGGAGTCTCACTGTCACCCAGGCTGGAGTTCAGTGGCATGGTCTCTCACTGCAACCTCCGCCTCCCAGGTTCAAGCAATTCTCCTGCCTCAGCCTCCCGAGCAGCTAGCTGCAATTAGAGGCACCTGCCATCATGCCCGGCTAATTTTTGTAATTTTAGTGGAGACTGGGTTTCACCATGTTGGCCAGGCTGTTCTTGAGCTCCTGACCTCAGGTGATCCACCCACCTCGGTCTCCCACAAGAGTTGGGATTACAGGCATGAGCCACCGCACCTAGCCATAAGTGAACTTTTAATATAATGAATAGTCTAAACCCAACACTCAGGAAAAAATGTTTATTTTTAATGTTCAAAAGAATACAATACTATAAAAGACAGACTCTAAAGCAACTGCTTAGAGTAACATTATTTCTACATTTGTAAATAAGTTATTTCTTCACTTGTTAGAGAAAAGTTATTTGAAAATATATTTTAAACCACATTTCAACATATTAAATCAAATGAACATATGTACTTGGCAATAAAAAATTTATTAAACAAGTAGACAAGAAAACAACATGCCTTCTTTTCTAATATTAAAACTGACACACTCGGCATTTAGGTGCTTATTTGTCTGGTGTTACTAGAGTGCCAAAGAGAAGTACTCAATGAGAAATCTTTCCATATTTATATCCATGCTGAGTGTGAATATATGGAAATTTTCCAAGGGTAGTATTATAAACATTCAACTACTATTATATATAGTCCCTCACTGACTGATTAGAATAAACATGGGTTACAAACCACTGATGTGGCCACCTTGTTTTTAGGCTTAACATTGATCATGATCTAACAGAATCAACAAATGAGAGCTATATGCTGGGTGCTCTTTGGGCAACTTTATTTGCATTAATTGCTTTAATTTTACCAAAACCCTAAAGTTAGGGATGCAATCAGTAACCAGCTGCTACCAAGTTTCAATCTTAACCATTATGCCCAACAACCCGTCACCCAATGCTTGTTCTAAATCCTGACCTAACATTTTGGCTTTAAATTTTTTAATTTAGTAGAAATAAAGATAAATTTAGAAACCACTTCTTTTTATCCATAGATAGTATGTAGAACTTAAATTTTGGTTTAAAGTATTCATTATAAAGTCTGAGACAAACACTTCAGTAAATGAATTATAACATTATTCGTCTTATGACTTAAAAGAACCATTAATTTTACTTTTGAAATAATGAGTTTTTATATTTAAACTTAAAATGAGCCTATTATATAGAAAATTTGTTGTCTGCATGAACCTTGTCATCCATTGAGCAGTCTACAGTTGCTAGAAGTTTCAGAAACATTAATAAGAATACTCTTTCTGATTGAATAAAGAACGTTATGCTTTCTCAGTGATTAAAATAAAATAGATTGGAATTACTGATCGGTAACTTACAATGTGGTTTAAATGTTATTTAATTAATACATGTGAAGTTTCTCTTAAACTCATTTTAACAAATGACTTCTACTGTTTTTCACTTCTATTAGAAAAAAAGTATTAAAATTTCTGTTATTACAAGCCTATAAATTTTATTCAGATCTAAACATAGTGCTAATCTTAAAAGATCTGTATGCTTAGGATTATAAAAAGCCTATTCTCCATTCACACACAGAAGATAAATAACTGCTTTTCAGTAAACCTGATGGGGCAATTGTGACTCACAATTATAAGCTATTAAAATATTAATACTATTACCTAGCTGACATTTTTAGGTTCTGCATGTTCAAGTTGTTTAACTTATAATTCAAAAATAAATTTTTATAAACTATAAAAAATATAAAGAATTTTTTTTTACTTCTTAAATACTGTCATTATTTCTAGCTGACATAACATTAAATTTTAGAGGCTGTGGCTTTAGAAACAAGAAATGTCATGGTTGACTCCACTTTACTTCCTGCCTTATTTCACACAAACACAGCAGCACAAAAACGGCCAGAAATGCTACAGCATGACTGGAAATACACCAGTACCTTTCTAGGGAGAATATATGTGGGAGCATATTTACTTGAAATTAATGACATCTTTTGTTGAAGTACAGGCTTCTACATGGCAAGTAATAAAGACAAAAATTTTACAGGGCAAAAGAGTAAGAAACATACTCTAAAACTACCTTCTAACCCATTATTTCTTTTTTCACTAGCATGGTTGTGATGGAATGAGCATTTGCAGCAGCTTTTTTTTACTTTTGAGACAGAGTCTTGCTCTGTCGCCCAGGTTGGCGTGCAATGGCGCGATCTCAGCTCACTGCAAACTCTGCCTCCCGGGTTCAAGTGATTATTCTGCCTCAGCCTCCTGAGTAGCTCACCCTGCTAATTTTTGTATTTTTAGTAGAGACGGGGTTTCACCATGTTGGTCAGGCTGGTCTCAAACTCCTGACCTCGTGATCTGCCCGCCTCGGCGCTGGGATTACAGGCGTGAGCCAAGGTGCCTGGTCCGCAGCATGATCTTAAATAACCTACACTCTCTGCTTCACCATTTTTGGGATATGGCCATAAGACGTTTATGAATTTATTAGAAAAAATGTTTTCTTTTTCTAATTCAGAAATTTTAGCAAAATTTCACAGGCTGATCATGAGGTCAGGAGTTCGAGACCAGCCTGACCAACATGGTGAAACTCAGTCTCTACTAAAAATACAAAAATTAGCCACATGTGGTGGCGTGTGCCTGTAGTCCCAGATAGTTAGGAGGCTGAGGCAGAATAGCTTGAACCTGGGAGGCAGAGGTTGCAGTGAGCTGAGATTGTGCCACTGCACTCCAGCCTGAGCAGCAGAGAGACTCCATCTCAATTAAAAAAAAAAAAAAAAAAAAAAAAATCTAATCTACAATAACTAGTAATTATACTTTGAATTTAACCAAAAAGTGGAAAAACCTGTGCATTATAATCTAAACGATATTGAAATACAAAAATAATACACAAACGGAAAAATATTACCTATAAATGAATTGGCGTTATTATCGTTAAATATCTGTATTACACAAAATAATCTACAGACATAATGCAATCTCTAGGAAAATACCAGCGACACACTGGTATAAATTTTAAAACATACATCTAAAACTTATATTGTACCACAGAAGACCCAAAGTAGCCAAAGCAATGAAGGAAAAAAAAAAGGGGGGGTGCTTTGGGAGGCTTAGGCGGGTGGATCACGAGGTCAGGAGATCGAGAACATCCTGCCTAACACGGTGAAACCCCCTCTCTACTAAAAAATACAAAAATTTATCCGGGCATGGTGTCGGATGCCTGTAGTCCCAGCTACTCCGGAGGCTGAGGCAGGAGAATGGCTGAACCTGGGAGGCGGAGCTTGCAGTGAGCGGAGACTGTGCCACTGCACTCCAGTCTGGGAGAAAGTGCGAGAAAAAAGAAAAAAGAAAAAAAGAAAGTGTGAAGGTATCACCCTACCTGACTTTGAAATATACTAAAAAAGCTTTATTAGGTAAAACAGTATGGTAATTGAAGAAAAACAGACACATACTCCAATGGAGCAGGAAAAAAAAAAAAAGACCAGAAACCGCTGACTTGAAGTTACAAACTAACTCCAGCAGAAATATTTATGGCTTATTATGGAGCATCAGTTACACAGCAAGTATCGTCATGTTTCCTTTTTTTTTTTTTTCTTTTTGAGATGGAATCTCACTTTGTCACCCAGGCTGGAATGTGGTGGCCTGATCTCAACTCACTGCAACCTCCGCCTCCTGGGATTAAGTGATTCTCCTGCCGCAGCCTCCCGAGTAGCTGAGATTTCAGGCGCATGTCACCACACCCAGCTAATTTTTGTATTTTTAGTAGAGAATGGGGTTTTGCCATGTTTGCCAGGCTGGTCTTGAACTCCTGGCCTCAGGTGATCTGCCCATCTTGGCCTCCCGAAATGCTGGGATTACAAGCATCAGCCACCTTACCCGGCCTCACTGTCATGTTTCTTTGATACATTTATATACAAAAACATTCTCATGACTTATGAAACTTCCCTAGTATTTACCTAAAAAAAAAAAAGACTCAATAAATAAGTAAATTCACTTATGTCATCTATAACAAGTAAAACGACAATAACTAAAGTAGGCTTATATAGGCATCTGCAACTAAAAGAACAAAATGGAATGTTCTAAATAAAATATAACGTTATGGAATTATATCTAAAAATTGTGTACATTACTGAATTTTATAAAAAATTCTTATAATCATGACCAGCTCACGTAGTGGATACTTCATAAACTATAAAACAAAAAATCATAACAAAATTATAGGTCTGGCATGAGTACCAGGCAAAGAGTTTGTATGGAGAGATTCTGAACCATAAACCATACGGTTTTACAGTAATGAATTTAATACAAAGCTGAGAGCAAAAATTTGCTTTCAGCATTTTTGAGGTTTTTATTATCTAATAATCACCTCATTAAAACAATTTGTTTTGTTCCGATATTGCTCTATTCTTCTTTCCTGAAAATAGGTACAAACTCATACTCATATAAACACACTCACTCCATAATTTCTTTCCTAAGGTTTATCTTTAGAGTAATACATGTGTATTTTTAACTTCATGTAAATCAAAATTAAAAGTCTTTATGTGTTTGCAGGCAGAGAGGCCACATGTTCAAATAAAAATATATAAGAAATTTATAAAAATATGTATACAAGACTCACAAATGTATGCATTTTATTCATACTTCTAAATAATACAATAATAGAAATTACCCTGTAGTCAATATCTATTTATTCATTTTGAGACAGAGTCTTACTGTCACCCAGGCTGGAGTGCAGTGGCACGATCTCAGCTCACTGCAACCTCTACCTCCCAAGTTCAAGTGATTCTCCTGCCTCAGACTCCTGAGTAACTGGGATTACAGGTGCTCACCACCATGCCTGGCTAACTTTTTTATTTATAGTACAGACAGGGTTTCAACACGTTGGCAGTGCTGGTCTTGAACTCCTGACCTCAGGTGATCCACCTGCCTCAGCCTCCCAAAGTGCTAGGATTACAGGCATGAGCCATGGTGCCTGGCCATCGGTAACAGTTTAATTGTACATTTTAAACTAACAAAAAGTGAGAAATTAAATTTTCTGTAATACAAAGGATAAATGCCAGAGGTGAGGCCACTGGTAACAGTTTAGTTGCACATTTTAAACTAACAAAAAGCATAAAATTAAATTTTCTATAATACAAAGGATAAATGCTAGAGGTGACAGATACCTAATTTACCATGAGGTGATTATTATATATTGTATGTATCAAAATATGCCATATATGGTTTAAATATATACACATACTATCTACCCAAAAATATTAAGTAAATTTAAATAAGAAAAAAAAATTTAACATACAGGAACAACATACTTTAACTTCTTTGCAGTTTAAAGCCACTAGCAAAAAAGATTACTACAGATACTACTTTATTACGTTAACAAATAATACTATCTTTTACCTACACTCTTGAGTAAGGTGGAATGGGTTAAGGTTAGTGGCAAAATAATGCTTTATTGAATGCACAATAGTATTTAACATGTTAAAAATGTTAAATTAAAAAGTTAAGTCTATACATAATTTCAAAGTTTTTAAATGTACTAGATTGTATCACATTAAAGTACAATTAGTAAAATAACACTATTAAATTTTAACTAAAATTAAAAATATTTTTCTCTCATAAAGCAGAATATTAAACTGAACACCTACTTCATGCATCACTCAATATTATAAGTTAACCACAAAGAGCATCCCTACTTAGATTTTCATCATATATCTTACATTTTAATGTCTTTACTCTTTCATAGAAGAGATAATAATGCCTACCTAATAAAAAACAATCTCTCATCTTTCATGCAGGAACCATTCATCACATACTTTCACATATGAATGCAATAGGAATAAAGAAACAGCATGAATTTGAGAGTTGAATTCCATCATTATTCACATATTAAAAAATCTATAAATTTTTTTCAAGAAAAAGTATATTTTGGTGGGCACAGTGGCTCACACCTGTAATACCAGCATTTTGGGAGGCTGAGGCAGGGTTCAAGACAACCTGCCCAATGGCAAGACCTCATCTCTACTAAAAATACAAAAATTAGCCAGGCGTGGTAACTCATGCCTGTAATCCCAGCTACTCGGAAGGCTGAAGCATGAGAATCACTTGAAGTGGGAGGTGGAGGCTGCACCTGAATGACAGAGCAAGACTTCGTCTGAAAAAAAAAAAGTAAAGCCTGGCCAATATGGCAAAACCCTGTCTCTACTAAAAATACAAAAATTAGCCAGGCATGGTGGTGTACACCTGTAATCCCAGCTACTCAGGAGGCTGAGGCAGGAGAAGCACCTGAACCTGGGAGGTGGAGGTTGCAGTGAGCCAAGATAGCACCACTGCACTCCATCCTGCACGATGGGAGCAAGACTCCATCTCAAAAAAAAAAAAAAAAAAAAAAAAAAAAAAAAAAAGCATACTTTGAATGTAATAACTCTCCAAAATATCTTACACACGTTTTAAAGTTATATACAAAATATTTATGTAAATTTCAGTTTTATTTTCTAAACTCAGCACTCTGATTTAGTGTCCTGTCTGAAGTGTCAGTTCCTTAGATACATCTACTCTGAACTGATATTTACAGACTTAATTTTCAAATAACGAATTTTTTATATTACTGCATCTGCAAAAATATATTTTAGTATGAACTCTCTGGTGTTTCCTAGGCTGTAGTTTGTAAAAAAATGTTTTTCCAAATTTATCACCTTTGCAGCGATTTTCTTCAAGATATATTCTCTGATGTTGAAGAAAAGTTTCAGCAACCACTTCAGGGTTTTCCTCTAGTACAAAATGTGTAAAATAAGATCTGTAATACAAGTAATGGTACCACAATACTCTTCATGTTAGTTTTTTTTTTTGAGATGGAGTGCAGTTGGAGTGCCCAGGCTGCAGTGCGGTGGCACAAACTCAGCTAACTGCAACCTCTGCCTCCTAGGTTCAAGCGGTTCTCCTGTCTCAACCTCCTAGTAGCTGGGATTAGTCATGCACCACCACACCCACCTAATTTTTGTATTTTGGGTAGAGACGGAATTTCACCATGTTGGCCAGGCTGGTCTTGAAATTCTGACCTCAAGTGAACCACCCACCTCAGCCTCCAAAGTGCTGAAATTACAGGCGTGAGCCACCATGCCCAGCTCACTCTTGATAATTTAATGCTTGTCCAAAGTGCTGAAATTACAGGCGTGAGCCACCATGCCCAGCTCACTCTTGATATTTTAATGCTTGTCTTCAAAATAAATACTCTTCTTCACTTTAAAGGCTTATATTTTCTGAAAAATCTATTGACAGTAATTTCATTTTTAATGTTTCTATTAAGTATGAACTCTCTGATATTGAATAAGATGTGAGCAGATATTAATGGCTTCTTCACATTCTTTACATTTGCATAATTTTTCTCAAGTATAAATCATTCCCTGTCCAATAAAGTGTCAGCATTGGTTAAATGTTTTGCCACATTCTTCACACTTGCAGAGGTTTCTAGCTCTAGTATGAAGTATTTTACCTACAATCAAGTGTGACAACCATTTAAAGGTGTTTAGAAATGTTCAGGTGTTGTCAACTGCATTGTTATATCATTCAGGTTTGTACAATT